>NW_024423344.1:71784595-72009745 GCF_017311325.1 Ursus maritimus
TATATATATATTTTATATATATAATAACATCTATAATATATATACCCTTAAACTGAGTAAAACGTATAAACAGAAAGAAAAAAAATCGCATTGAATCACACAATAAAGTGACAACACTTGTCTCAATTTGGTGCAGTGAGTTCAGTCTTTTATTTTGTTCCAAAACAAATACACAATAATTTTAAAAAATGGAATAAATTGTTTCTCACAGATTTGTATCATGATTTTTCAGTAAAAATGTATTATCAATGTTTTCCAATGTAAGTAAATATTCTAACGTTTTATTTATATTACTGAATATATTCTATATATGGATGTCTTTAACTGATGCCATATTGTTGGTAATTATGTTGCTCCCAATAGCTCATATTAGAAATAATGCTATGATCAATATCATTGTGTAAGATCCTTGCACCTATCTGCAACAAATTTTTTGCATACATTGACAGACATAAAGTCAAATTGATCATATATCTCAGAAACCTTAAAACTAAAGGACTGAGAAGAATATACAAGAAAATAAGCTTACTACTACTACTAACACATTATTAACAATACAATATAGGCAATTTTGATACAGTACTAATATTTTGCTATGTACTTCGACCCTTCCAAACACAATCTTATTTGGGGGCACTATTTCCTCATTTTACAAATGATGAAGTCTTGGTTTTAAGATGCTACTTTATCCTGAAAGAACCAGACACAATAACATAAATATGGGCAAAACCCAAAATATCAGCATGGACTGTGGAAAAGTAGATAATTTTGTTCTGACAAATAAATAATCCTTATTGCTTATATATAAAATCACAAATTTATATAAATATTTTGATAAATATTTGTAAGACATAAAAGTCAATTTGCTAAATAATACAAGTATAAATTAGATAAAAAATAGAAATCAAAAAAGAAAATCTCACAGAACTGTCATTACAGCAGCATACATTAAGAGATAACTACAAAAAAAGAATCAGAAATCATATAAAGATTAATAAAAAGGATCAAACTCGATAGTAATCAAAGAAATGTGCACAGCGTATATCATTTCTCTTGTTAGATTGTCAGAGATTAAAAAGAATTACAAGATCATTTGTGTTAAAATTTCAAGACTGAGGAAACGAGTTTGTCTTGCTCATTCCCAAGCTCCATGAACTTTCCAGGGAGGCATGTTTAAAAAGAACAAAGCCAGATGTCAGAGAGACTGAAGAGGGCCCAACAGAGAAAAAAAATATTTCAACAAATTCCTCAAAGAGAGAAGCAGAATGAATGAGGTGAAGTCCTCCAGAACAGGAATTGTCAGAAAGTGTCTACTGCCAAAGCTGGTAGTGATGGCTGGAAGCAGATGTACCAGAGAAGGACTAGTTAATTAAACATCTGTCTATGGAAGCGCAGTACCAATTTTTTGATGCTACATCCATTTTTCATGCAGATTAAGGTCAGGAAGTGTCTCACTTGTCTCTAGGCTAAAAGACGAAAACTCAATGCCTTCTCAAAAGCTAGTGAAAAAAATGCCAATGGAGAGTTAAGGAAGCTCTGGCTTTATAGGGAAGAAAAATCCAGCCATTCTGACATTTAAAAATACATCCTAAAGCCCAGATCTGTGATTGTTCTAACTTCATTTAAGTAGAACTCTATTGATACCCTCCAGACAACAAATTCTTCTTGTAATTGTAATAACCATTAGTCAATCTTCTCAGGTGAGGGAGGAGGAAGATAAGCCTAGATATTAACCCACAGAAAAAAACAAAAGGAGAGAGTCACTTGTCATACAGCATTACATTTACGGTCTAAGATATGAATGGCTAATTGATATTCATAGGACATATCAAGATAGCTGAAGTTTAATAGAAATGCCTGAAAAACAAGGGAAGTCTGAGACAGTGTCATAGACAAAAGGGACTGAAATGTGATGTGGGATCCTGGATGGGTTTCTAGAACAGGGAAAAAAACAAAAACAAAAACCAGTAAAAACTAAGTAAACTGAATAAAGCGTAGACTTTATTTAATAATAATATGCCAATACCGGTTTGTTAACTGTGAGAAAAGTATCCTCACAATGACAGATGTTAACCATAGGGAAAACTTGGTGTAGAGTATATGGCAACCCTCTGTACTATTTTCACCATTTTTCTGCCAATCTAAAACTATCCTAAAATAAACACGGAGAGGGGGAGGAAACAAATGTGGCAAAATATTAAAAATAATGGGTACAAAATATATAGGGTGTCTTAATAAGAATACATTGCCACTTTTATATGCTTGAAATGATTTCAAAATAAAAACTTAAAAAAGTGAAAAAAAAAACAATAAGCAAACAAGTTGAAAAACTCATCTCAGAAATATGCTGAGATAATTCTGAAGTAGATGAAATCTCTAACAACAAGAACAAAAAGCTCTAATTTGTTTCCCTGGAGTGTCTAGACCATCTTGCGTTTAATGGGAGGGGTTGGAACAACATGTACGATCAAAATGAAATAATGAGAAAACAAGAAAGGCTTCTTACGACTTAAAAAATAACTACAAAGTTTGAAAGCTACATTAAATGAATTTTCATAAAACCTAGAGGAACAATATGAAAAATGTTGAGAGAACCAGATAAAGAGAATAAATATGAGACATCAAACATTTGATGTGTTAGTATCAGTGGTAGACAAAGGGACAAATAAATGAAGGGAAGAAGATTATCAAAAAATAATAGCAAAATATTTCCTGGAGCTGAAGAGACATTCCGAGCTATAGTCTCAACTGGCCCATTGAATCCCATTGGATGAATGAACGAACTGTCACCAACAACTTTGAGAGTTTTCATGAAAATTAAGAACATCAATGAGAATAGATGGTCCTAAAAGTTTCTAGAATGGATAAAACTAATCACACAAAGGAAATCAGTCATAAGTCATCAAAACCAGCCACTAATCCTAAAAGAATAAAAACAGCTAAATTAGACTCCATCAAGCATATGGAAAGTTCACCTTTCTTAGACATAGCTGTTATATACTTGCTATTAAAAAAGAAAATCAATAATTATTTTATGCCAAATAAAAACTGGAAATTTCTCAGGATTGCAAAATAACAATTTGAATTTACTCTAAATCATTTTTGATTGAAGAAGATATAGGGGGTCTTCCTGTTCCACCTTCCTCTCTGATCTTCCTATTTCTTTGGCCATTTTTAAAAAAATTATTTATTTATTTGTCAGAGAGAGAGAGAGAGAGCACAAGTGGGGGAGCAGTAGGCAGAGGGAGAAGCAGACCCCCTGCTGAGCAAGGAGCCAAATGTGGGACTCGATCCCAGGACCCTGGAATTATGACCTAAGCTGAAGGCAGACACTTAACTGACTGAGCCACGCAGGAGTTCCTCTTTGGCCATTTAATTGGTTGAATTCATGACTCCCCTAGCCAGCGTAAGAACTAGAAAAGACTGACTTTCAGTACTTCTGCTGCTGTATGCAAAGATAGATTTAGCAGGAGAAAGGAAGCAGGGAGTGTATATAATGCCTTTGTGCTACCTTGCAAGTCTCTAACCCATATCATCACACTTCTATAACTACACTGTGGGTAACATTAATTCACTGCATCTTGACTATCATTGCAAGGTCCTAAGCTTTATCATGGATACACCTTTCATGTGCAGAGAGCATGTGCAAAATCATTTCCCCTTTTGCGATATCATGTCCAGTTTATGCATATTATTATCCAATTATCAGAAACCATAATTTATATTAAAATAATTAATCATGCTATTTTCTCTGCCTCTATGTGGACTATACCAACATTGAATCTTTCATACTTCAAAGACTCACAAGATGATTAATTAAAAAAAAAAACTTTTTTGGAATATAATGCATTTTATCCTTTAGCAAAGTGTTTCATTTCTTTGGATTTGATCAGCTAATAAGTATCAAAAGCCTTCTAATTTTACCACACATAATTTAAATGGTATGAATTCTACCTGTGGACCCATCTGGTTCTCTAAAAACATGGTAATGTATGTTAAATTCTAGAGATAGAATCAGGTGTCATGGGTTATATTTCCAAATGCCTAATACTGATTATTTATGACTTTGGGAAAACTGATCGACTGGTAAATTAACCTAAATATATTTCATGGCTTATGGCTAACAATGAATTAATTAACCAACAAAATATTTAAATATATTTTTAAATGAAAGCTGTATTAAATAAGTTTATGTTCAAAACCATATTATCCATTCATCAATGTATGAACAGATTACAGTTTACGTGAGTTTTTATCTATGCAAATTACCTAAGAATAGTGATTAGAAGTTGCTGTGGGAATTCAGAAATTGGATTCCCCAATTGTTTCAGGCAAGAAAATGTAAGCTGACAGAAAAATTGGGGAAGGCGACTGGGGCATTTTCCCAATTTCAGTGAATGTGTCTTGAGTTGTCACTTCTGTCTAGCAGATAGAGAATATAGAACTCTGGCTCCCCAAGGAGGAACTCCATTTTCATTGTAAACAAATTAAGGCACTAATGAGCAAAGAAGAAAGTTTCAGAAGATAACAGATATATTAACACTGTTTACTGGCTTTTCTGTTAAAGAAATAATGGTGCCCACTGCCAAAAGTCACCCCCAAGTCAACACAAGCATATAATCACAACGCTGGGTTGAGGATATTTGTTTTCTTTTGGGAGCAGGGTATGAAATGGTGCTAGATGTCGAGAAACAGTGTAACGGAAATGAGGTGATTACTCATTTAAGCAGAATGGAAAACTATCTCTAATTGTCTGCCTGCTCCATCGACTTCCAACCGTTTGCCATTACAGACTCCGATGCATTTAGCGCCTTCACGAGGCCAGAACCAGACCTTCCCCAGTGCAGCAGTGAATGTCCAGGGGAATTCAAAACAGGATTCCTGTTGATTCTGTGTCTCTTCCTGTCTTCGCGGTGCTAATTTTTTTTTTAACCACAGAGTGAAGTTTCTTGGTTTATGATTCTCCTTGTTTCTTAGCGACAGGAAACAAAAGCTGGGAAATGATCACATCGAAGTAAGAACTCTATTCCCTTTTGTTATTTTACATCTAAGCAAAAGCCACTTGCAGCATTTTTGGTCTTGGTACCATGGTTATTGCCAGCTCTGTGACATTTATTCAACCACTCAAAAAAGATGTTCTTCTGTACAGTCTTCCAACTTCACAGTGGAGCCTTTGTACTGGCTAAGAAAATACTTAATGAGATAATTTAATATTCAGCTTTTTTCTTTGATGTCTAAATTGACTGAAGTAAAAAATTAGACAAATACCCTGCAGTGAATACACCAAATGAAAGCAGTTTAAATAACAGAGTTTCCTAACGAATTGTTGGAAGTTCTGCATCATTTTGGTAGAGCGATAAATTCTATTTTAAAAACAACTGAATGTATTCAACCAAAAATTCATAAAATCTAAATTGAAATGTTTTATGGTGTGTAACATTTTCTTATTTCTAGAAATCTAAAACAAGGAAATTACAATTCCTTTACTATTAACATGGCATCTAAATATATATATATATACAGATATTTAGACTGTAAATCAACTAGAATAATAAAATAATAAAATTGAGCTCAATTTTCAAAATATATATTAACTTTGTTCCCTATTAAAACAGTATTTCTTTGGCTTCAAAAAAATACCTTATATAAAAATTAATGAAAAAACTGAGGCAAACTTGGAATGGAAACTCTGGATTGGGTAAAACTAAAACATACATACCATAATATTTGTTTGAGATTAATTTATGGAAATTATATCTGTATTTCTAAAAATTAATGTCAGAGTTTGCCATTGTCTGGAATGAAGCAACATATAGATATTTAAAAAAAAATTTTTTCGAGGGGGGCGCCCTGCTCATTCAGTTAAGCATCTGACTCTTTGTTTCAGCTCAGGTCATGATCTCAGGGTCCTGAGATTGAGCCCTGTGTTGGGTTCATGCTAATCAGGGAGTCTGCTTGAGATTTTCTCTCTCTCTCTCCCCCTCTGGCCCTCCCTCCGCTCATTCTCTTTCTCTCTTTCTCTTTCTCTCTCTCCCTCTCTCTGTCTCAAAAACAAAAAACAAAACACAAAACAAAACAAAAAAAAAACTTTAAAACTGTTTTGAGGGCCATTGCCAGAAGCAGATAATTATTCTGGAATGATCAATTGAGTAAAACACATATTGCTCGCAACCATAGAGGTAGAGATAAAGAGTAAACATAGGAGAAACACCAAAACGCTCATGGCTTTTGATTGAATAAGCCAAGAAGCACCAGTGGAATTCCATTTGCTAGCGTTTTAAGGGAAAATGTATACTGATCGGAATGCAAGGTTCATCTAGAAACAGAAATGTAAAACGAGATTCTTTAGCTAAACATTCTAATTTAAGACAAAGCAAACTTAACACTGAAAAATGATTAGAACATTGGAAATTGTGGCACAGATATGGACTATAATATGATCCGAAGACCCAAGGAGTACATTAACAATGTGCAGATTTTGGAGACCTCTCCCCCTCAGGCAGCCTAAAATATAATACAAGGAGGGGATAACGTTTACAAGAGTTGGTGGAAGTTATCTGGCTAAGAAGAGATTGTTGTCCTAACAATGAATTAGATTGATGGTAACAATTGTGTGGATAGGGAGAGGGAGTCCACTCTGCAAGACCATTATTTTCTTGTAAAAATATTTGGTTTGCTGTATTTATCAAGCTGACACTCACCCCTACTTTCTCCCTGCAAGTATCGCCATTCTCTCGTGTTCATCTTATCTAGCTATCAGTATCCGTTTATAATCCACAAGGCAGAAACTGTATTTCATCTATATTCTGAGCACTTAGCATGTTTTGGTTTTTCAGTTATGTGCTGGATGTAGATACTGTATTTGCAAAATGAGCGAGTCCCTCTAGGTCGGATATAAACCTGATTTCTTATCTCATGCCCTAGATTATATTTAATCAGGTCATTATTATATTCTCTCAGTAGTTTCTGTATTATTTTTATTAAATTGATTTAGCATAAATATTAAATATTTGATTATCCATTACATCAATAAAAATGCAAAGAAATAGAAACATATGAAATAATTACTTTTTAAAGTAATCTCTGTGTCAAAATTTCTTTTTATCTCCTTCCCTCCTTCTCTTTTTTGTGCTAGTCCGCCTTTTCCCCCACTTCCCTCCCACATCTCTTACTCCCCCCTTCCTTTCTTTATTTCTCAACAAGTATTTACTGTACTCCATATCGATCATAGAAACAATGTGAACAAGACAGAAAAAAATGCTTGTGCTCAATTAGTTTACATTATTTTGGAAGAAATGTAAAGTTTTAAAAAATCGAAAACTTCCATAAGACAAATTTGAGCACTACGATTTTCCTCTGGGGCTATAAAAAGGGCTATAAACTGCCTCGTTTTCTTATTTACATAAATCTAATAATTAATGAGTCTGACAGAGGACAACGTTTGTGTGTTTTCTAATTTCCCCTTTAAATTACTATAGTTAGAGAATCTTTCTAGTTCCCCTGCAGTCAAATATTATGTGTCACTCCTCCCCATTTTACCAAATACCACCTACTTCCTTCAATCCCCAGTCCTCCAGCACCCTTGGAAGGAAGCCCAAGGCCCTTTCCTTAAGGAAGATTGGACATCGGTCCATAATGCCCAGTGGGAACTGGAAGTCAGATCTTACAGCTCTGTGTTTGCATAAATAAATAAATAAATAAATAAATAAATAAATAAATAAACAAATGAATATTTTAAAAATTTATTTCATGTGCTAAAATCTAAGAAAGCAGCTTGTATTGTAAAAAATATTTTACCCTTCAAAATACTATTTACCTTGAAGTCACAACTTTGCGTTTTCTAGTATGTACTGAGTGGATTTAGCTAACAACTGAATTTAATTCTGGGACATTCTCAACATGAGATCACTGGTATGCCTCAATTTCCATAAGAAATCCTCCCCTACCACATCCCTGTCTGAATCCTAGACCAAGTAGATCCCTATCCAGCAAAAATAAGTTATCAGTATTTCAGAGCCCCGTTAGAAAGAAAATCCTCCATTGACATCATCTGGGAATCAGGTTGAGAGGCTTGTAGAGACAATATAATCTATGGGATAGAGCAGACATTTACTCCACGTATTCTAAGGTCTGACTATGAATCCATCTGGTTGTCACAAACAGTACCACTTAAACTATATTAACCCTTAACAGAATATCCTTTACTTTCGTAATTATTTTACTTCATTCTGATGTTTCCATATCTTTTATTCTGTATACATACATACAAAAAAGCACATGACATGCATGTACAATTGGATGAATTTTCAGGTTACCAACACCAAGATGAATAAGAATATTATCAGAATTGCTTTAAAGTAATCCTTCCTTTTTAAAGGGTATTTTTCCTGGGTTCCAGATTCTTGGTTTTTTCTTTCAACACCATAAAGAACTCAATTCATTGTCTTCTAATTTTTGTGATTTCTATTGAGAAGTTAGTTGTCAATCTTATGCTTGCCCATCTAAAGGAATTAGGTCCTTTTCATCATTATTTTTAACCTTTTCCCTTCCATTTGCATACTTTCTCTTAACTTCCTTTTCTCTCTATCTTCTATGTCTGATCTGTTATGTGACTTAAACTGTTCTTAATTTTAGTGTTCTATTATCCAACTTCAGAGTCTCCTTTCATTTCCCTTCATGGAGTCCAAACAACTTGTGAAAATCTTTTTATTTTTATCTACTTTGTCTATCCTTTTATTTCCTGCAAAACAAATACAACAGGCATTTCGAAACCTTAGTCAGCTAACTTCAATTTCTGGCTCATCTGTAGGTCTGTTTTCATCTTCCATTCTCTCACTCTCGGTTTTTAGTCCTATTATTTGATGTAATAAGCAATTTTTAAAATTTAAATTCAATTAGCCAACATATAGTACATCCTTAGTTTCAGATGTAGAGTTCAGTAATTCATCAGTTGCCTATAACATCCAGTGCAATTCACATCACACGCCCTCCTTAATGCCCATGGTTTTTGATTGAACGCCTAACAGTGACACTGCATGAAAAAATAGATAATATTATCATTCTCTAGGCCAACGGTTAAACCTGGCTAGTTTCCTGATCTTGAAAACAAACCTGGCTAGTTTCCTGATCTTGAAAACAAAATTTTATTGGAACACATACCTGCTTATTTACTTACATATTGTCTATGACTGTGTTCACTATACGATGGCACAGCTGAGAAGAAGCAGGGAGAGACTATATGCCTGATAAGTCAAACATATTTACTATCTGGATTTTCACAGACAAAGTAAGCTCCCTGCTCTTAGAAAATCAAGTAGTTTCTGATCATCTTACTGGAATCAAGGACCTGTTATATCACAGGTGTGCTGCAGTCCTGGAAAGGTCCACCCTTTCTGTGACCTCCCTTGTCTGTTAGGTCCCAAGGTCATTTTTGCTTCTCGGGGGACTTTCTTCCTAATGAAATCTTATCCTCATCTCAGAAAACTAACAAAATGCTCTACTTTGCCTTCTAAGGGTTTTCGACTCAGTGCCATAGAATCCTAGAATTGAGCAAATGTACTTAGGGAGAAACCGCCTGTGTCTGTGGCCCCTCGAAGCTCTGTAAGAACATTTGGCAGTTCTATTTTTTATGAGCAGATGCCCTCCAAGGGCACAGAGCCAGGATAGTCAACTTTCTGAAATCACCAGAATTGGAAAATTGTTCCAAAGTACAACCATTGGCAGGAGGTTACTCACTTCTAAGAGGGCCTTTCTTCTCTCTCGTCAGTCTTGGTTTCCCCAGTTGCATTTGCCTTAGCAACTCCCATCGCATCCTTAGAGCTTTCTTTTTTCATCTTTTAGTCTGCTGGTTTAGTTGCCAAGGAAGGAGAACTAGTCTACATCATCCACTCGATATCAGCCCGAGAATATCCTACATTTAACGTTGATCAAATATTACTCTCTATGACAGCCATGTGAAATTGGCCTTTTTACATCGCTTTCCAGTGTTTTCCCCTTGGACCTGGTTTTCAATTTCAAAACGTTCATCTTATTATGTATCTTTTGCTTTGTAAGCCACCTCAACTGTTTTTTGGGGACTAAACAGCAATAAATGTATTTAATGATTAGAAGGAAGATATTAGAAATGTCTGCTATTTACATTTAAATATAAGAGAAAACAAAATGTTTTCAGCAACAGTCCATTTCTATTGCTTTTTTCAGAACCTCTTTCAAAAGAAGTCTGATGATGATATGGAAGCAATTGATCTCTTAGAAACACAGCCTTCAGGGATTCCCTTTGACCCAGAGGACAGACATCGCCTTACCATTCAGTGTACCCACTCGATGTTCAAATTCATTAATATTTCTCTTTTCTCCAGTGCAACATGGTTGCCACTTGCTATCCTCAGTCATATAATTTTTAATTGCAACTTATTCACAATCAGTGTATCCTAAATGTTCCCATTGTTCCAGCCCTGCTTTCATCAGGGCTGCTCGTTAGTATCAAATAAGGTTAAATATCAAAATTTAATTGTCCCCCTTAGGGACTGGCTTTTGTTAGGTGCTCAACGAAGGCTAGGCTGTTGCTTCCTGGGCTTTCATCAAAGTTGGCCATGTTTTCATATCGCCCTTCCTAATTATGTTTCGTTCATTTTTTCTAATTCTTGAGTTTATTGGATATTATTTTATATAAATATTTGATTAAGATAGTACTGTGTGAAAAGGGACTGAAATTCATCAAAAAACTAATATGACCCAGTTATTGTGCTACTTATATTATATACATTGTTTTCAATTTAATTCCCCACATTGATACTCATGTTAGTAGATGTAGAAAATGAGCTGAAGAAAAATGTAATCAATCTCCCTGCGTTACTCCCCAAGTTACCATTATCACGCCTTGAAAGTTACCGATAATTATTTAATACGCATAAATACCCAATGTTCATTTCCAAATTATCTTATAACGGGGATTCTTGTGCATTCTATATATCACAATTGATGAATTGTTTTCTTGTCTGTTACAGTTTTTTGTTTGTTTGTTTGGGTTTTTTTTTTTTTTTTTTTTACATGTTTTTGTTTGTTTGTTTGGGTTTTTTTTTTTTTTTTTGCTATATAAGCAAACCTCAATTTTGGTGATGAAAACCAACAACAAAAATGTATCATTTTCCTTTATATGTCTGTGAGTTGATTGAGCTCTGCGGGTAGTTTTCACTTGAGGTTTTCTAGAAGCATTCAGTCAGATGGTGGTTGGGCTGAAGTACTAGAATGTTGGAGGCAGCTTTTGCTGGCTCAAGAAAGATCATATACAGGTCTAATTAAAATTTCATAATCTCTATATACAACTTCAATGTCATGCTGTTTCACACTCAATGTTTGGGGGTGACATTCATTAATGTATTCATATATTTTAATCAAAATACATATATTAAAAGAGTATAATTAAGCCAGTATAAAGAGCAATTCCATAATTGCTTAATAACATTCTTCTACTGTATAGAGGAAGATGAGCATCTACTGTCTTCTATCTTTAGCATGAATAAAACATGTCAAATACTCCTCAAGGGAGATTTCAGAAACTTCTCCATAAGTAATTTTCAAACTAGCGATAAGAGTTTGGGAGCCCTGGGAGTAGAGAGAGAATGTTATACATTCATTTTGCTATAGTCTGAATAGGAGCTGAATCTGTTTAAGTCCAAGATAAGACTAATTCTGGAGGTTTTTCTTTTATTTAGTTTTTGGAACAATAATATGCTGGATGATTGATAATTCTACTGCAAAACACTTTGTTTTTCTTTTAAACTCAGATCTTTTACATATTGTAAAGTATGTCTTTTTCTCAAAAACAAGAAAAAAGAGAGAGGAGGGAGCTACTACACAAATCTAACCAAATACACACAAAAATAGTAATTTTGCTTTTTCAGTTGGTAGTCAGTGTCAAAAATTACAAATTGAATGCTTACATGCTACATGCTTACATGGGAGAATAGTAAATAACTCCCTGAAAAGAAGGCTGGAAATTGGTGAGACTGTTGATAAAGGCCAAGGAATGTCATGTCATGTGCAACCCTTGCTTCCCAAAATTTAAGAACTACTTAATGAAGTCAATGTTTTAGAAAGTAGAGGGTAGTGACTTAGAGTATATTTTCTGAGCCAAATGGATTGTAATATCTCATCATTTAGTAGTTGAGTGAACTTGGTCATATTACCTCTGAATTTGGATTTCCTGCTTGTAAAATGGGAAAAACTAACTATTTCAAAGGGCTGTTGAAGATAGTGAGATAAAACATGCAAAGCCCTGGGTCCAGTAAACGGTCGATGGTAACCTTGAGACAACTCTCATGTGGCATTTTCTCTAAAATAATTCAGACAGGAAATATTCAAATTATAAAGTTTGTTTATCATTTTACAGGTTGAAACCTTAATATGACAATAGTATCTATTTAAAATAGAAAAAAATGTAGTTTCATCATAGGGGATGGAAAGACAAATTCTGAAAGATTAAGGAAGAGGAAATCACTAAGTCACATAGTTATCTTGAGCTTTTATTAATGACTGCTTACTGTGTTACGCGCTTCCTTCCATTTTTATAATGGTGGCTTTAATATAGGATCTTGACCAAGTGCAGTACAAAGAATTTTTATCTTAATCTTTTTGTTTTGTTTGGATTCATTGTTGAGAGCTCACTCTTTAAGCTGATGTATGTGTGGTATAGCAGAGTGTGTGTAAAATCCCCAGAATAAGACCCTATTGTCTTCAGACTCATATGATATCACATCCTTTAGCAAAATTTATTATTTTATAGCAGAGGTTTAATGAACTATTCCAAGGAAGAAGTTTCTCTACTTTAATCAGAAGAGAAGATGTTCTTCTATAAAGGTCTATTACTCCCGTGCAGAAGATAGTACTTAGAGACTACACAGTTATAACCTAGGGAAAAAAAAAAAAAGGATTTGGTGTACAGTGTGCCCTTTGCATCTATCAGAATGATGCATATTTGATAATTTTTTTAGTTCTACTTTTGTAAGTAAGAGAGTGATAATAAATGAAAAAATATTTCCAGGACACTAGCCTGTCAATTCATACATTCCAAAATAGTTTTTCTTAAATTGATATTTATTCATTAGCCAGAGTGTGCTAGACTAAGTTCAATGTACATTCTAAGTCATATTTCTTGTTCATTTTCTCTAAATATTAATTTCAACCTTACAATAAGATGTTATAACCTGATAAAACCATATTGGAGGGAGCCCTTATAGCTTACTAAGATTTAATCATAAAAATTTTTATTTTAAGGATGAAAAACATAGTTAAATGTTTTTCTACTAACCTATCGATAAGCAAACTGATTTAAAGCTAAAAGGATTTTCTATACATGATACGTATTTGTAGCCCCAAATAAATGAGTTATAACATGGTGATACAATTTTCTTCACTAGCTTCATTACATTAAGATGTATGATATTCAGTTCAAACACAATGAAAATAGAGTTTATAAAATGTTATAAGAGACTATTTTTTTTCTAATGGCCTAACATAGAAAACTTTATTTTCCTTCATGTTTTTTCTTATTTTAAAATAAAATTCACTTACATTTTCCTTTTTTATTTCTGCAAAAAGTATAGGTTTAAAACTGGGCCAATATCTGGTTATATAAGTAATTTTGTCCTTTCACTGTTTCTTTGTAAGTTTACTATATTTGCTTAGTAAGGGCATGTTTTACATACACTTTTCCCTGTCTTTTGTCATTATATTTAAAAAAGGAATTAGAAAAACTAAATCATATAAATTCAATTTTGTTTGTCGTTAAAATTTAGGGAGAAAAGTGTTTTGGTAATGCGTTCCAAGAAATTTTCATTTTCTTCCAGAATATATTGAAAAGTAGTAGAGTAGAAGTTATTTACTCTCCATTCTGAAAACATGTCTTCCTTTTTCTAATCATGAGGAAGTTTTGCTAAAGAATTTCCAGTGTTCTCTAATCCTCTTTTTGCCATGATATTCTGAGTTCTGCCTTACTTAACTCTATTAATCATATATTATGCAATTAAAAACAATTTTCTTGTCTCAATGATACTTTATGAGAAAGATTCCTTAAATAATTTAATATATGTAATTAATATTTTGTAAATATGAACATTCCAAATGTTCTGTTGTCACTGAGATATTCCTGTAAAAGTATTTTCACATCATTAAACTTCCTAAATTTAATATCACAGTTGAATAGTGACGTGTAATTGGGTTAATTCAAAACTAATTCAATTTAAAAGCAACTTCTCATCATAACAAAACGTAGTTCCAGTTTAGTGATTCTACTTAGGTAATTAATTTTTTTCTTTCATGTAGATTTTAGTGCTGTATTTGGGCAAACTGGAAATTCAATGGCTCAAACATTTTAATATATCTTGAGCAGACTTCTCTCCTTCTGTACTGGGAATTCTTTATTCACCATAAGATCCAGATGTCTACATTTACATTAACTACTATTCAAATATATTTGAGTTTCAACCTTGAGAAAGAACTGACAAAACGTGGAATCTTGACTCTGATAAAAAAGGTTTAAATCATTTCCAGCAATGATTATAGCAAATAAATGCCTTCTCAAATGTTTATCATTAGAGTTTAAGGAAAATATTTAATTTCACTAGGGAAAATGCCGAAGAGTCCATTACTGCAAAAATTACACCTTTTAATTTTAAATATTTCACTTATGATGTCTTTTTTCTGGAAAATGATGTAACATTTAGAAAGGCAAGTAAAAGTGATCTATATCTCTGTCTACCAATTTACATATCCATTCATCTATATACCACCTGTCTATCAGCCGCCTAATCTCAAAATCAATGGGATTTTACTTGGCAACTCACGAGCAAGGTTATTTCAATGATGTCTAGCTTTGTAGTTTATACTTTGCCTATTTAGGCCTTAAACACTTCTATTACAGGTTCTTCTTCTTCTTCTTTTTAAGATTTATTTATTTATTTGAGAGGGAGAGAGTCGGCATGAGCGGGAGGGGCAGAGGGAGAGGGAGAGAGCCTCCCAAGCCAACTCTTGCTGAGGGGGGAGCCTGAGGTTGGGCTCAATCCCATGACCCTGAGCTCATGACTTGAGTCAAAACCAAGAGTCAGACTGAGCCATCCAGGCATCCCTTATTACAGGTATTTCATTAGTAAATGTCATGGGATACCAAGTTCACCCTCAAAATTCGGAAAATAAATGTGTGGAGATGCCGTATAGGAAGCCGGAGCTGTGGACAGCAGTGCTCGTTATGTGCAACGGGAGAGCGGCAACAGAGGTACTTCCACCCTGAACACGTGCGTCGATTGGCCAATCTTACGAGTGCATGAGAGAAGTTGGTGAGACACTGGAAATGAGGACACCGAGCTCCAGTTCTGATCTGCACCATCTTTGTGGCCTTACTTAAGGACTTAAATCCTCTCTTCTGGATCTCAGTGCAACCACCAGTATGAGAAACCCTGATCCAGATACCATACAGCTACAAGGATCTGCATGTATGCCGCACACACACACACACACAGCACACACATACACACACACGGACGCACACATACAGCGCGGATTTGTGCACATGGGCAGTCATACACTTTACACTGTTGTTCTGTTTTCACTTGTCAGTTCCTTCGCCGAAACGATCGTGGGTATTCCACCTCCTGGTCCAAGCCAGGCATTTGCTAAATGCAAAGTACTGACACATGGCTTTTCATTTGCTGGCCAGCTTGCCCTCTTGCGGGCTGTCAATAATGATCTTTCCTGACGGTCCCCGGTTATTGAATTGCCTGCATGTTTGCTTCAGAGTGGCCTTATGCCATCCGAAAGAAAGCGAACATGTTGACAAATGTTCAAAAGTGTCAATCAGTAACGTGATAATTGAAAATGTTGAAAAGCAGCGATTGTGCTAAGATGTCAATGCCTGAGGGGAAAGAGGCCTGACAGTCAATGAAATGTGGTCTGCAATGTGGTGATATTTGGAAGCACAAGTCATTCTCTCACAAACAATGCAGCAACATAAACTCAAAGATAGAGACGTTGAAACCTCATAAGGAATACTTCAAGACAGACCCTATCACACATTAAACTCTTACTGAAAGATACGACACTGTTCTATGGCTTTTCCTACAAAGTCGTGCTATTGTGTAAATTATTTCAGCTTTTCAACACTTCACAGATGACGTAGCGCAGATTGGATGTTTCGAAATATTGGTTGATGTAATGAATAAAAAGGAATGAATGAACACATATGTCACCTGGACAGAGTGCCTCGGACAGCAAGATTCAGGGGATCAGATTTTAATATGACAACAAATGCATACAATTCACTTACCAGGAAATTCAAAGGAATGAATAGTAGTTTACAAATGAATAACTAGGCATCTGGTTTGCAGAACATATTGGTTACAAATAAAGTGCTAGCACTTGTGTAATTCTTCGAGATGATACACTTAGAATGAATTTTGAGCGAGAATCTAAATGGAGATGGAGAGCAAGTGGCTGGGGGAAAGAAGTGCTCCAGAATAAAAAAACAAAACAAACAAACACACCCAAAGGAAACAAAAAAATAGCGCCCTCACAATGTGAAAAAAGTTGGAAACGTAAACGGAAGAAAGTCAGTCAAATTGAACAAGACTAAAAAAGAACATTAGTAAATTGGACTGTACATGAAGGAAATATTTGTTAGAGATTCATGGGTAAATACTGCAGTGACTAAGATATGTTATTTAAATTTAATATCAGAAACCCATTATGAGTATGCTTTAGAATGATCGATTACACAATGGGTATTTAGCCCTGCTCAAATAATACCCATGTTATTTTTAGAAGCACACTTCAAATAAGTGTTATGAGTAGATTGGCACACCAAATTATTCCCACCTTGATTTGGTGGTAGAGAAAATTAAGGCAGATAAGCAGGACCTCTCACAGAATGTGGTCTAATCCAGACTAGCGTGATACGCTACGCTGTATGTTGCTCTTATCAACACCACTATTCAAATCACCATATTTGCAAAACTTTCTGGTTTATATTGCTTGCTGCATCCATGACATTTAGCTTTGGGCACTTCTCTAATAATTTTCTTCATAATTTGTTTTTGAATGGGCACCACCAAACCATTCACATTGGTTAGAGACATTTTTATTGATTGTACCATTTATCCACTCGACTACTTGTTTGATCCAAGCTGGGTACTCACGAAACAAACCACCACTTTGGACTTAGTCTTATATTTACACTGATAGACATGTAATTGAAGTAAAAAACAACAGTGGCAGCACTGGAAACAAGTAATAAAACATAACACGTCCCAACCCAGGCTTCTTAGAGACACTGCCAACTTCCTATGCTTATCCAAGAGCCAGAATATTCAGAGAAAGTCAAGCAGAGGAAGGAGCTGTAGTGAAGAAATCAATAAATATCACACGTGCAGGACAAGAGGAGCTGGTTAATTTTCAGGCCACATGTACTTAGTGAAAAAGATAATGGGATCCCCATTATAGGACCAAAGATTGGATAATTGAGATGCAAACAGGTTGGGTTTAAATGTCTTTTCTGTACATTGTCTCATTTAGGTTTATCACAGCATATATACAACTATGTAAAAGAAATAACATTTTGTAATATCTTTGGAAAACATTAAAAAGAATACATAGGAGGCTCATCCTTGCAACTATTGTTAGAAGTCATTGTTTTTCTTCTAATACTGATCTCTGTTTTGACCAATGTGTGTCATGCATCCATTCATTTTATATGCGTGATTTGTAGACTTTTAATTCACTTGTGGTATAAATATTCCTAAAGACTCATTAAAAAATGAGTTTTAAAATTTTATGATACCCTACCGAGCTTAAGACTGCCACTTACACATTATACCATAGTTGGGTCTAATGCTTATTGCCATGTTTTGACTAGTAATAACACTATTTACAAAAATATTTTTTCTTACCACATGCTCACTGTCAATGAAAGTTATCATATCAGATTATATTTTTCAATGGTGTTGGATTAAATATACAACTATGTGATTACTAGTTTCACTGAACATTTTTTCTTGCTATTATTTTTATTGATGAAAATTGAGGATTCAATTCATGATTCATTTTTAAAAATTTTAACTGGGGAACTAGATTTTTGCTTGTTCATTTGAAACATAAGTGTTTTTTCCATGGTCAACAGTTATTTATGTGTCATATTTGCTGCAAAGATTTTCTTTTTATCTATTGACATTTTTTCTTTGTAATAGGAAATGTTTTTTCTTTGATCATAATAATATTTTCCTTTGTGATTCCTTCCTCTCACTTAGTCATTAGAAAGTCTTTCACTGTTTAAGTAAAGTTTTCTCTATATATTTATTTTAAATTGATTTTATTCAAATCAACTGTTTATTTATCTTGGGGGCTGGGTGACCAACAGAACCAGGAACAGACTTGTCAATGTCACAGAACAATTATGTTTCTTAGTTTATCATTGTTATTCTAACAGGGCTCTGGGTGTGTGTGTGTGTGTGTGTGTGTGTGTGTGTGTGTGTGTGTATTTATAGTTGCCATCCTATTTATTACATAAACATGCATGAGTGATTACTTATTGTGGATTGGGCATTTTATCAATTTGAACTAACCCTATTTGTCTTGGTCTAAGACTTTCCTTTACATCCCTCTTTGTCTGCAATTAATTTATCGCATGGGCACTGCTGTTGTGTTCTTTGACCCCATCACAGTCCACCTTTGTTTAAAAGTTTCATGTTAAATTTTGGTTTAGATGTGTCTCTTCAAAGCAGTGTTTATTTGGGTTTAATATCTTTAGTCTATCTGTGTATCAAAGGGGAGTTCAATGGGCTTTCAATTGTTCTCGGAAGTGACGCATTCGGCTTTCTGCTGTGCTGATCATACCGATTATTTCCCACTTCTGAAGACGTGTGCTTCCCTCTACTTCAGTGTGAGACCGCGCAGTCCCTTACTGACCGTAGAGGGGGAGACGCTGGTGAAGCTGGGTCAGCACCACTTGAAAGAGCAGCAGAGCAGTGTAGGCTGGTGTTTTCTGTTTTGTTTTGTCTTCCTGGTTTTGCCTTGTTTTTTGTTTGGGGTAGGAAGGCAGATATTATCATTCCCAGCGTGGGGACAGATAGCAGAATGTGTTCTTTGCCTTGTATCTTGACAGTAGAATTACGGTGGTTCTAGCAACTCCAAGAGGCCCGAGGCTCTCATTACGTGTCTCAGTGGTTGCATCACCCTGGTAGGGGAGGATTTGTCCTGTGCTTTTATTCTAAGCTCTGGTGTGCGTGGTGGTCTGAGCCGTCACCATCTCTGTTTTTCTATAGCCCTCCTGTCTACACCACAGTGACTTCAACGCTCTCCCCTCTCTTCTTATCTCTAGGCTAACGTGTCCTCCCTGAGTTCTTTTAGCCGATGCACTTAGGGGTTATACACAGAAATAACTAGACATAGTCCAAATAACCCCTGAATACCTCAATTTTCCATCATGAACCCTCCAGAATGATCTTCTCCAAGCACGTCTTTTCCCCCTGCCCTCGCATCTAGGAAGGGATGTTCTCCGTCCCAGGCAGCACTCCAACCACGCTGTCCATCTCTGGTATTTGCAAAGACGCCTGCTTTGTTCACTCCATTCGATCAGAGTTTACATCTTAATGAGTTTTTCCAGCTTAAAAACAAGACATAAAATACAAACTAAAACAAACCTCAGCTTCACAAACCCTCTGGTTCCCACCATAAATCACTCTGGACTTCACACCCACCCTTCTTGTTTACCCTTAAATCTCTCATCTTGACAATACCCCTCAATCCTCAACAGTGGCGGGCCTTGGCCATTTGGTTTTCTAGCACCTCTTCTTTATTCTGGATAGCATTCCCTCCTCATTTTAGTGAAATTACTTTTCCTTTCCTTAATTAAAACTGTGAGGTTCTCGAGGACAATGAAAAATATGGTGCCCCACCTCTATCATTTAGCTATTATCTCGTATAATGTAACATGACGAATGGACCCCCAAACTCAGGAATTTTCAACAACCATTTGTCCACTGTGACCACAGTCTGGCTGCATCTTGCTGCTTTAGGTTGAGCTGAAAGTAAGAAGATCTGCTTTAAGCCACATCGCTGGCTGGGCTTGGCTTTTCCTGCACGTAGGCTCATGCTTGCTCTATACATGTTCATTCTGTGGCTAAGACTGAAGAGCCAACAGCTACTCAGAGGGAACACCTCCAGTCCTGATGGGGGAGGTAGGAGGGAGTGAGACTGACAAAGCAAGCATATTTGAAGATGCTGCTAGTTCCAGGGCCACTGAAATCCATTGGCCAAGACAAGCGTTATGGCTGATGCCAAAGGCAAAGGAAAGCACCATACCCCCCCACCACGGTCACATGGTCAAGACTCTCTCAGGGATGTAGGGGGAGGGGTTCGTCTTTGGAACATTAATGCAATTTAACATTCTAGCCCTACTAGACAGAGTTTGTCAATTTAGGGGCAGACACCTGAGTCAAGCTGCAGGGTGCGGCCTGATATACACTCAGACCAAAGTTGGGTCACAGGGCTTTCCTGTGATTTTTCAAACAAATTTTAATTTAGTAAAAGACTCAGTCTCTTGGTGGTAAATCTGGACAAGTTTGGGTCTACTTGCCCTGAATACCATTTTTTCCTACGATTGGAGCAATCACGTTAGGGAGAACAGCACCTATGTGTACACAAAAGTCAGAGATTAAATGCAGAAATGCAAAGTGTGCTGCTGACATCCAAGACCCTGATTGCAGTTATTCCCAAGGCCCAGTCATGCTTGCAGGTTATTAATGTTACTAATGCATTTTTGGGCTTCATAAAGGTATTTGAACCAAGTTTCGCTAACACCAGCTCACATCAATACAGTCACACCACTCATTTACAAAATTCTGGGGGGGGGGGTTTGTACCACATTACATTGAAATTGAACTCTGATGTTGGTAGGGTCGTTCCCATTAGCACTTAGATTTTTTTTTTTTTCCACTCTTGGGGAAAAATGACAATATGAATGATACTGTCTTCCTTTAAAACTCTTCTGCCTCAGCTTCCAACGGCACACTCACTTTTGCTTCTCAAGTTGCTTCTCTTCTGTTTCCTTTGTGGGCCTCTCTGTTTAAACTGGTACAATCAATGTTGATGTCCTTTAGGATTCCGCTTTAGCCAGACTTAAAACTTTATTTTAGACACTATAGACAATTACATGCAGTCTCAGATTTCTGGTACCCTGTAAGTGAAGATGAACATAGAATCAATTTTATCATGGCTAGTTTTATTTCTAAATATCAGATGCATGTATGTAACTCAAGTCTGGATATACATCTACAGATGTTCCACAGGCTTTTCGATCCTAACATACCCACAGTTAGACTCATCCCATCCCCCAGTCCTACCACTACTTCCTGCCTGCCCTCCTTCATGTAGTAATTATCTCTGTCATTCACAGACTTAGGTGTGTTTTACACTCTTCTTTGACTTTCCTTACCCAATCTAATTGCTCACCAACCTTACAGATACAGCCTCATCAATATAACACATCCTTTCTCTTTCCTCCAAACCCACCGCCATCTTTCTAAGTCTGCTTATTCTCAGTTATGCCTATGGATGGCTTCCATAGTGTCTTCACCATCTCTCTATCTTCAGTTTGATATCTGCTAAATGACACTCCATACTGCACCCAGAATTGTGTTTCTATCATACTAATAATATCACAGTGTCTTCCACTGATGCAAATACCTGAATGCTTCCTTCTGCTCTTAGGATAAAATTTAGGTTCCTCTGGCTGCTTATTGGAGCCATCGTGGCCTGGCTCCTGCTTGTCTTCCTTATCTCACCACTCCACCACTCTGTCCTGAGGCTAGACTGAACATGGACCAGGTTTTAAAGTCTGTAATTGCAAAATATCATTGCAAAATATCCACTCCCTTTCTCTTCCCCCCACTCCTTCGCCTTGATAATAGCATATATTGCACTGCTGTATCAATCCTCACTAGGCAAAGAAAGAGGAAGAGTTGGCTTTTTTTTTTTTTTTTTTGAGGAAAGGGATAAAAGAAGGAAAAAATACCGCTATCTGGGATATAAAAATGTATGTTTCACGTATTCACCAAATATAACCTGACAATAAAACTTTCTTTATATCTTTTTTATAGAAGGCTTTGATGAACAACTAACTGTTCATCCAGTCCACTAGAGAAATTCTTATTTCTAAAGAATTGCTTGATATCACCTTAAACCCCCATAAGGTAATTTCTTCATTTTAGTTATTAGTAAGTGACTTTGTATATATTACCTGTAAATAGCTTATTCCACCATTAGAGACTACAGGAGATGGCCACTTCTTCTTCATCTTCTGTGCTCAGTTTTGAGAAAGAAAAGAAATTTACTCAAATAATTAGACTTTAAAAAAAGAAACAATAGGAAGGAATGATTTATAAAAATGTTTGTAAACATGGAGATAGATTTAAAATTAATCTGGGCAGCTGCTTTTGCAAACCAGTGTTCAATTAGTGATGCATTATGATGGGCCATTGCACAGAGTCTGAAGAGCCTGTGTCACTGTTGCTGCTGGGCTGCTGAAACCAGACATATCATTTACGAATGGATAGTCATAAGTGTGGTCACTGGCATTATTTTTGACAATGAGCACTCTCCCGACCCAGGATTAAAGGTCACTGACCAAAGACCACTGGGGATATATGTGCATTCCAAAAGTTTGGCTAATTTGGCTTGCTGCAGTAAGGGCAAGTGCATCCCAGAGGAATTGTGGCAACATCTCAAAAAGGACTGTTGGCTGATTTGGAATCGAATACTTTCTGGAAGAGACGGCAACTCAGAAATTGTGTATTTTAAACACTTGAGGAGGAAGGAACATAAAATCAGGGCTAGGATTGCCACTGGTAAAAAAAAAAAAGAAAAAGAAAAAGAAAAAGGAAAAAAAAGCCACAATAATACTCGTTAGTCAAAAGTTAGGTTTGCTCAATCATTGTTGGGTTGTAGGATGGTTTGTCCATGTTTTTTTGCAAACATGTTTGCAAAATGGCCTTATTTGAATGTTATTCATATTCATTTGGGAACACCTTGTTCTGACTACAAGAATGCTGTTTTTGATTTTCTCAGAAGTGACAATGCATCTCTGCCACACTGATATCAACTTGGCCGTGAGTCTTGCTTCGATCAGTGGACTATGATAGGAGGTCTTATGTACCAGTTGTGAGGGAAAGCTCTAAGACTCCATGTTTTCCACCCTATCTCTCTCTCCCTCTGCTCTGAGACCCATGATTTTACAGATTGCTCCTCCAGGCTGGGTCCTGGCATGAAGACAACACAGAGGAGAATTGTGGTCCACACTGAAGGACATATAATACAAGCTTGCAACTCACCTTAGTGCTGCAAGCTACTGTGGCTCAAGGGATGTTTAGTTCATGTTTTACTAAGCCTAAACTGTATGACATATGAAGTAATTAGAGCAACTTCTTGTCTACTAATGACCATTCTATGAAAAATTGCCTAATTTACATTTTCTGTTACCTTCAGAATAATTACAGGCTAGCCACTGACCTGTCAGTGTACTGATTACAGATTCATCTCTCATGCACATTATCTGTAAATAATACATAAAACTGGATTTCCAGCATTTTAATTTACAATGATAAATATCACATTATTGAAATAGTCTTTCACAAATGTATCATTTTCAGAGAAATGGCTCTGCTGAGAGGCCGAAAGACTCCAAGTCCTCATGATCTACACATACTGTTATTATAGGCAAATCCACAAGAGAAGATAAACCATGATGAAAAACTGTTTGGAAAACATGGAATCATTATACAATAATTTAGGTAAATCAAATGTTGATTTGCACTAAATTAAGATGCAGCAATCTTTAATATGGAATGACCTCGGCAGGAACGGAACACTCAAAGTTGATTGGTTCTCTCTCCCCTGGACAGTTCATGGTTGGATATTGACCTTAAGACTTGCGCTGATACAGGTCATTATGATGTGACATGAATCCTCGTCCATTTATTCATACCTTTTTGTACATGTATGAAAATCTGGAGTCTCAAATCCTCACATTCCATTCGGCACTCTGTTGGCAAAATACATATTCGCACGCTATTGGAAACATATTTTCCTAATGCCCTCATATGTGAAATGCCAGTTTTCTTAATCGTGGCATTAAACCCTCATCAAATGATCGCATGTTTGTTGCCATCTCCTTCCTTTGCACGTCCATAAAGCGCATCCTATGGGACTCCTGAACATGGATTCTTGGTGAAATGAAGCTTTTCAGTCAGGCAGTTAAAAAAAAATTATTACCACCCCAGCAGATGGAACATCAGTAATTTAGTACTAATCAGTTCAACTGGTTTTACGGAATCTCCGCCTTTAATGTTCTATGCCTTCATTGTGTTTGATTTACATCTAAGCCAAGAGGAGCCTCAAAGACCGGCAGCTATCAATAGCCGGCTGATGCTATCTCCCTGTCATTAGTCCTTCCATTGCCAGTGATCCCTGGATCAGGTGACCAAGTCTGGCTATAGAAAGAACACACCTATAAGTGGATTTTCCCTCATATGAGCCAGATTAGCAGAAAAAAATGGTGCACCGTATGTGGTTCAGCCCACTAAGTCACCACACGATTATTCATCAGCCTTCGAGGAGAACTGAGATAGATCAAGATAGAATACTTGAGGATAGAGTCACTTTCATGCAGGAAGAAAGGGCCAGGCACTCAGACCAGTTCAGCCATGGATTAAGAGTCTGTTAACCTGTGCATCCGCCCGTTTTCTAAAGTTTTAGTAGGGTAAAGACTTGGCTGTGTTTCAAAAGTTTTTGAAAAATTACTTAGCAGTGGAAGTCTTTCAAAAATAATATAACTTAAACTGGGTGCTAGGCTTTGGGGAAAGTAGCTATTTTATTTATTTATTTATTTATTTATTTATTTATTTATTTATTTATAGCTTCATTTCAAGATGTTGTATTCCCCAATGTGATTACACTGAGCAGATGTTCAATAGTTTATCCAGTTTCTTTTAAATGCCTGAATTGAAACACTTTATCCACACTAAACTTCTCTAATTTCCTTTCAACTCCAAAAGTGGAATTTGCATTAAGTAGAATCCCAAAGGAATGTGGATCCTGTGATCTAATGCCATGCTGTTTGTGTTTAATTTAGCCACCGTTTTTAAAGGCATGGGAGCAGCATCTAAGACGTTGATTCATAAATGTTAAGGAGCAGAGTGCTTTAATATTTTTTTTTTCAGTTTTACTTCCGTCAGTCCTCTCTAAAGGGAAATGGAGTTGAATTACTTCCAAACAAATACCAGCAATCGCTATAACTTGGTAATCCGATATCAATCTGATAAATAGAGACAAGCTAACGCCTTCATTTGTTGACAGATGGGATAGAATTAATTTTAGAGCTAAATCCATTGTAGAATGTGGCAATGATCTCAAGAAATATCTGTTGTTTCTTTTAGAAGCATGGGAATAAACACTCTGTACAAACTGTTTGCAAATGATTTTTTTTGCATGACTTTCACCGTTGATTTGATACTCATACGTGAATGCCCATCGAGCACAGATATTTGACACTCTTTTGAAATGGAATCGTACCTATGCATCATTGCATGCCAAAATGTAGCCCTAACATTTCCTAAGAAACAGCTGCCAGAAAACTGGCTTCTACAGAAATAACAACCGTACCTTTACTTTATTTTAAAGGGATGAAGAGCAAGAGAAAGGAATCCATGAAATCTATTCAATTTGTTTTTTTTCTTTTTGTGATGATAATGCTGAAATAATGTGTTTGAATTTCAACATGGTTATGAAAATGTCACTGGTGTGTGAAAGTCCTGGTCATACGTGCATCGAGAAGACGTATTCGTTTTTGATAGATTCCTAGATCCTCCACGCCTGAATATAAAGAAAACATACTTGATCACTAGACAATAAGTATATTTGAAAACATTTTGATATGGAAAACCTCAAACATGTTAAAATAGAAATCATGATATCATGACCGCAGTTTTCAGTCTGGGAAGTCTCCACTTTGTTTTTCACTCAATAGAAGTGAAAGCTTTTAAAACAATTAGCTGGTCCATTCAAAACCAGTTGGGTGCCTATCATGTACTAATGAAACATCACGACAGTTTACAAAGTTAGAAAGAGAAGCAACAGACAGTTACTGAAGTAGATTAAAAATCTATAAGGCCAGGTATAAGGCTTGTGGTCTACTAATTATAACTCAGATATTGGCATAATTCAGATATAAGGCAATTAAAGAAGGTTGAGAGGGGTTTGAGATTTTTCAGATCAGTGGCAAATAAATTTTAAGAGTAGAAAATTACTTGTTAAGTAAAATGGATGTCCAAGAAGAGATTTTGCAGGATAAGTGATGAATTTAAAAGTCTGCATTCAAAAGCTTCAAAACCAATCTTGCCATCCACCCTCTCTGGAAATATACGTAATATTGGAAAATGAGCAGATTTAACTCAAAGAGGTAATGAGAGAAGCTGCAGTCTAAGGAGAGATAATTAAGTCAATGAGGGAGAGGAAATTCTCTGATGAAACTAAGAAACAGTGAAAGCTAAAAGCAGTGACAATGCCTAATAAGAACATTAGCTGTAATGTTTTAGTCAATGTCAAAGAATGAAAGATTGGAACAGAACAACAAAAGAAAAAAGAAAGGTTTAACATGGCTGGAACTACCTGACGTTGAGATTCTAGGTGGGATTGTGACGCCGGATGGCTTCTAGACCCAAACTGGATAAACTGAGGTGATTACACAACCGTGTCTTCCAATTTGTTTGTCAGCCCTGAGGCCAGATTTTGCTGGTCATTTTTGGGCTATTGTGCAATCAGCAAATGATAATTGAATATTTCCCCCATATCAACTGCTATCTAGGTTGAGAATATGGCATGACTTTGCCCCTGCTTCAAGAATTTTGTAGGCTCCCATGAAAGATAAACAAGTAAACAGGCAAGGGATTGTGGGCACGGGATATGCTGTCATTGCGAAGTGAAATGTGCTGTGGGGACACAGAGGAGGGTCTGTAAACCCAATCACGTGCAGTCAACAAAGACTCTGCTTGGAACTGAAGCCTGCATAAGTTTTGAAGGGTAAGTAGGAGCTAGCAAGGTCAGTGAGCAAGGTCTCTTGGGTGGATAAAGCATATGTATATTATCTATGTTTATATATCATAAATTAATTTTACAGATTGGGAGACACTTGTGAAATGCTTCAGAGATGACTGTGGCATATTAGGGGACTTTTAACTAGTCAATATGGCTAATGTCCTTGTGGAAATGAGTAGACAAAGACAAGAATTGCAGTAAGATAGGGCAACAGAAGCAGCTCATCGAGGGCCTTGCTCACCAGAAGAAGGAATTTGAACTTTGTTCTGCAGAAGAGAGTTCTAAAGCAAGAGAAACACATAATAGGGTTTGATTTTATAAAGAGTTCTCTGAATATTGTGAGGGACTCATTGGATAGGTGTGTTGGGCACAGTTAGGTGTCATTTGTTTTAAAACAGGTTGCCTGCTCTGGCTGAGATGCGCAGATAGAGAAAAGTGGATGGATTTGAGAAATACTGTCAGAGTTCTAACTCATTTGGAAAGGGTTGTCAGTATGCCATCGCACTTGCTATGTTTATAAGAATAAAAAGAAACAAACACAAGCAGCGTGTAACCTCAAAAATATTTCTTTTAGGAATATTGACAATGTAAAGGCAATTTTTAGAAGGAAATGGCCATGGGAAAACAGAACAGAGGCACATAGGAAGCACAATTCTTGACACTGTAGTAATTTTTTGTGCCATTCTTGTCTTGAATTTTCTTCATGATTTGTTGAGAAATCCAACACAGAAGCAAATGTCAATTTCTCAAATATCATTTCATGTTTGCTTTATTTAGGAATAAAACTCGAACAAGCTAGAAAAAATTCCTAAGTTTTGTTAATATTATATGTATAGTTAATATATATATATATACATATATGCACAAATATAGATGTAAACATCTTATATATGTGCACACATATATGTATAAAAATAGATATGTCAAGTTTTTAAAAATGTGTTTCTGGTACACTTTAAAATTACTGCTATCCTAAATAAAACATAAATATCAATTTCGTATTGGTGCCATTGAAAATCAGTATGCAAATAGCGTTTTTCACTATGGACTATGAGAAACAAACTGAGGGCCTCAGAGGGGAGGAGGGTGGGGGACTGGGATAGGCTGGTGATGGGTAGTAAGGAGGGCATGTATTGCATGGTGCACTGGGTGTTACGCAACTAATGAATCATCGAACTTTACATAGGAAACCGGGGATGTACTGTATGGTGACCAACATAATATAATAAAAAAACATTAAAATTAAAAAAAAAGCGTTTTTCACATATACTTGCCCCAAATACTTTTAATTGTCATCAAGTTGAAAAAGCTGTTTGATTAGCACCTTTTCAGCACTGACTAAACAATAAGACAATCTAAGCGGATAAAAACTAATGATAATATACTAACATTTATTGAGGGCTTCATTTTACCAGCCATATGGCTAACCAAATTGTATTGAATCTTTCTTTTAGTTCTTACAACAAGCTTCTTGCATGGGACTCATAATAGCAATATTTAACAGATTTATTTTATTCATTTATTTATTTCATTAAGTTACATGCATTGAGCAACCACTACGTGCCATTGAACAAAATGTATAAAGACCCCTACTTCATTGGAGCATATATTCTAGCTGGGAAAGATAGATGATAAACAGTAATAAATTAATTCATAAGCAAATTATAGAGGATCTTGGGAAGGATAAGCACAACAGGATTTGGACAACCATAGAAGCACAGCGGGGTAACAGGGGTTGGGTGGGTCTGCATGGAGCAGAGATCTGGGGGCAGGATTACAGAGTGGGTGAATGTGTGCTTCATTGCAAAGGTGATATTTGAGCAAAGAGGTTGTTGTTGGGCTAAATGGACATAGCAAAGCAGATATTTGGGAAGAGCATTCCTAGGTGAAGAAACCAGAGCTTTTACTGAGTAACATGGGGAAGGGTAGAAGGCAGGGCTATGGAAGTTTCCGGACAGAAGAGGGACATGCCCTGACATATTTTTAAAGGATTGTTCTGGCCTAGAAGAGACAGTGGGGTAAGTAAGCACAGAGGTAAGGACACCTGTTTGAAGACTATTAAAATACTATAGGATTGAAGTGATATTGCTCGGACTATGGTAGTAGTCATGACTGTGAGGTGACTCTAATAATATATATATATCTATTAAGATTTTATTTGACAGAGATAGAGAGAGGGCCCACAAGCCAATAGAGCAGCAGCAGAGGGAGAAGCAGAGAAGCAGGCTCCCTGCTGAGAAGGGAGCCTGATGCTGGGTTTAATCCCAGGACGGGATCATGACCTGAGCTGAAGGCAGAAGCTTAAAAGACTGAGCCACCCAGGTGCCCCTGATTCTGATATGCTTTAAAGGTAGAGTTACCCAGATTTCCTGTCAGATTGAATGTCAGGTGAGGTAACTGGGCAATGGAGGATAACTTGATGGGCTTCACCCATGGAAATATTAGAATGGAGGTCGTCAACATCAATGGGGAAAGTTGTATGTAAAGCAGGTCTGGAGATATTCAGACACTTGTTTCGTAATGTGTTGAGATTGGGATTAGACATCCAGGTGGAGATATATTTGCCAGTGTGCATATTAATCTAAAGTTTGGGAGAAAAGCTGAAATAGAGAAATAAATTTGGAACTAGGTGATAGATAAATAATATTCCCAATCATGGGTTGGGGGAGATCACCAGGGAAGTGAGAGTAGGTAGACAAGAGGAGGGTCCTAGGGCTCTCTAGTGCAAAGAAAAACCCCAGTAAAGAGGACTGATGGGTACTGAATGAGGAAAGTGGAAACGAGGGGTGAAAGTTATCCTTGGGATCAAAGTGGGCTTTTTCCCCCTTGGAAGAATAATCAACTGTATCACATGCCTAAAATTTACCATTGGCTTCAACAATGTAGTCGTTGGTGGCATTAAGCTGAGCAGTTTTGTTGGGATGGTGGAAACCAAAGCCTGTTGGGTGGGAAGAGATTGGAGACAGTGATGGAGACAATCAGAAGCACAAAAACGGGCCATTGCTAGCAGGTAAGTGGGTTCAAAAGCAGTCTTCTCACTGCTTTACATATTCACGAGGGGCAGAGTAATGGTGTCTTGGGATGCTGATGGCATGGTCCATTGAAGAGCGAAGAACAGATGCTATGGGGATGGTGGGTGATGACTACAATTATGTCCTGGTATAAGGGGAAGAAAACAGGACCTGGAACAGAAGTGGAGAGCGTCTCTGCAGCCGTGTTTATGATGGCTCATCCATGGGAAGAGGCAGGACAGCAGAATTACAGGGTGCAGATGCTGGTGGTCGGGTAGCTGTGTGGGGCTCTCTAGTCTAGATAACCAGCTAAATGTGAGATTGGAAAGGGAGACATTATAGTTTGAGAGAAGAAGAGAGATTGAAGTGCTACCTCTGATTAGGGGAGAGTAAATGTTCTAGGAACCACAGGAATAGGGGGATCGCCTCGCAGCATGGAGGGCACAACGGGGTGCGTTGTTACTGATTAAAAGTGAGGCCAGCCACCTACGTTTATGTTCCTTTTCCAGCTGCACACGTGTAGTGCGGAGTAGACAGAAATTAGGATTTAATGAGGATTTTGCTTTTGCCAAATGAGAGAGAGAGCAAGAGACAGAGAGGGGACGTGGGTAAAGGATTTGACACTGTAAAGGAAGGGAGTGGTTATAAAAATTTATTATGGATTGAAGTTGGGCAAGTAGAAGAGAAAAGACATCAACAAAAATAATAGACATCAGTTTGGTCGAGTCAATGAGTAGAAGTCCTGCTGGAGTTGAAAAGTTGATAAATTACGACATAAGACCGAGAAAGGTGGAAAGGAAGGTGGGAGTGAGCAGAGAGGAGTGCATGGCATTCCAATTGGGTGTTGGCCATCAGTAATAATGACAAGGTCCAGCCAGGACCCTGAACTTGACTGAAATTTAGATAAACAAAGATTGAGATTAATAGATCTTTAGAAAGTTAAGTAGGCTTGTGCCAAGTTGCAAGCCGAAGGTGTCTGACCACAGAGCTTGTACAACAGAACTTCACATTTTCTACTTTTAAATTTTCTATTTTAGCTATAAAGTAATATCAAGTACTGGATAACTTCCATTTGTGGGTTTTGCTGCCAGGAATATGCAACCTATTTTGGCCCTAAAAGAGGTATACCTTTCCATTTGTTCTGAGAAATGCCAGAGAGCTTTAACTCCAGGGGGTCCTTGAATGAATCCTGGACAGCACCTGATGCCATGAGGGGCAGGGGCCCCAATCTCATTCACTACAACAGCACTCAGAGGAGTTTGCAGTGAGGGCATGGCCGGGAGCTAAGTTGCTTTTAGGATTTTACTTTTTAACATCTCTCTTGTTCTTCTACCTTCCAGGAAGTGTTCTTTCCTTTCACATAACTCTCAAATTTTAAATGCACCGTATTACTCTTGGAACTGTTTATTTGCGTCTGTATTTTTAATGTTGGTCCGTCTCATTGACCGGCTTTGAGATCCCTGCAGCACAGGGCTGTTTGTATTTAAAACACTTCTTATTTCTTATAACTCAGTGTGAGATTTATATTGATAATCATAGTTATTTGCATTCTTTAAGGACGAAAATCCTTTTTATAATTACTGAATGGCAAACAACAGTGGAGGGGTGAGCAGAAGGAGGAGGGAAAAGGTTTATTCATATGAATGCTATATACCAGTCCTCTAAAAATAAACCTTTGTAATATTATTCAAGTAAAAATCACTTGACTCTTTTCTTCTAAGTTTTCTGCATTGAGACTTAGAGCCAAGCCAAATATTAGTGAGTGCCTTCAAGAATACCAATCATGTAATCTAGCTCTTTCTTATAACTTCTGTAACTATGTTTTAGACAAGTTTTTACTGTTATAAAGCAGAGGGGGAAAACCTCCCTAAGAGATGAATATTGTTTTATCACCCGTTTCAGAATGGATAAGATGTTAATTTAAATAAGTTAATAATTATCCAAATTGGTCAGAAGATGTCATATTTCTTAAAATCATTCCTAAAAGTTTGAAGACAGCTTTCTATTGAAAAGTAATGTTCTAGGATAGTATTTTGATGTGGGCTAACTGAGAATAAATCAGTTGTGGACATCTAAAAACATTTATTAACTCTCTCATATTCAGATATAGTTCACACCACACTTAGCGCTTCATGAAAAGATAGACAGTGTCAGGGGATCCATAAAACTGTTCAGTTGCAGCGAATCTGACTGGTACTTTGAGGTTTGATCAAATGCCCGAGCACTCTATGCCCAGAATCTAAAGAAAATGACAAAGCTTAAAAGAAAGAAAGAAGTAAGGCAAGAGGGGACAGAGCGAGGAGGAGGGCGAAGAACTTGGAGGAGGGAGAGATGAAGGGAGAGAGGTCACATGGATGTATAACACCAGAAGTTATAAGGAAAAAAGTAAGTGGAAATAAAATGATACAGAGTATAAGGACAATTCCCAAACATAGAAAGTATGATTCCAGGAGGAGTATGCAGACTGAGGGAAAGCCAATAAAGTAGAGAATGAGAGGCGCCTGGGTGGCTCAGTCAGTTAAGCATCTGCCTTCGGCTCAGGTCATGATCCCAGGGTGCTGGCATCTAGCCCCCAGTCAGGCTCTCTGCTCAGCGGGAGCCTGCATCGCCAACTCCCTCTGCCTGCTGCTCCCCCTGCTTGTGCTCTCTCTCTCTCAAATAAATAAATAAATAAAATCTTGAAAAAAAAACTAATTAGAGAAGTGAGTACAAATTCGGTCTGGTGGCTTAAAGACAAACCTAGTGTTAGAGTGATTGCTTTTAGCAGACAGGTGTCTTGCCCAGAAATCTTACACAAAAGACTTTGGAAAGTATAGCAGGGGTTTTATCCAAGGGCTGAAAAGGTGGGGGGGGGGGGGGGGGAGGTCATCTGAGAAAATGATGTAGTCCAAAAGAGGGTCAATGCAAAGAACAAGAGGAAAATAAACAATATAAGAAAATTAAATTAATAAAATTAAATTAAAACTACAAAGTACTATGAGAAACAGGTAAAATAATAAAAATACCATTTATTTTCTCAATTTCATTAAAGAGGACATTATTTAAAATGTAAATAAATAATTATGATAATACAATATGGCGGGGTATAACGGGAGAGTCATATTCCAGCAACAAGGAAGTTATAATTTAGAAAAATTGCATATGTAATCCTAAAAAGATGAGCTTTGTTTTGCAGGAGAGGGTGGGTCTAAAATCAGGTGGTAGAGAAATTTTTTAAGGCATCCATAGGGATCAGGAAGAACAGAAACCACATGCCTTGCCAAGGGGTTACATGGGGTATGAAAGCATAAGCTACTCATAAGCTGGATAATTAAATACTCTATTTACTGAGAGACACGAATGCTACTGGTATGGTATAAGGCTCAGATATTCTAAATATAATTCCAGAGCACAAATATTATACTTAATATGAGGAAACTGCAGCTCATAAGTATGATTATAATGTAAAATAATTAACTTGCCAAAATCAGGATACAAATCCAGTTTTTCATGAGCACAGATTTCCTGTTCTTTTCCTATAATAGAATTTACTGGGGGCACTTGGGTGGCTCAGTCGGTTAAGCATCTGACTCCATTTCGGCTCAGGTCATGATCTCAGAGTTGTGAGATCAAGCCCTGCCATGCTCAGTGGGGAGTCGGGTTGAGATTCTCTCTCTCCTTCTCCCTCTGCCCCTTCCCCCTCTGCTCTCTCCCTCTCTCAAATAAATAAATAAACCTTTTAAAAAATAGATTGTACTGTATACTGAGGGACATTTAGGTACAGGAGAAAACATATCAATGAATTGAAAGACAAGAAAAACATTATACTATAAGCTACAAGAATTAAACACTTAACCCTGGAAAATCTATGGTGGGAAGAAACTTAACTGCTAAATTGTTAATTTCCTCTTTGCACTTGAGATTTTTACCTGAAGGACTTGGTGTCCCATGGGCAATGTTCAAGGCTGATACATTTTGATAAAACCCATTAGTTAGAGCCATGGTGTTAAGACAGACGATGACGTCACTATCCCATATCAGCAGATACATTTTACACGAACAGAGTTACTATTCCGTTGTAACTGGTGCCGGCAGTATTCTACATGCATGTGTCTCAAAAATGCACCAGTGGCCACAAGGTCAGCGTGAATAGTTCTGTCACCTATGGTCACAATTGTATTCAATTGGTCCTCAAGGGATATACATTGTTGATAATTTAAATATCACTTATTAAGTTTTCTCTTACAAGGAACTATGCTAATCGTGATAGCAAGTGTGTCAAACCTTTCCTAGTGGTGAGAAAGAAATTTAAAGCATATGCCTTAAGAGATTGTAAACAATTCCCTAGAGATTGCAGATAATGTACGTAAAATGGCACGTCTGAGTTCAATTGCATCGAGCAAGGACCATGAAAATGATACTGATTATATTGAGATTAGAGATTTCTACGTTTGGCTGTTACTTCTCTGCTCTCTTGACCTTTGCCACCATTTTGAGCAGCTCAAAAGTTTTTATTAATTCGATTTACAACTGTACATGTCAATAATGATTCCTGCATCATCATTTAAATGTTGCTTAATTTTATTTTTGATAAGCACCCACTCGGTTACACTATTATTAGTTTATATGGGCAAACACTAAGGATTTCCCATGGGGAAACAAATAAACAAAAGGAAACCTCTTTATAATGCAAAATTGACATCAAACCACCCGATTGCTTTTCTTACCACTGTTTTACTTTCAAATATTTTTACCACTTTCTAATTTACAAAACAGCAGATGAGACTGTCAGGGGATTTATTTTGCTTTCCAAAAACATGCCGTTGCATTAAAATAATTTGTCAATTTTATGAGATTTAATCCAGGATCTAGCACTTAGTCAAGCTACTTACCCTATCTTAAACCACCAAGGATGGTGATAATCAACAGATTGATTTTTCACCGCATCAGAGTGCTGTGTAAATTTAACAAAACAATAAAATTAAAACGGCTGCACACATAGAGATCTTCAGTACCCACTATTTTTGTAACTTATTATGATTCCCTCTCTCCCTTACCCCTTGTGAGTATTATTGTTTATGGTAGACTTTATTATATTGACTTTTTAAAATTGTGTGCTTGAATGACAATCTTCTCATCCTGTTTTCAATTTCCCACTCACAGTGTTAAAAATCAGCCTCAGTGTTGAGATCCAATATAGAGTTTGTGATTCTGGTTTCTTTTAAAAGAGCTTAACCTTTTCAGAATCAATGTTCTACCAAGTCCAACAATGGGTGGTTGTCGTCCGATCTATCTACAATTGGTGGTCACTTTGGGAGACAAAACACTCTGGCAGTTAAGGTGAGTCAAGGAAAATTAAGAAAAGTAATTAAGGAATGTCAAGGGTAAGTATATCTGACATAAAAATAGCCCGGCCTTCCCGCTGTGCCAGCGACTGCTGTAGAATCTGGTAAGCAACCTCATTAATGAGGGTAATTATCTCCTCCTGCTTTTTAACTATTGTTAATTTTTGAAAGTTCCTTTAGCAAGAGCTTGCTAGAAATTGCAATGATACCACAAACAAGGTCATTAAATAGATAGTGAGCATTTTGAGGTGAGATGCACTTTTGGCACATCGTTTTTAAAAATTCGATTTATTTATTTGAGATTTTAAGCATTCCTGAAGGCAAGATGGTAATTTTCATTTTTATGTCAAAGGTAGACTAATGCGCTGCAAGATTTAAAATGGATTGGACTGCCTGAAAAGTGAGCAAAAAGAAAGTATTTTGGGATTTCTCCATCTTTTTAGTTGTTAGTGCTTGAGGATATTAAAGATTTGGAGCCCAGGGTTTAGTGGTCCTCATGACTTTCTGTGACATTGTGATTTATACTAAGAAATATCTGCTTGGTCTTCCTCTCCACGTCTGGCACAGAGCTCCTAAAACCCTCAGATTTGCGAAGTGATGAGAACTTCTGGAAACCGTTGGGTGGGGCTGGTGGCCAGTGGTGCCCAAGTGGCTAGAGGGTTAGAACTTTCAGTCCCATGCCCTGACTTCCAGAAGGGGAAGTGCCCAGAGGTTGAATCAATCACTCGATCCCCAGTGGTCAATGACTTGATCAATCATGCCTACGAGATGAAGCCTCCATAAATCTTCAAAGGACAGGGTTTGGGGAGCATCTGGGATGGTGAACTTCAGGAGGTGGTGGGTGAGGTGCCCCTGGAGGGGGCATAGAAGCTCCATCTCTTCCATAGACTTTGCCCTACACATCTCTTCCGTCTGGTTGTTCCTGAGTTCTATCATTCTTTTTTATAATAAGCCAGTCATCTAGTAAGTAAAATGTGTCTCTGAGTTCTGTGAGATGTTCTATTAAATTAATCAAACCCAAGGAAGGGGTGGTGGGAATGTCTGACTTATGGCCAGTTGGTTAGAAGCACAGGTGAGGACCTGGGTTTGGGATCCCTTCTGAAGTCCAAAGAGGGTCGTGGGGAACCCCAATCTCCGCTGGTGGGTCAGAAGCATGGGTAATAATAACCTGGGCTTGCAACTGGCCTCTGATGTGGTATTGGGGTTGGGGAAAAACAGTCTGGAAGGACTGAGCCCTCGACCCTAGAATCTGCTGTGATCTCCCTACTGGAGATAGCACGGGAGCTGAGCTGCATGGTGGGACACCCTGCCGGTGTCCAAGTATTGCGTGGATGTGGAGCGAGCCCCTCCACACAAAGGAAATGAGTGGCATGGAACTTAATTTACCTTCTAATACATCAACTTCGGTAGGTCCATCTCTACCCCAAGATCTTATAATACTTGGAAGCAGACATTTGACACTCTCAAACACTTCAGTGTGACTGGCCTTTAATTCAGAGAAGCAATTGAATTTTATTAAGCATCTTCTCTCTTCTAAATCACTACAATTCTATCGGAGATTTCAACTAAGTGGTTTGTTGCAATCAATTCTAAGGATCCTCTAAGCTTCACGTTAGATCATTGATTTTTAGAAACATGCTGGGTAGTGTCACATTGTTACTGCATCTCCCCCGGGGTTCTCCCTATGTGTGTGCATTTTCATTTCCATTCATGGGAATCATCGTTCTATCTTTTTCTGCTATACCTCTGATTCAGTCTCACATGCTTTCATCTTTGGCCATTATGTAAATAAGCTACTACCTTAAGTGTTTGAATTAAGAGGTAACACATGGACAGCCAGGTGGTCTCTTCTTTATAAAAAAGCTTCAGGATTTAGGAAAATATTTTGCATACCCAACCCCTTTATACTGAATACTTCACCCTTGAAACATGGGAATTAATAGAGTGATAATGGATAATAGATTTGCTGATTCTCTGTTTGAAGATGTGTAAAGCTGGTATTATTCCCGTCTGTTCCTAGAAATAATCTAAAAGCAACAAGGAGAGCATTTTTTTTTCTTTTTCTTCGTGCATGCGTTTTTTTAGAAAACCAGGAGACAATCAAAGCCTCCCTATAAGGACTGCTTGGAAGACCTTCCAGGATGTATAGAGAGATCTTAAGATCATAAAGAAGGTGTCAATGAAAAAGGACCCAGATAGTGATGATCAAACAGCCAAATACAGTTCTCACGGGTTGGGTGCAAAACCCAAAGCACCTGTTTACATACAGGGAAAGGACTGGACAGATTGGTAGCAGACAGCCATGGAAATGCTGTTTAGTTTCAGAAAGTGACTCTGCAGAATGAGGAAGCACAAGGAAAATCCATTTTTGTAGGATACAGCCTACCTCTGCAGAGGGGGAAAAAGAGTCTTTGCATTTAAAATAATATTACAACATACAGATTTAATTCCCTTTTGCTTAGGCAGAAACAAACAAAATCTAATTTATCCACACATTTTGGACCATTAAAGATAATTCCAGGTAATCAGAAACACTTTCTTGCCCTTACCTACCTGCAACCCTCCCCCCGCCAGGAAAAACCACATGCACACCAAAGACCTGTGCGTCTATTTTATATATAGCTAATGCAGGAAAAACATGCCTGTACAAAGCCAAGAAGAGAAAAGAAATGAGGAAATAATCTATTAATTTGAAGTTAAGTGTCTTCTAATACAATTAGAAGAGAATACCTGATGATAGCTACTGTGGAAACAACTAGAAAAGACAGGGAAAAATGGTAAATCTTCTTTTGAAAGTTCACTCAGGCTCACTCTTTTCAAGAGGGGAAGATGTCACATCTCTGAGAAAGAGGGGGGGTGAAGAGGGCGGGGGACACGGAGCTTTGGCAGAGACCAGTGCACTTTAAACGCATCACAAGTCTCCCCTTGGAAGCTACCAAGTTTCTGGAGTCTGGTGAGACATGACTGGAAAGAGGCCCGCAGAATACACAAGACTATCAGAGAGAAACTCTGAATGGTTAAAACCACAGGCAGTATTGTTTCCGATGGAATTACTGTGATCAGCCGGACTCTGTATATGCCCTTCCAAGAAAACTGCACAACTTATAGATAGAAGGAACCAGGGCACTTTTTTCCAGACCAGAGGCCAGGAAAGAACCAGATGAGTCTAGAATCTATTATTGTGGCACAAATCAAGGACGTGCTCTGAGAATCATAACGACAAGTCAAGTAGGTCATCTGCCTTAAAGGATTCTCCACGGGCCAGATTCTGGAGAATCTGACCATCAGAATTAATTATTCTGATAATATATTATAGCCAATTAAGTGAAATATAAAACCTGAGTCCACTAAAAGGTAAACAAATAATTCAAATAATTAAGTTTCACGAGGTTGGGGTGCCTGGGTGGCTCAGTCAGTTACACATCTGCCTCCTCTTCAGGTCACGAGCTCAGGGTCCTGGGTTTGAGCCCCAAGTCTGGCTCCCTTCTCAGTGGGGAATCTGCTTCTCCCTCTCCCTCTGCCCATCCCCCTGCTGGTGCTGGCACTCTCTCTCCCTCTCTCAAAGAAATCAATAAAATCTTTTTAAAAAATAAAAGTTTCATGAGGAATAGGATATTTACAAAGTTTTAAAGTACCTCCCCCCAAATTAATGTTAATTATAAAGAGGAAAATTGTAATTTTGCAGTGGAGAAGCCTGCCAAGTACTTTACCAAGTGATCACAATGAACATCATCAGTAGTGAAAAAATGGAAATCCTGCCCGACCCAATACGGTGCAATCAGAAAAACAGCATCGCTTTCCAGCAAAGATGTTTAACTTGAATCTAAACACGAGGCAATATAAAAAAAAAAAAAAAAAAAAAAAAAAGAAACCTAAACTCAAACTGATAAACACTACAAAATAATTAGCCTGCAATCTTTAAAAATGTCAAGGTCGGGGCGCTTGGGTAGCGCAGTCCTTAAGCATCTGCCTTCGGCTCAGGGCGTGATCCTGGCGTTCCGGGATTGAGTCCCACATCGGGCTCCTCCGCTGGGAGCCTGCTTCTTCCTCTCCCACTCTCCCTGCTTGTGTTCCCTCTCTCGCTGGCTGTCTCTCTGTCACATAAATAAATAAAATCTTAAAAAATTAAAAAAAAATAAAAATGTCAAGGTCATGACTGATAAATAGGAAACCTGTGACTTTTCCAAAATCAAAGACACCAGAGCAAGATGAAAACTAAATGCAATGATTCTAAACTGAACCCCTTTGTCACAAAGATATTATTGAGATATTTGGTGAGATACGAATGAGGTCTAAGGATTAAATGGCTGTGACGTATTAATGTTATTTGTTGATTTTGTTAGTGGCATCGGTCATGGGAGATTGTTTTTGACCATGGAAATTAACATTCAATTATTTCAGGGTGAAGGGGCATCGGGAAGACAACTTCATCTCAAGGGATTCAGAAAAAATAAGTTAGCCGTCTTCTGCTTGCCAAGTTTTTGTATATGTGTGATTGTTTCAAAATAACACATTTTTACAATAACATAAGCCATTTAAAATAAGCATTGTTTTAGTGATTTATATATTATCCTAATTTTTCTTGCTTTGATTTTAAACATTGGTAGAATGAACTTTTTCATAGAAAGGCAATCTGTGTGAAAAAACATTCAAAGACAAAAAAAATAGATTATATATTTCCAATCAGTGAAGATAATTTTGACCATTGAAATAATAGAAGCCTTGACATTTGAGCTAGTGAATCACAATAAAAATCATGGCAGCGTTTACTGTTAACAAAAACACATTCTTACGAAACTACAAGACAAACAATACTATCTTAAATAGACAAAAAAATGGGAATAAGGCTTTGTTTTCTTTTTGCTTAGCTGTTACATTTTTGACCAAAACGAAAGTAAAATCCACTCCAAAGAAACATCGTTTGTAATGTGTGTTGGAAACCAGAGTCTCACGTATTTGCTACTGCAATGTGAGCAGCGTGAGGGCCTGATGCAGGATCCCTTGGTTCGCAGAGGGTAATTTGTGGGATACGCGTATTGACCTATAGAAATAACTGTGATATAAAACAACTATTTGCATAAGAGACTTGAAACTGTAACACAATTGCGGGCTTTGTTAATCAATGAATATATGCATTAGGTCCCTTTCCTTATTTATATCTGAACAGCCAAAGAGCCTGCTAGTAAGTCGTTTTGTTTTGTAGGTTTCTAAGTTTGAAATGGGTATGCTGGAAGAAAAGGGAGATTTTCAAAGAGCAGGGATGTTGTGGGATCCGCTCTGTCTCCCTTGCTGCCTTGGTGCCAGGTGGACGCCACTGTGTTTTAGTGCGTGGGCTCTGGAGTGAGACGACCCAGCGCCCACAGACCACTTGACGTTGAGAAATTTGCAGAGTATTTTCTCCTTCCCACTCTGTTGCCATCTCTAGAATGAGGCTAATAAAAGTAGCTGCTTTGTAGCCTTTTGTTCAAGGACTGAGATACAAATGGACCAATGATTCTCAGACGCTATGTCACTGCTCTGGTCCCAAACCTCAGTACCAGGAAATTTCAGTTTTAAGTATTTTTCAAAAAGTCAGTAATAGGGGCTCCTGGGTGGCACAGCGGTTAAGCGTCTGCCTTCGGCTCAGGGCGTGATCCTGGGGTTACAGGATCGAGCCCCACGTCAGGCTCTTCCGCTATGAGCCTGCTTCTTCCTCTCCCACTCCCCCTGCTTGTGTTCCCTCTCTTGCTGGCTGTCTCTATCTCTGTCGAATAAATAAATAAAATCTTAAAAAAAAAAAGTCAGTAATAACGTTGATAGTTAAGTATTCTTTCAATGCTTACCACACACGAACCAGTGACTCATGGAAGTTTTCTTTTAAAAAGACACATTTTTAAGTATAAATCGTAATTAATGGTCATTTCGTCATTGCTATTTTGGTTCTTTCTGAAGATGCCGTTTGGATTCTGTTTGCAGAGAGGGCCGGGGCAGCACAATGAAATAATTGATGATTTCCAGCAATTTAGTGGCGGCGATCAAAGAGAGTAGATCATGGCTTTGCCTCCTGGGACCCCGTGAAGGGCTGAATTTGTATAAAATCGGCGTATTATACACACAAACATCCTTTTATGGTTTGCTAGCTATAAATACTGGTGAAGCGACGATGGAAGGAAGCAAGGACTTTTTTCTGAGTTTTGTTTTGTTTTGTTTTTTCCTTTGGGGAAATCTCTCTTTGCTAATCTGCTTCATTCGGTTAAACTCCTCCCGAAGCTTTAATTTCTAGTTTAATGTTTGCTTTAGATTTTGCTTAGCTTCTCTGGCTATCGTTGCATGCTGTCACTCTCCAAGGTGTTGGGAAGTGCAGCTCACACGTGATCAGCTCTGACAAATAATGCTACCTCTGAGACTTTGCTTTTAAGTGCATTTTAAAGTTAAATTAAGATTGACAGGAAAAGCCACTCTTCGTAGGATAGCGAGTAGCTTGGCAAGAGTAATGATACTCCAGCTTTATGTGACTATTCGTAGCCTTTTCGTCCCTCCAGTGCCCTTCTGTGCACTCAGGGAGAATCAGCGAAACAAACTTTTGACTTCTCTGATCTCCTGAGGGCAGCAGGATGGAATTTCTGATAATGGCACAGACGAGCAGGGAAAATGGTAGGTGTACGCACCACGGTTTTTAGAAACAATGGAACTATTTTATATTTGATCTCAGTAGAGCTGGGGATAACTGATGCTTATCCACTGGGCTCTCATAGAGCTATTTACCATTATTCTCTGGGCACCGAATTCACTTGGACAGTATCCTGAGAAAAGACTATTCATCAGAGAATCGCAGTCCGTGGGTACAACTTTCCCCCCGACAGCCCTTGGGACAGCTTTTCTATCTCACACTTCACTTCCACTCTCAGATGAAAGCCACATGACACTGAATCTATTCCATGGGGTCGGGTTCTAAAATCAGCATGGGAAGTGAAAATGTATATCATCAAGATAGCATAACCAGTGACCTGAGGCGCTGGCTCTGCGAGAGGCAGACAGAGATGAAGACCGCCTGAGAGCAGAGCAGAGCAAACGGCTCCCCTCTCTGGGCCACGTTTCTCCGCGGGGCTCACACGGCTGCTAGCCACACCGCACGTGATGATTTCCAAGCACGGCCACATAGATCATCGACTGCATTTGTATGTGACCTACATGTGGCCGCATCCCTATTTTTAATTTTTTTCAAAAAAGGGCTCAGTCTAACTGGCTTGCCTGAAGAACCTCACTTCATCCTATCAGCTGGATTTGGCTTCTAGCATCTTTTCCTCAAGACACAGCAGCGTTTTGCTGTTGTTACTGTGGTTCCCTGGCTAGACACAACCCCTTGAGCTCACACGGATCACGGAGTTTCGACATCAGGCTCAGATCCTGCGGCCTCCGTTCTGTTCAGGATCCTTCGCAGATCTTTAATTCTTACCTCTTCTAGAAAGGTGATCAGTCTATTCCTCAACGTCTCCCCTTCCCACTAGATTGATAGTGGGTGTTCGGGATTATAAGTCACCGTGCCCCGCTTCCGTGGCTGTAAAATTGAAAAAGTTACATGAGTTACCCATTCATTCTCGGCTTGTTTGTTGCATCGGTTTAAATGTCTACAGGCCAGAATCGATGATGTGAGAATAAACAACACTTCTAATCTCTTTTGTTGCTATCGTTCTATCATTTCAGGTTTAAAACACATCATTTTTTTTTCTCCTCTCTTTTCCTCTTTAATAAAATCTTGACAGCTCAAGCAATGTGTTATATAACTTTGGAAATAGATGAAAAAAGATCTTTCACCACTTCGTCTTTCCTAATCTCCATAGATATGCAAAATTGTCACATAGCCGCCTTACAGTTTTTCTCTTCTTCATTTTTACATTAAAAAATTTTTGAACATTTCTTTGAATACACACTTCTAGTTAAATTCTGATGAGTTCCCATGGCATTTGCCAAAACAATTGAGATAAAATAAACAGATACCTGATCACAAATGGCATATTCGATCATTAAAATGCTTAGGATGGGGAATCTTTGCTATTGCAAATTGTTCAAACATTTATCAGATGAGGGAAAGCTGCTTTACCTGTAAACAACTCAGGTAACAGTAGCCTTCCTCAGGACAAAACTACAGAAAGTGCACTTAAATTTTGATTGGGTGGAAAAGGTAATATAGAGAGGAACATTGACTTGTGGGTTTAAAAAATGTGTACATTTCATGAAATCTGACTTTTATCAAATTATAAATGGTGAATTAAAAAGTGTATTTCTACTTGTTGGGAGTACATGTGTTTATGAAATGTAAGTTTTTGTGTGGTTTTTCTCATTACATAATTATAACACAAGAGTAAGAACAATGCATGAGATAGATTATCAAGTAACTATTAGCATTCTTTATGATTTTAGAGCACGTCTTTATCATTAATAACACCCATACTATAAATTCACTCTTACAACTGTAAAGAACTGATAAATACTTTTATTTGACAATTAAAAGGGGATTTCTGGGGTTTTCTCCATGCCGAAATTATTTGAATTTTCATAAATAAAATGTGAATCTTCTCAGTTGTTTCTTTCTTTCTTTCTTTCTTTCTTTCTTTCTTTCTTTCTTTCTTAAAGATTTTATTTATTTATTTGACAGAGACAGCCAGCGAGAGAGGGAATAGAAGTAGGGGGAGTGGGAGTGGAAGAAGCAGGCTCCAAGCAGAGGAGCCCGATGTGGGGCTCGATCCCAGAACTCCGGGATCACACCCTGAGCCAAAGGCAGATGCTCAACGACCGAGCCACCCAGGTGCCCCTTCTCAGTTGTTTCTTATCCCATTTGGTGCTTTCCAATTTATCCTTGATTTTAGGAGATAACAGAGGGCTGTTTGTCAGTATCTCAGTTTTATTAGTTGGATTTAATTACTTCTTACTTGTTTTAATCATAGACGATAACATGTGGAGAAGTTAGACTGACCCTGATTTTAGACTTTAATTCTCAATAATTTCTTGACATGGCTAAAGGAGATATTTGTTGGAGTCACATAGAATCTCTGTTACAACTACTTATTGCCTCTGAGGTTTAAAATGTGAGACTGGTGCACGTCTGGATCTGAGTCCTTGTGAGCATACGTGCTTGAGGGGCAAGAAGGCATGAAAGAAATTTTATAAAAACCAATCTACATATTGCATGGTTATGTAATTTAAGAAATTTACATATTTAGTGTGACTCATAGAAAAAAAACCAAACTCTGATTTCCAAAGATTCTCTAATATCTTTACTGAAACCAGATCATATTGTCTACACTGTATCCACAGGGGAATTTTCCATGAATCTAAAGGAATGTAAGCTTCAGGAACCCTCCTCCCTTTCACAGGCCTTCCTAAGACCCTGAACAAGCAATGTGTTCACATGGATTGCCTGTTCATGTATGTCTATAAACTCTGCAAAGATGACATACTTAGGATCATTCTTTCTTTCCACTCAAATTTCCCCTCCATCACCTTTTCTCTTGAGGGACTGGGATAGTTATGAGTGGCTGCTGAGGGGAGGTTGAGTGACGATACTTTTCGTGGGTATAGTGCTGTAGTTCACATCACTTCCCTGGATAGCTCACTCTTGCCAGCTGTCCTGGGGTGGACATTGTTTCCAAGAATGTTCTTGCTTCCTCCATCCCATCGCATTCTGTTCCCCAACTGGAAAGTCCGGGACCTGTACTCACATGGTGATATGAAGTGTTCTGCAAACACACGCCTTTAAAGTATGTGGCTCATGGAGGAAAAACAAGGTCGACAGTGTATGGAGTCAGAATCATAGCTGTAAGGAGTCTCAAATCATCATATGCAGACTATTGTTATGGTCATGGAATCCTTATCAGTTGAAAGTTCTTTCTTGTCAGGGATGTTCTTAGTAAGGCATTCTATAAAATTATAAATTTACCTTACATTTTATTTTTTTGCTCTGATGAATGCCATGCAAAAAAATGGAATGTATCAGAATTCTTATATTTGTACAGCATAACGTCCAGGAGCGTTACCCAAAGTGGGTATGTTTTGAACAGCTCAGATGGGAAAGAATTGGATGAAGATTTCCCCAAATTTGATAAAAATCCTACAATTGTGCAGCTGAGGGGAATTTTTCTAAACAATCAGTCATGTAAAGCAAATTTTGATTAGTCGAGCTAAAAGAAAGACAAAACTATCTTTTTATCTTTACGGAAAATACTGCAAATGATATTTTGTCATGAAAGGGTGATCAAAGTGCATGTAACTAAATATTAAGGAAGTAGGTAGAGTTTGTCAAGCAGTTAATAAGAACATGTGCTTTTTGGAATTTGAGGCATTTCCCATTATTTGTTATTTGTTGAGCTCTTTAAAAATTTTGATTGTGTTCTTTTTTAACAACTTTGAGACTCTTTGACATATAAAAGTTGCATTTATTTAAGATACACAATTTGATGTTTGCTATATATCTACATTGTGAACAGATCGTCACAATGAAGCTAAACAGCTTATCCAGCATGTCACCTAGTTACCGTGTGTGTGTGTGTGTGTGTGTGTGTGTGTGTGTGTGTGTTTGTGTGTGTGTACATGTGTCGAGACGGAATTTAAGATCTATCCTCTTGGGAAAGTTCAGTGTACTGCATAGTATTGTTGACTATTGTCACCATGCTGGACAGTAGCGGTCCTTCTCTGCATACTTTTTTATTTATGACTTTATATCATCTTTCTTAAAATGGAACTTTAAATTATATGTACATCAGACCCCACAGAACTCTGTTCACACCTAGATGTATTCTTTGATTTTCTCTTTCTCTCTCTCTTTTTTTTTTTTCAGATTTTATTTTTTTTAAGTAATCTCTATACTCAATGTGGGGCTCAAACCCGCAACCCCGAGATCCAGAGCAGCACGTTTTATTGACTGAGCCAGCCAGGAGCCCCAACTCTCTCTCTCTCTTGCTCTTCTTCTCCTCCTTTTCTTTCTTTCTTTCTTTCTTTCTTTCTTTCTTTCTTTCTTTCTTTCTCTTTCTTTCTTTCTTTCTTTCTTTTTCTTTCTTTCTTTCTTTCTTTCTTTCTTTCTTTCTTTCCTTCCTTCCTTCCTTCCTTCCTTCCTTCCTTCCTTCCTTCCTCCTCTCTTTTTTTGGTAGTAATTTTGAAGATAGCTTTTAGTTTTTTTCAGAAATAAAATTATAACATTATAAGGTTCTTTTTTTCAATTCTAAGATTCGTACGATTTCTTAAGACTCATAAGATTCTTAAGCTACGTTGATGCTGAATAAGGACAGCAAATGCATTTTGTGGAAAAATAATAATACAAGGTAAATAAAAGGAACTATCTTGGTGTACTAATTGATTAAATACCACAAAGTAGTTATTAAAAATTATCTTCTATTAATGTTTTATGAAGAGAAGCAACAAATTATATATTTTGATGATGAGAGTTAATAAATCTCAAATAAATTTTAAATCATCAAATAATTTTTAATACATTTTGTTGTCTATCTCATCATCTAAGGGAAAGCATAATACTGGAAAAAGTACCAAAATGATAAAAACAAAACACATTCATGCAATGGCATACATAGTATATAATGCAAATTATCTAAAATATCTAAAATATTTTTTATTAAAAGTAAATAATCAAATCTTTGTGCACTTTGAATTTTTTATTAGGTAAATAGTAGCCATCGCTGATTAAGTATGTATTGATTGAATCATCCTGTGTACCCAATTAAAATATAATAAGCAGTTTTTACCTTCATGGTGTGTTTGTGTAACATTCCCAAAACATTATTGTCATTTCTGATTTCGGGATACATGCTCTGGAAGAAGGTGCCCCAAGTTCTTGTCCTCATTTTACTAGATTATAGGTGATTTGTTTGCATATCCCATGAAGGAATCAAACATGTCAAAATGAGATTATTTAGAAAACTAATTCAAAAGATTTGAAGGATTGGAAGAAAGATGAGAACATGAGAACAGTTTCGGTTAAAATAATCCACTTTTCATCTAGATTGTTGCTTTCAGATTAAAGAATGCGCAACTTAATTCACCCAGGAAAGCAGCCCCAGAAAAACAGAGACACTGCCACAGAATTCCTACCACACCAGGGGAAAGCCAGCAGTCCATTCTTGCCTGCGCGTCGGCTTCATACAAATTAAACTGCGCTTCCGAAAAAGTGGTTTTGAATTGTACACGCACATTTAAAAATAAAGCTTGTGGAGTTCTTCTCTGTTGAAACCTTCTGAACTGTCAGTTTAGCTCACCTTCGTTTGCCTGTCACTGAGTTCCCGTGATTAAATGTGAAGATTATAATCATTAACCATGCCAGGGGTTCACTGTGGGTGGAATTTGATGTGCAGATGACATTCTGTTTATAAGATGAAGTCAAAATCAGACTTCATTTTTTCTAGCTCAGCACCCAGAGGTCTCTGGGTTAGCTACCAGGGCCAGAGGCCCTTGTGTTTCCTGCCCGTGTATAAACCCTGCATTCACATCGGCTGGGGGCTGTTCCCCTACATCCTGTGATCGCTGCCTCCCCTTGAACTGACACACATGCATACTGGACATCACAGGGGCAACTTAACTGAATGGTTTTCATCCATTTAAAAATATCATTTTTTAAACATGTTGGCCATTAAGCGATTTGAACGAATATGTCCCTTCCTCACAGTAGCTTGTTGCTATAAATAGCAGTAAGGAAAAGAATGTCTAATGTTGCTGGAGGGATTCAGCGACAAATGGGAGCCGAGCGGAGAGAGGTTTTACAGACTAAGTGATAAAGTGTCTGCTAGTTTTTCATACCTTTCTCCAGATATTACTATTTGTAATAATTTTAAATGTGTTTATTCTCTATGGGTGAAAGGAAATTAGTAATTAAACTGGTAAGCAATTTAAATTAAAATATTTTGGGTTTTTTTTAAAGTTGACTTAGACTCCATTTGAGAAGACCACAAAACCAGCCTGTGTTTTTGGCTAACATTTAATGACTAAAAGAATGCTAAATTGAAGGAATATAACATATCTATATTTATATTATTTTATTTCTACCACTGTTATTCTCTTGCTTTTTTAAAATTGAGGGCAGATTTGTGATTTGTAATTGTTACTCCCTACGATAGATTAAAGCTTTATTCTAAATGGGTAAATTTGCCATTCGACTTCCCTCTTTCCTTCAAAAGGTACAACTTTGGTGGCCAATTTAAATGGTTAAGACACATTGATTTACTGACTAAGCTTCTAAGACACAATGAATACAATCACTAAATGAGTCACATTTCAAAGAAAATAAGTAAAGTTCCTCAATAAAACACTTCTAATTTAAAATCACTTTCCTAGATTCTATTAGGCTTTAATAATTGAAACAGTAAATAAAATTAGAAATAACTAAAATTCAATTACATATTAATAACTTTCCTTGTGATTGCCAATCAGTGAAAATATTATTTACCATCAAAACATAACCTGTCAACTTCAAATAGCATCTCAAACATCCTTGGAAGTAATGAGTTTCACGTGAAAAGTAATAAAGTATTCAGCCGGTATGATTGCAAGGAACTGTAGATATAGTTTCTCGTAAAAGAAACCTGATGCCCTTTACAACATATAGATTAATCTTTACTTCAATTCAGATAAATTTTTTTAATAGATGGAATAATGACCTAAGTGTGATTACGAGAGTGTTGAATGGAAATGCAACGTGTTTATTGTGAATTCAGATAATCATCGAGGCAAAAGGCATTGACGAGATAGTGGCAGTATTTGAAATAGGGTAAATTATGGCTGTGATGCTCTAATTAAAACCACAGATGAATTGTAAGAGAAGACAACTTGGATACCGCGTTTAGTGGGTTTATCTGCGTCTGCGCCCTTTGACTGTCTGTCTTGCTGCTAAATCTTCTCTGACCTTTGTTGTTTTCATTCACGCTACAGTGATTTTTCTAGTGGGTCTCTGCAGTGAAACCACTTTCTTCCCTCCTCGTCAATGATGCTGTCGGGAGGAGGGTGAGGAGGCATGACTGCAGCCCTCGTAAAGGCTCTGCAGGTGCTCCTCGCTACTGCCCTTTTGGGTAAACTTGAGAGAGGAGTCAGGCTCAAGGGAGACACTGTGCAAAATGCTTATAACTGAGACAGGTGCTTTCTTATGAAAGGAAAATCTGACCTAAGACATCATCATCTCATGGGGCCACCATTATTCCAACATAACTTTGATGGACAAAGGTTAACACGCCCTCCTCACCCCACCACCTGAGTGTATATGGTACATCATAAAAGAGATCTATGGCCACCTCAGGGACATACAAACTTGGAGCAAGGTCAGGTGGAAGTCACACATGGTCCTAGAACGAAGAATGAAATAGTAATAACAGTGGTAATTACAGGAATAGTAATAAACAAAAATGAGTTCTCTAGCGCTGAATGCCCGTTGTCCGCCAGGCATAATTCAAATTGTGTTACATGTATTAACCAATTTAATTCCCAAACCACTCTGTAAGTTTTACTTCTACCCCTATTTATAGATGATGAAACCGAAACAGGGAAGTTAAGTAACTGCCTGGTATCACACAGATACCATGTTCCTGAGAGACATATGCGAGGACTGTCACCAAACCAGCACTGGCTATCACGGTGATGGGAAGTCTGGTGGGAATTTTCTGTATATATTTACCTTTCCTTTGATTTTTGGTTTTCATTTTTTATAATGGCCATGAATGAGGTCGTATTTTAACTTGAAAACCCTAGTCTGGAAGGTTTAGCTGGAAATGTAAGATCCGGGTTCTGGAGTGTAGACCTGAGCCAACATCGAGGCTCTCATACTAAAGACATGACTACTTAGGTTGGAAACATAAGACCAAACATCAAGAAGACTCAATACCAAACTGGCCTGGGGGGACTCCTACCCTATGTTGGCTACAAAAATCCCCAGATTTCATGAAGAATACAAGTGACTTCTTCAGGGAGTAGTTCAGTAATCCCCTTGCCATGAGCTCCAAATTAAGTAAACATTTGCCAATAATTTAAACAGGACTTGTATTCAGATGATGGCCCATCTATGAACATACACATTTTCCTTTTCTCATAGGTTGAAGTAGATCCCAGAGAGATATTTCAGCATTTTGAACGTCACCCTGCCCGTGCCCATGCACAGCCAATTTCTTACTTCTTCTGATGCTCTGACCTGTCATTGACTTGACTTCCATGACTGGTTGGAGCTCCACTCACCCTCTGAAGACGGCTGCCACCTTTTGCTGCCCATGACTTAATCCCACAGTTTCTGTACCCCACAGACCAAGATCTCCTGTGTTCCTGCACCTTCACTCATTTTCCCTGGCTCCCTCTCTCCTCTGCTCCTACTCACCAGATTGTTTTCACCTTTTCTGAGGCAGGGTGGTCATTTTGTGAAATCCATGCTCTCAGGATCTTACTTCCCATTCAAGCATCTTATTAAAGTTTCTCTATTTTTTTTCTTAAGGAGGAATATTGATACCTGTTGTAAATTTGTTTTGCTACATTACTCAAGCATATTGTAAAGGGAGCGTACATTACGTCACTTCATTGCTTTTTTAATTCTAACTCTCACCAAGTCTCTCCTTCTGTTAATCATCTCCTTTGCTCTCATCTGTCCCGAGGACACCAACAACAGAATGGTCTTCCTAAATCGCCACAGTGATCACTTTATTCACTCCCTCAAGGTTCCCCATCATCTCACTAACAAAGCTCAAGCTCCTGCATGTCGGATTTGTCCACACAGACAGGTTGGTTTCTGGGTAAATGCATTTCACATCTCACACGTCAGTCACCTTGAACTCCTTGTATTTCTCCTTGTATTTCTGTCCATGTCTGGTTCCTGAGCCCTCTGCTGTCTGTGGCACATTCCCCTGGACTCTTCCCAGCCAACGTTTTCACATAGTAATCACCCACACTTAAGCTTCGTATCTCCTTTGAAGGACTTGACCTCATCCCAGGTTGAATGAGCCTCTCTCTTTTTGTGTTCAGCCCATCGTCTAGGCTTCTAAAATCCAGCCAACAACATGCATCTTTACTTCTTATCGGCATGCCTCTGTTTGCCGAACCAAATTGGAGCTATTTTTAACCGTAAAAACCGCAATAATATCTAACGTCTCTTAAACAATAAACATTCAATGAGCAAATGACTTTACAATTTAACAATAACGTGAAATGTTTTAATTCGGGACTGTTCATTAATGTGAGAAAACTGGGACACGCCACACTGAACATTTAACAACCTCATAAACTTTTAACAAAAAATCATGAGATTCTTGCTTTGTCTTAATACAGAATTTGCATCACATCATAACGCTATATATTAGCGCTTCCATCTAGAGTGACCGAAATTTCTTGCGAATCAACACTTGAAAAGCTTAAGCTTGTTATATGCAATATTTTATCTCATTGATATACCTTATAATATATGGCCAGTCATCTGTGCCAAAATTTTAGACTATTATTTCTAACGTCATGTCCGCTCGAATAATAGCCCAATATTTGAAATCCAAGTCATCCTGAAAAATCCAGGGTACACTATTGTATTTTGCGCGAGGTACCCTTTCCTTCTCTGAAACCCTGATTTGGGGGCTGGCAGGTAGGAGACTTGATTTTGGTGCCAACTGCCGGGGTTGGGAGCAGATAATTCACAAAGTTATTTTCAGTCCACATCTTGATATATATTTAATTCTAGACTGGCCGCAGTCTGGCCATGTCTGGGCGGTTTAATCCTCTCCCTCTGCCTGAGAGCAGGCAGCCAGGCTTCCCAGAAGCGGCCCCCAGCAGGTGCTCTGAATTGGCAGTGAACTCTCACTGTATTTCGATTCTCTCTGGCTCATTCCCCATCTGGGGTTCCTGTCCCTGCTTCCATCTACCTCCAGTGTTGCTCTATGGGAGGGTTTATTTTATTTAGTGCTTCTCAAACTCTAATGTGGATAAGAATCACCTGGAGATCTTGTTCAAAGGCAGATTCTGATTCTGTGGCTCTGGTGGGAGAATTTTCATTTCCAGCAAGCTCCCAGATGAGGACACTGCTGGTTCCGTATCACAGATCATTTTGCGTAGCAAGAGTTTTGTTGACAAAGCATGGATTATTGGAGTGATTATATCGTAGGTTTGTTTAGATTTCGGACTCCGGTTTCACTATTTACTAGCAGGGGAACCTTGAATAACCTGTGTAAACGTTCTCAGCTTCAAGGAACTTTTGCTATAAAATGGGCTATTAACACTGCGGAGGGCTCATGGGAGGACATGGGATAACACACTTAAATGTCCAGTGCCCGTTAAATGGGAGGTTGCCGCTTAATGTAATGCCCTTCCTCGCCTCTCCCCTTCCCCTTGAACTTTCAGGCTGATTCACTTATTGAGAGAGTTTGTCACTCACTTTCGCCTGCCTCTGCTTGCTCCTTTCCTGGCCTTCAGATTCATCTCTGGTGCTGGGGTCTACCCATTGATGAACTCATCATTTGTTAACGATCTTTCACACCCACATCTTTATTCCTAGGCAGACCTTCCTAAGATCGTGACGACCCACAATGGTGAAATATTGGTATTGTAACCCTCTACTGCCAAAAGAAAACTTTTTTTCCCCCTAGATCTATAGTTAGCATTCCTCCAGTAAATTTTGTGACATTCGTTGAAGACGGTGAAATTCAATCAGAATTTTTATTGGACTGTCTAATTTGAACACAGAAGGTGCTCAATAAAGGTCACCCCTGCCTCCTTATCAACTTCTCTTCTAATAAATGGGCATATAATAAAGTCTCGTTTTGCTAGTGTGGCTAATTACATATGTGGTTTTCCTGAATTGAGTTTGGTAGAAAAGTTAAGTCTTAATAAAACAAGTTTATTATTTATATGATCCAGCATAATGCATTTCAGCGGATTATTATTTTTGTAAATGTTTAAACAGTTGTTTGAGTGTCAATTAAAAGGAGCTATAGAACACAGAATAGAAATTACCGTCATCATTGTGGCATTTCGTGTATAAACAATTAGATGCATTTAATCCTGAAATGAAGCAAGCAGGGAAATGTTAGAACAAATACACTGCAAACCAAGATAACATGACAGATATGATTTATGCATGAAGGCTATGGGAGGTGACATATTTTTAAAATTGTCTATCATTGATGCCATATTAAGTGAAACCATATTATTTGTGGTTATTGGAACCTATTATATGTTTTATTCCAACTTCCGTTTTGATGCTCTTCCTTTCCACTCAAAGAGTTAGGCCATCCGCCTATGCAGTGAACTATACCTTAGTGTGTCATCTAATTAATACCATAACTTCTCATACTTCCTGAATTTCTCTGATTCAAGGCAAAAAGTTCTGTTAAGCACTGCAGTAGAGTCTTTCAGACACTGTTAGTCTGGCATAATATAAGAAAATGTTTTTGTGCTAAACTTTATCTTGGTGTAAAATGTTGTGAATTGAGCTTTACTTGGAAGCACTTTTACTCCTATTAAAAAATGTGTTCCAGTTACCTGACTAAAGGAGTAGATTTAAAAACTGTGCACGGGGGCGCCTGGGTGGCGCAGTCGTTAAGCGTCTGCCTTCGGCTCAGGGCGTGATCCCGACGTTCCGGGATCGAGCCCCACATCGGGCTCCTCTGCTGGGAGCCTGCTTCTTCCTCTCCCACTCTCCTGCTGTGTTCCCTCTCTCGCTGGCTGTCTCTCTGTCACAAAAATAAATTTAAAAAAAAAATCTTAAAAAAAAATAAAATAAAAAAAATAAAAACTGTGCATGGCCTACTACTTTTCAACGAACGATAATATTACGATCTGTTTGCCATGCATTAAAATGCACACATAACGTGCACACATCTGCATGTAATCTGTGGGTCTATCAGACACCTGCCGCTATTCACGAATCCCTCCTGTCAGGTTTTACATTTCAAATCCCAGGATTCTAAACCAGACATTTTTCAGTGATTTGACTAGTGTGCTAAAAATTTATAGTTAAATACAAAAGAACAGAATAGTATGAAATGTTTTTCTTTCTTTAAACGTGGACTTTTTAAATTTTATTTTTGCCTCTTGGATATATTCATACATGAATGTGGGTTGGCACTTCAAAATGGGTATCTATTATACAAAACATGGTTTTCCAAACTTTCAAGCCCATGAAGCTTTTTTATTTATTTATTTTTTTGTTAAAGAATCATCCAATAGGCCTGTAGAACATACTAGCACTTGAATTAAATGAACCCAGGTTTGCATCCTGGTTCCAAACTTTAGTTACAACCACATTTCTTAATATCATTTCACACTAGAATTTTCCAAGGAAAGGGAAGCTGAGAGCGGACTTTATTCTCTCAGGTTGATACAGAAATTAAATGAAATAATACATGTGAAATGCTTACCATTGGTTCCTTCCACTAGTAATTGTTGAATACATTTCAACTACTATTGTCATTAATCTGGTTTCTTTTCATTATATTTGAAACAATAACCTCTGAGAGACTTCCCAAGTCATTTTAGGATCCATTAACCCCGAAGTTCTTTTTTTGCTAAATGAAGTATGGTGTTCCTTTCTGGCATTAATATTTACCTGAACTGGCCCCTGTCAAATAACTAATCAAAGAAGAAACACCACATATGTTACATGTTTTCTTTCTCTGTCTTAATTCCACAGGACAAATGGAAACCTTTACCTACAGGTGGTAGATAAATGTCAGTCTTCAAACAGTGATATTAATCATGCTACATGAACAAATTCATTACCCAAAATTGAAACTTATTGAAAATTGGAGAAATAGATCCAATCTGAGTCCCTATTCTTGGAATTCGATGATCACAGTTTCCAAGCTCATCCTGGATTATCTCCTTCTCAAGGTGGAAAGATCACCCAAATTCACAAAGACCTAACGTTCTACATATTCCAATATTAACATTTATACTCAGTGATCTAATAAGAGCACCCAAATGAAAATGTATTAGCAACTAACATTCCTTAATCTGGAGGCCTAGCTCAAATATTAATCACATCGATTCAATGAATATGCCTACTTTTGTTTCCTAGCTTTGCTTCTCATGGAGCCACCCGAGACGAGCACATTTTAATTTTAATTACTTTATCCAAATGTTCACCAATGAAATGTAACAAAAATAAAACCATGCTATAATTAAATATTTTATGACTACATGACAATCATGAACAAGTGTGGCCTACCCATATCAAAATGGCATTTCTATTAGGTTATATACATGCCATATTTTTATTGAATTTATGTTTGGATACCACTAATTTTATATTTATCAAAATATTCATGAAGAAATCAACTAGATTAAATATTTAATTATACAAGTGTATATAGAATAAGGCAAGTTTGTTGAGTGTCTTAAATGTAAATTTCAGGGCACCTGGGTGGCTCAGTCAGTTAAGCATCCGGCTCTTGATTTCAGCTCAGGGAGTCTGCTTCTCTCCCTCTGCCGCTGCTGCTCTTGCTGCTTGTGCTCAGCCCCTGATGAGGCACATATCTATAGGCAAAATTAAGGCACCTGTCCATAGCAGCATATATCTGATAGCTCCCTACTAATTATTTTACAGTAGAGATTTATTTGGAATTTATGTCTTTTCCAATTTTTCTTTCTGTTGCTTTTTAATATGTCTAGGTCTTCAGATTAATATGATTATTGAGTTTCTCATCGACAATAATTACTTTAATTTTAATTTCTGAAACAAGATAATACTTTCCATATCTGCAAAACTCAATTTCAGTATCCTTACCAAGCACGACCTCTCCTTGCTCCTCTCTCTCCAGGGTTAGGGGCCTCCTGAGAATTTCACCCGGTGTTATACATTGCTAATCTATGCATGATAGAAAGTCTACACTGGAAACTATGGTATACATCATAATTTAACTTTTGCTTCCCAGATCCTGCTGCCTAAATACCTACTGTTACTGAAGACATCCCACCTTTGCAAGCCCCCATGACTGGGAGCATATGCCATGAGATCAGACTTGCCAGTTCCCCTTCTAGTGGGGATTACATAATGACCTCCCCATACCCCTTCTGTCGTGGTGTTAACTTTAGCATGAGGGGCACTGCCTCCCTTCCTGCTTCCCCACTGCTTCTGTGTCATTCTTGGAAACCTCAACATCCACAGGGATGATCTACCCAATACATCATTGGCTTACCCCTGCCTAGACCTCCTTTGTTCTCTTTTTCTCATGTACTACGTCACCCTACTGCGCATCTTCCCATGATCAGCGTCTGTGTCACCTTTACGTCTTGATTTCAAATGTTTGCTTTTGATTCAACTGTCTCTGGCTTTTCCAGCTGACCTAAATAACTGTCCATCCCAATCTCCAGGGAACGCAGTGCTCCTGCTTCGCTTGTACCGTATCTTCACTCTCCTCATTGTCCCAACTTTGTTTTTGTGCTTGGCCTTTTAATCAGTCTCTTGCAAGCATCATTAAGTTCCTCGCTCTCCTGAATTTTGGGGCACACTCATCTGTGGAACTACCACGGCATCCAACCCCCCCCCCCACCTCGGAGCAGCTGCACATTCCCACACAGTTGAATGTTGCTGGATAAAAATTCCAGAAACTTGTTGGACTCACATCAAGTTTATGACCGCTGATCTCAAACAGGCTCTCGACCGTGGGGTAGTGCAACTGCATTTATCTAGTAAATTATCTTTTCCACTCTCTGGGAGGGCAGTCTCCTTTCTTCTCAAATCAACAACCCCTCTACAACCTACCTCTCAGCACAGGAATGAAACAATGGGAACCAGTCAAAAACTACATCTCACTCTTCAATCACCCGTCTGACCAGTCTGTACCCATAAGCTCAACTGCCCCACCTGTGGGGCATGAAAGAACGGTCACTGTTCAAAAGTTCACCTAACACCTGTGTCTCTGATGCTCCCCCTCCCACCTTTGTGTTGGCTTCCCTTCCTCCACAGCTAGATTTCTCCAAACGTTTCCCTTCCTGCTGAACTTACCATCCCATCTCTCAGTTTCTCCTCCAGCTACTCTGGTCAGACTTCCAGACCACCCCTCCAGAGCTGCTCATGTCAGTTTGCCAAACCTGAAGGTCGGTTTCCCATCTTCATGGGCATTAGATCTTGGTGGCATTTGGCACTCTTTTTCATAGAATTTTCTTTTCTGAGCTTTCTTGAAATTTTACGCAGTTACTGAGAATGTGCTCACATTTCCTTTGTTGGTATTTTTTCTACCTTATCAATGTACCGAATATAGCTATGTCCTAGGGCACCCCCACACCCCAAGTCTCTATATCTGCACTTCCTCCCGAGGTTACCTTACGTATCCCATGACTACAGGCATTATCCATACACTGTCTTTCAAACTGGCATTGGCAATCGGCAGCACAGCCCTGTTCTGCGACCATCAGATGCCTACCTCCGACTTCCTACATCCTCTCTTCACTAGGATAGGCACTAAGTGTAGACAAAGCAGAGAAAACGGTTTTCCCTTCTACTAATTCTTTCCATGTCTTCCCCCTCAGCCACTCTCCCTTCACTAAATGCCATGACCATTCCACCCAACCACGCAAGAGAAGACCTCACAGTCATTTTCGATTCATCTCTTGGACTCATACCTACTCCGTCAGCCAGTCCTGCAACCTCCACTTTCAGAAGGCCCGGAACCAAACTGCATTTCCCACTTGCATGGCCGCCTGAGTCTCCGCACTCATCTCCTGCCCGAAGGACCACCACCGTACTACCAGGCTTGCTACTGCACCCTGGCCCTACTCCTGTCTATGCTCTACAGAACAACCAGAGCTGTTTTTCTGAAAAAGACGTCATCATTCCCGTGGGGAATCCCCCGGTTGTTTCCTGTCTTTCTTAAAAGAAAAGCCCAGCTTCCTATCTCGGGCTGAAGGCTTCTGCATGGTTGGATGCCCATTAACTTCTAGAAGATTCCCTGCACACCTTACCCTTTTCTCCATATTTCAGCACCACTGGCTTTACTAGGGTTTCGCAAAACCACCCAGGTCTTCCCTACTAGGGGCATTCTACCAACAAACTATTCCTTTCCCTTGTAATCCTCTTCTTTTACCTAATTTTCAAGCCAACACCCGCCGATCCTCAGAAAGCCCTGACCCGACCTTCATCCCTAAATGTCCGCCAACACCACCTCTCAGAACGCTCGACCAAGTGACCTATTTCATCTTCTCCCTGGCACTGGTTAGCAGCTGGAATGATCTCAGTTGTCTATTTGTTTTTGTGTTATATGGCTTCCTACACAGACTGGAGGCAAAGTGAGCACAGACTGTCAGTCTCTCCAGGCCCTCCGTACCCAGTTGTCAGGAGACGTTTGTCACATGCCCCCAAAAGTACTTGTTGACCGATCCGCTGATTGCACCAACAACATTTACTGACTAACCCATCAGCTGTGAAAATGATTTAAAATAATACGTTTGTTATGTTTCAATTCTCATTTAATAACGGAACTTATTTCTCTAAGTTCTAAAGGTATGATTGCACTGTTTTCTAAGAGTGACTTCATAGGGTTGGTGAATACCCTCGTGATTTTTTCCTAAATGCACACATACCTAATTCTTTCAATGTGACTCTTCCATATGAACTTTTCAAGATTTTATTGTGTTATTTCTGCTCCTAGAATCAAAGTAAAATAAGATAAAACCTTGATGTAAACCTAAATAGAATTCTTTCGAGAATGTGAAAGAATTTTTTTTTTTAATCAGTATTTTTGCATCAATAAATCCTAGCTTAAAAGGATGGTAAATTTATATTTTTTTTATATTGACAAGCTAGTATTAAAAAAATAGATATATTAGCAACACTTATTCCACCTCATTTCAGTTGTCTATTTCAAACCACATTGACTTCAATATCTGTCATTCTGACAATGAAAATCATATGGTAGTGTTACAAGTATCATAAAATAATAGTGCAAACACTTGACAACTTAGAGAAACGTGAATTTTAAAATTTTGTACATTAAATGCAATATATACATACAAAAATTTTAAATTCTGAGAAAAAACATTTGAACAATTGAATCATTTTTATATTTATCTGGAAAGACGTACTGTCTTATTACAACTTTAGTGGATTGTAATGATATTTTTATCTTTTATTATCTTTATTTCATCACTCACCATTTGTGTTCCTGCACTATATATTTGACTATATGGCACATTAATGATTCTAGCTAATATATGATTAATTTTCTTCAAATTATGCTAACATAGTTTTCTCTTAAAAACATAAAACTAGGGGCGCCTGGGTAGCGCAGTCGTTAAAAGCGTCTGCCTTGGGCTCAGGGCGTGATCCCGGCGTTCCGGGATCGAGTCCCACATCGGGCTCCTCCGCTGGGAGCCTGCTTCTTCCTCTCTCTCACTCCCCTGCTGTGTTCCCTCTCTCGCTGGCTGTCTCTCTGTCACATAAATAAATAAAAAATCTTTAAAAAAAAAAAAAACATAAAACTAATTTTACCTGAGTAGTTATTATGTGTCAAATTGTTAGGCTATAGTGTGATTTCCAATAACGGAAATGTTAAAAAAATATAAAGACAAAAATGCTTATAGTTATTGTTAGATCTACTTTACATGTAGCAAGTATGTGAGATGTTGTAGCCATAGCAGAAGAGTAAGTATTTTAATAGAATGGTATCAATATGTAAAATTCTTTTTTTAAAAAAAGATTTTATTTATTTATTCAACAGAGATAGAGATAGCCAGCGAGAGAGGGAACACAGCAGGGGGAGTGGGAGAGGAAGAAGCAGGCTCATAGTGGAGGAGCCTGATGTGGGGCTCAATCCCAGAATGCCGGGATCACGCCCTGAGCCGAAGGCAGACGCTTAACCGTTGTGCCACCCAGGCACCCCTCAATATGTAAAATTCTTGAAGTTGGGGATTCTTCTTTTTTCTAATATCCCCAAATATCATTTAAGTGCACAAAGAATTGTATCATAAAACTTAAATAGATGGAAGCAGAAAATGGTTTTATACCTGATAAATGTCATATTTGATAATTTTGTTATTGTTATTATTATTGAAAGAGTACTCTGCCACTCTTTCGATATTCAGGTGTTTCATTGAAAAGAGCTCATTGACTGATTCCAGAGGATTTCCTCCATGTAGTACTTTAATCCCATGTATTTTGTTTAATTGGAGTATGTTGGGAAAAGATCATTGTCTTTATTAATATGTTGAGTGAAAATGGCCTTAGGTAAATTATATCAGCATTTAATTTAGTACAACGGTTCTCTATAATCTCAGACTTAACCAAAGCAGATTTTGCAATTGTAAATGTGTTTCATAATCGTCTACTGGTACAACTGTCTACTGTTTGCAGTTCTGAGATACCTATGGGTAGGCCTGCCTATGGATGACCATGTGTGGAATAATTTTTAAATGTATCAAAAAAGAAGTAAGTTCAGATACAAATGCAAGGTTTGAGAAAAGTCCTCTTGCTTCTCCTGACAGAGGAATTGGACAGGACCAGCTGTCCAATACCATCATCAAGGATCGTGAGATCAGCTGTGGCCCCCGATGCCAGGAATCCTCTGAATCCCAACTCAGGAAGCACATTATTCAAGCCCTCCCCTCTGGGAAGTCCTCGACCCATAGTTTCTATTACAAATGTAACAACAAAAGCAAAGGAGTCATAACAAGTTATGAGAACTTGTTTCTTCCTATGCTCCTACACCATATAAAGATTGTGGGTGGTCTTGAGTGCTCCTACCACATCTGAAAGTGTTAAGAAAAAACCCATCATTTCTTTCTTGCAATATCAGACATCATGTATGTTGGCAACCCCCAAACCACCCTGTAGTCACACGTCGTTTGTGACACATATGCAATAAAAAGGCCAATCTGGTTTTTGAGGTTAAGTCCTTTTATCACATGTACATTTCACAGTGACCATTAGACTAGTCCAGGCTGAGGAAATCAGTTGTAAGAATCTCTAAATATGAACAATAAAACACAGACTTTATTCAATCTTTTATCAAATTTTAGAAATCTGGAACAATCCCAAACCCTCCCTGAATAGTCTGAACTTGAAAAGCTATAAAAGATGTCAGGGAAAAATAACAATTTCATGAACCATTGTTTTTATATGTTACATTCTGTTGGCATTATCACATCACTCAAATATCGGAAAAATACCTAAGATCAGACACTTCAATCAAGTGCCCTAGAAGGTGGCCTGTAGAACTCAGGTCAGAGGATCCGTCCAGTGGGTGCACCCAGCCTGGCCTCCGGGGGGCCACCCATGCAGCAGTGAGATTAACATGTGCATTTTGAGGAAAAGGGGTCAGGCCCAGTGAACTCTGCTTTCTTGTTTATTTCTAGAACTTGATCCTGCATATCAAATCTATCTCTCTTCTATAATCTAAACTTCACTCTGTTGAATTGAGACGTGAAAGGATACTACATGTTACTAATCGGTGACTTAAAAATCCATTACTCCTTAACTCCTATTCTTTATATTATTTTCCCCCCAGGGACAGTTGGTATTTCAAGCAAATAAGACTGCAGGAAAGGTCTTAGGTGCAGGATTACCAGATAAAAACATGAGAGTAACCTTTCCAAATTCTCCAGAGTTGCAAGAAGAAAGGATAATGTATTTGTGTAAATAGAAGTAAGGATGTATTTAACAGTAGGCATCTTTTGGGGACTATTTGCCCAAAAACTTTGAGTAAATTACTGATAGGGGGATTTATTTTGCTGGGCAAATTCGTATATGATGTACCCAAAAGATTATTAAGAGCATAAGAGGTATAATTGTTTTAATACAATAATCACCATTCTCTTTGAAGATGATTAGTAATTTTTAAATAGTTTTCAAAGGAGGTAATATTGCCGTGCCAGATACTCCAGAATAGTCCTAGTTATACTTATAGAGGTGGTTTTATTGAAGAAAAGAAAACTTTTAGGACATTTCACACATATTTTGGTATTTCCTTTATCGGTCACTTGCCTTGCTCTTTCTCACACCACCCTATTGTAAAACACCGTTCTGTCAATGGTAAGTTCTCGTGTCTGTTAGCCGATTTTTGAATCCAATTTCCGGCTGGCAAACACTTGGGTTTTAAGGTGCGGGGAAATGCAAAGCTGAGGAACGTGTTTAGAAATAAAATATTTAAAATTGGAGTAATAATTATTTCACTCTAGCAAAAGTTTTCTCCCCTCAATTAAAATGAAACAAAGTTACTCGTGTCATCAGAAAGAATGGCCAAGCCAGAACCCGGGCCCTGAAACAACAGAGTCATCAGCCAACTTTACAGCCCCCTCTAATTCGATGTGTCAGGCCCTAATCAGCTCCGTTTCACAGCGCTTTGCTCCATAAAAGCAGATTTGTTTAACCACAACCTCCATTTCGGCCTGACTGAGGACGAAGAATAACGGACGAAAGCAGGCAGATCTCACGGGTTATATGATGGGGATAAAGTGAATCCATCATTTGCTGGAAAGGCAGAGGGAAAGTGACAGGCTCATTCATGCCTTCGAGACATTTTTAGGTCTATTGAAAATTTTAATCTGTGCACTCTAGGTGAACCCCCGCACTCCCTAATTTAGAGCATGAAGCCATGTGTGGAATCTGTCTGGCTCAGATAGGGCAGGCTGGCTGCTGGAGGACAGCAAGCCCTCCGAGCTGTTGCCTTCTCTAAATGCATCCTGCCTTGAACTTTACACGCACACAGAAGCTCCATTTACAGGAGGATTTCGGAGTTAATTAAACGCTGAATTTGTTTCTTTAGAAATCACATATGCCTCGGGGTTAAGTAATAGCATTTCAGCAACTACTTTAATTTAGGATTAAGCGTACTGTACATTTTCCGAGGGAATTTTATTTTTCTAAGGACACATCTATAGAGATGGGGAAAATTTCCCCCACTGTTCCTACAAAAAGGTTTTTCAAATCGCTCTGAAGAAGACACCGTATGCTAAAAGATGCTGCCAATCAGCAAATTCAAAATCATCTTTTGCGTAAAAAGCACTGGAAACAGACAAATCAAGGACAATGCTGGTAAAATTGCTGCTTTCCTGATAAGGCCGTCGAATGACTTCCACCAAAGACTCTTCGCTTTGAGTTTTCTTTGCTCTGGATTTGCTCTGGGAATGCCACGGTAATAATCCCAGAAGCATAATATTTACAAATATTTGGGTCAAAGATGACAGGTCAGATTTTTATTATCAAACTAGCAAGTCGATGCTGACATATATCATCTTACTCCCGCTGAGGAGTCTTACACGGAACAGTAAATATTTTCATTCTTAATTTTCTTAAAGGTGGGTCCCTTAACAGTGAACAAAATGTGAACAAATGGGACCTAAGATCATCCTCAGAGGATTTACTTTTGAAATACTTTGCTATAAATCTTCACAATAAATGTAGGACCTTGATCAAGTTCACGTGCACTGATCTCTTTAAGCATTTTCTGTAAGGACGTTGCATGTTAGTAAAATGCCCAGTCTGTTAGGTCTTAGATTTACAAAAGGCCAGAAAATACTTTCCAAAATAAAATTTGGAAAAGTAGAGAGGGATAAAAAAAAAGTACACTTCAAGTTTGGGAACACACCGACCTTTTTCTGCTCATGTTTAGTGTAAATTATTAATGAGCTGTATGGGTTCAGCACAGCACGGAGCACTTCTTTCCTTTCCTGAGCTTTTTCATTGGCCATCAAGTTTGAAACGAAAATAATTGCTACAGCTTTTTGAGGTGGAAATACCATTAGGCGGCATTTGGTGTTTTCTGCAATCCAATGAGCATATGGACTCTCGGAGGTAAAAAGTTCAATTCCTGAGGAAGAACAGAGACAGTGAAGACTACAGTAAAATAAAACAGCTCCAAAGCCCCGCGGAGTAAGCCCGTCCATAAATCTTATTAATCAGGAAGCCTCGCAATAAAGTGAGAGAGGCAGAAAAGCACGCTGTAGCTCAGAGCCCAGCTTCTTTATTCCTTACAAGAGAGCGTTGCAAAAAGAAATGATTAGGACTATGAAAGATACAAGATCAGCAAACAGTAAGACTTTTGTAGTTCGTAGAATGTAAGCATATGATATTTGAAGAAGCGTATTTGCCCTGTATGGAATTGTCAAAATTGTATATTTGCATACATGCGGATTTCTACTTCGCCTGAAAGAGTCTCATTTTAAGGGGATGTAGCTTCCCCGTCATGTGATTTCTATTGTTTGCCCTGTTCAGATAAAAATAACAGTCCTTCTAAATGTGTCTCCTGTCCAAATACATTGTTGAAAGTTTTAATTCTGGAACACTTCCTGCTTCAGTTCTAATTCATTTGGAAAAGAACACTTTTTTCCCTGATTTCTAAAAACAGACATCGGGAAAGGAAATGAAATAAAGCAAACTAAGATGATCTAATTGTGAGTGGGGAAAGGCTTCAGAAAGCATGGTAATTTGGAAACTTTATCTTAATATCTGAGGGAAATCTGCTATTAAAATAAACCATAGGTCTTGAGAAAAACAACACGGACGTAATGCAAACATTTAAGAGAACTTAATTAGCCCGTTACTTGATAAAAACTGATGATTTTAATTGATCTGAATGATTATTGTTTGGTAATCATAAAAACAATTTTATAACGCTTCAAATATACATATATGTAGTAAAATCATTTTTAAATGATTTTTAAATACTTAATTTTCTAAATTTTTAATCATTTAAAAAAATGATTTCTACTTTTAAATGATTTCTGTTTTTTAATTATGGCATATTTTTATCTTTCCTGGTTTGCTCTCATTCAGTGATCCACATAAATATAGTTATATACGTATAAGTAAATTAAAAAGTGAGATTTTGCTGTTTATTTTTATACAAGTCTTTTATATAAAGTTTTTACATAATGTTACATCCTAAATATTTACCTTGTCATCACGTATTCTTTGGGAACAGGAATTCTGTTAGCTTTGTGATTCTCCATGTTATAGATACATGGAGTTTAGCGGATCAATCAGATTTTTAGGGTATTTACGTATTTCTTTTATCCCCATATTAAAGTTCATACTGTACTATAATTTTGTTTTGTTTTGTTTTTCAAAGTAGATCTATGGTAATTTTTTTAAACTGTCCAATTTATGGCACCTAATAAAAATTTCTTAAATAAAATTTCTAAAATCATAAGACAAATTGATTGTCCTTGTTTTAAATTGCATTTTGGCCTCTTCTAAGATTAACTATTATAAATACATATTTATTGGACTTTTTATTTCATATAAATACCTATTTATATGTGTTTTCTGACTGATATTAAGATTTCTTATATAATCACTGATTATATACTACCGATATTCTCTTCTTATATTTTTAGTGAGTTTAAAAGGTTAATTTTTTGCTCATATATAATTTCAAATGTAAAAAATCTGTGTAACATTTAAAATTATAATTTATGATTCTGTATAAGTGCTTACAAAATCTTACCTTCAAATTATGGAAATATCCACCAATATTTATTTTATTATTTTAAAATTTTGTTTTGATTATTACTTCACACTATCTGTATATAATATCTTTGGACATATGGTAGAATAGAAGAACTAATGTATTATTTTTAATAAAAGTTACTCTACAACTATATATGAGATAATATATCTCTTTTATAATTTTTTTCAGAGCGTCATCTTTAGCATAAACTAAAATCTCTGTACCATGGTCTACTTCTGAACTTTGGTTCTGTTCCATTAAATTCTTTCTCTCCTTCCAATTCAGGAATACAACATTTAAATCATATAATTCTTTAAAATGTATTTTAATATCTGGCATAGCAAGTCCTTTCATTGTTATTATTTAAAAAACATATTGACAAATTCACCCTATTAATACTTCCAAAACCATTGTAGCATACTCTTAATAGCCCAACGTAATATTATGCTATTTACACTTATATTTTACTTGGGGTAAGTTGCAGCTTTAAAAAATACTTTTATGCTTGTTCATACAGTTTTATAAAAATCCTCTCTATAGATAGATGATAGAGAGAGATATGCAAGTTCGTTTTTAGATGATGTATGGTAGGTGTGATGAGATCTTTGACGCCAATGTTTAGTTATTATTGCTGGATTTTGGAAGTTTTGCTTCCTGTTGTTTTCATCTGTGTACAGTTGACCCGCAGCATTACATTAGATTCAGGGCTGCATCCTAGTGATTTACAAGGTTACATATTTTGGAAATTTTTGAATTGATTTCTATGAATCTTAATATAGATTAATTTTATTCCCTGGGCTTATCTATGTAACAAATTAAATCTGCAAGGATAATTTTTCTGTAGGCTAGTCTATCAGTTACCAAAACTCTAGAATGAAAACAGTGCCCGCTGTGCCCTTGTCCTTGTTTTAAGTACACGTTTCTAAGCGCCAGAAAGACAGCCTAAATCACCACATCTACCACTATGGACTTTATGGTCTGATTTTTTTTTACCATTCTTATCCCTATTTTTGATCGTTCTGATTTATCCTTTTATTCTTTAATACACTACTATACATTATTTTTCAAAGGATGAATCGCATGTTTGTAATTCTTATTTTTTTCTCTTATCTATGTCCTTAATATATGCTTTATTCTGTAGTAACAAACACTTCTGAAGTTGGGGCTCTTTTTCACCTTTTTACTTTTCTTTATTGAGTTGTTGCCTAGTTTATATTAATTCTGTTCAATTGGTTTTGCCTTAATTAGGTAAAGGTCTTTTTAGGGAGGCTTCCAGATGGTGTTCAATTTTATGCTTTGAGTTTGTATTGTTTTCATACCCTAACCAATCTGTCTACAAGATCAATATCTTACATAAATAAAAATAGATGACATCTCTATCTATAGAGAGAGATTGATAGCTACGGATACGAATATAGATATAGATACAGGACAGGTAGATCAGATCTCTGAGAGATAATAAATTCATACTTCCACAAAAGGATAAGCAAGGCAAAAAAAAAAAAAAGAAAGAAAAGAAAAGTAGCCTCAATGTGTTTTGAGGTCATTCCTTGAACAGGACAAATAATCCTTCTCCTTCACTCCCTCATTTGTTCTCCGCTGGCCTGGCGTCTGGGGGTCACATTATTAGAGTAAGAAGTTGAGGGAAGAGCCACCAGGCCGTTCTCCTCTGGTTCCTTCCCTGTCATGGGAGCAGGCGACTGTCACGCTAGAGACCTGGCTCTCTTTGGTCCCCGAATGCTGGTAAAGGACAGCCTGACTTTAAGGGGCAGGCACGTGAGCCTCTGGATGCAGCCAAGTGAGAAATCGGCGCCGGTGGATAACCTTGAACAGAGACAAAAGAAGAATCTCCTTCCAAACTGGGCTGCGAATTTGTGCTAATGAATCCTTCCAACTTTGAAGGAGGGGGGTGTGGGTGCTTCCAAGTTGTAGGGAGAAACAAAAACAAACCAACCCAACAAAACCCCCAGTCATCCGATATTCCCAATTGCAGGTACATGTTCTATTTCCAGAAAACATGTTCGAATAATTTAAGTATATGTTGATGAATTTAAGGCTGGAATCGAGACTCCTGTCCTGCAGAACAAGGCAGAGGAAGCTTCTGATGCCAGGAGGTACCCCGTCCCTCACACGCAGGGTCAGCACTGGCCCCTGCTCTGTCCCTGGCCCTTCTCCCCCTGTCACCCCCTGCTCCCTTCCCTGCTCCCACCCGGCTGCCTCCACGGAGCCTGTGCTTTAATGAAAGTGGAAAGTTAGATTAGGCCCAGTAGAAAATCCCATCTAGTGAAGGTAAAGCTGAAATCTGATATGAGGGAGATGTTTTGCTGGTCTTGCTATTACGATGTGTTCATACGATATATTAAACTCCACGTATTTCCTTCCTCATTTAGTAGATAAACTTTTAATCGATGCTTTCCTCTAGTGAATAGAAGCTTTACTGCAATTTTGAAATTATTTTAAGGGAATTGAGAAATCTTTAGAGAAACGTTTTAAGGCCATTAGTTTGGTCTTACTACCAAATGGATCTGATGAAAATAAGAGGGATTTTTTTTCTTTCCATTTGAAGTTAGAATGTATTCTTGAAAGGCTAAAATCTCATTGTCACAAATAAACTGACTCGTACAAGCCAAAAGTCTATACAAGTAAGTGTGAAATTCACTTAAATGTTTGTATTTGGTTATAAAAAAAAGTTCATGATTTGTAAGAATGCATAAATATGTGCTTTTAGTGAGTTTTCTTGACTAGAACTTACATTTTTAGGCATGGGTTTGATCTAGTAGCTTCCATAAGTCATACTAATAGATATTTGTCATCCAGACACAGAAAGTCTTCTTTATTAAGTTTTTCATATTCCAAGTTTCCATATTCCCTCATTATTTATTAAGACCAAAGGATCTGGAGATAACTTGTCACTTCAGGGAATATTTGCTAACTGTCTATAGTTTATTTTAGTCCATGAATCTTTTGAAGTGGGAAAATATGTAACTTGTATATGAAGAAAGTTAAAACATAATTAAATTATCTGTCGAACAAAATAGGAAATTTGAAGTCACAAATTACTCACTTCCTTTTAATGTATACTTTTCGTCACTAATATTATGGACATTTTAGAATGTCTGCACACTGTTGCTCTGATATTAACAATTAAAAGAAACATTTTACACAAAGAAACTTTTTTTTTTTTTTTACATTTACTAAATGTGACTGAGGTTTAGCTGCTGCTTTTAGAAAGATTGAAGGAAACTACAGAGGACTTTGGTCATGAGTTTGGAGTTTTGGACAAGAATACTAGATATGCCATAATTGGTCATGTCCCCTTATGAAACCTTCAATAGAGATCAGCCGTATTAGTGTCCATTGCTCCATGCGTGCGTTCTTTGCAATTAGAACAATATATTTAAAACTCTTCAAAAATGAATGACTATAATAAATAACAGTTATTATTATCACTAGTCCTTCTACTATTATTATGGACACATTGATGTGAAAACGACTGAGAAGCATTAATGATCATGCAACCTGTAAGTAAATAGGTTGAGTTTGGAGCAGCTCGCCTTTGCTCAGTATGTTTTTTACAAATGTGGCTGGTGTGGTCCTGAGCATGAGACAAAGATTCACACAGATTTTTCTGCTCTTTTTCTGAAGATTCTTTAAACTAGCTGCAGAGAGAGCACATATTCACAGAGGATAAAAAATGAATATACATAAGCAAGGATACACAAGCTATCGAAAAGTAATTTAAAGTCATGCTTACACCCAGAAGAAATGCAAAGCTGGATACAGTTGCTATGATCAGAGGTAAACTTGGAGTCTGGAAGAGCCTTGTGAATCGCTGCTACCCTGAATCACACAGGTCTGTTTTTTGACGAAATTTTTAATTTCGAGACTTCAGAAGATGAAATAATATTTCTGAGTGAATTTCATGTTGAGAATATTAACAAAGAATTAATACATCTTGATTTTCCTCTCTCTTTTTTTCCCTATGGCCTTTTGTTTTGTTTCTTAAATTCCACATATAAGTGAGATTATGAGGTATTTGTCTTGCTCTGACCAACTTACTTCACTTAGCATAATATCCTCTAGCTCCATCCACATCTAAATGTAAAATGTGAAACTATAAAACTTCCAGAAAAAAATACAGTAGAAAATTAATTCATGGTGATGGGTTATGTTGAAGGGACAGAGGAGCCAAGTGAAAGAGCTCCCAATGGCTAAAATCAGAATGATTTGAACAAAATATAAATAAGATGGTATTGAATTTTAAGCAAAATTAAATTTTAATAAGTAGATTTATTAAATAAATAAATAATAAATAGATAAGCAAGATGTCATGTTGATAAGATTTGATAAGAATGGCACTTTACATTTAGGTGAACTTCTAACCAAAACTATTAACCCTATCTAATCATGGGACAAATCCCAATTGAAGAACATTCTATCAAACACCCATCCAACACTCAAAATTGTCGAACTTGTGAAAAGCAAAAAATGTCTGAGAAACCATCATGGCCGTAGGCGGTATGTGGAGACATGACACCCAGGTGTAACATGGCATTATGAATGGGACCCTGAACAACAACAACAACAAAAAGACATTAAATGAAAACTAAGGAAATCTGAATAAAATATGGACTTTATTTAATAATAATAAAAAAGAAACTAATACTACACCGCATTATCTAACTGAAATTAAAATTAAAAAACTTCAAAAAAAGGGAAAAAATTAATGCAGTTATCCAATAAGGTCAACTCACTTCATACTCCCTGACTTTGGGGGCTGAACAAACCCATATGAAAGAAATCATCCCTCTAGCTCTGAATTCATATCTCTACTTTGATTTTTTTGTTTTTTGTTGTTTAACTCAGTTCGTAAGGCTTGATGTTGTCATTAACACAAGTGGCTTAGTAAATAGGCCGTTTTCATCATTGATTTTCTAACAGAATTCTCTCAGAAACTCCCACAGTCCCTTGCTGCATGATGTCATGTAGTCTCGGCTCCCCATTTGCCTTACACATGAACACGTGCTTCTCATACGGCACTTTCTAGGTAGTGACTGAAATGGATTAGCTTCTACTCAACAACTATGGCTTTAGATTTTTCTCTCGTGTATGTTCTCTTGCTCCTCTGTTAGCTGCCCCTGAGAGTCTAACCTTCTCCATAGCTGCTGTTCCCACTGGATCAGTGCAGGTGTGTCCTCTGCTGATGGCCTTATAGAGAAGACGGAGAAAGGTCCATTCCTATAATGCCCTTCACTCTGACTTCAGTGCTTACCCATGAGTCCCTTTTCTTCTCAATATCCAACATTTCCTCAAACAGAGGTCCTCTTCTGAAAGCTTCTTAGAGAATGACTAACCCCACCAAAGCTAAAATGACCAGAAGTTTCTGAATCTGTCTTAGTCCATTTGGGCTGTTATAACAACAACAAAACAAAACAAAACAAAACAAACAAGACAAAAAAACATAGACTGGATGGTTTATAAACAAGAGAAACTTATTTCTCACAGTTCCAGAGGCTAAATGCAAGATGGAGGTACTGAACGATCAGCGTCTGCTGAAGACCTACCTCCTAATTCATAGATGGCGGCCTCACTGTGTATTCTCACGTGGTAAAAGGGGTGAGGGAGCTCTCCGGGGCCCTTTTTATAAGACCACTGATCCCATTCATGAGGGTTCCACTTTCATGACCCCTCAAAGGCCTCAAAGGCCTCACTTTGGAGGGTAGGATCTCAACATATGAACTTGGGAGGAACACGGAATATTCACTCTGAAGCAATCTGGTATTTTGTTAAAATATAAAAACTCATATTGTGTTTCTTATTTAGTCAAAATAAAACCATGGTTCAAAGACAATGGTTTACTCCTTGCCTGATTCCACCATTGCTGCCATCATCAATACGACTCCTAGCTTTTTCAAAGATGGAGGACCCCTTTAAGGGAGAGGAGGAAATGAAATCTAGAGACACTCAGGGCAGACGCTGCCGGTGGTGATGATGATAGGGAAACAGAGCAGCTCTATGGAGGGTCTGATGAGAGTATGTGACCTTTCAGCAACCTTCTGGGAAGACCAATCCTGACCTTCAACATTAGTCTTCTTGGAGTTACTGACCCAATCCACAATGGCTATACTGCCGACCCCTCTGTTAAAAACATTCCTCTCAGAGTCGTAGGACCAGCCGGAGGTGAGGCAGAAAGCTGCCTCTGTTTTCTTGTTGGAGTTGGATGCTTCTTGCCTCCCCACTTGGAATGCTTCGGGGATTTGCCCATAGAAACAATATTGACATAAGGGTAAGGGGGCCAAGACCTCTACGGATTTGGAACCATACTTGTGTTCACTATGCCTTACATTGGCTTTTATGGATTTGCCTCAGAAGCCAACCACATTTCAACACTCTTTCCATAGGAAAAGGTCAAGTTTAGGGCAATGGGTTATAAAACCAACTATTGGAACACAGCATATATGTATCTGGAACTGGAGTGACTCTCTTCATTGTGCAGGAATACAGGGAAAGCATGTGCCCCAACAGCATTGCTTAGCGGAGCTTTGGAAGCCAGAATTTCTAAGCAAAGCCTCAAGTTTATGATGTTGTCCTTCAGGGTAAAAAAAAAAAGGCTCATCTACTTATGCCTCTATAGATAACAAGTTGAACTAAACATTGTTTCTGTTTCGCTTACAAAACCTAAGTGTTGGGTTTGCTTTTCGAGGCTTCATTACTCGAGTCTAGCTAAGTGGTTAAGGGCATGCAAAGTTCACTCCCAGCCCACAATTTTTTAAGCATTTATTTCCTTGTCAGTGTTATAATGTCAGCAAGTATGTGTGGGTGGTAAGGGAGGCCCTGGGAACACTAACCATTCACTTAATTAAATAAATGCTGGGAAAATAACATAAAGGGAGATATGAAGGGGCTATCAACGAATCCCAGGGTTCTAGGTTTAAAAATTAAAGGTTTTTTGATAAAATATACCCTCAAGTCATATACAAATGTATATGGTCACATTTGTCACTAGCTTAAACATTTCATTTCCCATAGGGAGACTTAATGAAATGTAGTGCTTGGTCTTTGAATATGTTTTAATCTGGCGTGTCGTCCTCCGTAGAAGGACTCAAAGGGCTAGGCTAGGAAAACTCCACGTCCTATTTTCTCTTACATGAATAATTGTGAGCAGCACTTTTGGTGAGTTTACTACGAAGAGAGGTGCGTTGTTGGTTGTAAGTTTTCTGCAAACAGAAACGGGTAAACCAGTCTACAAAAAACAAGCCTGAACAATGAAACAATGTATATGTCTACTCACCGGGAATGAGGGGGGTTACTCCTTGCGTCCTCTCCTCTGCTCTGGTAACATTGTGACCCCTTCTAGTAAGCAAAACTGTGGGAGCAGATTATGCTTCATAAAATCACTTCCCCAGGTGAAGGTTTGAGATGGATGAAACAGGACCTTTTGATCCTAATGAAATCCTAATGGGAAAGCCACCCCAGCGACGTGTTTCCGTTAGAGGATGCTTCTGCAGGTATCCATATTTTCTAAGGAAAGCAGAACAATATGGAAAGTGTATTAGTCATGTAACTTCTCCGGCTGAAATAATTTATTAAACAGTATCATAGTTTTCTGGAAGATTTACGAAGCCCCCTCAACCACTTAACTCTTATAGAATAATTTTCATACTGGCAAGAGCAGAGAAGAAAAAAATACACCAATGAAGTCATTAACTCAGAATGTTTCAGAAGCACCCGAACAGAGAAAATATTTTCAATCTCTGAATTCACCATGAAATACGGTTTTCTGTGTACCGACTGTTTTTTAGAAGCCTTTGCAACTTATTATTTCACTTTATCTTTTTTATCTTGAATATTGTGGGTAAGTGGCAGAGACTGATTAATTAATTAATCAATTTTAAGTAAGCCAATATTTGGGCATCAGTTTCCTTGCTTGTGTAATAAACGCCCTACTCCAATTTGCTGATACATCAGGCATCAGTCAACATTGCATGACTCTTGTGCATAGTGATTTCTCGGTTTCCTCTTGTTCTTCTGGCTTTTCCTCCTTCTGTTGGGATCATCACTTGTTTGCCTGCTTGCAGAGCCCTGCTCTTCAATACCTTTCCATCAATCTAGTGAGGAATTTTCTAATAAAATTTGCGTCGTCATCTCTCTACGGTGCATTTGAACAAAAGACTTAAAAGTAAAATAATGAGATTGCAGGCTTCACTGCCAATATAAAAGAGATTTTGTTTTTACTTAAGTCAAAGAGGCCACTGATGATTAAATATACCATTATTTTATGTACCACTCAGAAAGAAAAATAAAGGGTGTATAAATTATAATACATGCTTAAGAATAATTCCGCATAGCACATACATTGATCACACCAGCCTTTGGAAACTTTGAAACCTAGTAATATATTCTGAAGGAGATGTCATTTTTTTCTTCCTTCCATTGCTTTCAGGTGATAGACAACCATTTTGCACGTGTCTCAGTTGCAAAGTATAACAAAATGTGATCTATTTGTGGGTTTTTTTCCAGTCTTAAATACAATAAAACACTTTGTTTTTGCTTTGCAAGAAAATAAATGGAATTGTAGTCATTTCTCCAATGGCTAATATTTGCCAGCAGAGAATGAAAGATGTCAATTCCTAGATGCATCTTGATTGTAGAGTTGATGAACTGGAGGAAAATGTAGAGATAAAATGGAGGACTTGGGAAAGGATTCCATTCCCAAGGCCATTTAATTTGTCTCCTCCAAAGAACAAATTGTCTAGCACCTCCACGCCCCTGCAGTTATCAATCCTGAAGTTTCAATGACATTTGTAAGATATTTATCAAGAGACGGACCCTGCAGAAGTGTACAACCTACCATGTGCCCTTTGTTTCCCGTACTGATTTCCTGTATTGAAAATCCCAATAATCAGCTATTAACATCTTTGCTTTCCCTTAACCATTAGTTATAAATTATATACATTTATAAAGAAATATTTGCTCTCAGAAAGATTACTAACTGGTTGATAGAAAGTAATGATATGTGAAATTCGGGTCATTGCAAAATAATACACGAAAAGTTACATAATCCTGTACATTCTGACGGATGAATGTTACAAAGAGATGTGTGGTGACGTTTTGTAAGTTTAAGTTCGTGATGCAATTGTTAGGACAGTGTGCAGCTTCCCCCTGATCTTTTGCTGAAGTTTTGAGCATGCTCCTAACAGGTGAAAAATGGCTCTAAGTCTGATCTGAAGCATTAAATGTACAGGAGTGGCTACCTGAGAATAGCATATTTTTAACTTCAATTATTTACTGAAAACTATTAAAACTTATAGGGATAGCATTGATTTGTTATTAAACAGTACAATTAGGAAAACAGCTGTATGTGGCAAGATAATACAGAAACAATTACCTAAGTAGTCTTTTATATTTTAGGCACTACCAGGCAATAGCCCTAGATTTTTACACTTTATCATCTCAAAATTTAGAGACAGATCATTTTTATTATTTTGCTTATTATTTTCATGATTAAAATCATTACACAGGACATCTTGAAAACTTAATTTTTCTTTAAAGTTAAAATGCAAACTTTGTCAAGCCTGTGGCTAATCTGACCTAACAGTCTCTTTGGAGATTCTATCTGACGTGCTAAAGAGGAAAGTAGATGGGCTTTGGGGTTTGGCAGACAAAGGTCCCAATCCCACCACTGACCTGCCCACATACATTCTCTATTCTGTAAAATGGGGAAATAGGACATGATTATTGAGAAGTTTGCCTGGGCTGATTGTAGAGATTATGGGGTGTGGCCTATAAAATGTAATGAATTACAATTGTCCCCAATCGTGGTTACATATCATAAAAGGAAAACATTCTGCAATTATTTATGAAAATATGAATAGCCATAACATTTGTACAAATGAACATCTTGAATACAAATACCTGAGTCCTGACCATTTGTAAACGGAAAAGAAGGTGGAGAAGAAGAGAGTAGAAAAGAAAGAGAAGGGGAAGGAGGAGGAAGAGATTGACAAGAGGAGGAAAGAAGGGAGGATGAGCAACCCTTTTCCCAACAATTATAGTATTTGATGAAATATTAATCAGTGTTTAGGGTTTTATTTCATTTTTATCTACTGGTTTGCTCTGCTATCATTATCCATCTTAATGTCATTCATAAATGAGATGCTATTGTTAGTTTGTAATTGTTAAAATTCGTGAAATGTCTGCTATGTTTCATTCACTAGCTACGCTTCGTAGATAATGTCTTAGTCAGATGTGAAACCAACCCCGTGGATTAAGCCTAATTGTTTTTACTGTACTGATGGGATGGCAGAGAATGAAGTCGACCGAACTAACTGAGGTTACTTGAGAACGCAAACTTACTTTTTCACGTAGACATGGATGGATATTAGGAACCATAGCATTTCCATCCAAAAGTAAGCAGGAGATGAAGGTTATTTCTCAGTAGCCAAGAACCTAATACAAAAACAAAAAGTAAAGCCATCCTAAGTGTTATCAAATTCTTTTGAGGAAACACCTGGAGTAAGTGAATGTACTGATAGATAAAAAGCATGAGCAACTTGGTTAATGGAGAATCCGAAACATCTGGGCTGTCCATTTGCTAGCTGGGTGATATATTTGGCAAATCCCTTAATAACTTGAAGTTAAAATATTCCTTGTGTGTAAAATTGGAAATAATATTACCAAATCATATACTTGTAAGGAGATAAGATGAGATAATGTATACAATATGTAGTCGAATTGCTTGTATAATTATTTCTGCCTGTAACTTCTAAAGGATAACTGTTCTGATTATATAATACTTTGAAAATGCTTATTATAATATTGTTTGGTCAGAAAATAGATTATAGAACCATAGTCATTTTTCCCAACTATGAAAAACTCTGAACAAGCAATAAGAGACCATAAAGAAATGAAAAGTTCCTTAAGTGGCATATTGTTATCGAATACTTTTAAATTTTATAAATGGTACTTGTTCAATAAAATGTCCACAATCTTAGATTTAGTTCTTATTTTTATTTGTAAAAGCTAATTATTTATGTGTATATATGTGTGTATACATATGTATAAATATATATATATATACATACACATGTATAAATATGTATACATACTCAGAGAGAAAGGTACAGAGAGACAGATTTTCATTTTAGATTCTCAATGGTATCAACTCAAATGTTCACAGTGTTTACTCTGTTAGAAACTAAGTAAATTGATAAATTGTCCTTGTGTTATTGGGATGTAATAGAAATCAGGCCATGTTACAACGACCATGTTATTCAGGAGGCAAGTAGATAACCAAGAGTCTAACAAACCTGCCAGAAATCACATAATCAGAAAAGCATGGAAATCAGACCCAGATCTTCTGGTTTTAAGATTATATCTCTTTCTTTCTGCTTTATAAGAGGCAAACCTACTAATCCATTTGTATAAATCTTCCTTGAAAATAGTATATCCACATTGTGTTATTTAAACATAAAAATAATTTAAGATACAGCTTTGACTTTCGGAACCAAAAATCTTTTGTTTTTTGAAAACCTTTTAAATGTGTTTTGCTTTATATTATGCCTATTGAATTTTTAAAACATACATTTTTTGCTAAGATCAATTTATATTTCATATTTTCTTGAAAATATACCATACCACATAATAAATTTGAGCTTCTACTTTAAAGAAAATATTTGTTTTTTTTCATCTTATCAAGAATTACAAGACCTGATGTTTGTTATCATGAGTTTCAAAATACCTTTATAACTATCTTAAATTCTATAACTTAGTTATAGGGAATTTATTTCTCTCTCTCTCTCTCATTCAAGGCTATAAGACATGATAAATGTCCTCGGTAAGATTACATCCTATTTGTTGAAGAAAACTACATATGTAACCCCAAATCAGAACACTACAAAGTCTTGTACATCAGCAGTAGCAAAACTATCAACATATCATATGCCTAAATATTGAGAGTGTGTTGTTTATTGCCATTTTATAGGCTTGGGTTGAGGAAATGTGTTCAACTGAAAATATGTTCAGAAAAGAAAACTATGATTATGATTAAATCATAATCACCATACTTTGAATAATTTTATCTTCCACCTATGAAATATTATCTGGGAAGGAATGACAGCTGAAATGAAGATGGCTAGTTTTACTTAACCATGTCGATTCTGCTTTGAGAATTTTGAGAAAAATAAATTGAGCACATTTTGTTGCATTCAAAAATTAGGTTGGTAGAAACAACGAAAACAAAATACTTGAGCTTTTCTCCAGTATTTCTTCGCTAAGATGTGAGAGCACATGGGCCACACTCCTTCGTCTGCATCGACTTCCGGGCGCCATATTGAGTCTGGCAGCGTCTGTCATCCTGTGTCGCGTCACGTTGCCTCCTGCCTTGTAATGGAGGCTGACGTGAGGTGGCGGGCTGCCCTCACACCTCTGAATGCAAGCTCTGAATGCACTATCTGGTGCATTGTTTGCTACAGTAACTATTGTGGGAAATAAAATATTTAAAACTAATTGTGGAAAACGATTATCGTATTGCTACCCCTTATAGTCTGAACTGCATCTAACACGTCCTGACATACAGGATACATGGTATTTGATCTAGGGCATGCTTTGTCTTCAATCCTGTGGTCAAATGGAAATTAGGCTAAGAAAAGTTATTTTTTTTTCTTTTTCTTAATATTGTGGTGGTTATTAAACCAGAAAGTATAGTGCGACCACACTCCATGCTACCATGATTCTGTAATTTGAAAAACAATAGTAATAGGAACACTAGGGCTTTTGTATTTATATGCAGTGACACCGAAGCCAAAATGATTTAATAGTCAATTCCTGTTTTGGAGAAAGTAACAGTAACCATTTTTTTGCCATGGCCGCTTCAGATTCTTGAATCGTGACAGAGTTGCCAATGCGGATGTCAGCAACAATTTCGGAGACGGTAACCGTTTTATTAGGACACGGAATGAACAATTGCTGCTAAATAAGTCCAAATGTAGCTAAACGATTCCTGAATTACATTAAATTTCAGGCTAGGTCAGTGAACACTGGAAATAAAACCTTATTATTTTCAGTTGAAAAGTTCAACATCACCATTATGATTTGACCTATTTTGGAAGCTCTTGAAGTTTTTTTTTTTGTTGCAGTGAGTAGCAGGTCATCTATTTTATTAAAATACTCAACTGTTACGTGCTATATCATAATTATGATTAGCAAATTGATATTTTATATTATGAATAGAATTAATTACAAGAAAAGAGATTTTATAATTTGGTGAATCTCCGTTTAATCATGGGATTATGGTATTCTTTTACAATCAATATAATATTTAAAGAGAAATACAATTAAATAGGTCAATTAACCCAATGCATTAAATGTAACACTTCACTAATTTCATAATTAGCTTATAAAGGCTTTAAAAATGTAGTTATTCCTTATCTAGATTTATTTCATCTTAGACCTCATGAGGATATGTGTTAGTTTTGGTTTTAAGTAAAGGAATATCATTAAATGAAAAATTAGTCTTATTACATAGATTGGTCAATGAGTTCAAAATTTAAACCATCAAAATACATGAATTGATTTAGTACTTTGCAAAGCATGTGTCCTGGATGTTTGACTGAAATATTTCAAAGCTTCTTACTTTTTTTTTTTAGAGCAAAAGAAATCCATATTCGAGTAGTTCTAATACGTTCTATGTGAAAGTTTAGTATAAAATTTGAGAAGGGGAGAGATATGTTAATATCTTTTATGAGCACACTAATTAAACTGAACTTATGCTTATACTTACAGCTATATTTTTATTTCAGGAAGTAGTCTGTCTAGTGTGACCTCACGGATGTCCAGGCTGTTTAATATTAGGTCAGTTTTCTTTGTTTGAACCTTAGCTGTAAAAGAATATTCATTCTCAGTAGATAGTTTTAGTTATTTTAATTACCTCTACCCATATCTATATTCTATAGTTGCTTCATGAAAAGAACAAAGAGCACTAAACTAACTACCTAAATAGATAGATGGTAGATAGATAGATAGGTAGATAAACAGATAGACAGATGATAGAAAAATCATCGTATTCATGCTGTGGAATGGCCTGGTGCTTGCTCATGCTAGTTACTGTCCTCCAACAAATTTCTGTCTGTACTTGCTTCTTTCATTACAAACTCAGCCTCTTCTCAGTCTTCATCCTCTAGACCTCTCATCAACATTTGAAACCCTTAACCAACCCTTTCCCATTGAAATGATCTTCTGTCTATCTGAGTGCCACCCAAATATCTCTCTTGATGAACACCCTATATTTGGGACCCCTGATTTATAATTACAACTCTCTAATGGACATTGGCTATTCAACCATTCATTCATTCATTCATTCATTCATTCATTTATTCATCCATTCATTCAACAAGCATTAATCTGCCCTAGCTACATTGGCTGTTGAGCTAGAAAACCAAATATAATACAGTGTCTGTCCTGTATTGAGGGAAACAAGTATGTAAACATTGAATTCAATGAAGTCCATTATGAGAAAAATATTTACAGACACATTGAGGGCAAGTAAAAGTAATTTTTGCATGTGATCTTAAGGGAGGATGTTCAGGGGAAAGAGAAAAATCTTCTCTCTTTCAGAAAGAATGTGAGTGACTGTGCCGGGGTGAGTGTTGATTCAGAGATGAAGGTGGAGTCTTGTTTTAGAGGCTCTGTTAGGACATATTGAACAGTGGGGCTTCACTCTGAGAGAACAATGGAAAGATTACCATTGTTTTTTCTGAGAAGTATGGTGCTCATTTTAAAAAGGTAACTCTTCAGAACAGCTTATATGTCCTACAGACATATTGTCCAGGACATGATATTTTCCTCCTAATTTTGCTTCTTCTAGTTTCTCCCACATATTCTCTGATTAGCTATCTCCAGAATGGAAACCCCACCTGTCACTGAGTTGATCCATTAATTTGTCCCTTGCTACCTGCATTACTTACCATAGTAAGTCAATTCTACCTCAAAATAGGTCTTTAATCCGCTGCTTCCTCTCTATCTCCAAGGAATTTTTTTCCGTCTCAGCCTCTCAGAATCCCTCACCTAAAACCTTGTACTATTTTTCTAATGTTACTCATGCCTTAATTCTTTCTAATTTATCACCAACCTTGTCACCAAGGTTGCTGTTTTAAATTAACTTTATCATAACCCTCCCCTGTTGGCTCATAACTGGACAAAAGCCAAAGTCATCAGCACAGAGTCAAGATTTCCTTTCTATCCGACCCTAACATTCTGGATCTTGAACCCCGGTTTTGGCCTTCCCACAAAAGGCTCTGTAATGCTAGTGAGTAGAAATGAGATTCTACTTTTTATGCGTGCCTGGTACACAAATTCTATGCAAGTGTATGGTATTCACTGTTATAATTAACAAAAGCCACAGACGGGGATGAAACCAAGGGAACAAATTAAATGGAGAATCAAACATAAAGCTAAGATTAATGAACTGGAAAACAGATTCAGAACACGTCTACAGAACTGAGGTTTCTGAAACACATAAAAATAAAGGAACACAAAAATTAGGAATCCCAGAAGACTAATGTACAGGGCAATGGATAGCACAAGAATATGGCAAGAGAATTCTCTTGATTTCTTGGCCCACAGGCCATTTTGACAGCTGAGTCCTGGATCAGTCTGAATACCACCTACACCACTTATCGCTTACTGTCCTCTCCTTTTCATGGGCAACCCATATTTAAGACTGAGCTTATTTAATTGATATTGATGAAAACCGTCAACTCCCTATAAATAATATAGTGCCACTCCTTCAGCATATTATTCTGATTAGCAATGAAAAGAGAAAACCTGGATTTTACACACAAAGAAAAGTCAGATTATGTCTTCAGGATCTGATGACAATTTCACTTGTCTTGATTCTGATCTGTTGCCAGCTAATCCAATTTGAATTCGCATTCACCTGTGTCCGGTGAAGTTCCGCTTTAACATCTCAAGCAAGAGCTGAGAGGCAGCTTTTCCCCCAGCAGATGTAAGAGTCCTCAGTAGGGAGCAAATACATTATTATTAAGTCTCAGACCTTCCAGTATGAGTCTTCTCAACCACATCTAAGTACTTGGCACGGGGCTGCTCCCTATCCTTCGTGCATTTGGTTTGTTTTGGAACCAAATCTAATTTAACTCTTGCTAAGTGCTGGTCAACAAACCAGTGTCTTTCCATAATGAGATTTTATTGGTTCATGTCAAAATGAAGATGAAGAAGAAAAAAAAAAAGAGATCAACTCAGTAAAAATTTCCCAAGGCCAAATTTATTCATTATCCAGGACTTTAAATTAAGGGTTGAGATGATTCCTTTTTGGATTTAGGTATTGAAAAATCTTTGCTTTCATGAAATGACAGTGATGAAAGATTCTACTTTGGATGTAGAATCTAGTTTTCTATTTTGTTTTGTTTTATATTCTTACTAAAATTTATAGTCTTACTAAAAATGCTTTGCCAACCTAATTACCAGTCTCCCTTACATGTTTTGAATTTTACTGGTCTGTGAAATCTATATATGAATGTTTTTCTACCATATATGAACAATGGTCCTTATCCTATCATTTTAAAGATGATGCTCTCATTTTAACATTAGCTCTGAACTTGGGTATCTCTCTCAAAAGAGCATCCTTTGTGGCCTTGATGAATGGTACATTCCCTGGGTCATCCTATGGAACATAATCCTTGAGCAGCTCCTCTGGTATCGAATAATATGTCTATTCCAGCATGCCCACTCCTCTCAGCCTCTTCATACCTTCCTCTATTAACTGGGATAGCAACTCAGATTTATAAATGTCACTGAACTTTGTCCCCACTTTCCCCCAGGTCTGAATAGCCATGCTACCAATGTGTTTGCCTCATTCTTAGGGTCTATGTAAGAGTTCTGCATCCTAAGAAATTGCTACCAGGTCAATACATTCTTGCTAATAAGCAAGTCTTCAATTCTAGCTCTCTTCATCAAGCACACCCAAAATTTAATCCCAGGGATGTTCCCCTGGATCCTACAAATACATGCTCACCAATTCTTACAGCTCCTTTATTTTTTTTTTTTAAGATTTTATTTATTTATTCGACAGAGATAGAGACAGCCAGCGAGAGAGGGAACACAAGCAGGGGGAGCGGGAGAGGAAGAAGCAGGCTCCTAGTGGAGGAGCCTGATGTGGGGCTCGATCCCATAACGCCGGGATCACGCCCTGGGCCGAAGGCAGATGCTTAACTGCTGTGCCACCCAGGCGCCCCCTTACAGCTCCTTTATTATATAATCTCATTCCTCCTCTGTCAGTCCCAGCAGGTCCCTAACTAGATTATGCTCAGTTTAAGCCATGGATATCAACTCAGAGGCTCCTGGATGTGGGTTTCTGTTCCCTTGTGTATTCTCTTTCATCAGAGGGGAAAGATTACCTTTCCTAAGGAGGGGTGGACCTCATCCCCAAGCAATGACAACTCAGGGGGCCTGCAAAGCCAAAATCTGCTTTCATCCAGATGTCCTACTTCATGTTTCAAATTGTCAGATTTTTGTAAACAGCGTCCTAAACTTAGCCCAAACACTGGCTTTTCCTGAATATTTGAGCCTCTTTGGAGATCTGCAGCTCTCAGCTTCTGAGTCTGCTCTTCAGCTTTGTCCCCTTTCTCACTACAGGAGATAAGAACCGCCTAATAAACTTTCAAAAAGGACTTCTAGTTCTCATAATTAGCCGTTAACTACTTGATACTAACACTCAGTGTCTCATTATCTCTCTTCAGAGAGTACGACGGACTTAGTGTTTGTGTCCCCTCCAAACTCATATGTTGAAGCCCTAATATTTGGAAATGGGATCTATGAGGATATAATCAAGGTTAAATGAGGTGATAAGGGTGGAGACTTAATCCAACAGTGTTGGTGCCCTCCTAAGAAGAGGAAGAGATACTGGAGGTCCCTCTGGCTCTCCGCCATGTGAGGACACAACAAGATGGTGGTCATCTGCAAGTGCAGAAGAAAGCCCTCACCAGGAACAGTATTAATTGACACCTTGATCTTGGACTTCTCAGCTTCCAAAACTGTGAGATATAAATTTCTGTTAGTTAAGCTACCCAGGCTATGATATTCTTCATGGCAACCCAAGCTGGCTAAGACAGGAAATTAATACAGTTTTTCAATAACCAGTCAACTCTTTGTATATATTGTTTCTTGCATATGATTTAAATGCCTAAATGATGCATTTTTTCTCGCCACCTGAATGTTTTCCTGGTCCCCACTGGTGAAATACTCATTAATAAGGCTACCGTCTCATGCCAGGGAGGATCTTTGACTATGTACACTTAGCATATTGTCCTCCTTGCCTACCAAGTGACCCAGTGATGAGTGTGTCAGTCATCAAATCACATCTTACTTCCTGTTTTCTCACTCTAGGTATCACCTATGTTTGGGTTCTCTGAGAAAAACACACTGGAAGGGATCAGCCATGTAAAGGAAATATGAGTAACTCGTCTTCATGGCCTTCATAGAGGTTACATGACATATTCATAATACCAAAGGAAGATCATGGAAGGTAGGGATTATGTCTAATATTGATCCTGGATTACCAATGACACAGAATTGCCTAAAATGACCAAGTAAAAACCTATGCTGGATTGAATTGCTATAGATTGGAAATGATCTCATTGTTTGGTCATTTCAAGGAGTATTTCAGGGGTCAATAGTACTGAAGAGTGTAAAGAGGGCTCCTCTTTGATCAAGAAACTCCAAGTAACAAGTCCTAAAGTCAGTGTAGTGTATGTCAAACTCTTTTTTCCCAGACCAAGTATTCTATAGCTCTCCTAAATTTCCTTATACTAACGAAACAGAATTATAAGGTAATACTTTGTGATCTTGGTTTTTTTTTACGATGTTTTGTCTCCATTTCCTCCATCTTGTATGCAGAATGAAAATAAATTGCTATTATTGTGTGCAATTAACGATGTCCTTGGGGGTAGTGTGGGCAGATTAGAGAGGTGGGTGTGATACAAACCTTGAAATATTTAGCTAAATCGGATATTGTCTAAAGGTAAGTGATCATATAGATATTTATAAATATCTGATACTAGGAAGCAGGGAGTCACCAGAGAATCTAATAAATTGTTTTTTTTAAAAAACCAATATTTTTTAGGGATTAAAATTTATTTAGGGGCGCCTGGGTGGCTCAGTCAGTTAAGTGACTGACTTTTGGTTTAAGCTCAGGTCCTGATCTCAGAGTCATGAGATTGAGCCCCTTGACTGGCTCAGCGGAGAGTGCTTAGCGGGGAGTCCACTTGGGACTCTCTCTCCCTCTTCTTCTGTCCCTCTGCCCTGCTCCGCCCGCCGTGCTTACTTGGGACTGATTTGTGTTTCATCAATGTATTGGTATAGTGTTTCAGGACTCCTTACAAATTGGCTCCCTATTCTTGTATCTCTTGATGTGATCCTCTATAATCCTGTGGAGAAAGATGTAGAAGTAACTCTCATTGGGGTTGGGTGTGAATATTGTAAAATGGGAAATGAGAGTGGGTATTGTGAAAAGTTGCAAACGGATAAGGTTTTGTTTTTTCTATTTCTTATAAAACATAAAATGTCACCTTCCGAAGCTAAGGCAAAGACAAAAACAACAACAAACAAAAACTCTATGACCTGGGTTCCAGGATGTAGCAGACACAGTGAGATTAATAAAATATATTTTTTTAGATATTTTAAGCCAGCCACAAAACACCAAAGGATAGCCATTATTGAAAATGCAGTTTGGAAAGGCCCTATGAAAACTGACATGTCAGACATTTAAAGAGAGATAATTAGCTTGTTGGTTTTCAAGTTTAAAAATAAATATCATGGTTTGGTTTAATCGAGTGAAAAAGTTTAAGAGAGAAATTTTTACACTGTATTTCATATGGGCATGTTACCACGGTCTCTGCATATGTGAGGAGTCCACAGATAGAATATTGTTACATACAATGCTTTAATGTCATAAAACCCAATAATAAACCCATAATATTCTGTTAAATACAATGTTTTAGTGTAGTAAAATCCAATAATAAATGTATTGTTGATGACTTTCCTTGATTTTTTTTAATCTTTCACATTTTTTTTTTCATTTGCTCAGCTATAATTACAGTCTTATGCTCCTCTTTCGTGGTCCAAATTCCATCCCATTATATTTGTATTTGTAATAGTTCTTTGTTACCTACATAGCTGAAACAATAGAGGCCATCAAATATGATATCCCCCCACTTTCTGTATTTCCAAGTTCCTAGGATCCTTATTATCCTTTGCTATGTCTTACTGGTCTCAAAGTAAGAGATGTTCCTCTTTTGTCCATAGAAAATTCCTTAACTCTGCTCTGAATCTGACTTCCTCTCAACTTCTCTCATTAACTAAAACAGGAAGGAAGGAAGGAAGGAAGGAAGGAAGGAAGGAAGGAAGGAAGGAAAGAAGGAAAGAAGGAAAGAAGGAAAGAAGGAAAGGAGGGAGGGAAGATGAGAGGGAGGGAAGAAGGAAGAGAGGAAGGAAGGGAAGGAAAGGGAAGGAAAGGGAAGGATGAAAGCATTCTTTGAATATTTTTCCAGAGAAAATTTACTCCTTCCATGTTATTCTCAGTTCACCTTCTTAATGGATGATGCTAGCATTCTCATGCCATATTTCATCCACAGTCAACTAAAATCTTGCTGACAACAAAGGTCACCAGTTTGCCCAAATGAATGCCCTAATGCTTGCCCAAATGAAAAAAAAAAAATCCAACCAATATTTTCAGTCATTATTTATCTGGATTCTACAAAAACATTTCATAATGTTGACTATGCCCTAACACATAGGATAGGATCTTATTGTCAAATCGAACTAATAGAATCAGAAATTTTACTGATTGTTGAGATTTACTAATAATTTTAATGCTCAGATAAAGCAGAAACGATATCAAGATATCTAGATATCTAAGATGTCAAAGGTAGCTCCCAGGGTCCTGCGTTCCTGCATTAGTCATGCATCTCTGGTTCAGAATAATAGATGAGGTCTCTAATGAGGTCCATGTTCATCTAACATCGTGGGATTATTTAAGTTATTAATATCTCCATTTTATATCCAGTTAAGTGTTGTACAGCTTATGTGACATTCTCCAGGGAGCCATTCCTCATAGATATTGGATTCCATTTCTTACAGGTGACCCTCAGCCAGGGACATCCTGCTAAGGGTACTTCAGAGATAAGTTTTGTTTCTCATTGCAAATATCAGAGGTCCAGGTGACAAAGAGATTGAACCAAGCCCCCTGCCCATCTGCCTCCTTTCTTGCTCCCCAAGTGAGTCTCAGATAAAGGAAATGAGTAGGTCATAGGCCGGCTTCTTTAACTTTCCCCTCCCATCCATTTGCTTTTCTTTGTCTCTTTCTTTGCCTGATTGTCTCCTAGTTCTCTTTCTATCCTCTGAATATAACTCCAGTTTCCTTTACTGTAATGTTTCCTTAATATTTCTTCAAGTGTCTGTCCATAGTATTCTGTTTCCAGATTCTCTTTTGTTCTTTTCTTGCTCTACATTCCATTTATACATGATTTTTATATTTTCTTATGTCTTTAACCATGACCCTATATCATGATACAAAATTTATTTTTTAAACTGCGTAAAGAAGTATTGATTTGCATATACAAGGAGCTGCTAAACAACGCTACCTGTGTATACAACAAGCGTCTCAAATGCAACTTATTCTTGATGGAAATGAAGGTCTCCCTTCCACTCCATAATTCATCGTCCTTACTCGTCATCATCAGCATCAACAGAGGAATAAGGGGAATTTTTTTTTTAATGTGAGTGTCAGTCTCAACTCAGTATTCAGTATTCAATGACCAAGATACTCAGACTTGACTTGCCAACTGTTTTCTTTGTGCTACTTATAATTATTTAACTTAATGTCCTTACACCTTTAGAGTTATTATCATATCAATTTGTATATGCAGAAATTGAGGCTAAAAAATTTAATTGACTTACAAAAAGTTTGCCAATAAGTGGCAAAACAGGACTTGAACAAAATTAACTCCATGGACCCTCCATTCATGACTTATCAGCTGAGCTACACCCAGGTGAACCTCTCTCTCTCTAAAAATATGGAAGCATGAGCAGAGAGATGCTGAAGCGTCTGAAGTCTGGGCTTCTGAGCTTTGCCCAGGTCTGTGTACTTTTGAAAGCCTAGTGTAAGTTGCAGGGAGCTAAGAGGTGAAAATTCTTCCAACAAGCCCTGGGACTCAGAGAGGGCTACAGAGAGAGGTACAGGCAAGTCTGTGGTAGGTAGGATTCAAGATCATATTCCTTTAGTCTTCAAACAGAGTGCACTGAAAATCCGATGAGTTACATACAATAAAAGTTCGTTACGGTCTCAGGTCCATCTCTGAACAGTTCAAGAGGGTGAGAGTTCTCTGACTTTTTCAAAATCTTTCTTCCATCTCTGGGTCCATTGTAATAACTCTAGTTTTTGCCATGTCCTTGCCAATAGGAATAGGAAAAAAGAAAATGAAGGGCAGATAACCCCCTTTTTAAGAATATAAACAGGAAGTGCACCAATTACTTTTACACCCTATCTCTGCAAAGTAAATCACTTATTTTTACTGAAAGGAGGAAAGGGATAATGTGTCCTGGGGAAATCTGGTTATCTATGCCACCCTTATCTATACAGAAGGAACCACCACCAAAAAAGCAGGAACCTGGAAATACAAGCTGACTTGCTCAGGCACAATGACAGTCCCCGGTATGTAGGGCCATTCAAACATGTCTGTCCTTGACAAGCTCACCTTCCATCCCTTACTCTGGGCAAGTTTACCCAGACAGCACAGCCTGCACACTAAATCTCCAAACCGTCCACAGACTGGATTCCATACTTACTCTTTCTTGAACCAGGCTGCTTCTGTTCATGCTCACCATTCAGATGAACACTTTATGTACTCCATACCAATACTGTCTCACACTCTGACCATTCCATAGACATTTTTCCTGAGAGTTATCTGGGTGCTATCCAAACACGGCATATATAAACATCTAGACATCTTGTATAAGCCATGACTGCTGTTTTGAAAGATGTTAACATTGACAGGTAATCAGGTGTTTTGAGACATTTTACAAGAATTGTATGTTTTTCTGACCACTCTTTTACATAATATGTTTTCATTAATGTTCTATCGCTGAGGGGAAAGTGACCATAGCCTTAGCGACTTCACACAACAAACATTTATTCCTCACAGTTTCTACAGGTCAGAAGTCAGATATCTGCTCAGGGTCTCCCAAGGCTGTAATCAAGGTGCATGAGAGAGAGCATCTGCCTTCAGAGGCTTGTCTGGTGAAGAACCAGCTCTCAAGCTCTTTCAGATTGTTAGCAGAATTCGTTTTGTGAGGTTGTACAACCAAGATCCCCTTTTGTTTGCTGGCTGTCAGTTGATAACTGCTCTCAGCTCTTGGAAGCTGCCCAGACGCCCTTTCAAAACATGGTAGCTTACTTCTTTCAAGGCCTTCTGGACAATCTCTCTTTCTCAAGTCTGCTAAAATGGAGTCTTATATAACACAATCTGTGAGTAACTATCCCATCATCTTTGCCATATAAGATAATCAGGAGAGTAACTACCCTAGTACCTTTCCATACTGTATTGGCCAGAACCAAGTCACAGGTCTATCCGCACTCATGGGGAAGGGTTTATACAAAAGTGTGGGTCATATCAGGTCATCTTAGAATTCTGCCTACCACAAATCTTAAAATCTTATTTTATTTATATCTCCAACTTAATATAGTAATAAAGTGTGTGAAACTGGTTGTAATAATTTTAGAGCTTATGGACATGTCACAATATTAATCTTCCAAGGGAATCTTACTATATAGTCTGATATTGTACTAGATCATATGTGTGCACAAATATGTATAACCATGTACACATATGTGTGTATACACACACACACACCACACACACACACACATAGTCTTCTTATTCTTTTTTTAAAAGATTTTATTTATTTATTTTAGAGAGATTTAAAAAAAACAAGTGGAGGAGGGGTAGAGGGAGAAGAAGACTCCCTGTGGAGCAGGGATCCCCACGCGCGACTTGATCCCAGGACTCTGGGGTCATGACCTGAGCCAAAGGCGGACACTTAACCGACTGAGCCCCCCAGGCACCCTGTTCTTCTTATTCTTAAATGGTGTGGTTTTCATTGTATTATTATGCCTCAGCATTTACATACATTACATCAAATACCTAGATATGGAATAAAATAAATAGAAATCATTATTAATTTGTATAAGTAGAAATGAATATGAACCAAAGAGTAACTGTGAACCAAATACCTCTAGCTCTCCCTTGTACATCTTTCTTCCATTTTTTAGTATTTTAAAACATTTCTTAGTCTACAAATAAAATATTTCCATGCAAAGACCTGTAAAGGAATTAGTGAGTGACACCCTACGTAGAAACGAGCATATGTTGGCCAAAGAAAAAACTTAGAAAAGTAGCAAAATAGTAAAATAAATTCCTTAGGGGATATTTCAACTCTACTTGCCTCTATCATGTTCCGATCATGCCTGTGGCAACGTGAGCCCAGCATTCAGTTTCAGTGAGGGGGACCCGTCTGTGTCTGGTATGCAGTGGGACAGAGGTGATGCCAAGCCTGGACTAGGAGCTGGCCACCTAATTCTCACCATTTGTGGCTCATGTGTGTAGACACACATTTTGCTGTCTTACTCCTGGTTATATTCTAGACTCACTCAAAGACACACGGATGAAGAAAGGCAGAGATGAGTCTCTGGACAAGTTCCAGGGGCAAAGGTATTTCCAGGAAGTGCACGGCTCTGCTTTGTTCATAATCTCTCTTGTGGGAGAAATGGTGAACATCAAAAAAAAAAATCTACGTACAGATTTTTTCTCAAGTTGAGGCTCAAGAAGAAGGGATGTGTACATTTCCCTTCTGATTCTGTAACAGAAACGTTAAGATACTAAGCATGCCTAACTTCTGGATAGAGAAGGCTATCGTAGGAATTTTACAGAGTATTGCATGTTTCTGTTTCCTTTCTGTCTTGGAATAGTATGTATTATGTTAAGATGGAGTGTTAGAGCCTTGCACCACCAAGCTTCAGGAAAAAAGGGTGATGGTTTATCAAATCCAACTGTTCCCAGGGGAAGGCAATAGTACACATTACTGATATCTACCATCCGGCCTCACAGAGCATTTTTCTAGCTCCTGAAGTCCCTTTGTGATTGACTTAAAAAAAAAAAAAAGATTTTACTTCTTTGTTTGAGAGAGAGAGAGAGAGCGAGAGCGATCATGAGCAGGAGGAAGGGCAGAGGGAGAGGGAGAAGCAGACTCCTGGATGAGCAGGGAGCCCAATGTGATGCGGGGCTTGATCTCAAGACCCTGAGATCATGACCTAAGCCGAAGGCAGATGCATAACCCACTGAGCCACCCAGGTGCCCTGTGACTGACTTTTTTATTAACTGAACCCCGCAAATGAGTGTTCTCTTTGCCTTGATACCCTCATGTTTTTAGAATGTTCTTTTAAACATATATAAATTTTATACGTATTTAATTGGAAAAGGGAAAAGCAATCATGAACATGATGACAGAGAAAGAGCAGAAAAATCGAGAGAATGCAGCAAGGAGGGCAGAGAAGAAAAGGAGGGAGAGAGAGAAGAAAAGTGAACGATAAAGAGAGATTTATGGGAAGAGGCGAAGGAGAGGGCTTTTCAGGTTAAGCCGAAACTCAGATGCAGGTTGGAATGTTTACGCACCTGCATGCGAATGGCGTTTCGGTCTTGGCACGTCCAGCTGGATTCTTCATGACATCATCATTTGCAATGTTCCCCGAGAGCGCGAGAGTGCCTCTTCTAGTCTCATTATCTTATTCTAAATTCCCCATAAAAATAGTCTGTCCTCACTTGCTCAATGTCTGGCATATCTCCCATACTTAGGAATTTGACTTCTGCCTGCAGCGTGCTCCTGAACCTGCCTTTTCTAGTTTGACCTCCTAATGGTTCAATGCAATGTCTTTTTCATTTTCTTTTCCCTCCCCTCCTTTTTTTCCAGTCCATCCCTTGCTAGAGCTCTCTGATTTCTTTTTTGTAAACCTACTGTGAAGTTCTGTTCCTTTGGTGTCCACTATAGCACTCTGGCAATGTTGAAGGCTTTACAACTGTTTCTTCCAGGCTAGTTCTCTGAGCTCTTCCTCCTCAGCTCCTTCTGGAACTCACAGTGTGGACCGTCCTCTCCCTCCCACCATCCCTAGGCCATCCCACCTAGTTACAGGATTCAAACCACCGCTCATGCTGAAGGCTGCCAAGTCTCTGTCCTCAAGTGGCAGCTCATTTGTGGCCTGGGTCACGCACCCAACGGCGTGCTGAGCGTAGCTCTGGACGTTCTAGAAACATCTCAAGTGTCTTATGGTCTGGACCCAAACTCATCCTCTTCTTGAGTAAACCTGCCCCTCTTTCTCTCTGTGTCTTCTTTATCCAGGGAAGAACCTGGAAGCATTTACCACCTTACCTACTCCATCTAGTCAATCTCTACGTTTTAGGATACTTCCTAAGGTTTAAAAGCACACTCTTATTCTCTAGCCTTATTAATGATAGCTGCAACATACTTTCTTACCTTGTTTCTGTGCTTTGTCATAAAATGCTGAAGGACCATCTTGCATTCATGAAGAAGTTTCTCTAAACTACCCTTTGCACATATGCTCAAGATTCATGTAAACTAAGGGGCTCCCGGTTGGCTCAGTTGGTTAAGCGTCTGACTCTTGATTTCGGCTCAGGTCGTCATCTCTGGGTCCTGAGATTGGCCCCGTATTGGGCTCTGTGCTGAGTGTGGAGCCTGCTTAAGATTCTCACTCCCTCTCCCTCTGCCCCTCCCTTGCCCTGCTCACCTGCTCTTTCTCTGTCTCAAAAAAAAAAAAAAAAAAGATTCACATAAACTGTAAAGCTCTCCACGTTCCTTACTTGTACAACCCTTCCACAACTTGTCATAATCAAGAGAATACGGTCGAAGCTTCTCAAAATGGCAAATAGTATCTGGGACTATCTCTCCCTTTTTAGCATTACTTCTTGGCACTTTTTCCCTCGACATTTAAACTGTCACAATCCCAATCTGTTTATGGTTTCCTTTGATCACAAAATGCTGCTTCCACGTGCAGATCTCCCATACTTCTACCTTCTCCCTGGGAATTCCCCTTCTCCCCGGAATTCCAAGTTTGCTTTTTAAAATAAATTCCTAAAGAGAGTTTTCCCATACTGCTAGAGACCGGGGCACGTGCCGCTACTCGGTGCTATCATCATATTAAACCTGCTATTGCTATGAAAGCCCTGCATTGTCACTGTGTGGCTGTGCCTGTCACAGAAACTTGGGTATGTGAACAACAGGGAAGGACTACTCCTCCCCTTACAACTGGGAAGATGGAGGTCAGACTGTAAGTTGGCAACTTTCCTTCAAGCCGTAAAAGAACTGAAATCTTGGGGCAATCAAATATCCCCAGATCTGGGGAAAGACGTACCTCTGCAGGAATAAACAGAGTCAGAGCGTTTGGTGATCTGAGAGAGATGTCCCTGAACTCAGCACAGCAGCTGGCAAGATTCAGCTAGAAACATCATTCATTTCAAAAGGCCAACTATGGACTACTGAGAGACGATGAAGACCTTGAAGGCTTCAGACTGAGGAAGGTTTGCCCCTCGTGCAGACCCTACACTGGGCGCTCCCAGAGAAAGCTTGCCATTTGCAATGCCTGGGGTTGGGGACAGCTGCCATAGCCCAAATATGCCCAGACCTGCTTTCCTACTTTCCCTCTCTGGCCTGCAGCAAACAAACAAAAAACACAACAACTTAATATGCAAGAGAAAGATAAGAAAAACTGCAGCCCGAGGGCGTAGACTGATTGTCACATCACTCAAGTTTATTCTGTTAAAAAACGAAGAAGAAAAACTCTGAGTGTGCATTCCAAATATTTATATCTAAGAAAACACATGGTCTTAAAATGCAAAGGAATTGGAACCCAAAGACTGAAACTGTAATTTAATTATAATTAGTTGTATGATTTTTCGAGTTACTGCCTCATAACATGGAACTTGCATTGATTATAAAGCTCGGTTTAATTAGTAGGTGGTTAAACACATTTCATTAGTTTAAATATTGATAGCATAAATGAGGAACTGATTTTCCTCTGGGGCACTCTCTCCACCAGCAGGAACTGGGGACAAGGCGGTAGGTCACCGTCTCACTGTCTCTTTACTTCTGCTCTTCATTTAGGCTGGAAAAGCATTTTGCTGAAGGCCATGCTGCCCTACTATGGGAAGCTACCACATGGGGTTCGAGGTGTTGGACACACCAAAGTGGTTTCTCCGGAGCTGGCGGTCCTACCTCCAACAGATTCTGATCTTCGCAATCTAAATTACAGGCGATAGTCGATGGCAGCTCAAATTGTGAGAGCAGAAGGGAATGCCTAACTGCTCGTTTCTGTTAGGATGGTGAGGTAGCAGAATGCCTTTGGAGCCAGTTACTTCCAGGCCCCCAAATCAGACTCTGCTTTGATTAACCCCTTGACTCTTGAAAAAAATCATTAACTTCCCTGAGCTCCAGCCCCCACGATTGTAAAAAGGGAAGTAATGCGTGCATGAAGAGCTTCTGCCGGGTTTAACGGCCTCGTGGCTTCAGTTTAACCCGAGTGTTCCTTAAAGAAACCTGCCATTATTGTTATTATTATTATTAGAGTTGTTTTTATTTTTTAAATACATAGCATCAGTTTTATGTCTTTGTTTTATTTGACTAAATGGATTCCCTACATTGGATACCTGTAAATAGACAAGAAAAATGCGGCATTACTGGTACGACTTTATTTGAATTTGCTGCAATCATTAAATTAGAAGAGGGAATGCACCTGTTTTGACGAGGAGAGCCTTGTTCTAGGTGAAATAGTTCACAATTTATCAAATGCTAAAGCCCATTAAGAGTTCTTTCAAAGAATAACTATCTAAACTTGCACACTGCAGATGGAAGAGTGGATGTGCGTAGAATGGCCTGGCGGTACGTGACATTTCATCAGGCGTTCAGTGAGCTAAAATTAGAGCAGCAGCCGCCTAATGGTACCATGGAGTCAAATAAAATCAGTGCTAGGATGGCAACCTGCACAATTCAAAGGCATTTGCAATGTTAATGCATTTGATTTATTAATCTTTTCTGTTCAGCGTTTTATTAGATTTTAAATGGTCAATATTTAGCATCACATTTCTGGAGAGAAAATGAATCCCTGTCATATACTAAATTTAAAACCAAAGGGTTATACTTGGTGACTAGGACTGACCCTGTTTACATTCATGATGGATGAATCAAATGCAATAGGGAGACCGTGTTCTCTGTCATTGAATTCACTTGAGATGGAGCCATTTTTAGATGTGTTTGTGTCTGTGAAACTCAGTGCCTCATCAATATGGTCTGGGAAGAACCAGGTAACCCCTGGGATTAAAAAAAGAGACTATATTCATTAGTCTTACCTTACACACACGTGCACACATCCTTCAATTAATTACACAGTGCCGGGCAGTGATAGGATGTATTTGGGCAAAACAAACATGCAGCTGATAATCCTACATCCCTAATTTTCCTCCTGAATTTCCAGAACTTTCATTTCAGCCCTTCCTTGAAAAGCAAGACTTGCAAATGAAAAGATCTGTATTTTAATCAATTTGATATTTGATATCACCTGTCTTTCTTGTATTTTGTGTGTATACAAAACTAATTGCTGTATCTAAGTGTTCAAACTGTCCCCACGGTGTCCTTAAGTAAACCACTGAGAACAAGAAGTTTTAATCTAGCTGTTGAATAAATAAGTTAGCAAAACACAACAGCCGTATTTTTAAAAATCGCGCATCTTCAGTCTTCTTTCCTCACAACAGTAGATGAAACTGTGTTCACTGGACATGTGAAAAAGAATCATAAATGTTTTTTAATTACTAAAAAAAATCTGCAATTGTGATACTTAGGGCAAAAATGTCATTTAAATATTTCACTTTATTTTTATTTTTTTAAAAGATTTTATTTATTTATTTGACAGAGAGAGAGACAGCGAGAGAGGGAACACAAGCAAGGGGAGTGGGAGAGGGAGAAGCAAGTTTCCAGCTGAGCAGGGACCCCAATGTGGGGCTCGATCCCAGGACCCCAGGATCATGACCTGAGCTGAAGGCAGACGCTTAACGGCTGAGCCACTCAGGTGCCCCTAAATATTTCACTTTGTGCTCACTCAACAGTATAATTACATTATGCTGTGAAAATCTAGGAGTTCCCTGGATTGAAGTTGAGGTCTTAAATGGCCTGTGATTCGCAGAGAACTCAGGCGACTTTAGTCACAAACAAACCTAGGGCAGAATGTCAATATCTCTGAGGCATTTGGATAAATATTAATATTCAGTACTGTAATGTTCTATAAATCCAAACTTTCTAAAAATAATTAAGTAAATAATAACCAGAATATGAAAACGTAAAATACAACTGGATCTCAAAAGTTGAGAATGTGTCAGATATTATACTTTCAAATCATGACCTCCAAAGAGTCAGTGGAATTACTTTGGAAATTTCTTTGGATTATCAGGTAGGCCCTGCTAGAACTATTCTCTGAATATACTAGTGTTAATGATAATAACACGTATTAATTGCAGTATATTTAAATCAAAACACCATGTGTTACATCACATTTACCAGAACTATGTCATATTTTCATCTCAAAAGCTCTCTCTATAAAGGAGAATGGGCCACATTAATTCCTCTAAGTCTTTCAGAACTTCTTTCTGGAGAATGGAATAGTCTGAACTTTCCCCAGGTTCCACAGGTAATGAGTGGATACCTACACAGATTTGGGAACCTGTCAGAGAGAAAAATAATTATCAGGAATGCAACCTGTAGTGTCTGTTACAACAACAACAAAATGAAATACAGTTCACAGTTATCAATATAATACTCTATTTTTAGCAATTACCATGAACGTTTATAGAAATAACATCATGTTATATAGTTAATTGACAAAATTCAAATTATAAAATGGTCTGTGCTATGATCTGTTTGATTCTCATATAGTAAGCCAGATGATATAGAAATATAGACGGATGGATGGTTAGTAAGATACATGAGAGATAGAGAGATAGAAGATGGATGAAAGAAAGAAAGAAAGAAAGAAAGAAAGAAAGAAAGAAAGAAAGAAAGAAAGGAAGGAAGAGGAAGGAAGGATAGAGGAATATACAGAAAATATGCCCACATTTACACAGCAGTCGGGTTATGGTCATATATAAATACTAAACTCTTAGCAAATAACCTTTGGATAAGATTGTCTTCATGCAATACTTAAAATTAGAACTCCTATTTTCTTTTTAATAAATACTAATCCTGTTCCTCCTTTATTTTACAAATTTGCACCTCTGGAAAAATATTTAAATTACTCAAAACACGCTACTTACTAATTTCCTACGATTTAGTGACTTCTAGTCAAATAATCATCTGAAATTTTAACAGCCTAAGACTTCATAAGAGAAACCAGAGTCTGAGGTCCAATGAAAGATAATAAACCATTGATCACAAGTTATTTTTTAAATCCTATTTCCTGTTTGAAAATATAAAGCTCCCTTTTCCCCACGTTTGATCATGCCGGGATTGCCTCTGATGGGCCCTCCGAAAGTTCCTGCTGCGTGTTTTAGAAAAGATTAGATGACAAATTCGCGCAGTTGAATTGCAAAAAGATATGTACACCACAACCGAGGGTTTAAACTATTTATTTTCTTTCTCAGCTCACATCGTTTTTGATTGTTGCTTTTAGATGGGATTAAAATTATAGCAGTTGAAAGGCAGTGCTATTGAAATAAATATAAAATATTTTCCATTGTATGAATCCGAGAAGTTGCCTCAATTCTAATAGGAATCTTACAAAGCCCAACCATGAAACACAAAAAATATATTCGGAAGAGGAAAAATAAGCTCTAGTTCCTGTGGACAATTTGCATGCATCTATAATTTATTTTTATTTTTTTTTAAAGATTTTATTTATTTATTTGACAGAGATAGAGACAGCCAGCGAGAGAGGGAACACAAGCAGGGGGAGTGGGAGAGGAAGAAGCAGGCTCATAGCGGAGGAGCCTGATGTGGGGCTCGATCCCACAACGCTGGGATCACGCCCTGAGCCGAAGGCAGACGCTTAACCGCTGTGCCACCCAGGCGCCCCATGCATCTATAATTTAAATTATCAAAACTTTATAGATGCTGGAAGAACCATTCAAAGGAAGCTATAGACACTCAAGAATTAGCGGAATTAGGGCAAATCTCCTTTGGTGGCATTATAAGTGAAACATCAGGATTGCTTTGGCCAGAAGAATGACTATTGGTTTATAGGAAGAGTCTAAAGGAATTATTTTTTCTTTTCACCCGTGATTTTTTTGTACACATATTGAGATTGAATTTGGGTGGCGTTAGGAATGCCTGATACCACTGAAACATCACCTCTGTACAACCATGAGCCTTCCTGGATAGAAAGATAGAATAGAAAAAAGAATGTAAACGGATTCGTTTCATACCATATTCATGACAATCTCAATGTAGATTGGGATTCATTATTTGTTTAAGGAAAGAGAGTATTTATTGGTCAACTCACATATGATGAGAAACAAAAGAGAGCGTTTTAGTCACAGATTACACAGCCGTAACAATAGCCAACAAGCAATGGAGAGTTTCTCAAAACCAGGGGTCCCCACATTGGGGTGCATGTTCAAGGAAATTTATTGGCACACGGGGAAAAATATTAGACATTCTACTTAGATACTTATATAATGATGAAAGAATTAATTATTACTCATAGATGATATCCAGTGGTAACATATTTACAAATGTATAGCTAAACGTACAAATATTGTTCAAAATTTTGTTTACTGAGAGTTCAGGGCCATGTTGTTTTAGTTTATGAAGGGCTGCAGGGACACAGAGCCAAGTTGTTTTTCAACCACTTCTTTTAAGCAATGGGAAGGGTCATAAGGTTAATATTCCGGTGAGTACTTTGTCTTCAAGTTGCTTTCAGGAGTGCTTTTTAAGCTTTTTGATGCATGGTAGTGCATCTCCCACTGTCAGATCTGTGAGCAGAGCTTTGTTGCAGGAATGTTCCAGAACACACACTAGAAAAGCCCTTCTTCTGCACTTAAAAGATCTACAAAATTCTGTGTGTCAACAAAAACAAATTAAAAAAGCAAAAACAACCCACCATAACAAAACAAAACCTGGGATGACACAAATTAAGTAATTTTAATTAAATAATAAAGTAAGTTTTGCAAGGAACCCAGTGCAGTGGTGCTTGGTACGTAGCATATACAATTGATCCCTCCTTCTGCAATTTAACATTTAAAATTCGTGTTAATACAGCACCGTGGTCAGTATATCTAAACTGACTGAAGAGGCTATGAAGAAAGGTTGATGGGTGGGACATGGAAGAGGTCAATGAGGAAGCTGGTGGTGGAAGAAGAGGCTCTGCAAACACTCAGAAGTATTTCTTCAGCCACACCTAGTAGATGTTACCAATAGAAGTATCAGCATTATGATAAATGCTCATTTATTAAATGTTATATATAATTAATAAATGAGATAGATCACACGAAAATCTAAACATATCTATAAAATATAAATATACACATTTATATTATATTTATAATGTTGGGAAAGGCAACCTCCTGCATGAAGCCTTTTAACCCCAGATACTCAGCTGCTTAAGAACGAGCCTTGGGCCCAGAACACTTCCTTACCAAGAGATAAAGAGCCCATACAATTTGTGGACTTATCACTTTGCCCGGGAACATCTTGTTTCAGACTCACTTTCGTCTTTACTTCAAATACGTGCATCATATTGCCCCTGGCCAGCCCTACTGATGTATCTGGCCTCCAGAGGGAGGGGCAGGGTCCTTCTACTGCGGCACAGAGGGGATGGATAGAAGCCAAATGCCTTGGACACCAGGAGTGACTCCTGGCCGTGGAGGACTGATGCCCACCACTGAAGCCGACCTTGCTCTCTTTCCTATGTGAGGAAAGTGCTGTTTCATTCAGTTTTGGCCTCATCGTACTTTCTCCTTTGTGACTCTGATTCCAAGGTGCAATGGGCGGAAGTATTTGACTTCTATTGCTGGTGGTTAGCATAGTGATAATCTTTGCTATCCTCCATGTCTTTGGAGTCTTCCTCTGGCATTGGTAACTGGTGCACAGTTCTCTGTTAAATATATATAAATATACATATTTATATATAACATATATTTATTTAATTAAAATGTAAACTTGGCAAATAAATAAAATGTTAACTTGGCAAATATATGTTTATATTAGTTCTTATAATTATATACACCAAAGTTAACTTTAGTAAGTGGATCATAATTATTTTCACAGTATAAATTGATTTCCTCTCAAATAATCAATTTGGTATCTTAAAACTTTCAAGTCAAGAACAGTTTCAATTTTTCTTAGATATGTAATCAGCCTGCACACAATGTCTATGTGATCAGAATTGAAAGCAAACAAAAACACTGCCAGGGCCGTATTTCTCAAAATGCAATTGGCTAACAGCATGCTTCAGGAATGTCTTAGATCCTTGCTTAGAAAATACAGACAAGCAGGGCCATCTTGATACCATAATTCAACCAAATTTGGTAAAACAGCATCTCTACTAGGAAGCCTTGGAAATCTCCACGTTTAACAGTCCCCCCAGATGTTCCTTGCCAAGCTGAGATTTGAAGATCAATGTTTACTAACTGGTAGTTGGAAAAAGCTTATTTATATGTTATGCCACTCATAACATTCTCTCTCTCTCTCTCTCTCTTTTTTTTTTAAAGAAGACTATTTGAAAGAGAAAGAGAGAGAGCATGAGCAGTGGAAGGGGCAGAAGGAGTGGGAGAAGGAGACTCCCTGCTAAGTGCAGAGCCTAATGTGACTTGGGCTCAATCCCAGGACCTGAAGTCAGCCTCTTAACTGACTTTGCCACCCAGCTGCCCCTCATAACACCCTTTATATAAAACTGTGTTTGTAACTTTCAATGCTTCCTCATTGAAGTCTCTGTGAAAGTCCATCTAAATCATCAAAGGTTTATATTGATGCTTTAGCTTCAAGTGTGTCCTATAGCAAACAGTTTAAGTTACTACGTACATTATGCATATAAATTTACCAAAATGGTATCCTGCTTATGGGAAAATGATCATCTCTCTTTAGGTTTGTTCTATGTTGCATAAGTAAAATTTTCTTTTCCTTCTGTATTTTCTCCCTCTCCTCTTTCTTCTCGATATAGTTTATAGCCTGGAGTTTTTCATAAAAGTGATAAAGAAGAGTGAAAGACCATAATATCAATTCTAGACTAACAAAATATCCATCTGTTATATCTGCATAATAAGCTTGTGCCATGTTTTTAAAGATAGTATGCAATTGCCTAAGGATTTATAACACCCATAATGTAATTAGCCAGTAAAATTCCAAAACTAGATCAAAATCCTCAAAATACTCAACCGTATATTGTCTGCATAATTTTGATGTTTGGAGGGGATTTGGAGTGGTTTGAATTTTTAGTCCATTTACTCTTATAATTTCTGATAAAATAGGATTTATGTCTCTGTTTCCCTATTATGTCCTTTGTTCATCTATTGCTGCATTGCTGTAACCCCTTATATTAAATAGACATTTCCTAGTGTGCAACTATAATTCCGTTGTCATTTATTTTGTTATATTTTGGAGTTATTTTCTTAGTGATTGTCATGGAGATATAGCAAACCTTTTAATTTATAATAATCTAGTTCGAATGAATAACAACTCTATTTCCATTGTATATAAAACCTTTTCTCCTATGTTATTCTGTGTCTTGGCCTCTCATTTGTGCTGTTATTATCATAGAAATCACATATTTATCATTGTGTCCATCAACACAAATTTATAATTATTATTTTATGCAATTGTTTTTAAATAAAGGTGGAGAAAAGAGTTATGAATAGAAAATACATTCATATCATGTTTTATATTTACCCATGTAGTTACAATTAATGGTGCCTTTTATTACTTTTTGTGTATTTGAATTACTGTCTAGTGTCCATTTCCTTAGGCCAGAAAGACTCCCTTTAATATTTCTTGTATTTCTCGGTTGTATCTGGGGATGTCGTTATTTATTAATTTCTCATTTTTTGAAGAATACCTTTGCTGTGTATTGAATTTTTCTTTGACAGTGTATTTCTTTCATTAGTTTGAAAATATAGCCCCATTACCTGCTGGCCTTCATGGTTTCTGATGGGTCATCAGCCAGTAAGCTTATTAAGGATCTCTTGTGTATGACGAGTAAGTTTTGTTCTTTTTGTCTTTGTCTTTTGACAGCTTGAATAGATGAGTCTAGCTGTGAATCTCTTTGAGTTTATCCTGCTTCCAGTTTGATGAACTTCTAAGATGCGTAGATTATTAATTTTCTTCGAAGTTGGGAATTTCTTGACCATTATTTCTTCAAATATTCTTTCTGTCACTTTCTCACTCTCCTTTCCCTCTTATGATTATAATAGCAAATTGGCAGACATAAATTTTACTTTATAGACTGCCTGATGACATCCGCCGATCTCTGCAATTCTGTCCATTTTGTGTCATTCTTTTTACTTTCTGTTCTGATTAAATAACCTCAGTTGACCAGTCTTCAATATGGATTAATTTTATACTGGCTCAAATCTGCTGTGGAACATCTCTACATTTTTCTCTATAATAATTGAACATTTTAACTACAGAATTTCTATGGTTCTTTTTCATAATCTCTATCTCTTTGCTGGTATTCCCTATTGGGTGAGACAAACTTCTCACTTTGTCTTTTCTTTCTCTGGAGATTATTTCTTTTAGTCCTTTGAACATATTTAAAATAGCTGATTGAAAGTCTGTCTGGTATACATTCAATGTTTGGGCTCCCACGGGCAGTCTTGTTAATTGTTTTTATTCCAGTGTATAGGTATACTTTCTTATTTCTTTGCAGGCTTCATATTTTTGTTGTTGTTGTTGTTGAAATTGGACATTTTAAATAACAGTGATGTGACATCTCTGGAAACCAGATCTTTCTCATTCCCAGGGTTTATTGTTGGTGCTAATGGTATTTGTTTGCTTAGTGACTTTCCTGAACTAACCACAAAGTGTGTGTTTTTGTCATGTATGGCTACGAAGCCTCTGGTTAACTTAGTGGTCAGCTAATCCTTGGTCACATAGTTCTTTACATGTTTGGAACCATTTATCTCCCAGTTTTAACAGAGTGTTCTTTGTGCATCATGGCTGTGGCTTTAACACTCAACCAGACAGTTGACAGCTCTGTTTCCGATCCGGCTTCCACTGAGGCTCAAGGTCAGCCAGAGGTGAGAGATTAGCACCTTTTCTAGTATTTCGGACATGTGTACAGATCTATGCATGCTTGTGGTCTTCTAGCTTCTCAGGAATACGTCAGTTTTTCAAAGCCCTTATGGACATCTCATTCCTTGGTTTTTCTTCTTAAGCTTTTTTATTAACCTGTTGCCTTCCCCAACTCCAAGATCTATGATCTTGGGCAGCTGGAAATAAACAATTGCTGCTAATTGTTTTTGACAAATGTCCCTAGAGAAAAGGTGTTTGTACTGGGTAAGCTCTGAGTCAGGTCAGATAAAAACATTCTTTCAAGTGGAGTCTTTGGGGAACCCCCAGACAGGTTAAATAATAACACTTTTCTTGAAATGAGGTTTTAAAGGAGCCCCTACCTTGTTCTGCCCCTACTTGTGGCTGACAGGTAACTTGCTTTGACCATGATTACAGCTGTTGGTTTTCAAGGCTACTGAAGAGCTGAAGGGAGGAGGATGGAAATAGCATAAGTAAAAATATCACAAGGCTCACTGTTCTTACTACAATCCAGCCATTTTACCTGAATGCATACTCCTCAGATTGCTGCAAGTGTTTTATTACTATCAAGAGTTCTAAAATGTTGATTCTGACCATTTTTGCCAGTTTTCCTGTTGCTGTTTCCTGTACTGACAATATTGGAGAGAATTTTTGGAGATCCCTACTCTATTATTTTCACTAATATCACTAGCTCCCTTCAATTAAAACTATATTTAGCTTACACATGCCATAATATATCTTTTCTAAGAAGTCAAAGACATGACTATCATTCTAATATAAACACATACTGAAGATTTTCTTAGCTCATTAGTGAGGTAATAAATAGGATGGTAATTCTGGTTCAAAGACACCTTAAGGGACTGAGTATCAATATTCAAACAGCTAAAGAATACAGAAAGAATTTACTAATAGATCAAAAACTGGTTAATGCCCTATGGGGCAATAAGTCTGTAACTTTTGTGGTTGTTCTCTCTACAGGACAGAAATCATTTGCATCTTTGCTGGAGAAAAAATATACAAGCTGACACATAACTGTACAGAGCCTGTGTCTTAATCAAGTGTGCATAATAAGCCAAACTGAGGTTCATCAGCTAGAAAATTAAATAATCCTCTTGAAGACCTGTTATACAATGCTCCAATATAGCAGTTAAAGAATTTGCAATTCTCATTTTGCCTTGTTTATCAATTTTGGAAACTTAAATTCTTTTAGCATTTGATATAGTGGTTATTGATTGCTTCAAAATAAATCACTCCAAAGCTAAAGGTCTTAAAAACAATTGTCAGTTATTCTATTTATGAATTTATAATTTGGCCAGGGCTTGGTGGTACTTTATAGAACATTAGCTGGGACAATTCCCCTAAAGGGTGGAGGATCCATTTCCAGCATGGTCTATTTCTCACATGTCAGGAAACTTTTGCCTAGCTGTTAACCAAGAGCTAAAGATGAGAGCTGAGACTTCAGTTTTTTTCTACTTGGGTTTCTTTGTTGATCCTGAACTTCACAATGAATAAAAGAAATCCAGAGAAAAGCTCTATCTCGTTTTGGGGGGGGGGGTTGATTTAATCACTTCTTTCTTATTCTATTAGTTGTAGCAATCACAGACTCACCAGATTCAAGGGGAGGAGACATAGATTCTACCACTTGATGGAGGAATGGCAAGATTCTGGAGGTGAATGTGTGATGACAAATAACGTTGAGGACATTTTTGAAAACACACTGTTTACATATGTGCCACTAGGTGATGGGTATTTGATTTCTGTGACAAAGTCCAAGTCAGCCTTTTGAATAGAAAGGTGGTAAAATAAGTCAATCCAATTATTTAAAGAAAGTTAGAAGTATAAGTAACCTAAAGATGTCCTTTAAATAATTAATGGTTTTTAAATTTGTGGCTTTAATAAGATATGAGCGAAATAAGGGGCAAAGATTAGATCCTAACATTTTAAGTTATAAATACAGTATTAGGGCCATCTGTTTGTAATTTCATAAAAATGAAAAACTCAAAGGTGTGGGCATTTAAAAAGTGCATGGAGAGATTACTCCACTGGTCATACTTTTGTAAACTGTGATTACATCTATAACTAGTCAAATGACTTGGAGTCAAAATTGCAGTGAATCAACTAACTGGTTTTCATTTTGATACATCAAGAATTTATTGAAATGTTTCTCTTTATTTCTTATTTACTCTTGGGTGTAATGATGTCGTTTGGTATCACAGTGACCCAAACCAAGGTTTTGAGGATGTGTTTGTGCTTACAGGGGGCCGGGGGTGGGGGGGGAGTGCTTACATAAGCTTTCATGTACTAATTCATAAGACTTTAGGTCCCACCTTCTATAACCACAGGAACTCTGCAGTAGTGACTCTTGGTTGTTTCACGTAATCTTCTCTGGAATTCCTGGGAATATTTCTATGTGTTTTCAAAAATTTCTGCACAATTTCATTTGCTTTGGTTGCTTCATCGAGGTATCTTACTCTGTCTCTCTTGAGAATTTATGAGTCCTCAGATTACCCAAATTCATGGATTACAATAGCAAGGTGTCTGGTGGAGGAAGGAAGCATTGAGCTCAACTCAAATTTGCGTCTCACTTGAAATAGGTTCTGAAAAAGTTTTGTCATTGAAGTTATTATTAAAATAACTTCTTAGCTTCTGGCGCACCTGACTGGCTCAGGCGGTTAAGCATCCGACTCTTGGTTTTGGCTCAGTTTATGATCTCATGGGTTGTGAGATCAAGCCCTGCGTGGGGGTCCGTGCTTGGCAGAGAGTCTGCTTGAAGATTCTTTCCCTTTGCCCCTCCCCCTACTCTCATTCTCTCTCTCAAACTCTCTCTCCCTCAAATAAAATAAATAAATCTTTTAAAAAATAAATAAAATAACTTCTTAGCTTCTGATTCTAACAGCAGTGTGGTTAATTTTATGTGTCACCTTGACTGGCCATGAGATGCCCAAATTAACATTTTTTTCTGGTTGTGCTTCTGAAGGTGTTTCTAGGTTAGATAAGCACTTGAATTGGTAGACTCAGTAGATTAGGCTCCCCACTGTGGGTGGGCATTATCTAATCCATTGAGGGCCTGAATAGAACAAAAGGCAGAGGAAGGAGGATTTTATTCCTTTCCTCACTTCCCACCTGCTTGATTGAATTGTGACATCTCATCTCATTTTCTCTGGTCCTTGCAGTAAGATGCAAACCATTGACTTGCCTGGTTCTCAGACCTTTGGACTTGGACTGAATTACACCACTGGCTTCCTTGGGTCTCTTCCTTGCAGATAGCAGTTCATGAAATTTCTGTCTCCAAAATCCTGCGAGCCATTTCTCTGGAGAACCCTAACACAAGTACTCTCACTATAGAGCACTCTCTAAAGTAGTCTACCACGGTGGGCAGTCAGAAACCATTCCATTGCTTTACTGTTTTCTCTCCATCTATGACTCTGTGTCTCTCTCTCTCTCTCTGCTCCCCCCACCCACTCTGTGTATCTCTACTCTTGCACTTGTCTCCTTCTGTTTCTTCCCTCAAATCCTGAAAACACCCTTAAAAGCTTTTGAGCAATTCATGAAAATATGTGCCAGAGAGATGAACAACCTACCAGTTCCACAAACATCCAAAGAGTATCTTGGTTTGAGATCAGCTGGGACACTGCTACATTGACAGGAAGTAGAGGGGAGCCTGAAATTAAAGAATCATTCTTTTGAATCAGAGATGCTTGTTCAGGGCTGTTTGAGTCTATCAAATGACAAATTAGGAAACCGTAATGACAAGTGATCTTTAAAATATCAGAGGAACATGAATCATTTTATAAGTCAGAACGAAATTCAAAGATGCTGAACGAATTATCCCTCTGTGTCTACTGTAGAATTAATTCTTCAGAGGCTCCTCTCTGATCAAAGGAAGACACATTGCATTTATCTTTCACAGAGCGAAAATGCGTATGTTCTTCCAAATGTGTGATTTCCTTTTGATTTTTTTCTTAAAATTTATGGAACTTCTTATAATAATGGGACTCAGTAAAAGAAAGTGTACCTATGGAATAAAGTATACATTAGAAGAAACAGCAGATTCTAGTTTCAGAATTTTCAACTGTGCCCCTCAAATGCGGGTGAGATATTTAGAACTCTCTCATTAAAAAAAAAAAAAAAAATTCTGACCCTAAAATGAATGAGGTGGAAGAATTTTGAATGAAGATAAAGGCATTTTGTATTTTACTATGTGGTCTAAAAGGGAACACTTCAAGAATCCAGCACGCAACAGGATACTCACCAGTTATTCACGTGGTTACTTACTTGTCACTTTCTCGGAGAGGCCTTTACTGACTCTTGAAACTAAATTAGATGCTCTCCTTAATTCCTGCTTCAAGCTCTCTCTTTCTCTTTTAATTTATAGCCCTTGTGAAAATCAGAAATTATGTATTTATCTACGCCCTGATTTCTTGATTTTTGTCTCCTTCACTGAGCTGAAGCAGGAATCAGACCTATTTCGTGCATTCATCACGGTGCTTGATACAGAGTAGGTACTTAGTAATTTATGTAAATTGAGCAAATGATACCATCAACATATATTGCAGTATTATTAATTATTCAGTGCTATACTTCAGGAATGTTGAGAGACATTCTTCCCTGAGCACTCTTGCTGTTACACATCTTTCTGCCTGTGCCAAGAATGCAAGACTTGACTTCCCTTTGCCCTAACCGAGTCTCAGGATTGTGCTCACAGCAAAGCCACCTTAAACCAAACCACATCTCCACGGTGGCTCACGCATGCAGCAATCCGAATTAGATAAAAACACATCCTTCTGCCAATTAGGACATAGTCAGCAATGGTGCAAAGCAGACCAGGGGAATTCACCCTAAAATCCCAGCAATGCATGACAAATACTATAAGACTGGACAAAACAGCCAGCTATTGCTAGGCAGAGACAGAACTAATATCTGCCTTTAGCTGAGCACTTATTATGTGCCAGACACTGTGATATGGAGTTATCATTCTATTAAATATATAGATATATTCAGTATATCTAATATAAATCTACAGATATATTTCTATTGAAATTTAACAACAAACTTATAAGATGAATTCAATTATTTTCCCTATTTTCTGAAACACAGAAGTAGGAACCATTATTATGCCTAATTCACATATCTAGAAGGTAAAAACTGCAGAATTCAAGACCAGGTAAATATTAATCTAAACCTGTGCTCATGACCAGTGTGAGATACTTATGGCAGTATCCCAAGCAGTATTTACCATAGATCCCAAGGGATCAAATTCAAAGTTTGGCAAAACAGGGAGGCAACATCATTAGCTCTAAGGGTTGAGGGCGAAATTCTGGTATTTGCTCCTTGCTCTGCTTAATGTCATCTGACATATATGACAAAATGTTGTTCTTCTGGTACCACCGTGACCCTCTATCTTATCACTTTCCAATGCATCTCCCATGTTACTTTTTGTAGTTTCATTATAAGTCATCAGTGCCTGTCATTACTCAACCTCCAGATATTTGGTCCTTCCATTTCTACATTATAAGCAACTTTGTCATCTCTCCCATGAAGTGCTCCTTGACTATCACCCCTCATCTCCCTAAGCAGAGTTCTTTTCAACACCCTTTGTGGGTTGCGTTTACCCCGGAGCATTATGATTTATCAGTATATACCTCCTGCACTAGAGACTCATTTAAGATAAAGATGAGAACTAAGATCACAACCCCTTCGAAAATCTATGGTGCATAGTAGATGCTTAAATAAACATCCTTTATTAGATAAGGAAACAATAAGGAACCCAATCCTTATTGACAAAGAGGAGGGTCTCCCATCTGCTCTGATGATATGTGAAAACTGAAGTGAATCCCATTTAGTCAAGGTTTTCAATTTCTTGGATTTTGAATAATTTTATATTGACAGTCAATTTTATAATTCTGAGAGAAGTTCTAAGTTTACATTAGATTGCTTTTTGGATTTTGTTTTATAAAGAGATATAGTTTCATATTTTTTATTGTTCCTAGGTTAAGAAAACTTTGTAGGTTTTAACCATGTAAGTCAACCATTTTATCAGACCATCCAAGGACAGTATTTAATTTAATAATTCAAAAGGATGATAAAAATGGTGAATCACAAAAAAGACATACATGTACATTAAGTATTTTTTTTCACTCAAAGCAGATACACATGGGTTCTCTCATCATTTGTGGAGTGAGTCGACATACAGTCTGAAACCCTAACTCTGGATCTTGGTGTTGTGGGTTCGAATCTTATAATGAACCATGAAACTTACAAGGTCTATAGCTCAGGGAAATGTATTCATTTCCCTTTCTCTTAATTTTCCTCCTGTGAAATTGGGAAAAAGAATATTTAATGAGTTAACTTTTTGAAAATTCATAGAACCCTGCCTGGCTCATGTTACATGTATTTGTTTTTTGTTTTGTTTTTCTGTTTTGTTTTTTTTTAAGGGGGGAGGGGCAGAAGGAGAGGAAGCGAGAGAATCTCAGGCAGGCTCCCTGCCCAGCTCGGAGTCCGAGGTGGGGCTTGATCTTACAATCCTGAGATCATGACCTGAACTGAAATGAAGACAGATGCTTAACTGACTGAGCCACCCAGGTGCCCCACATGTATTTGTTTTTTGTTTTTTTTAAAGATTTTGTTTATTTGACAGAGAGAGAGACAGCCAGTGAGAGAGGGAACACAAGCAGGGGGAGTGGGAGAGGAAGAAGCAGGCTCCCAGCAGAGGAGCCTGATGTGGGGCTCGATCCCAGAATGCTGGGATCATGCCCTGAGTCAAAGGCAGACGCTTAACGACTGAGCCACCCAGGCACCCAGAAGATAAATAGTATAGCATGAGGGATTTCTGTGATGGAAATGTCCTGTATCTTGACTGTGGAGGTGACCATACAAGTCTACATGTGATAAAATTACGTACAGCCAAGTGCACATCCACAAACGAGTATCCGTGTAACTAGTGAAATCCGCATCAGGGCAGTGGATTATATCAATGTCAAAATCCTGATCTACTAGAAGCTGCGATCTACTATAATCGTGCAAGATGTCAGAAGTGGGGGTCATATGTGTAGGGCACAGTGGGATCTCTCTGTAAGCTTTTACACAGTGCATGTAAATCTACCATTATCTCAAGACAAATGTTTCAAAAACTGTATGTGGAATGTTGATCATGTGTGAGGGAATACATGTACCAGGAAAGGGGTATACGGGAAATTTTTACTTTCTTTTTTTTTTTTTTTTTAAGATTTTATTTATTTATTCGACAGAGATAGAGACAGCCAGCGAGAGAGGGAGCACAAGTAGGGTGAGTGGGAGAGGAAGAAGCAGGCTCATAGCGGAGGAGCCTGATGTGGGGCTCGATCCCATAACGCCGGGATCACGCCCTGAGCCGAAGGCAGACGCTTAACCGCTGTGCCACCCAGGCGCCCCGGAAATTTGTACTTTCTGCTCAATTTTGCTATAACTCTAAACTGCTCTAAAAATAAAGTCTAAAACAAACAAACAAACAAACAAACAAATAAATAACCAGTGCAATTTTTTTTTTTTTTGGAGAAGATGCGATTAATTCATGTATTTTGAATACATTTTTTTCTGATTTGTCTTCCTGATGGCTTTTTAGTTGGATAAAATCTATAATGCATACTCCGTAATTCAGTGTTTCTCTTCTTTAGAATAGGAAGAATTTGATGACATTTGAGGATCCATGTGTGTATAAAAGCCTATTGGATTTTATGATTTTTCCACATTTTTTAAGATCGCCTCTTAAATACCTAATTCGATGGAAGCTTTTTGTTGCCATTTTTAGAGCTGCAACTTCCTCAAATCTCACCAAATGTGTCAACTTATTTTGGGAAACATCAATTTCCTTTCCTTTCATGTGTATTTTTATCAGATTATTACATTTTATTAAATTATACAATTACGGTGACAACCGGCATAGCCTTAAACATTTAGAAAGCATGAGTGAAAAATTCAAGTAGTGGGAGAGGATGTCCAAAATGGGCCACCTCCCAGTGAGGACTTGGGTGCCCAGGGTTCGCCAAGGCACGNNNGCAGGAATGGGAAGGACAGTTAACCCAGCCAATGTGCGAGGTGGGATACAGAGCCATCTTGAGCCTGCAATTGTGGTCAACCCAGAGACTAATAGCTACCACTCTCCCTGGGCAGATAGTTTTCTGATTTCCTCTGGTCTCTGCACATGTTTCTCTGGTTCTGTTTTAGTAGATACTGTGTAAGCCTGAAAGACGTAGAGACATAAAGTAAGCAGAAATTTGTGTACATGAGGAAAGGAAAACTTGGAAGGATTAGAAAAGTTTCAGTAACCTCATCCACTTTTTCCAACCATCATAGTTAACATCACCGTGATTTACTTTGCACTAGGCACTGTTCTAATAACTTACAGATATTAACTCTCTAATCCTCACAGCTACCCTGTGAAATAGGTGTACTATTACCATCACCCCATGTTATAAAGGGGGAAAGAAATAGAAAGACCAAGTAACTTGCCTGAGGTTACACATCTAACAGGTGACACAATAGTCTCACGGGCAAATTGGCCAGAGTCGGTGTGGTTAATCTCACCGCTGCAGAGCTTTAGCCGCATTATCTTCTCTAAATACACATGCAAAATGGGTATCCAGGGCATTAACTGAAGAGTTATTAAAACCAATGTCAGTTCAATATTCTTCAGTGTTTCCATTTTGTTAGAATTTTTAATATACCCAGTATCCCGTTTCAAAATCGAGATTAGGATCTTTTTGTAACTCTTCACATTTCAGTTAAAATACGAAGTTATGTATGACATAATTAGGCACCGACTTATGAATAAGTATGTTCATTAGTTGGAATTTATCATAAGTGGGATATAAGTTGAACACGAAATAAATTTTATAAATTACGAAACACTTATATGAATGTTACCTCACCATTAAGAATAAAGTGGAAGAATAACCTCTGAAAGCTTGAGAAAGCAGCTCCACACACGAAGGAGCTTTGATGTGTAACCAGAAAGGGAAAAGACCAAAACGGGTTATGGTAATATGTTGCCGGTATTTCTAGGTGGTGCGGCATGTTTGTAATTTTCTTTTACCATTTCAAATGTATGTTCCTGGGGTTCCTGGGTCAGTCAGCTAAGCGTCCAACTCTCGATTTCAGCTCAGGTCTGGATCCCAAGCTGGGAGTGTGGAGCCCACTAAATAGATAAATAAATAATAAATAAATAAATAAATAAAATCTGTCAAAATGTATTTTCCTATAGTGAGATAATATTAACTAATTAAAATGCTAACAGTGCAGACTATGTATAAGCATTAGGGCATTTTCAAAAGACAGAAAACAGCTATCATGGTCGCCATGATAGACATTACCTGACTCTGGGAGAGGGCAGGAAGCCCCCTGCTTTTTGCCGTGGGTTTCTGATACTCAGAGCCAGTGTTTGGGACTTCCAATGCACCTGCCCTCTTTTCTGACTGGAATTCTAATGCGGGATGTTGAAAAGGTAATATTCTATTTCCAGGGAAAATAAGCAGGTACAGAAAGGCATCCAAAAAGTGAAAGGAGATTGACCTCGTTTGTGCGTATTAATGCCCTGTTCCTGGACTTCACGTCTGGAAAAGTGGAGTTCCTATTTCATTTTCTCCTGAAAATATCAAGTTTAGGAACACTGATCATTACAAAGCATTATTTAAGATTCCCTCTTATTTCATTTAAGAATTGGCATTTTTGACTTCTGATATTATTTATCTCGAGCTGGATAACTGGTTTCACGTTCCTACAAAATAAATACACATGTTATATTGGTTTGGGTGCCTCGATACATTTCAGTATTTGGTTTTCTCTCGTGTTCACAAAGGAAAGGCCTTGTCTGTAACCCACTGAGCAAATATTTATGCTTTTTGAGAGGATATCCTAGAGTTTCTCCAAAGTTTGGGTTAAAATTAGTTCCACGGCTCCCTCCCCTCACTGGTAAAACATTTTGGATGGAATATGAAAAGCTTTAATAAATCCTTTGACATTTTGGTGACTGTCTTAAAGCACCAAGAGAATAAGGTCATAACACAGAAATGAAAATAAAGAAGACAGCAACGCAGCTCGTTGAGAAAGTTTTGTTTGGCTGAAAAATTTATGATCCTACAAGAAATTATCTCCTGCATTGGCAACCACAGGGACTTGGGGGAAATGTTTCCATGGAATGCACCATATGTAAAATCAAGACCTCTTTATACACACACACACACACACACACACACACACACACACACACACATTTTCTCCATAATTATAAAGGTTAACGCCACTTTCTAAGCTGAAGCTTATACCAAGTGATTGCACTTCCATTCATTTTGGAGTCTACTCTGGTTATGCCAACAGGAATAAAATCTTCACATATTTTAAGAAAAAAATTAAGTTTAAAGCACAACTTAGTGTGTCTTTCTATTTTTATTTTTTGTCCTATTTTCCAAAAGAATCGAGCCTAGTAATTTTTACTTTATATTGGTGCTATTTATTTGAGACCTCTAATTCTTAGTAGACACATTCATTTGGGGAAAAAAAAAAGTTCTTGTATAGAGTACATAGTACTATGACATACATACATAATTTGGTGAACTATTTTTTTAAGCTTTTATTTATTTATTTGAGAGAGAGAGAGAGAGAGAGAGAGCATGAGCAGGGGGAAGGCAGGGGAAAAGGGAGAAGCAGACTTTCCACTGAGTAGGGAGCCCAAGGCAGGCTAGATCCCAGGAGTCCAGATCATGACCAGAGCTGAAGGCAGACACTTAACCGACTGAGCCATCCAGGCGCCCCTTGATGAATTGTTTTTGATGACAAAAACAACTGACTTCATTTTCAGGAAGTGTATTTTGTTACCTTTATGTTGAAACAATGCTGTTTAAAGGGTATTATGAGAAAGATTTGTCAATTAATTGGTAGATCTTTGTCGTTGTTTCCAAGATACCATACCTAAAATTAAACATCATAGTGTAGCATTGTGAAAAATAACTAATGGGAAATCAGGTACCTTGGCTACTTTGTAAACTCTTCATTTGTCTGTGAATACTGTTTTCTTAAATGCAAAGTGGATGGGAAATTTCAAACATCTTTTCATTCATTCTTATGCTCTTTCTTTAACCTCTTATTGCTTATCCGTTTCCAAAATATTTATTGAAAACAGACTGTGTGCATTGTTCTGCATTATATACCACACTTGAGAGAATAAACTTTAAAGTATTATGAATTATTATGACATGATATCTATAGGAGTTGTGTTTGACTCTAGGCCAGAGTGGGAAGATGCTATTTTAATCATTGTTTTTTGCATCTCCATTGGTTTAATGAATATTTCTAAGCTAATACCATTATTAAAATAATGAAAATCTAGTTTCTGCAGAAGTATGTTATTTAATAAAATATAAATGGCCTACTTGACCCTAAAGAAGGACTAGGTGGTGATGAGATGTAATCTGTGCCTGACCAGACTACCTATTTCTATATTAATTGATGGGAATTTTCATTACTTTGAGTGCCTTTGAATGGGATTGATTTAATTTCAAATCAAGGGAACGTCTCCAAACCTTGAAATATAGGCTTATGAAGGAGTTTGTCAGTAGCGATTGTTCGAATTATGCACTGTCACTAATTAGCACTTTCTTCATGTGGTGAAGATCTGAGAAAAATCTTACATTTGCTCCTGTGCTTTTCCTGGAGTGCTATAATACATGTTCTTTAAACAAGGGCTTGTTTAATAAAACATGTTTTGTTTCCTTGAGAAATGGCCTAATGGCTCTTTGAGAGGATTCAGGGAGCCTGTAGGGATACTCAAGGAAAATCCAACAACCATTCATTTCTCAAAGTATAGCAAGTGTTAGGTGGAACCACATGACATTGCCATTTTTGAAGGTCAAGTGGTTCAGCATAGGCAGTTTCTTACAGTTCAAGTTATTGTTATTTGATGTTATAAACCAACTCCTTTTCTAATTTGACAAAATTACTTTTCTGCAAGCCTTGAGCTTCAACATATAGCTTTTTTTTTTTTACAAAAAGTTCTTTGAGAAAGTAAAACTCATTTCAAAACAATAGTCTGTGCAAAATCATAAAAATGTGTGTTGACTAATGACACAAAATAAAAAGAATGACAATTTGAGACTCATTAATTTTTTTAAGTTTAAATAAAGGGAAATTCTTTGGTAGTTTCGATTTTCCTACTTAACCAATAAACATATTAATTGACAATAAATTCACTATAACAGGATTTTTATTAAGAATGAGCTCTTTTTAAACGGTGCAAGATAGAAAATTTTGGAGATAATGGATATGTTAATGACATACGATGGTAATGATTTCATGGATGTATTCTTATTTACAAATCCCTCAAGTTGTATGTACTAAATATGTACAGCTTTTTGTATGCCAATCATACCTCAATAAGATGGTTTGAAAAATAACCCATGGGTCAAAGAATAATCAAAAGGAAATTAGAAAATATTTTGAAATGAATGGAAGTAGAGTCACAACATATTAAAATTTATGAGATGTAGCTAAAACAGTACTTAGACATTTATAGCACCCACCCCAATATTCGAAATGAAAACAGATCTCAAATCAATAATCTCAGATTCTCCCTTAAGAAATTAGAAAAAGAGAAGCAAATCAAATCTAAAGTACGTGGAAAAATAATAAGGTTAAGGGTTAGATTGGAAATGGAATCGATCAAATAGAAAACAGAAAAACGACAAATCTGGTTCTTTGAGAAGATTAATGAATTTTATATTCCTCTGGCCATACTGATTAGGATAACTACGAACAGCACTCTAGTCATAGTTTTTATGACTTAGATGAGTAGGACCATATACTTGAAGGATACAAACTACCAAATCTCAAAAAGTATATGATCATTTCAATAGTGTAGAAATAAAACCTCTCAAAATCTAACATCCATTACTGATCAAAACACTAAACAAACTAGAAATTAAAGTCAACTTCCTCATCCTATAAATGGCATCTGCAAAGTCTCTCCATCTAAAATCATACACAATAATGGAAAACGAAATGCTTTTTATCTAAGAACAAGCTGAAAACATCCATTTCTCCGTATCTTTCAACATTGTGTTGGGGAGGGGTCTACCCAGTGAAATAAGGCACAAAAATGAAATAAGAGACATCCGATCAGAAATGAAGAAGTAAAACTCTTTCTATTTATGAATATGATCATCTGTGTGGGAAATCTTATGAAATCACAAAAACCCTTCCAGAACCAATAGGTGAATTCAGCAAATTGGAAGATAGAAGATCAATATGCAAAAAAACCCTAATTGCATTTCTTTATATAAGCATTAAGCAATCAAATATGTAAATTAAAATTATAATTTAAAGTACCATCAGGGTGCCTGGGTGGCGAAGTAGGTTAAGCATCTGACTCTTGGTTTCTGCTTAGGGCATGATCTCAGGGTTGGGAGATGGAGTACCGTGTTGGGTTCTCAGTTCAGTGCAGAGTCTGCTTAAGATTCTTTCTCCTTCTCCCTCTTCCCCTCCCCCCCTGTCTCTCAAATAAATAAATAAATCTTTGAAGAAGATACAATAAAATAAAAACCATCAAAAATATATGGTATTTAGGAACCGATCTGACAAAAGATGAGTGAGGCATCTCCCTTGGAATCTAAACAACATTGATAATAGAAATTAAAGTTGTAAAAAAATGGAGAAATATATTGTGCTAATAGATCGAGAAACAATACTGCTAATTTTACTTAAATTTATCTGTAGCTTCAGTGTCATCCCAATCAAAATCCTAGCACACGTTTTGTGAAAACTGACAAGTTTATTCTAAAATGCGTGTTAAAATTTGGTCAAGGCATTTGATTATGAAGAATGAAGTCTGAGCATTTGTGAGGCTGACTTCAGAACTATTATAAGCCTCAGTCATCACTAGCATGAGGTATTAGTGTCAAGAGCAACAAATAGGTAATTTTAAAATTTGATTCTTGGCAAACATGCAAGAGCAGTGCAGTGGAAAATCTTTTCGAAACCGATTCTAGAACAATGGCATATCCATGTATAAGAAAATAAAATTTCATCCATGCCATGTACCGTATACACACATGATCTAAATAAAATTCAAAGAGTTAAATATAAAGTCTAAAACTCTGAAATTTTTATAAAGAAAATCTCTAAGACTTTTGGTTTGACAAAGATTTCTTAGATGTTATACCAAAAAAAAGCATGATCCATAAGAGAACATTTTGATAAACTGAACTGCATTAAATTTAAGGACTTCTACACTCCCTAATACACTGAAATGTATGAAAAGACACTGTAGAGACCGGGAAAATTTTTGCAAATAAAATATCTGGTAAAGGGCTTCTTACCCCAGAATATACAAAGGATTCTCCAAAATATAGTACAAAAAAAGCAAACAATTCAACAAAAATAAATGGGTAAAAGATTCAGACGCTTCTTCAAAGATATCTGGATGGCATATTAGCAAATGTAAAGAATGTTCTGGAGTGATGGAAATTTTCTGTCTTTATATATACACATCTGCGCAACTGTAGTAAAAAGTGAGTGTGGGGTGTGGATTGTGGATGACTATATAATGAAAGAGGAATGGCAGAATGCGGACAATTGTCTAAGATTGGTGACAGAGCAGTGAGGGTTTAGGTATACCACTGTGTTTACTTTGTATGTTTTGAAAGCTTTCATGTTTAAAAAATGAAAATAAACAAACAAAAAACAGGATTAAGTATGCCTTCCCCTGGTCTACTAGCTCTGGACCACCTACTGCTTGACTTTTTTTGACAAAGACATGCACTCCTAGGTTGTCAACCACTGCTTTTTGAAATGTTGGCTTAATTTTTCTCTCTCTTTCCAACAAGAAATTATAGTAATTAAATGTATTTAATCATATTTAATTAAATTATACATATTTTAACTACATTCTCATAATTATTCTATTATTTTAAACGAACACGGATGTCTCCTTCTATGTAGACATTTTACTATGCTTCCTCTTTACAAATAAATTTGAGACATTTAGAAAATCTATTCTTCCTCTCTTTCTCCTAATCCAATTCCCAATACTAAGGTTTTGCTGACCCGGTTTATTAGTTTTGGACTCTACTGTAGTTTTCCTTGTGAATGTTTCTTTTAAAAAAAGCCTTCCTTAGCATTTGTATAACAAATTCCATTCATTCTATTTATTATTCATTTTATATTAATGTATATTATAGAAATATTATCTATACAGAAATATTATATATGATGTAAATACAGTTTTATCCTCTATATATTTTTTGCAAATGAACTTAACTAAGTACCATCAACAAAAACACTCAATATATTTGCTTTATTCGTGTGTGGTTCATAATTTGAAATTCTACCTCTCCAGAAACATTCTCCTTGGATCACTGAACCTTAATATTTATAATCTATTTATTATACCATACAGATGAATGTTTCCTAATTTAGTAATTTAATTGTATATTGCTATTTCAAAAATGTTAGTTGGATGTTTTCTAAAGCCATTCTATATTGGAAACCAGAGAGGCAAAGAAAATATATATACCGAAGAAATTATGTTGGTGAAAAAAATTTGTGTGACTTTCACTTTGAAAATTCTATCCATAGTCTGAGTTTCTTCATTGTCTTAGAATTTCACAAGAAAAATTGATTGGCAGCAAAATAAACTAGGCACATTACCTTGATTATTATTTAATGTGATAGACGACACACAGCCACTCTAACTATCCCGTGTGTAAGTTCATCAGACATCTAACAAGTTATGGAAGAAATAAAAAATGAGAGAGGAGGAAGCAATCGGGATTATAGTACAGAGTTCTTGGAGTTAGAATATACATATAAATAAATAAACAAATGAATATATAATATACATACATAATATATGTATTATATATATGTATACAATATATATATATATATTTACCATGCTTTACTCTGTGAAACAGATATTCAGTGGCCGTTTATTCTTATAGTATGCTCTTGTATGAAGACGAAATAAAGACTTTACTTGGCACTCTTTTTGCTTTATATAAATCATGTCACAATTAAATATGTTTTGAGATCCTCTGTTGGAAAGATCCTACATGAAAATAAATGGGTTTTTATTTGCAACTTCAAAAGCAATTTTCACTAATGAGACTCTTTAAATTCATATCTGTGCCTACTTACTGCACTTGGGAACTTTAAAATTGCATTTATAGACAGTGCAAGTATATAAAAATAGAAGTCAATAGAACATAACATTAATTAAATTTCCCAATTGCGTAGATATATTTTATCCATATTTATGCACATCATTTTATTTTTTTGAAATTAGATCATCATAATTTTCTGTGGCAAGAGTGAAAGAAAATCTATATTATAAAATAATATGGAAAATACTATTCCTTTTTATATCATAATAAACTATCTTGAAAAGTTCTAATGCTGTTATGACAACCAATTCTCCAAAATTGTAATATATATTTCCATGTTTGATTTCATCTTCACAAAGGAAATGTTAGTGAGAGACTATGGACTATGAGAAACAAACTGAGGGCTACAGAGGGGAGGGGGGTGGGGGAATGGGATAGACCGGTGATGGGTAGTAAGGAGGGCACATATTGCATGGTGCACTGGGTGTTATACACAACTAATGAATCATCGAGCCTTGCATCGAAAACCGGGGATGTACTGTATGGTGACTAACATAATATAATAAAAAATCATTATTAAAATAAAAAAACAAAACAAAACAAAAAAAAAAAACAAAGGAAATGTTAGGACAATAACTTATTTTTTAATATCTCTCCCTTCTCCCATTTTGTTTCTTGTACCACATGTGCCCCTAGTAAGGAGAAAATGTCTTGGTATCTATAATTGACTGTTGGGGAATTTGGTGATTGAAAAAAGCATCTACGAGAGGAACTCTAAATTCTTGTCTGCAGAACTAAAACTCAGCAGACCAAGGCCCTCCTGACTGCCACAACTCAGTTGTACAATTGCATAAATTGTTAAGCTCTCAGGGGCCTCACATATCTCTTGTATAAAATGGCGCATTTGGAAAGAACGATCTTTAAGGTCATTGCCAGATCTAATACATTCTGATTAAATCCCAGTTTGAGGATAACAAAAACACATGTGGAGGAAATAAGGCTAAAGGGACTTTGCAAAGTAGTGAGAACTGCTACACACATCCTCACAGTTGCTCATAGAACAAGAGCAAGAATAATAATGTTCATATCTTGTTTCAGTGTTGTTCAAACTTTGTTTCTCCTTCAGGTCACTCGAAAGGTGCAAAATGCCCTCATTAGCCATCTTATTATGTGACACTAGAAAGACTGTTTCCTACGTTTCCAGACAAATATTTCACTCTCTTTTCTTCCCAAACCTCAAAAAAAAAAACAAAACAAAACAAAACAAAAAAACCAAAAAACAAAAACAAACCCTCCCACTTCTCACTCACTACCAGTAACCTTGCTTCTGAATTCACTGGGATTTTGAGAGAAATCTTGTAGGAAATCTGTCAATATCTCACCCTTAAAACTCCACAGCTTCCTCACTCTTTGCCTATATAGGTCTTCCCTCAAGGTACAATGGAGGCCACATCTTCTTTGGTAAAATTCCATTTTCCCACTTACACTTAGATCCTTTCTTCTCTGGGTTACTTACGGCTCTTTCAGTTTTTGCCTGATTCTTCTACTGGGTGTTATTTAAAATATTTATCAAATGGTTGTGACACAATCATGGATCATAAGAGCAGACATCAAATGTTGACTATCAGTCCTGCTCCTTCATGTAATCAATCCCTTTCTCTCATACCACATTATTTATCTACCCACTCTACATGAACTCACTCTTTACTGTGGTCTCAAATAGTTTCCATACATTGATGATTAACAAATATGTATCTCTGACATGTACCCTTCCTCTAAACGCCAAATGCATATATCCTTTTTGACATCTCCACTTGGGTGTTGCACGTATACGTCAAATGTAAAATGTACAAAATAGACCTCTTGCTCTCCTGCTCTGGATTTGCCCTTCTCATATTCTTTCTAATCTTGGTAAGTAAGACTATCATATACTCAATTTCTTAGACCAAAAATATGTAAGTGAAACTCTTTTCCTCATTCTCCATATCCCATCTATCAACAAATATGGCCAAGTCTTTCCCCATATATTTTCAGTACTCATCCACCCATCTCATTCATCAATGCCATATGCACTATTGCTTTTCATTCTCACTGGTGTACTGACTATAGGTTCTTATTCTGCAGATCTTAACTCATTTTATCTGCTTGGAAGAGCCTTCCATTATACCCTGTTTGAAGTCACTCCACCCCATCAAACACCAAGTTAGTTACTCTTCCTTGTATGGCCATGTGAATACGCTTGCACTTTCACCAACTTCATTTATGTGCTTATCTATTGTCTATTTCCACCTTCTAGAATGTCAGCTATAGGAAAGCAAGTATCTAATCAATAAACAATTACTTAATCAATCACTTGATAATAATGACTAACTTCTAAAGAACTAACTGGAGGAGTGAAGAGCTAGCCCTCCACCTTCCTGATAGGTCAATTACTTTATACAAATAAAATGCTTTAAAGTTTTAAAATCATTGTATTGTTTCTGTTATTACTACTACTACTATTATTATTACTATCATTATTATTATTACATCTCATCAGAAAAATCCTTCAAAGTCAGCAAGATAAAATATCATTATATATACTATGCAAATAGACAAAGTCTGTACCAGAAAGTTTAAGCAACTTGTCAAAAATCATACAATAAGACTTTGGTTTGAACAATGCCAGAATTTAAATCTTTTTTTTTTTTTTAAAGATTTTATTTATTTATTTGACAGAGAGAGAGACAGCCAGAGAGAGGAAACACAAGCAGGGGGAGTGGGAGAGAAAGGAGCCCGATGTGGGGCTCAATCCCAGGACCCTGGGATCATGCCCTGAGCCGAAGGCAGACACTTAACAACTGAGCTACCCAGGCATCCCAGAATTTAAGTCTTTTGATCTTTCTTATATAGTGATTATTTACTAAAAACACTTATTTTCTCAAAAAAAAAAAGAAACCTTGAAGATCAATCGTGAAGCATATATTTAGAAGTAAAGTCATTGTCCTGCAATGAAACATATTAGATATGATTGTAATACGCCTGTCTATTGCATATGATAATGTATGCATTAGATATATCTACTATTTTCTTATTGACATAAAATTGGTTATATAAATGATATACACTAAGCAAAATTTATTATTTAGATGATATTTATGGAAATATCTATAGATTTTTAAAGTAATGAAAAAAATGAAGTTTTAATACTTTTTGTCTCCCCAAAGCAATACATCACAGATTAAAAAAAATAGGGTGTCAAGGGGTGCCCGGCTGGCCTCGATGACAGAGCATGTGACTCTTGATCTCAAGATTGTAAGTTCGAGCCTCACACTGGATATAGAGATTACTTAAAAATAAGAAATCTTTTAAAAAAATAGGGTGTCATGATTGAAGTTATATATGATTTTATAACAACTAAACATAAATAAATAAAGACTATGTAGGATATATCAAGAGACCATAAACCCTGAAATAACCTTGAAATTGCACATCAGTCAAGGTCTTAAAGCAAGAGTTGAGTTTAATAAGAAAAAAAAGGGTCTAATTCCCTGCAAAGGAACTGGAGAGGCCATATGTGTCAAATAAATGCTAAAAGATATAACAACGAACATAACATGTACTCATAAATCAAGGGATGCAGTGCTGCAGAAAATAATATTAAAGAACGTTCATAGGGATATGGTCAGTGTAGGAGAAAGCCATAATGATTATGTAGAGACCAACTATATTGAAAAAAATTAAAGCAGCCCTTTACTTTTAAGTATGAAAAAAAACAGTTTTGCTACCTTAATTTACATGATATATTCATTGTGATGACACGATGTTATCACAGACTGGTTAAATTTACTTAGATGTTTAATTAAAGAAAGGTTTTGTAGGCATTATTTCCCTTGGAAAACATTGTCCCATGGCTTGGTTGTGAATTGTGCTCAGAATTAGAACAACTAGGGAGAAATGTTGCTGGTGAGGTAGGGATATTTGTCAAAATTAGTATATAAAAGCTAGTTGAGAAATTTCATAAAACTGCCCCTCTGGGACCATTTCTGCAGTGAAGTGAAGCTATGACCGTGAACACCATGAAAGTCACATCACCAGTCACATCACCTGGCAGTGTGGATTTGGAGACCTGGCCTGCAGTTCACATAGACCATGCGCTGCCCTGCTGGCCACTTTTCATCTCCACAACATCCACTTGGGACAATAAGTGCTTTAGTACAGATAGTTGTGGTAGAAGTAGAGGGAAAATACCCTTTTCTGCCACACAAGCATATATTTATTGAGCAAGTTCTCCCATGGAAAAAGTCCCCAAGACCAAAATTGAGTAGAGCGAGAAGAGTCTCTAGGTTAATTGTAATTCACTGTGATAATGCCTATCCATATAACACAGCAATTGATGCTGGGTACTTCATTATATTAGGCAGGCAAAGCTAATGTGCAAACACAGATGTATATAGCAAATATTTGGGGAAAATATGACAAATCAATGCAACTTCAATGCATAGGCATGTGTCAGTCAAAAAAAAAAAAAAAAGGGAAATACCCATGTGTCAAAAACAAAGCTGAATTCATTATGAGGACTCTCAGTAGGTGTTTAAACCAAGCGGGTCATGAGGAATATACAGAATAACAGTAAGATAGACATTTTCAACTTTGGAGCTGGAGCTCTAATTCCAATTGGAAGATGGGCCTGTCTGTGTAAGAGGGTGGAACTGAGCGATATGTCAGACTAGAAGATATGCATAGAGGTTTGTTATTGGAAATAGGAATTATACAACTTTTGCTCATCAGCCCGGAAAGGTTTTCTATCCATTTGCCTACCGCTTCATGCCTACAACCTAGACATGACAGTTTGGGGTTACTGCAGCCATACTGGATTATGAGTTCCATATCAGTTCCTTGAAAATGGAAGACAGTAATAAAATGGCAGAACTGATAGATAGAAGGAGGAAGTTTTCCTAATTACCAGACGGAGCACTCGTTCTAGCTCTGCATTGCCATTTCTAGAACTCTTAGTTATGAAAACAAACATTGATAGGTTTAAAGCAATGAAGTCAGATCTCTGCCACTAGAAGCCAGGAGTAATTGCCAACTGATAAACTGATCCTGAGCCTAAAATTCAATCAAGAAAGGAGTAAATCTCTCCAAGAGGGTATCCTTTGATTATTTATGGGCTGACTGATCATACACCCTCTCTTTCAAAGTAAGACATGTTAATTTAAAAACCAAAGTATTTCAAATACCTAATGAACTGTATTATACCAAAAGTTAGGATAATATCAGATTTTATTTTTCCCAACTTGTGAAAAAGTACTTTAGTTACAGATAGAGGCTTTGGAAGTAGACACAGATATTTAGAAAAATGAAACTGTAAAAGGAACTGTAAAAGATTGTCTTTAAATCATGACAGCTGAAAAAGCCATCTCATTTCCCATTTTAGAAGAAGTATTTTAGGCGTCAAAAGCAGCACACAAAACGGTTTGAAGGAAATAGTGACATAATAATAGATCGAGGCTAAAAAAGCATTCAGTGATTTTTGTGGAATTTACTTTCATCTTACTGTTAATTATATAATAAAATGAAGAAACCAAATGGCTTGTCTTGTGATTTATGTCACAGACTGTAAATTTGCTAAAAAGTTGAGAGTAGAAAATAAAAACAGTGTCTGTTTTTAAATTTATCTTTCCAGTATAATCAGATGATGACCTCTGTTTGGAAAGTAATTTGTGTTAGCAAGACTGATAACCTAAATTACTGGAGTCTAATGTTTTAGATTTGATGTTATTTAACATTTCCATAGGGATTCACTTTTCCATTCCTTGAATACCTATGAAGCACCCACCATGTGCCATGTAGTTTGTTTGGTGCCTGAAGCCATGACAGCCTGTGAATGAAGGTCAAAGTCTGTAAGTCAGTGGGGGCCTATACAAAGTAGATTAGCTATGGCCAGTTTATAATTGACGGCTGAGAGGTATGATGGTTTGGGGCAGATAAGCTTTGAGTAGATCTCAGATGGCACCAACTCAGTTGCTATTTTGGCCTGTCTACACACCAAATCAAACATGCAGTTGAAGATCCCTGAATAGACATTTTGGTTAATTCAGATATGTTAACTAATAAATTAATATTGACTGTATTTTAAAGTAAAAGGATGAGGGTGTTTTATAAAAAAGTCCTGGGAACAGCCTTTATTTTTTTTTCCTTTTATAGCTAAGAAACTTAAGGATCAAATAAATTAAATGACTTTTCACTAAGCCAATCAGTAAAACAAACCAGAAGTGGACCCATGGCTCCAGACCACACCAGCAGGCCTTCTCCCTGTTGGAGGACAACTGGTCGACCCGGTCATTTGCTAGGCCAGCAAAGCTACCAATAAGTGGTTATTGACTGAACACGCCCTTCATCTGCCCCCTCCCAATAAATATCAACATACCAAAAGACTAATGTAAATGGAACATTTCATAGGAGAATATCAAGTTTCTCATTAAAGAAACAGTACAAGTATATATTCTTTCCTTAAACATCTGCTTGCCATTGTGTGGCCATGTGCTAAAGGCAAAGCAAAATTTGGATCACAATTGCAGCTATGTGCCTGTAAGACTCTTATCATCTAGGAGGACAAAAAGCTACACAAATAGTGGTTAACAGAATGTAGAATGAATGTTTGGCCCTATAAGAATCTCAGAAAATTAGCCAATAATTTGGGGACAATATTGAAACATATTCTTATGATTTATAACCCTATATTTACATAGAAAAAATAAAATTTAAATGAATTACTGTATGCAACATGAGAAGCCTCAACTTACAAGCCACAAACTTGTATTCTTAAGACATATGTAATATGGAGTATAATATATATGACATTAGTTTTAAGGAGCTGAAGGCTAAGTCTAACGGGAAATTTTTTCTATTTACATGGGTGAATTATTCAGGGGTTCCCAATGCTGAGCTTTGTTGTCCTTTGGCCTTTAGTATTCTAATCCTCTGACCAAAATGAACAAGAGAGTCATTATGCAGAATATGTAATAAACAATGAATTTGGGAGGGACCCTGAGCTCATACCACAAACTTTAAGATAGAACATCAGTAATACTTTTGAACAAATTAAATTGGTTTCCAGAAATCCATGAGTGGATCCCCTTTTAGGAAAGCACAACATTATATAGCACAAAGAATATGGAGGAAATTAACAGAGGCAAAAATTACTATAACTAAAAATTTTTATTGAAAGCCACAAATCTGGGGGGAAAGACCAAAAATGACAGTGAGCTGCAGAAATGTAGGATATTCACCTTCTCATTCTCATACTATTTCCTTCACTAAAGATAAAAAAAAATCACTGAGAATGCCAAGTGAGAAATGGCTCCAGCTGGAATTCCAGTCATCAATCAAAGTGGCATTATGGAAATGAGTGGGAAACAGAAGAAAATGGTACACAAAGAGCAGTCATTGGGATAGGAGCATCAAGAACAGGTGTGTGTCTGTGGGATGGAGGAAATTGGGGATAAAAACAGACGAGTCAAAGTACAAACAAACAAAAGAAACCCTTTTATTAAAGCAAACTATAAGGCTGAAGAAACACTAGGATTTCACCTGAACGTAACCAGTGGTGCATTCCTTATTGATCAGGACTTTCCCAGTCTGATAGTACGTCTCCAGGACAAGACTTTTAATAACATCTACTATAAAAGACATATCATAGGTTCCCCAGGCTGTAGGTACCCTTTATCACCTTAGACATCTGAAGGTCTGAAAAGAAAAATACACATCTTTGACATGGACCAACCGAGACTAAATGTTGAGGCGAACAATTGGCCAAAACCACAAAAATCCCAACTGCTTGATAGTTACAAAACAAATTCTTCTTGGGTGAAAAATGGTGACTTGGACGGTGGTGGTGATGAGGATAGCTAACCCACTTTTAGTTTTTACAATGTGCTAAGCATTGTTTTAAATGGCCGGTATGGATTTATTCATCCATTGCTCTCATCTACACACTAAGGTCATATTTTTTTCATGCCTTCATTTTCTAATTGAGACAATTGAGGCATGGAGAGGTAGAGTCTTCTATGGAAGGTCAGGAAGACCCAGAAAGTGGGGAAACAGGACTAGAACACAGACAGCTACAGAGGATCTAGGTGAACATAAGTAACTGTGCGATGATAATTGTACAGTTTGGTTCAACAATACAGGATCCTCGCTAATCCAGAACATATAAAGTGCACTCTTGACAGAGGGTTTCGCTCCGACCATACACTCTGCTGGGAAAAGTCTTCCACCAGCTATTTTCTTAACTTCCTCACTTCCATCAAGCCTTCTCTCCAATTGTACGTTCTCAACGAGGCCACCTAGGAATCCCATTTAGTACTGCATATGGCTCCCCCAATGCCATCACATCAACCCTCCCGATACCCTGTAATCTGTTTTACCTTTTTTTTCCTTTTTGGTATGTTTCAACTTCTCAAAAATTGTGTATCTTATTTATTTTTTATTTTATCTCTCCTTTTGCTTGGTCAACAATCAAAAATAAATCTGTTTAATGAACAAATGGATAAGCAAAAAAAGAAGTAAAATGTAAAGGGAAATATGACAACATAGGTGACTCCAGAAGCAATAGGTGAATGAATGCACTCATGGCTTTGAGATAAATAGAAAAAGTTCTCTGAGAACTGCTTTACAGAAGTGACTTATTTCAGGCCTTCAGTAATCACATTTTCTCTACAAAGAAAACATTCAAAATATAGAGAAAGAACAAATGCTTCCATGATTTTTAGAAAACCAGAATAATAATGAAAGAAATGTAATGGTGATATCACGACCTTTTTTACCTGTTTTGGCATATATACTATATTTGTATATGTGTATATAGAAACATAAAACATAATATTGCCATGGTGTGGAATATGGAAATTTATTTTCATACAGGCTTCTGATAGAACAGTCTGGCAAGGTGCATCAAATGTAAATGAGCATACATACCTTTTAACTGAGAAATCTTACTCTTCCTATTGCAAAGAGATCATTGAACAAGCTGCATAAAGATGTTAATGCAAGGGTTTTGATATTGCCTTTAAAACTATCAGAATAACTAGAAACAACCTAAAATCCATAATGAAGTAGTGGTAGAATGTATGGCACAGCCATGCAAGGAGCTTGTTACCACTACTTAGAAAAACAACATGGGGCGCCTGGGTAGCGTAGTCGTTAAGCGTCTGCCTTCGGCTCAGGGCGTGATCCCGGCGTTCCGGGATCGAGCCCCACATCAGGCTCCTCCGCTGGGAGCCTGCTTCTTCCTCTCCCACTCCCCTGCTTGTGTTCCCTCTCTCGCTGGCTGTCTCTCTCTCTGTCAAATAAATAAATAAAATCTTAAAAAAAAAACATAAAGTTTTATACATTGTCATAGAACTACACTACTTCATACTGACTGGGATAAAACAGGTTTCCAAATAGCATGCATAATGTCATTCTGTGTATGTAAATTATATGTGTGTGTGTGTGTGTGTGTGTGTGTGTTTGTATAGGTACATGCATGTATGTATGCTTGAGTGTGTTTGTATGTGTGGTGTGTATATATGTATGTTTGTGTGTATATATGTGTGTGTTTGTGTATGACTGTGTTTGTGTGTGTGCATGTGTGTATGTTTGTGTGTATGTGTGTATGGTGTGTGTGTGTTTACATGTGCACACATGTAGACAAAGACTAGAAGTGGAAAGTTTTGTTTCTGGGATTTGGGACTTCAGGACGATTTTCTCTTTCTTCTTTCTTCTTTTTAAATTGGATAGCATTTTTAAAACCTTGGGAATCTTTTAAAAATCCAAATTATGGGACACCTGGGTGGCTCAGTCAGTAAAGCATCTGCCTTTGGCTCAGGTCCTGATCCCAAGGTCCTGGAATTGAGTCCTGCATCAGGTTCCTTGCTCAGAGGGGACTCTGCTTCTCCCTCTGACCACTGCTACCCCTGCTTGTGCTCTCTCTCTGACAAATAAATAAATAAAATCTTAAAAAAAAAATCCAAAATACGAGAAAAAGAGGAGAGAAAGTTAAAAGAGAAGGAATAGGGAGGAAATGGACCTGAGATCATGATCTAAGCCGAAGGCAGATGCTTAACTGACTGAGCCACCCAGGAGTCCTAGGAGTCCTATTTCAACTCGTAGTCAGTTTTATTTTTCTTCTGACAGTATCAGATATGTAAAGAACAACAAGAAAACACTTTACTTTTGAACAATTTAAAAGAAGTGAACATTTTTTAAAATGAGGAAATCTATTTTCCATAGATTTGCCACAAAATCAAACGAAGAATATTATTTTATACATCTGAATGTCTAGCAATGATTTTGTTTCAATTACTCTCTTTTATTTTATATATGAGATTCTGCAAGCATTATTTAATAACATAAAGAAATTAAGATCTTGTAAATAGGAGAGTTGCTGTATCTTTCTGATCTCAGCTAATACCTAAATATAGTAAAAATTGTCTTGCAGTTTCATTTTATGAACTTAATATTAGATTTTTCTGGCATTTTAAAAACCATATAGTGTTTTCAAGGTGTCAAGAAATACATTAAAATTTCCACCCTAGATTAAAATATTGATTGAAAAAGGAAGATTAGAATAAGAAAAAAATATATCAATTTTTATTTATATTTTTTTAATGTACAGTTTAAAGATTTAATTTATTTATCTTTAAGAGAGAGAGACAGAGCACAAGCAGGGGGAGTAGCAGGCAGAGAGAGAAGTAGGCTCCCCACTGAGCAGAGAGCCGGATGTGGGACTCGATCCCAGGACCCTGAGATAATGACCTGAGCCAAAGGCAGACACTTAACTGACTGAGCCACACAGGCATCCCTTGATTTTAATTTTTAGAAAAATTAAACGTTGAAGCCCAAATGAAAAAAAAATCACATTTTAAGCTTGAAAAACAGAGTAGTTAGAATCCATAGTTTGTTAAATCAAGCAATGATGATTGGGCATCTACTATGCGTTTCTCTGAGAATCTGGGAATCATAAAAGTAAAATGGCAAGGAGTCCCCTGCTATCAAAGCTCTTTAATGGAAAGGGGAAAATTAAACAAATGAAACTAAAAGCTAAATTCCGATTCTGAAATTGCAGTGAGTAAAACAGAATGACATGTAACACAGCAGAATGGGACAGGGCTTCTTTGATGGAATCATCAGAGAATGTTTCCATGCAGGTGACACTGGGGGTTGTGTTGGATGGACAAGGTGGAAGCGGAACAGGAGCAAGGCCAAGGTCACAGAGAAAGCACGCATCTGGGCCTGGCGGGGAGGGGAGGGAGACATGTGTGGATCCTTGAGGGCTGAGAGTGCCAGGAGGGGTTTTGGGGAGGAGTATCAAATCAGCGGAGGCTGCGTGGGGCCTGCCAGCTCATTGAGGGTGAAGTTCTGACTTTCTCCTATGGCCCAGGAAAACCATTCAAGGATGTTAGACAAAGGGATAAGAATCTTATTTTTTAATTACAAAGATGCCTCTAGCGTCTGTATGGAGAATGGAGTCTATGGGGAGAAGGTAAGAACACACAGAAGCAGAATAGTTAGGATGCTGTTAAAATTAGTGACGATAACCGTCACAAAGACTGGAGTGCTGGAGACCGGCTGCCAAGTGCAAGGACTGCTTTGGAGGCTGACCTGGAAACGCTCGTAGCTGGGCTAGAGATGAGGAACAGGGGAAATAAAAAGAAAAATATGGTTTTACAGAATGTCCTTTTGTGTGTGTGATAGTATCAAGGCAGCCTAGATCATAGTAAATACTTGTTTCACGAAAGAAATGAAATTAGTGCATTTAAGTGAACTTTATAAAAATTATTTTAAGTTTTTTTATTGAAAGCACTTCTTTTTTTTTTTTTTTAATTTTTCCAGCCAGCAATGTCAAGAATTATTTCCCGGAGAACTCTGTTGTGGCCCTTCTCTACCTAGGTTTCATAACTGAAATAAGGAGGAGAATAATGGTGTTCATGATTGACTCATGAATAACTTCAGAGCATTGTCCTAAATGGACATTGTCTTCAGTCACTATTCATCATACAAATAAGTGTTAATAATTTGATTATTTAATGTGTAAATATTGAGTTTGATTAATAAACTTTGATGAGTAATTTATTGCCTAATACATATACAATTTTATTTTAAAGATCTGAACTATATTAGGAAGTGTTCCCCGAAGAATATCGTGTGATGCCTTGAAGTATGCTTAATTTACATGTTAATGGGGCAAGGATTTTAAACGTTGTGAAAAATGATAATATATGAATTGATCATTATAGATAAATACCGATTTTCTCCTTGAATACCCTTTGCAGAATGAGACTCAAATTTGTCGTAACTTCACTATACTTCATGTCTCACACTTTATCGCTAAATTCACTTACGTTTCTCTTTTGAAAATACTCCCACCTTTTAAAATGGGGAAGATTTCCACTTCTGGAGGCCACTGCATTGCTAGCCACCTCCATTTAACAGAAAGTATGTAGAGGAAGAAATTAGGGTAACCAACCCCTCCCGATTTGCCTGGGAATTCAGATTCAGCATTGAAAGTCCCACATCTTGGGAAATCTTTCAATCAGGGCAAACCCAGAGGGTTGGTCACCATGAACAGAGGCAAAAATATGCACAGTATCGGAGAAATACCCAACAGATAATGTTAGGTTGTTACATATAGACTATTCTGTATATTATTATCTGTACGTTATTTTAACCAAGGCTCTGTCTGTACATTTTCCAACTAGATATGAATTTTAGATTCTATTTCTGATATCATGGCAATGAGTATAGGCAAACATGAAGCACAGCTGAGCGGTAAGTATACTGTGGGAAGGTATAATGGAGATGATTGCACATTTTTTCACAGACTCTTGAGAAAATGGAAGGAGAAACAAACCAAAACAAAAATGGAAACAAAGCACTGTCACCCCTTAGCTCTTCTCCAAGGCCTTATGTGACAACTGTGAGGGGACCTGATTTCTTAAAGTCATGCCCCCTCCCCACCCCCGTCATAGCTGAAGTCAACATTACCAGCACACCCACCTGGCCTCTTGGAGTCCCCTGACTTCCGGTTGTTCAGTAAATGGCCCCTACCTGCCCTCCTTTGACAACCATTGCTGAAAACGAACCTCTCCACATTTGCCTGGATCTCAAGGAACTGGAAAATTAAATGATATTTCTTCTGTTGCTGGCTTGTACTTTGTTTTCTCCAAATTGAACGGGATCAAGTAAAATATGGTAATTTTTGTTGGCAGTTATTCATGGTTAGCATGATAATAAGGAACCATTTCCGGTCATGGAAAGGGGGCCACAGACAGGCCAGTGTGAAGCTGAACGCACAGAGCAGCCACAGAAAGAACAAGGAACCTAGCAGAGAAGAGCCAAATGTAACGTCAGATCTCACGTTACAACCCGAACTGAGCCTAACCATAATACTGTGATTTGTCTTATGACATCTTGAATGCTTCTGCTTAACACACATGCTATTTAATTTTAATGGACATTTTACTATGATTAATAAATGTCAGTTCAGCGTGTTATCTTCACATTGTAGCATATTCACAGACTTTATCTGCACCAAGAGTATTTTTATTGGACTTCATGTCCTAGAGAATCGTGGCACTGTTGACAATAGTCTTGTGGTTTATGTATTTTGTAAGGCTCATTTTTTTTAATGGAAATTCTTTGTGAGCTCACGGACAAGTTCTGTTAATAATAAAAGAGGTAAGAAAGGGGCTGGGTAGTACTGATGTCATTTACTGGATATATTAGGCTTAAGATTTGTGGCAAATAAAAATACCTTGATATTTTTTAATACCTTGATATTTTAAGATGACTCATGCTGAATAATTCAATCAGACTTCTTTTGTTTTTCTCAAATTCATATCATCTTAACATTATCTAGGATAACTTACAGAGAATACCATGAAGCTTATTACTTATATTAAATGGATGATATTACTTCTAATAAATGTAGAAGAAATGGATAATTTTTGACAAGTATTTTTAAAGATAAAAGTTTCTCATGGTGATGTAAGACGTATGTAGTTTTGATTTTATTTCATGCCTTGAAGCCAAAGATGAGAAGCCTCACGTTATTTCTGTAGAGCTATTTCAATACTCTTTAAATTGCTTGCAGAGGGGCGCCTGGGTGGAAGAGTCGTTAAGCGTCTGCCTTGGGCTCAGGGTGCTCTGGGATCGAGCCCCACATCAGGCTCCTCCACTGGGAGCCTGCTTCTTCCTCTCCCACTCCCCCTGCTTGTGTTCCCTCTCTCGCTGGCTGTCTCTCTCTGTCAAATAAATAAATAAAATCTTTAAAAAATAAAAAAATAAAAAAATAAATTGCTTGCAGAATAACAGGATGGGGACAGGAAAACACAGGCAGGGTGCCAAAACACCCTCTTGACTCTCAGCTACCCTCAAAATTCGTATGTACACATACGTGTATCTATTATTTCCTTATTAGTGATGGGCTTTTCTTACAGCTAGTATTTGAAAAATGGGTTTAAAATTTTAGAATTTTATTTAAAAAATTAGAATTTGGTTGTATTAGATTATGGCACCAGAGTAAAAGTATTTGAATTTTAAAACTATGACATTTTTACAGGTACATGTGAATATACATGGGATAAGCCTATCTATGGCCTCCAGGCTTTTCAAAACTAAATTTCGTCAAGTATTTTCTTCTCCCTTATAATACATGTCTTAATTTTTCTAGAAACTGTCCTACAATGATACAGAAACACCTCATTTAACCTGGCGATGTTGCATTCTTCTCAGTTGGGTGTTTCCATAAAAAAGCATCCATAACGTGAAAAGAGAAGACCGTTCTTTACGGCATCAAATGGGAAAGAAATAAATACTGACTTGTGCAGTTTTCCTGGAGCTTCTGTGTTTTGTGCTGTATTAACACCAACGGGCGCATTTTATACTTCATACCCTCTAAGAACAGCAGGTGTGGGCCACTCAATAACATCTCACGACATTTTAACATCAGTCTTTCATTCTACACTCGAAGGAGCCACTATTTGGATGCTTTCTTAGAAGACCCTTCCAGCTGCTCAGCCAAAATCTCAAGACCCAACTGATCTGTGGAAACTCTTGTGACAAGTGCAATTACCCCTGGACATCAACGCTCTCCAATTTCCCTAACATCCATCCCTCTTACAGTCTGAGTGCGTGGAAGCTGCAAAGAAAGCCCTTGTGCTCATGTCCACATATTATTTCCATCACAAACCTCTAAGGTAAGGATTTCTTTCATAGTATAACAACTGTGAAACTTTTTTTATTCCTTTCTCTTTTTTCTTTTCTATTCCCTATAAATAGGAATAAAAATAATTCCTTTTTAACATATTGTTAAAGATTATTTGGTGTGCAACATACTTTGAATTCCTTAGAAGTCAAATGTTGAAGAAAAATCAATGCAGAGTCACATAGCAGAGGTCAGGCAGGGGGTTGATAATAGCTTGGACCAGCACTCTTTCCTCCCACTACCTCTGGTTGATGAGGACCAACTGGAAAATGCATTCTTTTGTGATTGAAATCAAAGAGGTTGAAACTAGCTCAATGTTTTCCCAAAACATTAGTGGCATGAAAATCACACACACACAAAATGAGATGGGTGGATAAAGCCCTTTTCATGAGTTCATTGAATTCCGATCCTCATCTGTTTAATCTGCTAATAAAAAGGTATTTACTATAATGATCCTTATCACCCAGCAGGAAAAAAAATAGTATCTTTTTAAAAAATGTTATAAAACCCTGTAACCTGGTTAAACGCTCACTAATAAACAGTTTAATCAGAAAATCTTAAAGCGGACCCACCATGATAAAGATGTTGATTTAAGAGAAGAGAAAAGCAGAAGGCCCGAACTCAGAGCTTTCAAAGGAACTCGGAATGAATGCAGAAGAATGCTGACCTCGGTCACTGCCTTGGGTGGTGTTAAGAGACGTGAACCAAGGAGCCTCGGTAATGAGAGAAATGCCAGGGTCAGAAGCACGCGGCTTCTCGCTGCCTGGTGGCCGGTGTCCCCAGCTAGCAGCTCGTGAACGGCGGTCGTGATCACCTGTTGCCGTACCCCTGCCAAGGTGCCTCCAGGCATCGTCCTCACAGCCTCCCTGATGCATCCATAAAGTGTAGCAACTTTAATTGAGGGGAAATAATTCCTTTCTAATTTATGATATTCATTTCTTCCAGTAATTTGTTTGCTAATATGCCAGCAATCGATAGACGACCGCGAAGAAGAAATTTGTTTTCAGAAGCACTCTTCATTAAATCATACTGGCCCCACACACTGCAACTGTAGTTTGCTTCATTATTCAATAGCACTTTCATATCCCATGTGTGTGGCTTTCATTATTACAGATCATTTTTCCTTAGGATGTGTGATTTAATTTTAATGCCTGAATCTAAATCAAAATCCTCTGCTACTTAGAAGCTCTCTGGTGTAATAAGAAAGTGAGGTTTATTCGGCTTTTGTGTTTGGGAATGTTTTGCTCTGTTTCTAAATTATGACCAAAATCAATAAGAACAAAAGGACAGTGAAAATAAGGCATAAAGTTTCCTTTCCTAGATAAATATATGATTCGATCCCCTCCTAAAACAATGCTGATACCTCTGGGTAGCTTCCTAATTCTTGGTTGATATGATCGTTTAGCAATGTTTTAGTTTGAGAGGTAGGGTTATACTTCCGAGGCATAGCCTTTTGGAATATTTCACATGCTTTGCAGTTCAAAACTTGTGTGTTATTTGTAATCATTCTTTTAATTCCCGAATTGCTCATGCATATGGTGCACTCTTTCACTGATGGTCTCTTCAGAACACGAGCAAAAATTAAAGCATTTCCCAAGCTGGATTATTTCCAAGACAAGCCATAATCTAATAGAGCAAATTATTGTCTTTGTTTCCACTGGGAGGCCGGCAAGTTAAAAAGCCATCTCCCAGCCCACCTTCTGAAGATCCGGGCTCCAGCAGGTGTGTGGTGGCTTTGGCAGCTGTGTCCCCAACCCCTCCCAGCCCACGGAGGGCCCATGCGGGCCAGCTTGAGGCAGAGCCAATTCGTTCATCTCTGAGGAAGTTTTTGAATTCGTGTTACTAAAAGGCCTGATGAAAGCATTTTTCATTTCACAAAATTAAAATTTCAACTATGTAGCTGGAGCAGGGCTGCAAGAATCTGCTTAACCCCTCAGACTCAAAATACCGTCACAGGGCAAAAAATAATAACAATGTGTTTAAAACCAAGTAAGAAATATTTACATTTAGGAAGTAGCAGTGTTATTACAGCTTCTGCGTTTCACACATGTACGCCAAAAATTGACTTTTCCCTTTTCCCCCCCGCATATGGGAAAATTAACGCAGAGTTGTTTCGAACTGGCTCCTGAGTTGTCCCTCTAGTAGTTTCCCAGTCATGTCTGATCCTTCCCCCAGCGCTTGCATGTGCGTCTTGCTGTCCTGTGGACCACCCTGCTGTCCTCGACCCAGGCCTTTAAAGGGATGCTGCTTCCTGGCCGTAGGGAGTGGGCACTTCCCATAGAGGGCGGGACATGGGGGTGGGGGGCTTCCTTCCTTTTCTTCTCTCTTCATTCCTGCAGTGCCATTCCACAAAACTATGTGGGTTTATCCTATTTTACCCTAGAAAGTAAGAGGATTATGAAGGAGAAAGGAAAGATGTTTATTCATATACTATGTAGACCTTTTCTCACACAGCCAGGAGGAAGCCTCTATTCAGAGACACACTTCAAATGGGGTTCTTTCATGGAAATCACCAGTTCCTGACCTGATTCCCCTGCCCTCTGCTCCTAGCTCTCTGAGAAAATGGTTCACTCTTAAAATCAATCCTATCACCCACCTTTTTAGAAACATGCTAAGTGTCCTTAACTCAACATATTTCATTTCATGAGTCCCCACAAGTATGAGCTGTTGTATTTAGAGTCTATCTGGCCTTGGCAAGACTGCCTCTGAGAGCCTTTAGCACGTCATGTTCCGGAAAAGTTCACATCAGCTTGTTGGACCTTTCAATTCTTCAAAGCAGTCCAGAGTGTGACCTCATTAGAAGTTTCCACTAACTAAAAATAATCCAAAGAGGATTTTCACTTTTATGGGGGAAAAAAGGCACTCCCCCCCCCCAAAAAAACAAAAAAACTTTTCAGCATTGGTTTTGCAGTGCACACCCTGAGCAGCAAGACCAGCGCCGCCAAGCTCCTTCCCAAGAAACCACGCTCAACATCTCAGCATCAATCTGCCAGAGTTTCGAATTGTGTCTGTGAGCATCTGGGCTTTACCTAAATTTATTTTGTGCATCCGTTAGCAAGATGTGTGCTAAGATAGTCAGACAAGCCTAGGAGAGGTGAATTTTGGGGTTTGGGAATGCTCAAAAATTTTTCCATACAAATTAATGGTAACTGCTTTTTCAATTTATTCCATTTCTGCCTTCAAAAGATTTCATAAGGGATGCTCTACTTTCAGATAGTGAAGGAAACCTGCACCGTAAGCATGTTAAGTCTGGGAAACAAACTGAGGGCTTCAGAGGGGAGGGGTGTGGGGGACTGGGATAGGCTGGTGATAGGTATTAAGGAGGGCATGTATTGCATGGAGTACTGAGTGTTATACGCAAGTAATGAATCATGGAACATTGCATCAAAAACTGGGGATGAACGATATGGTGACTAATATAACAATAAAAATTATTAAAAAAAAATATAGGGACACCTGGGTGGCTCAGTCATTAAGCGTCTGCCTTCGGCTCAGGGCATGATCCCAGGGTCCTGGGATCGAGCCCCACATCGGGCTTCCTGCTCCGCTGGAAGCCTGCTTCTTCCTCTCCCACGCCCCCTGCTTGTGTTCCCTCTCTTGCTGGCTGTCTCTCTCTGTCAAATAAATAAATAAAATCTTTTTTAAAAAAAGAATTATAAAAAAATAAAAAATAAAAATAATAAAATAATTTTAAAAAGTCTATGCTCTCTATTCAATATTCTACATTTTTAATCAAAATCTTTCAATTGTTGTGACTCTCTATGTAGGGTAAGAATTCAATATTGCCTTGAAGGAAAGTTTAATTAGAAATATTACAATTTGTTGATAGTACATTGTATGTGAATTTCAAATACAGGTACATTTTCCTCAGAGAAAGACACTTTACACACTATCATTCTGAGTATTAGAAACAAGATTTCTTTTTTTTTAAATTTTGTTTATTTATTTGAGAGAGAGAGAGAGCATGAGTGGGGGAAGGACAGAAGGAGAAGCAGACTCCCCATTGATCAGGGAGCTCTGATGCGAGGGGCCCCAGACGGATGCTTAACTGCTTAATGGACTGAGTCTCCAGGTGCCCCAACAAGATATCTAATGTAGGATTTATGTCTAATTTACGTGCTGATTTTTCACTATTATAAATATTTTAGTTGTGGCAAAACTATAGATAACAATAGAACAGACACGCACACATTGTATTGATTGATGTAAACGAATGAGGCCCAGGCCTTTGCCTCCTGCCATAATGTCCCCATCTTTTACAACTGTTATTCAAATGAAGTTGAGAAATGCCAGATGTAAACTTATTATTCTTAAAATTGCCTGAAGCTTCTAAATTTAAACTATTTCCTCCCAGCATTTCAGAAATATGTTTTTATTACATATTTGCAGTCTATAATGGTCAATTGTCATTATAACCAAATCATCAGTTGGTGGATTTTGAAAAGTGAAAAGGTTGTAATATGAGAGAGTAGAGACCAACAGGCCATGTTTGAACTTGGCATTTGGCAATATCCAGAACCTGGATCTTTTGATGTCTGCAGCATAGAGCACAACAAAACTTGGATACACCTAGAATTAGCGTAAGCCTGCAGAGAAGGGCCTTCATTAAACCAGGAAGCTTGGACTATCATACAAGATTGACTCAAGAAGGAGTCAGGTTGGGAAAAATCTGTGCTTTTCTGTAAACTACTTTGACTGCTGTGTGAACCACTATTTCCCACTGGTTGATCAATATCCAATACAAGGACTTACAGTGACAAATTCCTTTCATAATTTAGACCCGGGAAAGTACAATCTCTTTTGACATAAATGGCATCTTTGGTATGAAGCAACGATACACCATACACTGTAGTATTTTTGCTTTGTCTTCTTTCCTTGGATAACAGAAGTGTCTGGGGTAAATTTAATATTCTGTGGGAGAATAATGACATGGGCGAATGGTATTTTCTGATTAACGTACACTTTCAGGTTACTCTTTTAAGTTTTCTACTCCTCTTTATGCAAATAGAAAACCCAAGAAATCCTAATTTCTGTTTAGAGCCAAGCTGTTTGACAAACGTAGTCAGATAAGTGTGGCTCTATAGACATTATTCAGATGCACATGGCAGAATTGAAACAGATTGATATCCGTTGAACTGATTTGATTCTCTAATGGTTCGCTTTAATGCGATATAATATAAAAATGTTCGCATTTGAGAAATCACAGAGAAACAAGGTGACATGGCAGCATGCACGAAATAAAGCATTGGAATAGACGACGCCTCTCATCAGTTCCTTGACGTGTCCAATTCACTCCTCGTTGCCTTATTCTGGCTCTCTCTCTTCCTTGTGCTCTGGGTCTCATTCTCTCTCTCCCCTGTCCTTATCAGAGGAGTTATCATATAAAGTACCTCTTTACAAACCATATAAATTTTATAGGCTATATTGAGTTCAGTAGAAGGGCATTTTACTGCCCACTTAACTCATCTGAGGCTTGGAGGGAGGGGGATGAGAGCCTTGAGCTCTGCATGATTTATTTTTGCTCGCTTTTGTCCAAGCTTTCAGAATGCATCATATCTATAAGGCGACACCCTGTCCACATTTCTGCACATTGTTTGTGTACAAACTCAGAACTGCCATCTCACATCACAGGACATTGATTTTTAATGCTCTTCTAATTTAGGCTAAAGATGCAGAAATCTTAGCTCAGTTAGGCTGCGTGCTGACCTGTGTTTGAACTTTCTCCCAGCTGCGCCCAGGTCCCTATCAACATTGTTTTGAGCTCTCCCATTTGGATGAAGCGATCCCAATATTTTTTAAAAGCGAGCAATTATGATTATTTTTTTTAAATAGCCAAGAGCTGTCAATAATGATGATGAAATTGGGCAATGGCTGTTATTTTGCTGAACCGAAGCATACACGTACTCTTGGCGGCTGGTCTTATTTGCTCTTTGAAAATACTGCTATTATTTCTTCTATAAGATATTGCGATTGGTTTGTCCTTTGGGGGATAGCACTGAGCTAAGTGCACCTGCTTGGAATCGCATAAATGCGTGGCAACAGTGCCACCCAGGCTTTTTTGTGGGATCTGATGCATGAAAGTATTCTAGAAAAAGTAGGATAATGCCGCATCTGATGACATAGGTATGTTCAAAGAGGTAATCTTAGAATTTTAAAAAAATAGTGAAAAGTTTCGTACGTTTGTAGTGAGCAGTTTCAAGAGAAATTAAAACAAGGGGTGAGGGAGATGTGCAGCCTATAATAAGCAGTTGGCGAGGGGCGACTGGCTGGCTCATTGGGTTAAGCATCTGCCTTCAGCTCAGGTTATGATCTTCAGGTCCTGGGTTCGAGCCCCAGGTAGGGCTCCCTGCTGAGCAGCAAGTCTGCTTTTCCTTCTCCCTCTGCTCTTCCCCCCACTCATGTTCTCTCTCTCTCACTTGCTCTGTTTCTCTCAAATAAATAAATAAAACCTTTAAAAAAAAGCAGTTGGGAGCATAGGAACAGCAGAGTATCAAGTTTTAAACTTTCCTAAGGGTCCTCTTTTGAATATGGTAGATGTATTTATTATATTAGTGAATGTGGTAAATTTAATTTTTCATTGTTTCACTCCCTCCCACGCTAATTAGTTCGGTGGAGCAAAGTATAAGAAAAATATTCAGAAGGTAAAGCAATTCTATGCAGGACATCACATTTGCAGGGTATGAATAAAGCCTTTTAAAATTCCTATAAAGCTTTCATTTCTTAGATTCTACTCTGCAGCTTGGAAGCCTAAAAAATTGATGTGTAAGTTTGCCTTTCAATTGTTGTCTTCTTACTGGTATGCTACATACTGCTTTGGCTCATTTCCTGCAAGACACTTACCATAGCTTAAATATGAAAAATTATGCGATGGTATCTACAGAAAAAAAAATCATTGAAAAGTACTATATTCATCCTAAAAAACATTAAAGCACTGTACTGCTTAATACAAATATTGCTCATTTTGGGGGGGGCGTTTTCAGTGATAAATTTTAAAAAAATCAGATATATGCATTCATTAACAATGTGTAAGTGGTTCCACCTACACATATAAAAAAAGTCTTTAAAATGTTATATTTTCTGTATTAAGGTATAATTTACATATAACAAATCACAATGTTCAGTGAATTTTGATCATTGGATACTCCTGTATAACCACCATTTCAATCAAAATATAGAATCTTTTTATCACCCAGAAAAGTTTTGTTGGGTCCCTTTTCCATCAGGATCCCACTGCCCACCATCCGTTTTGATTTCTATCACCAATATAGGTTTTGCTTTTTCCAAGACATCATAAAAATAGAATCATAGTGTGTGTGTGTGTGTGTGTGTGTGTGTGTGTGTGTGTGTGGCTTTTTCTGCTTAATACAATGTTTATGAGATCATCTGGTTTTGGTTGCATTAATAGTCTCTTTTAAAATCACTTAGCAGTACTTCATTCTATAACCTATAGGACAATTTGATTACTCATATAATGGACATTTGGGTTCTTTCTAGTCTGAGGCTAATAGCACCAGACTACCATGAATATTCCTGTACAACACTTTCTTTAGGATACATCTTTTTCTTTTTCTTGGATAAGTTCCTGCCTTTGGTAGATGTGTGTCTAACTTTCTGTGAAACTACACATGGTTTTCCAAAATTGTATGTTTTTTCCAAACACATCATCAATATCCGTGTTTTTTATCAATATTTATATTTTCAATCTTTTTAACTTTAGCAATTATCTAGGAAAAGCATATTCAATTTAAAATAAAAGTATACTTGACTCTGCATTTCCCATGTGATACCGATTTTGAGCATTTATCTCTTTATGTGCTTATTGGCCTCAGCGGGCACTGCCTTCCATGTGGAGGATGTCCCTATGCAACACTATCCACCCGGAATTTTTTTTTTCTTTTTTTTTTGAAAAGTGCCTGAATGTGCTGGATGGAGGTCAGTGGAAAGATGTGAATGTGATTGTAGGTTGACTGGAACTAGGGCTTCCCTAGGTTCCCATCTTCCAAGTCGGCCCTTACAGAGCTGCTGAATGTGTATTCCCAAGTGTCTAGTTCTCTTCCTCTCACCGACGGCACAGGACTTGTCCAACAGCAGTGCGAACAGCCATGGATCACATCTATCTAGGAAGATAGATGCATTCTACTTTATTTAGATTTATATCACTTCCAGTTTTCCGATGGGTTAAACAAACAGAAACAAATCTAAAATTTTTTCGGCCTACTTAATTTTTCTATTCTTGCAATAAGGATGGGAACAGCAGCTCTTGTGATTTCTATATCCCAACTGCAAGTGTAAGCCATTGTGCCTGACTTTTCAACATATTCCGAGTGCTTGGTTTTATACTTTGGGCTACAGAAAGTGGTATTTATCTGTACCAGGTAAAATGGCATCTTGAAGGACAAATTAATTATAACTGAAACCAGAATCTAACAAAGACAAGAATCTTCTTCAACAGATGCTATACCATATGGCTAAAGTTTAATAGAGAACACAGTCAAGTATAGAAAATAAATGTTTAATAAATGCAATTTTCCATTTCATGTTCCATAGGAAAAAAAATCATATGGGTACTGACGAGACAAAGGATAGGTTCACTGTAAAAGAAAGTTCTCAAGTTAATGACTTTATAGTCTTCTAAATTTATAAATCTGATTGATTGCACATATATTTTTCCTTCTTTTCCTGCATTCCTTTCGTTGTTAAAGTAAAGCACAAAATTGGAAACAAAGTTCTAAAGGCAAGCAAATCCGGAAAGTTGACCTAATTATACTTGACCCTCTAAAGTACGCAACAACAATACTACTTATATTCTTAATCATAGTTCAACTAGAACACAAAACCCTTGGGTTACCTCTAATATTAACATAAGCACGACACAGGATGACATCTTAAACTTTCTGATCTTTTCATAGATATTTGAACTCTCCCTGTTTTTATGAGTACCTAGAGAGAGGCTCTTTGAACAAATGCAGTCACCACCAATAGTTTTCTGTCCAGTTGCTGGAACACAAGAAAGAAATAATATTTGCTAATTAGACTCGGGAAAAAAGTGACAAAAAATAAATCAAATGTCCTAATCCAGCAAGGAGTTATATGAAAGAAATAGCAGAAACAAAATATAACATGCCTACACGGCAACTTATATAGAAATAAATCATACCTAAGTGAGGGATACCAGTAACTTACTTGCATATTCGAGTGTACAAATGCATTTTCAGAAGGGATACGTGACACTTTAAAAAATTAAACTTACATGACTAATATGAAACTTACCTAAAATATTATTTTAATGATCATTGTTTGATAATTGAGCAGACTTCCAAACGAGCTTGTTATTCTTCTATCCAGTTGAAGTTATTCTTCATTTGACTTTTTCAAATAAAATAAATATTTTCCTCGTGAAAGAAGGGGGGAAAAGGCTCAGCCTTTTGAAGTTTCTATCAGGCCTATTTTTATGATTTCCCGATTGCCTCATTTTGCCTTGTAACATTTCTGCACAGGTGAGGGAGAGATGTCATCTTCATTCTGTCATACTTTATTTTATTAGTGGGACACCTTTGGCCCAGAGAAGTTTAGCAATCACAGTTGTTGTGGGGTGCAGCTGGGACTTTATTCCAATTCTCTCTACTTCACAGATTCTGCTGTTTATACTACAGAATATGGTTGTCTTCTGACACAGATTCTAAAAAGAAGCAGAAATAATATAAATTTTCCCAAGAGGAATGAACATCTGCTTAAAGAAAAGTACTAATTTCCAGTGCAGTAAAGTAAGAAACACATTAACTAATTAAATTTAATGTGAGGCTTTAAAGTTTTAGTATTTGTTTGTACATCTAGGAAATGATTTCTACCTACAAACATCAGAATCGTGTTGTGACAAACATCAACGACTTCCCGACAGTCCTTTCCACATGGCCACAGTACTGAGGTGACTCCAGCTACATGAGTGGTCATTTTCAGAGCCTGTCATTTAGAATCTTGCAAGAGCCAAGGTGTCTCTCCCAAATTTTATATGCCATTGTTATTGGCGGAGGAAAATCTAACATCGTCCTCCTGCAAGACATAATTGAAAAGGTAACTTTTCTATCCAATATGAAATGTTTCTGAGCTCTTCCAGGTTCATGTTCACATTTGCATTCTCTAGAATTTTCTTTATTCATGTGTTTCAGGTCCAATCATCTTATATGGGATTTTTTGTTTTCACATGAATTTTACTAACTAGGCTTAGAACTTCTGGATTAAACTAATTTATTAACTGAAAATCACATAAATGTCTAACACATAATCATTTCTTATTTTAAGATTATCAAACCAATGAATGAAAAGTGAATGAACCCGTAAAGAGAAGTATCTGGATACCATGAGTCCAGAGCAACATATTTGGAGACCCAGATGATTTCATGATAGTCTCATATTGACTTGGGTCTATAGATGCTGCGTTTTCATGATCTTCAGAGTGATTTTCAATGTGAGGTTTGTACTTTGAATTCTTTGGTTCTGGATCACCAGCACTGAGAGCGAACTGTATTAATTTTTTCTCTTGCAAATAATCAATTCACTCTGTTTGTGATATAGATTTAGTGAGATTATTTGTATAGAGTCTTTAGTAATAAACCTTCTTCGAGAAAAAATAGCAACTTAATGTAATACGGTGGAGAATATAATTGAATAATAAATAATTCTGTGAAACATAAATTTTTATGTCATTGAGAAGAAGTAACCCATTACCAAATACCAAAGAATAAAAAAAGAATATATAATGTTTGCAGCAAAGTCAGGAAGCTTAAAGCAAAGTTCCTTTTTACACAATAGAAAAAATACAGAACTAAAAACCTAGGAAATACTAACAAGCAATATATTAAGATACAAGGAGGATCATAAAAATGTTTATATATTTGGTATATTAGAGCTTTTGTATAATAATTTCCAATATTTATCCAACCCAGCTTAAGTTGATATGTGATATTTAGGTTTTTCGAAGTTTAGATGAGAATACTTAATAAAAGCACTAGAGAATATAAATAAAAACGTTAATTCACTGAAATTAAGAAGATGAGATTATGAAAATATTTGATATTTTCTTAGGGTGTTGCAAGATAAAGGATGCCACATTATGTTAACTTCTTAATAGCTCTGTGATTAATACCATTAACATGAATGGGTGAGAAAAGTAGTTTCAGATGGATTGACCAAAATCTCCTATTTAGTCACTGCCACAGAATACAAATATTTTTGATTCAGTGCTAATGTCACCATTACGTGGATTAATAATGCACTTTGTTAAGAACATAGAAATTGTGCTTATGTGAATTATCTGACATTTTTGAAGTTCGTCATCAATTAAATAATAGAGATAGGTGTCATACTCAGGTCTTTTACATTCTATTTCAGTTTATGACATCAAGCCAAGTGAGAACGTAAAAAGTAATAATATTTATATGTCAAACTTCATCAGATCAATAATCTAGTCAATCCAGTGTCTAGGTATCTTAGTGATAGCTAGAAAATTTTAGAAGAAAACAGTGACTTTCACTGGTTCTTCTATTCACTTATGCATTCACTATTTTATTATTTTGTATGCTTAATACATTCAATATAAACTTGTTGATTAGTACTTGATCTATCTATCTATCTATCTATCTATCTATCTATCTATTATCTTAAATAAGCACATAATTATAAGTAAAGCTCCTGTTAATTAATTTCTAGGGAAAATCACTTTGAAACTTACAAAATTTATATGAACATTAGTAATGTGGTTGATTTAAAAAAAAGGGTAAGTAGAGTATGACCAGTGTCACAAAGAATTGCTCATGAAGGATATGAAAAACCAGTAGAATTCTGCAACCTGGGGAGGATAAGAAGCACAGAGTAAGGAGAGGAAGGAGAGTGTGATCAGTGAGTGGTGAAAACAAAGATTTTAGTTTCATTAGAGCAAACGATATTTCTGTGTGGGAGAGCAGCACACAAGATTTTGTAAGTCTTTGTTTTTAAAAAACCTACTTAAATTGTCATACCTCAGATCTTATTGTTACTAATACTTGTATAAACACTCCATAATCTTAATCTGAAATATTCCACTCTCTGGGAGCTCAATCACAATTGCACCATGATTCTTCCTATATTTCAAATACAATAGGATCTACCATTTTTCTAAACCTTCCCATTTTCCTCGTGCCCTAACTTCCTTCTTCTACCTCTTTCCTCTTAACCTTAATTCAGTGGTCAGTCATTACAAGAATTTAGTTAAGCTAGCTTTTACCCTGTTTTCACTTCGTCAGACTCCCCTGGTATTAACAATCCCAGTTAAATAAAATTTCCACTGCTCCATACTCCATACTAACGAGGCTGGAACAGGTCCTGGGTCTTGTCACCAAACCATTTGATAAACAAGAGAAAGTTCAGACTTTATAGTGTTCAACCCCAGAATGTTTCAACAGCTAGTTTTTTCAGCCCCCATTAGGAACGTAATATTTTGCAGGTTTATAAAAGTGGTATTACATGCATAAACATATCATAACTATTATGGCAGCGAGATTCCACAGCCAGTAGTTCTCCTTAGAAAGTTGGTTTCCATTCAGTAGTATTTGCCCAGTGTTGGTCATGTTAATCATGGAATTTCCAACGTCAAGAACAATATAAAACATGTCAAATCACAAACACCGAAGCGCATACATACTTAACTAATAAATTATTCACATCATATATTAGTGTACATTTGTGATATGTTTAGGTCTTTTGTTAATAATCTATCAACCTGCTTTCATTGGGTGCTTTCCCAAATCACAATTAGCCTGATAATTTCTCAAAAATAATTTCTCAAAAATAAAAGCTGTTATTGCATTCATTTTTAAAGAGACTGTTTTGCATGACATCTGTTATTTCGATGCAATTTTTCATTAAGACATTTCTTAATAAATCGCATTATACAAATGTTTTTAATATGGCTAAGCAATTGAAATTCCTTTTCAGAATCTCCTCTGCCATAGATCATAAGGGCATAGCAGATATCAGTCTCAGAAGAACCCTGGTGTATACATGGGTCTAAGTGGGATGAACACATGAGTTGAAAAGTTCAGGGTGAGGCCTAGAGCATTTAATGACATAAAGGGTGGAAATACCACTTTATTAGCTTAGAGGGCATATTCACCTTTGTTATTTTTTATAAGCTGATATCATATCTGTTATATCCAGAGACAATATGACTTTATAAAGAAAAAAATCTTGCTAATATTTCTTTTATGAAGAAGTAGATTTTAAAGGCATTCATTTATAGCACTATTTTACCAGTGTACAGATAAGATTTCTTTTTTAAACATTTTATAGATGTGGATTTAAGTGATGTATTATTTTAATATCCAAGTCCTAAATTTATATATATATATATATACATATATAAATTCATTTAATATATATAAACATATGTTCTTTCTGATGACATTTTTACTAGTGTCTAATCTTCTAAATAAGAAAGAAATTGGGAATTTTATGAAAATATCTTAAATATTAGTTAACATTATATATTTCACAAGTCACTTGTAAGCTAGGGAACATAAAATAAAGCTTAGTGTCAGATTCCATATTACTTCATCAGTACTCAGTTGCAGAGTGTAAAAGATTAGATTGTAACAAGATCTACTGTTGTACGACCACATCAGACACATCCGAGGAAAAAAAGTCTTTAACAAAAATCATGTGATATCAGATAACTTTTATAATCCTACATTTTTTGTTAATCTTATAATTATTGAAATTCTAAAAAAAATCCTGATGCACAGTAAAGCAATGTTTTCTACCTCTATGTATCCTATTCCTACTAATAATTTGGAAAATGTATTCCTTTACCTTAAAATAACAATAAAAATTATTATAAAATCTGAAGAGAAGCATCTCTATATGCTCGTCTAAACTAACATTGACTGCTTTTGCTTCTGCCCAACTAAAAACCAAGAGAGATAATAGATTAAACTGTATTTATAAACTTAAGAGAAAAAATTACAGCCATGCCTGGAAACAAACATGGAACTCAAATTCAGATTAATAAGCTAGAATTAATACAACCATTGGCCAGTAGGTGTGAAGATCTGGAAAATGTGGCCTCAGATGCTTCATGGTAGGAATCTGAAACAAAGATCTTTTTTTTCACAGCCTGAAACTTGCAAGAATTTCTGTGTTTAGAAAAGTTTGGGATAGGGAAGATGCAAAGGTGCTCACTTTCTCCCCAGCGTCAAGGTTGGAGAAAAAAACCAAAACAACGACCTCAAACCATTAAAACCCAAGCCTTGTTCCAGCTATGCTCAAAGGTTCCACTTTCCACCCCTCTGTGACCCTAAGCTAAGAAACCAAAATACCAAAATGAAAACTTGCCCAGGAGCAGAGAAATCCTTCGAGCACTGGCAAAAAACAAACAAGAAAACAAAACCAAAAAACAAAACAACGGTCTTCTATTTAGATACTCTGACGATATGGGGTAAAAGGTTCACAATAATCCTTGGGGGAAAATCAACCCTGAATGAAAATAAAATTACAAGAAGAAAAGGTGCTCAAGAAGTTTAATTAGAAGATGTAACAGAATATTTTTCATTCTCTTCAATGGATGTAATAAAATAATAACAAAGAGAATATAACATAAACTCAGAATTATTAAAGAGGTAAAAGAAACTAATAAAAAAAAACCCTCTCTGTGCTTAGAAAAGAAAGGAATATCATCATCTCATCAAAAACAGAATTTGAGGAGGCACCTGAGTGGCTCAGTCAATTAAGTGCACAGCTCGGTCTCGTCTCAGCTCATGATCTAAGCGTCGTGGGTTCCAGCCCCTTGACAGCTCCACGCTCAGCACGGGGTCTGCTTGTCCTTCTCCCTCTGCTCCTCTCACTACTTGTGCTCTCTCTGTGTCTCTCAAATAAACAAATTAATTAAATCTTTGAAAAAAATAAACAACAGAATTTGAGGAACTATATTTTGTATTGCATGGTGCTTGGTACTGTGAGATACAAAATTTTTGAGACACTGTTTAGTATATTAACAAAATAGTATACTGTTAAGGCTTTTCGTAAACACAGAGTGGGGACTGAATTACAAACATAAACTTCCTATACAAAACCACAGCGTCCCACAGATTCAAGGGATCATAGCATTCAGAAATCCTCAGAGGCAAGAGCACTTTCATCCTTCAGAAATCCAGCAATGACACTGTGTTCTTACAAGAGTTAATCATTCTTAAAAATCAAATTTAATTATGTGGGTACCATTGGTTTGCTTTTACTTTATTATAACATTAACACTACCCCAAATATTTAAATACACATATCATCTGCAAGACCACATTATGTTGTTCATAGAGTACAATCCCTGCTCTTTGACAGTTCTTTTTTCCTAAGCAAAGTAACTGAATACTTTCTTTTGTTTTTATTTTACGTGATGAAATGATTTGGGTAACATTGAAGATTTTAGCAAGCAAGTGTAAACACATTTCAAAATGTGGTGTGGAAAAAAATTTTCCTGAAGCTTCTGTGACATAAAGTTGGTTTCTCCTGAAAACAAAGTACAAAAATATTTGCATAATATTGTGGTTTACAAAAAAAAAAAATAGTGGTTTATGAAACATTGTCTCATAACTTCCCATCTCATTTTTACGACAGGGCTATGAGGGCAGTGATTCAATGGTTTGATTTAGATTTTAAAATAATAAACCTTACTGAAAATCAGTGCAAATTGTATGGAGACAAGGGGGAAATGGAAGACCTATCAGAAATTTCAGTAGCATGGATTAAATATGATGGTGGCAAATGGTGTTAGCAGAGACCAAAAGTTGATAGCTCAGGATAAATTTGAGAGTTAGATTCTTTAACGATTAGAATGTGTTTTAATGTAAGTGGTTCCTGAAATACTTATCTATCATCTATCTATCTATCTATCTATCTATCTATCTATCTATCTATCTATCATCTATCTATCATCTATCTATCATCTATCTATCATCTATCTAATATTTTATTAGGATACTTTTAGAGTACAGATAGGTGACTGAAATACTCACAGATAACTCCAGAGTTTTACCTTGAGCAACTCATTCCCTTTACTCTTTGTCCTCCCCATTCTTGTTTGCTCCACCAACACCACACAATACTGTGATTCACGAAAAGGAACACAACATCATGTCATTCAAGACAAGGGTGTGTGAGGAAGCATACCATTGTGAAGAGCAATGTACAGGGGACAGTGCAGGATGTTACGTCCCTATCGCCCCACACAGAGATTTCTTATTGACTCTCAAAGGAAAATGGGCACAGGGATCTAACTTCAGTCATACTAGAGAACAGGGATGTCAAGGATGGAGACTTATTTTCTCTTTGCTACCATAGAGAAAATAAAAGGAGAAAGGAAAATTATGCACAGAATTAGAAAACTCTGTGTGTGTGTGTGTGTGTATATATATATATATACATACATATATATATATATATATATAGTGATACACATAACAAGATATATATGTATACATATGCAAGTTAGTGAATATATTGAAAATAAGGTTTGATGACTCACTTGAAAATTGACAATAGGGGCACCTGGGTGGCTCAGTCGTTAATCATCTGCCTTCTGCCCAGGGCGTGATCCCAGGGTCCTGGGATCGAGCCCTGCATCGAGCTCCCTCCTCCATTGGGAGCCTGCTTCTTCCTCTCCCACTCCCCCTGCTTGTGTTCCCTCTCTCACTAGCTGTCTTTCTCTCTGTGTCAAATAAATAAATAAAACCTAAAAAAAAAAAAAAGAAAGAAAGAAAGAAAAGAAAAGAAAACTGATAATAAGAATCCTTTAGTAGCTTGATCCCAAAAACATTTGAAGGGTAACTCCATCTCAAATAATTGATCGAGATAAATACTCAGGAGCTTGTTCAGGGCATTCTGTTAGCAAGGTTAGTGAGAGCTCACAAAAGCACAGAATTATAGTCACTGTCTGATCTCTTTGCTGATAGAAACATTATGTATTGGATTAAATCTTCAAATTATTGCAGAACCCAAGTTTGCATGGAAAGTGAAAATTGGTGGTTTTACACAGCTCTAAACACCACGGCTGTGTAGGAAAGAAAGGACAAGAAACAGTTTCCCACTCTTTGATTATCTATGCATTTATCATCTGTCTTGTCCGCATTTTCTTCTGAGCACCCTACAGAGGACTGTATAACTAAAAGGTTTTCCATTATATGTAATTTTAAAGAGCACAAATGGTATGCAATCATATACAATGTGAGAAAAATTATGACCATCTCCATTTTGTCTCCAGAGAGATTCACATTTAGCTTCAATTTACTCCTAGAAAGCCTGAGACAGGCATCGTTGATAGTTTTCTGCGGGTCATGGGTGGAGAAAGGGCAAGCTTCCCACTACTCCAGTAGGAAAATGTCAGCCTTTTGCTGACTAACATGTCTTATGCCCGCACACTGTAGACTGAACTGTCAGGAAGCCACAGTGCCAAGAACACAAAGACCACGATCATCTTCCCATTATAGTGCCTCCCCTTCTCTATCTTAACTTTCTAGACATTTCTGAATCTCTAGAAATTGTCTGGCTTCCATTTCCACAGAAATATGAACGGCAGAGAAGATAAGCCATTCACAGGAAGCCTAGTGTTTCAGAGGTTTTTGGATAGAAGGAAGAAAGGCACACTCAAGTTGTTGTAAGAAAAACATGGATGGGGGATTTAGTATAAAGAGAGAGCCTCGCCTATTATCTGGCTGTTGAGAAACTTGCTCTTTTATTTGCTTCTCGTGATATCTATGCCAGTATCACTGGCAAAAAATACTGCCTCTTCTTGCAATTTTATTGTTCACGCTGGTGTTGCTGGCAGGGCTTCTTTTATGACTGGGCGGGTACCGAGGATGCTACGGGCAGGAAGGTCAGTCTGGAAGTGGAGTAGGAATAAAGCTCCTAATAGGCTCTAGGCATGTTGCCTCTGACCTCCAGGTTTCTCTGTCTTTCCGTTTTTCTGTCTTTGCCGACCTGATCTCGCTCTTCTCATTCCCGCACGATGTCTAGGCAGTGATGAAAATCAACGGACACAACTTCGTCTCAAAACAGCAAATTTCTTGAGTGGATCTTTCACTTTCTAACCTGATTTCTTCTGTGACTTTAGAAGCTCCACTTAACTTCTATACAGAAATTATTATTTTTGCTATTATTTGATAATTACATCTTCGGTGTTTATTGTGTGCCAGTCACTGAGGTACTGGGAAACAGCAGTGAACATGTCAGATGAAATCCTGCCCCGATGGACCTAAAATTCTGATGGGTGATAATTAATAAGTAAAATGTATCATTTCAGGCAGTGATCAGTGTTGCAAAGAAAAGCACTCAGAGGAGCATGAGGAATTTATTCTGCATAATTATGACAAAATCTCCTTGTATGTTTAAAATACATTTTGGTGGTATATAATAGTCGGTCCAATATTTCAACATGCTTGAACTTTTTGCTGGAAAATGCATATTCTCACTAGAAAAGAGGATGCAAAATGCACATGAGCCCCGGATTTAGAGGGGAGGCAGGAGCTGACCCGAAACCCAGCGACCTCAGGCTCCATGGTAACAGAAGTGGTTTCCAAAGTGTCTTTTGAAAAAATTGTGAACGTAATTATGATGGGGTCTACTGTTCTCCATTGGCATAGAATAATTTACCAGAAGTTAAGAACTAAAACACCACAGAGTTATTCTTTCCTAGTTTCAGTGGGTCGGGAGTCTGGGCATGGCTTAGCTGACTGCTCTGCACAGGGTCTCCCAAGACTGCAGTCAAGGCATTTTCATTTCCCACTCGTGTCCCCTTCCAAGCCCTGGGGGTTTTTTGGCAGAACTCAGTTCTTTGCAGCAGCTAGAGGACTGAAGCCCTCAGCCCATGGAGACGGCCTGCCCCTAGTTCCTGACCACGTGCATATCCCATAGGTAGTCCCATGATGGCAGCTTGCTCTCTAGGTCAACATGGGAGTCTCTCATTCTAGTCCTAAGTCTAGAGTCTAAGAGAACGTAATCATGGAAGGGACCTCTCTTCACTACATTGCTACAGAATGTCAAGGGGTGAGGTCCCATCACCTTTGCCATGTTCTGTTAGAAGCAAATCACAGGGCCCACCCACACTCCAGAACAGGGGATTTCACAAAAGTCTGGACACTGGGGTGACAGGAATTATTGACCACCCGAGGGTCTATCTGCTACATGGAGTATTTGGGAAGAGTAAAGAAAACAATCTTTCTTTTTGTAGTTATAGCTCAACGGGACCCACAGAGTCAAGTGCTAAAATACCATAATTCTTCAGCAAGTATCAAATTGCTCTCATTCCTATGTTAAAAAGCAAGCCTTCACTTCAAGGTGCTTAGCTCAGCCTGAGTTTGTCTCTTTTCTTTCCTTGGACATCACTAAAAAACATGAAATGAGGAACCATGCAGCCAAGGGAGAGGGAAATTTAGGATAAGAGATTTTTCTGCAAAGTATGTGAAAATGCAAAATGAAACAAAAAAGGCAAGAACTCCATCAGCCTCCAATAAGATATTTGTGGGATCTTCTTTAAAGGAATTGAACTATAACCTTCTTCTCTAAGACACTGTATTTTGATCGTTAATTATCTTAGCAATCATGAAGTGACGAATAATATTTTTCACTAAATCTTATCCTGAGTATCAATTTTCTTTTGATGTTAGCCATAAATGTGATATCTATTCACTAGTGAGTATTCACAAAGTAGAGAAAAAATGAATAAATACAAAAAACAAATTAGTCAGCCATTAACCCTTCATTTAAAAAAATTCAATATTTTATTGATTGCATGCTAATTTATTTAAGCATTTCCTATTACTGCACATTTAAAGTTGTTTCCAGTTTCACATATTCCAAATCAAGCTGTTGTAAAAATCTTCGCACATTAGTGTGTCTAACTCTTTGTGTGGACTCTTAAAATTGGTTGTGGAATATGAATATCTGCCTCAAGTTCTTGTCCAATGTTCCTAAGTTACTTTCCTAAAATAGGAAACCTACTTGTGTCCACAAAGTGCAAGATTTGCCTTCTCAGTGCAGTTCCACCAGCATTATTATTGAAAAAGGTAGGATCTCCAAGTTGTGAGATCGAATCCCATGTCGGGTTCTGCGCTCGCCAGGAATTTGCTCTGCTCCCAGTAGTACATGGGTATAAAATTTATATTTTATATATAAAGTCCTAAATTTATATTTTAATCCAGCTCTATTAGGCTTTGTAGTGACTGCCATTTCTTCCTGGATTCTAGCCCTGGATTCCAGTTCCTTATGAGTTTCCATCGTTTCCTCCATCTTTAGAAGGATGGGGGTCAGGAGAGAGACAACATCAGTACTCCTGGTCAGACAACATAGAAGATGTATTTTCTTTTCTAGTTAATAGGAGGCTTGCGCTCATCATTCTATTTATATTTGCTCCCCACCTGTCCACTCACTGCTTTATGTTTTTCCTAGTCATTATCACCTTATAAAAGATATCATTATGTATTTATTATGTTTATCAGTTACCATTCTGTAAACAATACTAGAATATAAACTCTGCCAAGATTTGTTTGGGGTTCTTGACTAATATAAGGCACGAGAGCTGTACCCACATGACAGGTGATCAATCAATACATATGGACACAAGTATGAATTGAAGTGCCGGCACGTGACATATAATCAATTCATAGTACTCTGTAATTAAAGGGCAAAATGTCGGGTACACTTTCAGGTCGATGATAACGGGGGCTCAAAACCTTTGTTGAATGAAGAAATGAATCTATGAGTGAATGAATTGTTTTTGGAAATATTTCTGATTCCCACCTGATGATAAGTTCATCCCCTAGATAGTTAGCCTAAATACCCAAGACTATCTGGTGTCAGTTACCCCCGTTGCAAGTACTAGTTAACTAGAAATAATAAACTGTCTTTACTGGGTATGCATGTCCATCTGAATAATATGAAAGTTACCTTGAAATGTGAGAATCATAGCAGAAAAAATTAAACACATTTTTCCCTGAAATTTCCTTACTTACACTTTCATTTAATAAACTTTCATTATGAATTTATATGTTTTGTAGGCTCAGCCTATATTTATTTCATTAAAAATAAAATATCCATACAAATTTCAGAAGTGAAGCATGAAGGTGATATCCCTGGGCCCTCTGCACTATGACCGCGAGTCGACAAAGAAAATCAATTTTGGCAGATATATTCCTGCAGAATCTTGAAAATTTATTTCAGGAGCTGAGCAGCCAGTCATCGCCATCCCCACAGTTCTGTTTCTAGTTCTGACTTTCTCAAGTCGAGATTCTGTAGATTGGGTACCCCAGGACATGCAAGTCTGAGGCTACTTTGGATTTGATGTGAAAAAGAATCCCACTGTTCAGAAGCAAAGGCTTGTCAGGACAGAGCCAACATTTTTCCCCCCTCTATCTGTGTAATATAACTTAAGACTAAGGGGGAAAAAAAAAAGAAGCTATTTTTTCTTCATGAGAAAAAAAAAAAATCAAAGCTCTTAAAATTCACTAGTGAATTTTGGCTCTCCAGCAGTGTTTCGCTGATTCCCCACGGCTACTATTACTTTTCTTGATCAAGGTTGCATTTCTTAATATCCTCTGCGGAGCCCCAGTGCTACTGCCTGAAAATTCAATAGAGAGGGACAGAAGATTCTAAGGCTTATAAATAGTGAACAGCTTATATCTCCATCATAAAGGCACATTTATTTGTGCATTTATGACTTCCTTGGGAATATTTTGTCCATCTTCTAGTAAATGTAAAAGCTCCCTTGGGAACTTTGGGAAACAGTCCGTCCTCCCTCTAGGACAAACGTCTTTACCTTGGTCGTCGGACTCTACGTGTGTGCGGGTCTACGTGCGTGTGCATGCCCAGGGGTGGAGGAATCCGGTAGATCTGGGGGATGTGGCAAAAAGAAAACACAGTTCCGTTTTAGAGCTTGACTCTCGATGAAATGAGATGTAAGGCAGACAATTATTTAAATAAACTTAGAGGCACAGATAACAGATACGTTAAGTATAGAGGAGACTTCACTTTTTCATAATTTATTTTAGCAAGTTAGAAAGAAAATGAGAACCTTATGCGTTTATTTGAGCTGGGTGCATATTGTAATCATAGCGAGCGATTGCCTTGAGAAAAGCTACTGACAGAGCATGAGACTAGTGACACCTCTTTCTCATTATGGGTTATTTCCTCTTAAATGTGTTATTTGTGTAAAGTGAGAAAATCTCCACTTTTTGCATAGAGTGTGTTTACTTCTTTTAATAGAGAGCACTCAAAGCCTTAACAAAAGAGCGTGCATTAGCACTCCCATTTCCTCCCAGTGGTGCTCAGTGGCATTTCGGAGCCGATATCTTGCCACTGTGCTCCATGGGGAGCACTTCAATATTGCTTTCTCTCCCTCAGGAATACTTAGCAACCACATGTTGTGCAAAGCTTCCTAAAAACAGTACAATGAAGACAAACTTAAGACTCTTTCCAGCCTTTTCTTATCTATGGATGTCTTCAAAACAAATATTTTGGTAAATATCTCTATTTTAACCTTGAAACGAAAGAATTTCTGCTGTCTTTGGTTTTGGAGCTGTATTTGTTAAATTGTTTTAAAATGACCATTATAAACGTGGTTAAATATATATATGTGAACTAGGTTAATAGTATTTGGCAAACCTGGATTCTCTCAAAATATAGATGTAAGTTGAAATAACATAGGATAAAATAAAAAAACCGAATTATATGAAGAAATTGCCAACATTCTATCCAGTGGATAAAATCTAGCTAACTTGACTTATAATTACTCATCTGTTAAATAAAGCATTTCCCTTTTAGACCTTTAGTGGAATCTTGCAGAGAGAACAATATTTTCAGGATCGTTTTGTATCCCGCTTCTCCTGAACTAAATCACGTTTCTTTTTAAAATGACTGACTTCAGTTTTCCTGCAAAAGTTTAGTTTCATCTTGACATTTTGGATCGAACACAAGAGTTTTAAAAGGTAATTGGTTCTTGCAGTGTTATTTTTGGAAGAAATATAGAAAATAATGTAATGACAATTCTTACATTAATTGCACAATGTAGTAAGATAATTATTTATTGTAAATGTTAGAAATCTGAAGAGACACATCTACTGAGTGAGACTGCAGAAAAGTTATTGGGATCTGTTTCCACACTTAAAATTATGTCTTACAATCAGCAGTGTTATAATTAATCACAACCTTATCTTGCCCCAAATACTTCCATATTCTCAGAGAGAAGATACATAGAATATGTTTTTCACCTTTATGTAATCTTATTTTTCATTTTCCTACATAAGTAGGGTATACGTGCAGAGAATTGTAATGTTTGCTCCGCTACAACTTTTAAAGATATTATTTTATTTTTGGCCTGACCAGACCAATTCTCTTGTGATCCCTCTTAGATCAGCATTTTGCAATATACTTTTTTTATTATTACATATTTACACTTAGGTTTCATTTTGAATTAGTTACTGCACATGGAATTAAAGAGTATGGTGAATTGTGATTCTTTCTAAGTGAAAGTACAAGGTGATGAAGTCTATTAAATGGAAATGAGCTGTATCTGTGTATCATCAGTAGGTGAGAGCTTTGGAAGGGTGTCCATATTTTCAGCACAATTGACGATATATTTCATTTAGTTACATTAAAAAGAACAATAATTGGGCACGGGTTTTTAAGCCATTTGATCAATTTTTTCAATAGTTTCAACTGCTCAATGATTAACCTAATGCACAACTCAGATAATTGTGAAATATCTAATATAGAGTATTTTATCAAACCTCAAGAGTCAGCCAATATCATTTTTAAATTATGCTAACGCATTATCAAATATTGCTCAAAGTAATTTAAAGCCCTGAAGGGGAATTTCTTCAGGAATGTTCTCTACCCATAATTGTTTCCCCATTGATGTGAAACTTAATTTTTACATGTGTACACCATGAGGGTCCTAAGTGTCAGATTTATGAAATCAGCGCCTATGGAATTCTAGTATAAGCAATGGCAGCGTATTTAATAGCTGATAAGCTCGAATTTCTCTTACATAAGTCTGAATGTACAGGAAGGTTTACTCTCCTCTGTTTCAGCAACTTTTAGGTGGAAAACCAAACCAAACCAAAAAAAAAGCATCTTCATTCTGCCCTTTCCTCTTTGTGCTGGAAGCAGATGTTAATATTTCATATACAATTTTCGTTAACCAGTAATTGGCAATAAAGACAAAATAATTTACTGTTTCAAGATTCCTCAGTGTTAACTAATTAAACCAGCAGCAGACCTGGAGCACAGGACAATGGCAAACTTTCAGATGAATTAATTTTATGGAAGACCAGCTGAGTAATTGGACTCCAATTACAGGCAGTTTAGCCCCATCATCACCTTCATATATAATTAAATTCAATTGGTTGATACAGCTTCTATTTTTATGAGGCCACTTACCAGCTTTTTGAACCCCACTGTGACTTTGGATTCAGGCCAATCAATTATTAGTCATTTCTCTTTCAAATGGAAATGCTCTGGATTAGTCATATTTTCCAGAATGGTCACACTTAAAATATCTCTCTTTTAGCAACTTGTGGTATATTTGAATCTCACTTTTTGATTGCACGTAGAAAATACATTCATTTATGTTGAAATAGAATAAGATGAACACTGCTAGGGCATGGCGCTACGAACCTGAAGCCTCACTGGGGTGACATCCTGTAACATCTCATTTGCAGACGTATCTTGTACTCTTGGAAAACAGCGGATGGACATTTACTTTTTTTTTTTTTTTGGCAAAAACTCATCCGGAAATCACTTTGCTTATTATCCCAAAGTTCAGGCTATTTAATTCTCCTGAAAGGGACTTTTTCTATGTTTTGGGAAGTACATACCAGTGTTCTAACAAAACTATTCATTCAAATAGCTCTGTAAAAAGTATTCCGTGTGTATATTGAGATAGATGGATTGACCACATAGTTTGGTCTGCATGTACATAAATTTCCATTGTTTATGATTGGAAATGTATACTTAGTTGAAAGTATATTTTTAGGACAATACAGTTTTGAGGACATTTTATTTATCAGCGTTTATTAAATGTCCTGAAAGTTTAGAGATGGTCTGTTTGTCTAGAAATGCTCCTTTAACAATAGGAATTATTTGGGGGAGTATTTTTGTTCAATCTAATCTAAAGTGTTAAGAGGAAACAAGTTATTAAACAAACAAAAGTGAATTATTTCTGAGGTCTTTTTTCCATCATAATTAAGTACAAACTACTACACTGATAAGGCAGTTTTGACTATACTACAAATAGCATGTTTGTCCTTAGAGCGATTTTTAAACATTATCTCTCATCATTGGTAAGATACAATTTTATACAACAGTTATATACAAACTGTTGTAAAATACAACGGTTATAAGATGGTACCAATAATAACTCTTCAAAATTCGGATTACAAAATTATTTCTATTTTCATCTAAGGAAAAGGGAGGCCATCATCTCACAAGAAAAAAATTGGAGAAGCAAGAGAATGGTCTGAGATCAGCTCAAGAAAACAATTTATTTTAACCAAACGATGCAGATAGTGGAAGACACACCTTATTTTTTTTGCCTTGTGGCTCTAGTTTGAAAGGTTTTGAATATAACTTGAAGTTTTATTTTCTACCCTCTTTTTCTGGCTTCGATTTTCTGAGAAAATTCTAATTTAAAATTCAGCAAATTATTGAAAAGGAAGTGAAACTTCTCAAAGACACATAAATTGCAAATGATAGGATAATAATTAATATTAATCTCCAGATGGCAAAAACTCTGAGTTGTGAAGATAATTTTCATGTAGTTACTCAAAATTATAAAAATTATATCTAATCATGCAGATGATTTAAGCTACACATAATTATATAAAAATAGTTTACAAATATATATAAAATAGTTTATATATAAATAGTTTAATATATATGTATATATAAGCTACATCTATGACTCTAGGTACCTAATTAACAAAATAAAGTTAAAATGGAAAAACTTCAATTTTAATTTTTTTTCATTATAAGATGACAGATCATAAAAAGCATATTTTCTAAAGAAGATAATTTTGTCTATCACCCCCAGTCCTCATCTCCATTTATGTAATTCAGTTTCACATTCTATGAACAATTCCCTTAGGAAATATTTAGCAAATTTTTAGCATATTTAGGAAAGTATATATTTAGCAAAGTACACTGGGCCATTTCTTTACACTTTTATCAATGTTTGCTCTTTTCTATCTGAAGATAAATGAAAAAAATCATTCCGGTAGGGATATATTTACAAAGATAAATGTCCTCTTAAAGAAAAATGTCCTTGCTAAGTTATTATTTGTTACAAAATAATAATTTTCTTAGAAAACTCTGTTCTTACTGGATTATGTCTCTTATAGAAATAGGAAATGATATAGGAAAGAACGTTAGGGCTCAGAGCAGCTAGCTAAGAAAGAATTCTTGAGATATCTTTGGTGCAAAAAGGTGGTCTTATTAATGCATGGGGACAGGACCCATGGGTGGAAAGAGCTGCATTGGGGTCAAGAGGAGTGGCCCATTATATACTTTCAAGTTGGGATGGGGTTAGGCATAGTGTAAGTCTTTAAGAAATTTTGGAAGTCAGGTTTCCAGGACCTTGAGGGGGCTAACTATTGGGAAAAGGTCACTTGTTACCGTCTAATAAAACCTTAGTCATGAGACACTTCAGATGTATATCGGTGGGCCATATATTTGGGGAATGACTGCGAACACGTATCTTGGGGAGTTTAGAGATAAAGGAAATTTCTAAAGGAATTTTTATAAGTTAAAGTAGACTTACAGGATCCTGGGGGTCAGGTTAAGGTTGTCTTTTGCCCTTAGCAAAGTATTAACATCGAGAGAGTTGAGTCCCTAGAGGAATGTCACTCTGCCTGTTTCAAGGACTTGCCAGTGGGCTGTAGGTAGTAAGGAAATTTAATAATTTTTCTTCTGCCTTTGATTCCTACATCAGGAAATATTTGTATATATATCTGTATAGGATACATCTGTTATTCAGTACCAAGGATTGCAATGGACAAAGGTAGATAGATTATAACAGCCTTTGGTAAAAATTTAATGTTTTGCTTTCCAAGGAACCTGTATTATGGTATCTTACGTCAATTCCCCCTCCCCAAAAACAACTACATGGAATCCTAAAGAACCAAATGGAGAACCTTGAGATTGCTTTCATTAACAGCCACGCATTTGTAAGTCTTTCTGGACAAAGATTACAAGTTACACATTACATAGAAGTTACACATACTCCCTGAGTCTTTTATGATGGAAGATTTAACTACTTCTTAGTACAACTCCACATGGAAATAAGGGAATCAAGGCAGTCATCAAATAATTCACACTCCCATGTCAGAGTTGTGTCGAACACCACTATCCAATTTCGTGTAAGAGGGGACCAACTCAGTTATCCACTTTGTATCTTTAGGGTGAGTCTGCCATAGCCAAGGGTAGAAAAACGAACTTCGCAATAAGTACACTGTACGTCTTAAATTGTCAGTATTTTCAATGAACTGCGGAAGCAACATGCCCAAATCTAAAAATCTCCACAATCCTAAACACATTACCTTGTGGCTGCAAATAAGTAGACGGATGCATGATGAGCACATTTCTGAAAATTGGAATATCAGTAACAAGGGAAATGACGAACCATCTCCGGACTGTGAATAATATTTTTTATTTTTATTTTCTGATTTATAAATACTGTGTGATGCATTTTGTTGCATGTTTTACAGCTAAACAAGGCATTGCAATCGATATTATTAAATCCAATTATTTTGTAGATGAAGAAATTGAACATGAAAGAAAGAGAACACATCTATATTTGGTCAGAAAACTTAGTGTCATGTTCAGATTTTTACAACCAATAGTGTTGATTCCCCTATATTTTGTGTAACTTTAAAGTTCATTAGCATCTTCTGTTTTGTGTTCATATTTGCTAGATAATGCATTACATTAATATATCTAGTCAAATGTTAACCTATTATGGTAAAGACTTCTATGTAGAATCTTTTAAAAAATGGAAAAATGAAGATATTTTTGTTTTCTTTAAATCAATGCTTTTGTGTGGGGAGTATAAAATAGTGCAAATGACAAAAATGGATACTCGTATTTTGGGAAAGAATATTTTCATGTACTCAGTAATGCTATCCAAATTTTTCTAAGATATGTAATCAATTTCCACGATATTTGATTTTTTTTTCCTACAAGAAACAAAAAGGGACGAAAACCCCAACAAAATCTAGAAAAAGCCAAGAGCAATACTCTCATTACATAAGACAGGAAACACAAACAATTCAAGATCTAAGTTTTCATTTGCTGTTGTTTAATCAACGCAGGTTTGTTTTTACTTGGGGAGCCATCTTAAGCCACCAGTCTCATATTCTACAAAAAAGGCTCCTAATCAGAGGGAAGAATTGAACTTTGCCTTCCCTGGGAACAGAATAGGCTTTCAGGTGTCATCTGAATAAGGAGAATGTGTAATCAGAAGTCTGTCTGTCTCTCCTGCTTCTCTAAGAAGAGTTTAACTGAGATATTCAGCATCCGGGTCCACAAACATTCCTCTTCGCCTACAGTACAACAAAAGCCTATGTGTGCCCTGGTGTCAGCTTAACAAAGTGCATTGAGAGAGCGGGCTCCCTGGGCAGAGAGGCACATCAATAACCCAGTGGGAAGCAGCACCGACAGAAGGTAAACACTGGTCAGCCAGGGAAAGCCTGGTGGGTGGTGGGGCACAGATCTGCAGACACAATAAAGAGAATGACATCAGAGGGATTCATCTTTCTTTTTAACCTGCCTTCCCAGTTATTAACTAAGGCATAACATCATATCAGCACAACAAAGGAAGGCTCAGCCACTTTCAGCTGCCTCGCAGATGGCATCTAAATGGCAGACTCAGGGTCCCCAGTGCCCATTGTGTGGTAAGGCTTATTCAGCTTGGGGAAAAGGGAAGCAGAAACGTTCCGCTTTAAGTAAATACGATTCAGTCATGTATGCCACTGGGCTTGCCCAGTTCGCCGTCATCATTCGTTAGGTACATGGGAACCCCCGCGCGAGATCTTCAAAATTCTGGGCATAATTTTTCTGTCAAGAGGTGGCAAAAGAAAATAATACTATGTAGCCATGGCTTGTATGTCAACACTTGTTTTCTTTGTTTTGTTTTGTTTTACAGCTGAGCAGGAAATCATTAGTTTTTACTTCAACCGGGTTTAATAAGACTTCATTGAAAGATAGTTCCTTTGATATTCATCTTAAATCAAAGCAATATGCCCTTACTATGTTTCTGTGCTAGTTATAAAATCAAGGGAAAGCATCATTGGGAATTGGTAATTCAATACGTTGAATGAAATTCCATGGCATCACAAAGCATTTTGGCATCAGAGATGGAATCACTTCCATGAGAATTCTAGGCTCTTTTCCTGGATTTTACTTAGTGAGGGAAGGACAATAGCTCTTTGGACATTTGTGTTACAACACACAGAAGGTATGGAGACTTGCCATTATCCACAAAATGCCATTGCAACAGATAAATTGAAAGCTTCAACCTATTCATTTTTTTCACCTTATTAATTTAAATATTTAAAGCATATGAAGATTTACTTTGAAGTATTTATTTTGAAGTATCTAGAAAAAAACATTTACAGAATATTTTTTTTAATGGAAACAGGCAGCATTTCCTGACAACAGTTCTAAAATTGCGTATTCCAGTGACCCACTCAAATACATTTATGTCTGTGAAATCTACAAGTTTAACAAATTCCTTTTTTCCAATTCCATTAATGTAATAGATATGTAATAAACTGATTTCCCTGTACATCTAATAAAGAATTTTTTGAATAAAATCGTGCTTGGCCACATATTTACTTTTTTATACTGAAATAATATCACTTTGGTTCCTATATTTTTAAATATAGTAAAGTATTACGATAAGGCTATGTTTAGGAAGAAGCAATGCTGTTATTTTATAGAACAATCTTGTCCTCTCAGGCTGTTAACGACAGTAAATGGATAAGCATACCCACGTTATATTTAAATGTATATTTGAATGTAGTTCTTCCTTATTAAATCTATACAGGATATTTGAAAAATAGAATTTTAGAAAAGGCAAATAAATTCACAGCAGATTTTAAAGAAATAGTGAGTATTCATCATTGTTAAATTTAGCTCATAAAATGGAAATCAGTGATAGAAATTTATGAATATGTTCAGAAGTATAGCAATATGGATATGTATTAGAATTTGCTACCAATTCAATTACTCTTTTCCACCTCATCAGTTAGGTAAAAGCTTAACTAAACAAATTAATATCGAGTACTTCCCTGAAGAGCAAGGACCTTGGCTTTGTTGTAATGAAGAGGAAATGAGTTCCAGATATGTGTGTCCTTTGGGGAAAATGGCAGAAGTTCAACTAGAGCAGGAATGCCCTATTGATCCCCCATCTCCAAAGGTGGATATCATGAAGGTAAGTAAGTAATCTCTGGGGTAACTAGGGATTTAACTGTTACATAGGCCAAAATCAATATCCTTGAATTCTATAATCAGGCAAGTATGAAGTTCACTTGTAATGTCTGGATTCAGTCTGCTTATTAAAGAAAAGAACAGCAATTATCTCAGTTTCAGTGGAGAGACAGAGAGTTTTCTCCCCACAATTATAATTTATGGGATATTAAAAAAGCATAAATACTACCAGGTAGGAATTGTTCGAAGCAGACAGTAGCTTCAAGGTAATGTTAAAGTATCATTCTGTATTTTTACCATTGCCTTCCTTAAAGGAAGGGTTTAATAGGTCCTTAAAGGTCATTGTAAAGCTTAGTGCAATTAACTCACCTCCATGCTCCCCTCATGCTTACCCATTTCATAATAAAACTGAAGAAAATGGCTGTCCACAATTTTGAGGACAATTAATTGGATTTTGAGAAATCCAATTAGTGGCACAATTTTAGTTTGAAACCTTTGAGACCTATTATTTTCATATATTTATTTGTTCTTTTATTTATTAATTAAATATTCATATGAGTGAATAATATTTGTCAAGAATTGCCTAGGCATTGGGAATACAACGCTGGATAAAACGAGAAATGTCCCATTCATGGGAAGAGACAATTAACCATAGGGAGAGATGAGCTTTTAACAACTATGGAAATATGTAATGTTAGCTGTTGGTAAGTTCTATGAAGTGGAATAAGTTAGGAGACCTGAAGGAAGTGAAGAAGGTTCCACGTATATATGTATGAGAAGTGGGTTCCAGGCAGAAAGAACAGTAAGAGCAAAGGCCCTGTGGCAGGAATGTTTGGAGAATTCACAAAGCTGGGAGTTGGCCAGGGTGACCTAAGAAAGTAAGCCAGGAAAAATAGTGGTTAAAGGGATGAGGTCAAAAAAAATAGCAAGCAACAGGCTAAGGCTAGATTGTGTAGGGCTTTGAAGATCAGGATAAGGACGTTAGCACTTACTCTGAGTAAAAAGGCAATACTTTTCAAGATTCAGAAGGGTCGAATCTCAAATGGATCATTCAGTTCTGGGAATGGAGCTGCAGTGATCCATGGAGGATGAAGGATAGAGGATGAAAGACTGGATTGAAATGTTACTGGAATATAGATGGAAGGAGATAATTCAGAGAACAGCAGGCTAACAAGACATAGAAAAGAAACAATAAATGAAATTAACAAAGGCTTCAGTTCTCTAGAAATACACATTTGCTGGGTTGAAGTCTTTCATTAGTTATAGAAAACTTTTAATCAGTTTCTTTCTAAATGATGATGGTGGTCATTCTCTCTATTATTCCTTCTAGAATGCTTTCAATTCTTTAGCTTCTATCTTAGTCTCACTAACCTTCATAATTCCTACCTACTTGACTTTCTATAATTTTTTGGTAATTTATTTTCTTTCCAGTTCAATAAACTTTAATCTAGCAGTATTCAATCTGTTCTTGGGTTATCCCAATTTGTACATAATTATGGTGTTACATTTTTCATTTCTAGAAATAGAACAGCCTTATTTCTAGGTTAATCATGAGAAATAACAAGTGGCTAAGATTCACACACTTAATCCTTTCTCTCATTGATTGAATCATTTAAATACTCAAATGTCATGTTTTATTGTTGTTAATTCCAGCACATATCATATTTAGGATTTGTTTTTTCTAGATCTCACCCATGGTAACTTTATTCCTTGTTTCTTCCCATTTCATGGCTTTACACATCTTTTTTGATTTCCTTTCTCAATTATTATTTGGCGTCTGATATTCTTCAATTTCATACCCCATCATTTTTGCACTGAAAAATTTTTCTTGCATGGACAGCATATTCTCTCTCGATCAAGACCCATGTAAAATTAATGGACACCACAAAAGTTCGTGGTGCTTCATTCACAAGAAGTTATATATACTTACTGATACTTAATATCTTTGTAAGTGGGAGTATAGTCCAGCGGAACATGGTGATGTAGCTGGTCAACTGACGTAATCTGGGACTACATCTCTTCCAGCCCCCAGATATGGACTGGGGGCTCCTGGTTCTCGGGCCTTCAGACTCAGTAGCGATTTACACGATTGCCCCACCCCTCCCAGTTCTCGAGGCTTTGCGCTTGGGCTGGACCTACACCACGTGCTCCCCTGGTTCTCAGGCCTTCAGACTCGGACTGAATTACACCATGGCATTCTTGGAGCTCCCCCTTGCCCACAAGTCAACAGATTGGGCAACTTCTCTGCCTCCATAATCACAGGAGTCAATTCCTCTAATAAATCCCTTCTTATGTTTCTCTCTATATACATCTTATCTGTTCTATTTCTCTGGAGAACTCCGACTAACAGCCGCCTTCAGTCTTGCCAGTCCTGGGATGAGCAGGTGTCTGCAGCTTCGAGTGAAAGGTAGCAGCTGACTCTGCCGGGCAGCCACATGCTCGGGGCTGAAGGCAGGGAGAGATGGGCGTGGGCTCTGGTCCTTCCGCTTGCCTTCCCGGTGTTGGCCCTTCTGACCTCAGGTCTAAGACTAGTTGCAGACACAGGGACCTTAGGTGGACCGTCTAACACGCTGTCCGAGCAGCACAGGGGCTAATCGCGGTGATGCGTTCTGTGTTCAGCATTACTCATCGTGATTCCACTTTGCTGCTCCAACTCTAACACAAGGTTTGAACCAAACTCTTCTGTTTAGCAGCCGGGTGACCCTGGGAAGAATCACTAAACTCTCTAGACCACTGGTGTCTTCATCTGGAGAGTAGAGATAAAAATACTTCATAGCATGACTGTGATGATTAGATATGTTATTACATGGAAAGCCCTTTGAGCAGTGCCTGCTGATAGTAAGATTTCAATTAATGATGATAGGAACGTTGCGGGTAATATTATTACTAGTCGTGGTAGTGTAATGGAGTATTAATGGGCCTAGTGCACTTACCTGCATTTTATCTGAGCTTTAATAGGTGAAGACCGTTTAAAATAAAAATTGAAAATGATGAGACATAAGCAACCAATGTTTGAGGAGAAAACTCCTCAAACAGTAACAGTTGTATGTTATGTCTAAATATAGTTCCTTACTTCTTTCTTCTTCCAAAATAAGATGTCTTTTCTTCCTTGTTTCTTTTCCCCCCAGTGGACTGATACTGTGATATTTGGACTATGTATAAAAGTGATATACAATTTCAAAAATGCATGAAATATGTTTATTTCCCTTCTATATTATCCTGTATTAGAAAGGATGGTAAAAATTAAGGCATTTTAAGGAAGGGCTTTTAAGATAAATGGTCATGTGGATTATCAAAACCAGTATATCTACCAAAGATACCTGTATTTCTAACACACACTCAGAAGAAGCTATTAAATATTGAAAACATTAAAAGCCAATATCAGAAGTGAAATGCATTAGAACACTAATTTATGACTATAACTAACTTCTGGGTTTTAATTCAGTATTTCTTATAATCCTACTCTGCTGAAGAATGAAGATTGAAATGGCCATGATTTCTATAGGAGGCAACATGGAATCCTGAAAGCAAAACAAACCCAGAACACTGGTTTTCAGGGCCATTATGTTTCATTGATACATTCATTCACTGATTCATTCAATGGTTGTTTCTGGAAGGTCTCCCCTGTTTTCCCAGCTCTTTCCCTAGCTAGCCTTGAGTCCCTAACCCAACCTGTCAGGATCTCAGTTTCCTCATGTAAATTTTAGCAGTTGAATTAATTCACCGTGTTCCTTTTCTGGTCCGAAATCCTACAATTCTATATAATCCTAAAGAGGTGTATGCAGTATTAGGTATCATATGTGGCAGACTCTTATAAAAAGGTCCCAGGACAAATACATCACAGAGAAGTTTGAATTGATAAACATGACATGCTCTCTCCAAATTATGTTTCAAAATAAAAATTTAGTATTCACCAAATCCCTTCAAGAAAAAGAAGCAGAGAATATTCTGGGCTGTGTATAGTCTGAGATCTGGACAAATTCTTAGAGCTCATCAGGTTACAAAGTAACAGAAAAAAAAAACAGAGCTCCCCGCTGTTCCGTTATCGCTTTTCAAATATAAGATACTTTCCCCTTCTCTTGGTTCCATTGTAAAACCCTGATATATCTGGCAGATTCAAAAAAAAAAAAAAAAAAAGGGATTAAACCATATGGATTGAGAAATGCTCTTTTACCTCAATGTTTCACTGCTATAAGCTGCCCTGACTTTTAGCACTGAGGTGCTTCAGGCATAAAGAAAGCAATTGAGTCAGGGAGGTTGATTTTTGTTTGTTTGTTTTGTTTTTAATCTTTGTGCAAACAGCTGGAGGGGTCACTATGTATTGAGTAATGGTGAGAACAGAAGTTAGAAGTCATTCTTATGCAACATAAAAAAAAAACAGTTGGAAAACAAATTATTTGTGGGGCATTTGAAGGTTTTTGCAAATATGCAAGCCTGGGATTTCTTCCCTGTACATTTAAAAGACACAACTGGTTTGTTTAGAGGTCTTTCTACATTTATCTCTGCACTTCAGTTACTTAAACAATCTAAATGTATTTTGACTTTTGCCAAGGAAAGAACCTGATTTATCTAAACAACTGTCAAGATATTATGAAAGATATTTAACTACTATTTGTTCTAGCACTTACCATTTTAAAAAACCAGCATTGAAGATGAGACAGTCTTGGATCACCAGCTGGAAATGAATAAGATTTTTAATTACCTTTAAATCATAACTAATCTGAGTTGAATACTTCAACCCCTGAATATGGACTAGGAAAACAAGTTAATCCGTATAGCTGGTTAATGGTAACCAATACATAAACCTTCAAAATACCATTTGGTACATAAGAATCACTGGTGAGAATTGAAGTTCTACATGGAAGAGCAAGGAATAAAGTTAATTTAGTAACCCAAACTTCCTTTCTTTAATGATTGCTGCTGTGTCACTCAGATAGTAGAAGTGAAAACACTGTCAAACTGCACATCCTGAGACAGTGAATGGAAATAGAGCCAACATTTGGTGGCTTATAATACTATATTTTCCATGGAAAATAGAGTTGCACCTAATAAGTGAAGTTAAAATAACATTTACATAATCAAAGACACTGTAAGGACAGCTAAACCTGTGTCGGAATCTGTAATTATTCACAATTCATCTCAAGAACAGTAACACAGTTGCCCTTAAGCATAAATTAGAGCATATTTGAAGAAAAGGAAGTAAAATGGGCTGTAGAGCAGTGCTGGGAACTACCCCCATCATTTACTGACACATATTTGTAAACAGAATATGTTGTTCTTTCTATATGAGGAATACCATTGCTACACGATGATTTTTTAAATAGTTGATCTGAGATTTATCCGAATTTGATTTTTTTTTCTTACTCTATTTTTGCACATGGATAATTCTACCTGGTATTAGGAATAACAAATACAACTGAGGTTCGCAACCCCAGGGCTAAACAATTGATGCCTTTTAAAAATTTTAATAAAATATCTAGTTGAAAATACTTGTACTGCTGAGAATGGAACAAGTCAGCAAAATGAGAGAGGAAGCAGATTGGAAAATAGACAAATTTTTTTTTTTTGAAATTGGGGAGACAGAATTCAGACAACTGAGCTAAACATTTGATTGGACCATCAGCTCTGGAATCTTATGATCTGGGAAAGTATGCTGAGACAAACAATGAGTGAAGACAATAATAACCGTAAGAAAGACTAATTCTGGGAATCAGAATAGTTGACTAAAATATATTCCTTATATATCCAGGAAATTTTTTTGTGAAGATTGTATTGTTTAAGCATACAAGAGAAATATTTATCACATTCTCTAACCATACTGATATTGTTACGAGTAATAAAAAATTAACTAAAGTTACCTCAATATGGTTGAAATTTTAAATACACAGCATAATGTGTCAATGAAGAGCTGATAACACATATTAGAAATTATAATTGAATAAAACAAAAGAATTCAAAAGTTTCATTTAACCGGTTTTCATATAGAGTGTTAATGAGAGGAAAACTTTTAGCAAAAATGCATTCACTAGAAAAGGAGAAATGACCTGTTTTTAGATTCAGAAGTTCTCAAAAGGATAAAACATTAACTCGAAGAATGTAGAAGAAAATAAGTAATACAGGGTTGAGATTAACAAAATTAATACAAGTAATATTGAAGAATATTGATAGTACTATGACTATTAAAGAAATTTAATCTTGAACAAAAAAATCTACCCGTGAAATTCATCAGTCACTTATCTTTTTAGCAGGCTAATGTTACCTTCATACCAACACCTGACAAAGACAGAACCAGAAAGGAAGGTTATACACCAACCTCATCAATTCACAGTCATTAGCCCTAAGTAAAACCAGGGTTGCTCAGTCAGTTAGGCATCTGACTATTGATTTCAGCTCAGGTCATGATCTCAGGGTCATGAAATTGAGCCCCACATTGGGCTTTGCGCTCAGTAGGGAGTCTGCTGGAGATTCTTCCCCTCTTCTTCTGCCTCTCCCCTCACTCGTGTGCACTCTCTTTCTTTCTCTCTCTCAAAGAAATAAATAAATCTTTAAAAATAAATAAATAAAATATGCATATAATAGATTGGGTCAAATCACTTGAGAGCAAGGCTGGCTGACCCTGAGAAAAATCTGTCAATGTAACTCACTACATTGACTGATTAAGACAAGAAAATAAAAGATTATCACATAGGTGCAGAAAAAGCATTTGAGGAAATTTCCACACCCATTCACACAAAAATAAATTTAAATAAAAGTTTCTTCAATATTAAACTTTCTGGTAGCCATATGTTAAAAACATTGAAACAGATGAAATTAATATATTTAATTAAACTCAATATAAAATATTATTCAGAAAATTTTCTAAAATTACCAATGAGACATATTGCCTTCTTTTTCATACTCTTTCACTTCTGGTACACTTAGAGCACATCTCAATTTGGATTCACCATATTTCAAGTGATCAATAACCACATGTGGCTATGGGATCATAGAGTTCTAAAGCATTCCAGAAAAAACTTTAAAATTATCCTACTGAAGGGTGAAATAAAAGGAATGAAACATAATGCTTTTCACTGATACTTTTATTCAACACTGTAGTAAAGGGACTCAGTCCAACATTAAGAAATTGGGATGAGGGTAAAACTAGTCTATGAGGCAGGCTTACTAAGCCACTTGGCCCTCCCCACGAGGAGCTCTGGAGGTGGAATGGCCCCTCAAAGTTATTCTCTATCAAGTAGAAATGGCCAGGCCTTTAAACCTTAACTTGCCCTTATGACCTACACAACGTGGTCATGTGAGGTCCAGCGATGTCGTGAAGGGGCTCAGAGCTGAAGGCTGTCCACCCACTGTAATCCCAACAGCTGGAAGGAGTCGTTCATAGCAGGGCTGTGGGCTGCACTTCCCAGCGTCCACTACGCCAGAGCAAACACAGGGCTGGGTCTTTCCTGCAAGGTCTGACATACATTCAGAATAGTAGCAACCTCTGGGTGAAGGAGAGACGGAGCAAAATACTGTCCGAGAGTAATAAAGAGAGGGAGTCTGTCATATTTGTAGTGTTTTGGTTCTTAGAATATGTGATGAGTGATGTTGCAAATTATATTATTTTCTATACTTTTTTATGTACAGAATATTTAATCGAAAACAAGTGAATGATGCTTGACGGGAAGGATGAGGGAGAGACTGAGAGAAAGATAAGAGGCGGGGAAGAAAGAAAGGAAGAACATTACAAGAAAGTCGGGGCGCTTGGGAAAGTTAAAAGAGGTTCTCACAAAGGAAGGCATCAGTCATTTGCAAAAGAAAATGAAAAAACTAATATATTCTAGAGCTTTTCTGTAGAGAAATAGAAGTAAACATAGTTGGAAAACTAGATTAGAGCCACGCTGGGCTGGCTACTGAGTTCTCAGCTGAGGGGTATGGCTTCATTTCATAGGCTTTGTGGGGAGCACTGAAGGAATTTTGTTCTTAAAAGTCTAATTTGTGGTGGTCTAACCTTGAAAACAATAGTAAATGGAACACATAAAACCTGCCTGGTGCGGAGCCTATGTTTTCGGAATGCAGGTGGTTTTAGTGTCATTTGAGGTATGGATTGGAAATTGACCTGGCAAAAATATTTCAGTCATCGTGAATTTTTCCTAAGGAGGATAAGCCATTCTGGTGCTCCTTCAAGTGTCCTCTGAGCTTCTGTACAATCAGTTAGTAAGTATGGATGTCTTTATTTTATATACAGCATCAATCCGAAGTGAAACAGCTTGCAGCAAATCATTCTTGTAATGCATCTTACGTGCACCTGCTTAAAACAAAGTGTAAGAGCATTTAAAGAAGCCTTGGAGATTAAAAAAAAAAAAATGCTATCCTATTGTTAAATACACATTAGCCCTTAAAATATGTAAAGTGTGCCCTATCTTGTACCATTATTAAATTTAATATCTAATTTGGCCTTAAGTAATCAAGAGAGTCAGTCTTTAATGGGGCGAGGCACATGTTTCTATAGGCGTCTGTTTCCTTTCTGTAAAAGTCATGTTTCTACAGGGTATCCGCACCCATTCTTTTACCCTTGATAATAATCCTAGATTCCCTCTTTCTACTACTCAGCGAAGTTTTACCTCGCTAAGAATCCTTTTTAATGGAACATAGTAGGGAATAACTATGTCAAGATTGGCCTGCCTTCACTAAGCTGCGTTATTATTCAGGTGAAGTTTCTGGAAGGTATACCCACATGTCTCCTTTATCGACTCTAGAGATTTCACAGAAGTTTCCTGACCAGACCTACTATCCACTAACCCATTTTGTCTTTCCTACTGGCCCCGACTCGTGTATACTGTCAAAAATCAATAGTCCTGAGTCCACACTGGGTCTTTGCTATGATAGGCAAAAATGCTGAGAGACACAGCTTACTGTCCCTACGGTTATTGACATGCTATCCTCTCCCATAATATATTATTTATGTCTTAACTATGTTTTTTGGTAAATTTTGTCTTAACCTCTAATAATTAAGAATGGTTTTCATAGGCATTATTCAGTCTATCTCCTGACAGGGATTTCACTCCATTATTTCCTTGATTGTCACAGCCCTTCTGGAAAGGAATTATTCAAACTGTTCTACGGATCGAGGAGCTGAAGTCAAGTGACCTGACTGAGGTCACACAGATAGTAAAACTACCTTCGAACCTCGCTTTTTCAGATTCAAAAGTCTTATGTATTGGGCTCCTGGGTGGCACAGCGGTTAAGCGTCTGCCTTCGGCTCAGGGCGTGATCCCGGCGTTATGGGATCGAGCCCCACATCGGGCTCCTCTGCTATGAGCCTGCTTCTTCCTCTCCCACTCCCCTGCTGTGTTCCCTCTCTCGCTGGCTGTCTCGATCTCTGTTGAATAAATAAATAAAATCTTAAAAAAAAAAAAAAGTCTTCTGTATTTAACCAGTGTTAAACTTTTGTGTTTGTCTGTTTTGCATTTGAGTGACTTTATTCCAGTCATTGTAGCAAGAAAAGGATAACTTTTATGGAATGGCATTTTACTTTAAAAAAAAAATCTCTATTTTAATTTATACCTTTATACAAAAGCAGCACGGGGTTCAAGTTATGCTTTGTTTTGGGTTGACTGAACCAAAAATAAGATTATCTATCAGATCATTTTGTTTTAGCAGGAAAATGCTTTATTTCTGTCACACTGAAGAGTGGGAATCATTCTTAGGCAAGATACTTATCAAAAGTCAATAATACAATTAACAGTTAAGATAACAAGAGGAGATTAGCCCACGGGTTTAGATACGGAATTAAGGAAACACACCAAAACCGAGGTGGCTGACAACTTGGCACAGAAGGACAAGTGCTGTGAGTCAGAGTAAACAAACAAATGCCTTCTGGGAAATTCGATCTGACATTTCAGAGAACAGTAAGCCAAGAAGACAAGTTGTCATTGAGATAGAAATTTGATTTCAGCTGAAGAGATTTCACAGTGAACCAGATCAGGACCTTTTAAAGACAGCTTCTAGAAGATTATTTCTGTTCTCTGTGCAAATACCATTTCCCTTCTCTGGTTAAATCTGAATACCTTCGCTCATTCATACATTCTTTTGTTCATTCATCAATCCATACATTGACGCATGCAGAGACCCAACTGCCAACTCGAGAACGCCTTATTCCCAGGACCATGCTTCTCACAGGGCTGTCGCTGTGTGCTAACGCTGAAATTAAAAAGGTTAATTCTCGGGTTGAAGAACCACGTCTTACGTACGAATCAGTGATAAGTGCAGTGATACAATGATACTCCGTGTCTTGAGTCATTCATTCATAAAGAAAGCATTGGATAGGAATGAAACGTATAACCTGTCCAGCTTTAAAGGGCATGAAATCTCTCTAACAGTGATGTCCGTGAAGGAAACACCATCCTGGGACCTAGGGCTTCATGAGCAAAAATAAATGAAGAGCAGGGCGGAAAATGTATCTTGAAAGTGGTATTAGAACAGGCAAAGTTAGCCTGTGCAAATTAGGAGGAAATATTTTAAATTTCATTTCAGCAGTTTTTAAGAAACGTTCATTTTAATAGCCAGTAGTTTTAATTGATACGTTAATAGAATATTCAGTCTCAGTCTCATGTGTATATTTTTTCTGGTAAAGAAAAAATGGGCTGGGTGACCAAATTTATCTGTAAATCAGAACTTCCATAAATAAAAACAATTGGAAAGGACTGATAATAGTTTTTTTTTTAAACAAATATAACCCACGTGAAAATGATTTTGAATATTTTAAATTATAAATAATCTACTTCTCTCTGAACTGTTTTATTTCTTCCCTAAATGTTACATTTTCCAATCTCTTTCAAAGATGTCTATTAAAAACACAACAAAACAAACACACAATGACCAAAAAAAAAAAAAAAAAAGGTAACAATGAAAGGCTCATTTTTGTATCTTACATAAATTCTTTTCCGTAACACACTAATCAGGCCTGTCGAAACTAGTCTTATAACTGGATCTATCTTAAGTCCAGTGTTCTCACATTTGAACAGTGAATGAAAGGCCATAAATAGTACACTAGCTACTAAGGAAATAAATCCTCTCTGGACCTGAAAGCTTCACAGCCACAGGGTTATAAAATAGGAGGAAACTATGGACCAAAGAAAGAATTTCCATTTATTTACTATCATATTGAGGACTGGTAGAGAAAAAGCTTTAAAATTTAAACTTTTTAAAGGCTGGGAGTAACAGCCCCGGGTATGTAAGAAACAGGTGAATAATAGTTACCTTAGGGGCTAAACTATAAGTATTGCGGTCTACCAAAGAGTGTGAAGTAATATGCTCCTGAAAATAATCATATGTTTAAATATTTTAATGCAAATAAAATGTATGATGACTCATTAAAAAATAGGTCTAAAAGACTTTTAAGATGAGCCCTTAACGCCAATGACTGCAATCTTCTTATTCCCTTTAAAAAAAAAATCTTTTTGGGATGCCTGTGTGGCTCAGCTGGTTAAGTGTCTGCCTTCGGCTCAGGTCATGATCCCAGGGTCCTGGGATCGAGTCCTGCATTGGGCTCCTTGCTAAGCAGGGAACCAGCTTCTCTCTCTGCCTGCTGTTCCCCCTGCTTATGCTCTCTCTCTCTCTCTCTGACAAATAAATAAATAAAATCTTTAAACATATTTTAAATTTTTAAATTATTTTTAATCTTTTAATTTTAATTTTTAATTTTTCCAAGAGAGAGAGCAGAGGTAGAAGGGGATAATCTTAAGCAGGCTCCATGTCTAGTGTGGAGCACGTGACCTGAGCCAAAATCAAGAGTCGGGTGCTTAACTGACTGAGCCACCCAGGCGCCCCTAAAAAATTCTTTCTTTATTTAAATTTGGGATGTGCTTTCTTTCCCAGCAGTATTAGGTGATTAATTACTTTTAAAAGTTTGAGGTAGTGAATACAAATTAAATTTAAGTATTTTCAAAAATTGTGATCATCTTTGAAATAGTCTGGAATGTTGTAAATATTGCACTGGGAAGTTCAGTAGTCACTTTTTTCTATTTAAGACATTGACCTTGCATTATTTTCTTTTAAAAAAAAAATCTGTATAAGGGGCAGCTGGGTGGCACAGTCGGTTAAGCATCTGACTCTTGGTTTCAGCTCAGGTTGTGATCTCGGGGTCATGAGGTCAGCTCCATGCTCCAGTGCAGAGTCTGCTTGGATTTTCTCTCCCACTGCCTCTGCTCCTTTCTCTCTCTCAAAAATAAATAAATCTTTTTTTAAAAATCTGCATAGAAGGGGCATCTGGGTGGCTCAGTCGGATAAGCATCTGCCTTCGGCTCAGGTCATGATCCCAGGATCCTGGGATCGAGCCCCATGTCAGGCTTCCTGCTTTGCTTCTCCCTCTGCCTGCCACTCCCCCTGCTTGTGCACACGCTCACGCTCTCTCTTTCTCTAATAAATAAATGAGATCTTTAAAAAAAATCTGCATATAATTTAACATTTCCCTCAGACATTGAATAAAAAACATACGTTGCCGTTGCTTTGAGTATTCTGCTCCATCTAGCTCTTACATTCCATTGTCTCCCTAGTGACCCGGCTATGCCACGGCACAGCCTATCTTTCTGGTAAGGAGTGACTTAAAAAAACAATAGGCCCTTTCTGGGACGTGGCTTGGCAAGAGCAGGAAGATGATTCCAGAAGGAATATTTTCCTCCTTGGTGGCATGACATCTATAGTTCACATTTGCCTAGGGAAAAACATGTATATTTACAGATTTTCTATTATAATTTATGAGCATTGGCTTGTATCTATACAAATTAGTATTACCATGTTGCACTTCATGCCAATTTTATGGAGAACTTGCACTTCATCTCTGAGTTGTAGCTATCTCAAAGCCAGGGTCCCCTTATCACGCAGAGACTCGCCCTGATTCAAGTCTAGAGTGAACGTTCATTTGCGGGCAGGGATTGAGGAGACGGTGTCAACCATCATCTGGTTATGCTGCTACATTAGCTCTTCCGTCACACTGGCAGTGACCTGACCCTTGAGGGAGTTGCAGTTAGTTCTTGGTGTGTCATAAATAATTTGTTTACCCTAATAAGCTCATTAGATTGGTTTAAAGAATGGCAGTAAGTTGAGGATTGTTCCTACAAAACATAGCAGCTCATTTCATCCTGTTGTATTTTTCCGAGAGGGAAGGGCCAGGGTTGGCTATAGCTGGGATGCAGAGCCTGGAGCAATCAGAGTGTCAGGCAGATCACATCATCTGTCTTGTCTGTAGCCCGAAAAATGACTACGGTACACTATAGATCATGCACATCTCGGGTACTGCGCATCCCAGAGATATATGAGACAAGATCCATACCATCGGAAATGGGCAGCACAAGGGAATTTTTCTCTTTTTTACCTCCTAAGGATTTGGGTGTATGAGTATGGTATAGGTGCTCATACCATACTAAAAAAAGTCTACTTTCCCAGTTCCCTAAGAAACTTTTCAAAATTGCTTTTTAGTTGCAATTTCCTCGTAATGTATTTATATTATACAATGAATTTACTTCAAAAGAGACGCCTCTGTGAGTTTTGACTTCCACTTCAGTTCCTTAACATTTCTGCCATGTGTGTGCTTACCTCAATATAAGACATAAACATTCTTAAACAATGAGAAGTGATGAAGGGTTTCCCGTTGGGTAATAAAAATATTCTAAAATAAAAAGTTTTCTAAGATTGCCTTACTTGGACATATTTTAAAGTCTAGGTGGATGCCCATGGTTCATTATCCTTGGGAAAGAAACACTAGTACCTCCCCCAAAGGAAAAAGAATAGGAAAGTTCTTTTGCTAATGTGAAGATGAGCTGTTAGCTGGGTGTATGTGGACTTTTCACCCCCAATTTAGCGCATTCTCTCATTGCTATATGTGCTTGTACTTGAAAGTAATGAATAGTTCCATTCATTTTACAAGTTGATCCTTCCCTGAGTGCTTTTAGCATACTCTGCCTTCAGAGAAAGTGGATTTGATTTAATAGAAATTGAGGCAGGGTGCACAGAGAAGTTAGAAAAAAGGTTTCTAAAAAAAGAGACTGCCATTCGCCATTTTGATATTTATCTGAACAACTACTTCTCTTTAGCACAAGAGGAAAGAAAACACTTATAGAAAGGCCACAATAGCCCAAGCATTTTTTTTTTTAAAGATTTTATTTATTTATTCGACAGAGATAGAGACAGCCAGCGAGAGAGGGAACACAAGCAGGGGGAGTGGGAGAGGAAGAAGCAGGCTCATAGCAGAAGAGCCTGATGTGGGGCTCGATCCCATAAACGCCGGGATCACGCCCTGAGCCGAAGGCAGACACTTAACCGCTATGCCACCCAGGTGCCCCACCAAGCATTTTAACTAATAAAACCCCATCAATATTTTTTGAAAAATTGATGGTGCCTAACCCAAAGAGAATGGGTAAGTCAATTAGGAAATATGAAATATGAAAATAATGGTCTTACTAAATGTCTTCAGATTGCAACCAGCCTTTTGGTGCTGGCATTCTCAAATTTAAGGCGTTCCATCTTTTAAAAAGATTCATGTTGGGAGTCTTAAATATGATGGTGATTTTTCTGTCTTCCTTTATTTCTCTCCCTTGACCATAAAAGCTTATCTCTCACCTTTGTTTTCCATGGAAAGAACAGCAAGTGGCACTATTTTACTTAGTCTTTTAAACCCAAATCTTTCAAACACTGTCTAAGATAGGGTCTAATGTCACTGTGACAGCTTTTATGCAAGGGTTCAGCATTATCATTTTCTACCTCATTTCCTCCTCCAGGACACCTTGACATTAGAAAATAACTTCACCCAGCAAGTTAATTCATTTAAGTACTTGGCAGGCCATAGACAATTGACTCTTCTTGGAAGGCCCATTAACAAGGAGAGGTGTTCTAAATCAGACTTTCTGTGGAGACCACACTGAAGTTAGTTTATAACTCAAGATGCTGAAGGTTAATATCTGTCTCTAAAATTTTCCAAGCAAGAATCAGCTCATCTTTGTGCTAGGCTATGCGACTATCTGAGTCTTAACTGAATACTTGTTCACAGACATAAGCAGGAATCACTCTTACAAAACTGTAAAAGCAAAGATGTTGAAATTCGACGAACCTAGATTTGAGTCTTGATTCTGTCACATAACCGATGTGTGATTTTGAGCGAGGTTCATAGTTTCTTAAAGCCTGGCTCTTCCTCTGTAAAGTACGAATCACGCTTCAACAAGCTTTTAGAAATATGATAGGACTTAATGCATGGAAATTGTTAATAAAGCATTTGACAATAAGAAATTAAACTGTAGCTTCTACTAATATTTTCATTACAACCACCATCTACCCCTGGGAAAACACGAAATTCTCTGTTTCAGTTCCTCGTCTGCAGAATGGAACCACGGCACCAGGTTCATAAGCTGTGGGTGTGTGTGAATGTCAAGAATAAATGACTCTGTGCTTCTATTTCCTAAACCTCAGGAATGGATATATGGATTTTTTTAAAAAGGACACAAGATCTCAACACTTAAAAATTTTGCTTCAAAGATTTCCACATAGTGACCTTTATAATAGGTGGCAAGATAATTTAGTAGTACCCAGATAATGTATTAGTACAGGTTTAGAAAAAAGAATGGAGTTTGCTTCAAACCTCAGCTCTATCATTTATTTGCTATATGACCCGAGTAAAACACTTAGCCTCTTTACACCTCAGTTTTCTCATCTGGAAGTGGGGGAAAATTACTTTTCCACAGAAAATCTGCGAGAATTAATGACGGTATACATAGGGTGTTTGGTGTAGAGCCCAGCATATACTTCTAATAAGAGCATGGATAATAATAGCTATCGTTTATTGAGCACACGTATTTCTTAGTAACTTTTCTAACTGCTTTACATGAATGAAACAATTTGACCACAATATGACTATTATATTAGCTCTGTTTTATGCATGAGAAAATGGAGACCCAGAAAGGTTTATTTTCATGTCCAAGGCCACAGAGCAAGTGAGTCGTTGCACAGAGATTGAGTAGGCACTGAAAAAGAAGGTATTATTATAGTACTCACAGAGATAATGTGATTTTCTCCTGACAGATTGAGAGGGCGTTAGAACCTGGGGTATATTTGAAAGATCACTGGATGAACTCAGGTCTGGCTGCCATCTTGTTCCTGCCACTCGTGACCTATCCAATTGGTACCTAACCTTTCCTTTATTCTTTTTTTTTTTTTTTAAGATTTTATTTATTTATTCGACAGAGATAGAGACAGCCAGCGAGAGAGGGAACACAAGCAGGGGGAGTGAGAGAGGAAGAAGCAGGCTCATAGCAGAAGAGCCTGATGTGGGGCTCGAACCCAGAACGCCGGGATCACGCCCTGAGCCGAAGGCAGATGCTTAACCGCTGTGCCACCCAGGCGCCCCAACCCTTCCTTTACTCTTAAACACCAGTGATGCATAATGACCGGTGTTAACAGTAATTGCTTGTTGACACCTCATGAGCTGGATACTTTTTTTTTTTAAGATTAATTATTTATTTATTGAAAGTGAGAGAGCACCAGTGGGAGGGGCAGATGGAAAGGGAGAGAGAATCTTAAGCAAACTCCATGCAGAGGCAGAGCCGGGGCTCAATCTCATGACCTTGAGATCACGCCCTAAGCCCAAACCAAGAGTTGGACACTTAACTAACTGTGCCACCCAGGCGCCCTCCGGATACTTTTATGCACATAGTATCTCTATTCCTAACGATGTCCTTACCAGTTACTCTGATGTTCTCTGTTTTTTATATAACAATAATCAGACCATGAAGCCAGATTATTTTTCCAGATATGGGTATCAAAAAATTTGAGGAGGCATTGCATTAAGCGGAGGTCCTTCCGACTATAAAGCCTAAATTTGTTCCACCACAATATATTTCTTTTTGAAAGGATCTCGTAGACATCTATGAACTGTAGAACCTTCAGAGAGCCAACAGTACTATGAAACTGTAGTAAGAACTATATAAAGGATGTAGAAGATTTGGTTTATGTCCACATGACATTAGTGATTCTTGAAAGAACAATCATAAATAACTCTTTAGTACCTTATGTGATATTTATGTAACTATTGTAAACATATGCATAGTATTCATTACTATATGTCTTAAGCAACCATTTATCGTATACATTTCTATATTCTATGATACATATAAAATATAAGAATAAACTTTGTCTTGCCCCGGGGTGCCCGGGTGGCTCAGTTGGTTAAGTGTCTGACTCTTGATTTTGGCTCAGGTCATGATCTCAGGGTCGTGAGATGGAGCCCCATGCTTTGTAGTTGCAAAGATGGATTGTTTATGTAAGTTTCAGAAAGCAAAAAAAAAAAAAAACAAACAGTATCATTCCTAGGTAAAAGAAAGGAAGTGAATAGGAAAAACGAGACAAGGGATAAATAGCCTGATGGGAAAATAAAGGGAAGCAGAACATTGTTTCACAAAAACAAACACGAAAGTGTTTCTGAAATGAGGGAGCAGTCACAACTATTAAAAGCCTTGAGAGGCTGTAGAAGATGGTGTCAGTTGGTTTCAAGAGATTTAACAAGTATCCATTGGTCGTCTTGACTAAAGGGTTTCAATAGAGTACTAAAGTTGGAAACCAAACTAGAACTAATTAACAATGAATGGAATGTAAGAAAGTGAAACAGCCTAGTCAAAAATCTGCCAAGAATATTTTTGATTTCCTGTGAAGAGGAGCGTAGGAATGTGACAGTAGCTGGAGGAGAATATGGGGTCAACAATGGGCTGCTGAGTTTTCTCAGTGGTAGTGTGAATTTTGTCTTGCTTTAAGAGAAAAAAAAAATACCGAAACAGTGCTTTCAAATATTTTAATTTTAGTAATTGACTCCTACAATGGAATGTCCTAAGCCCTTTTAAAATATAGGCTCATGAGCTGTACCTAGTCTATTGAATTAATGGAGGCTCAGAAATCTATCTTTTTAGCAAGCTTCTCTGCAGATACACATGGACACTACAGTTTAGGAAACACTCATTTCAATAACACAAACATCTATATTAAAAGTGACAAATACATACATGAAACTGCATATTTGATATATCAAAATTATTTGAGAGTCATCATCGATTTATTCATACTGTATGTCTATTCTCTAGCACTTGTGAAGGTCATATGGGGAATTTATGCACATCTAGAGTGCTAAGTATGTTCTTTTACAATCTATTCCAATAATGGTCCCAACCACAAATGCCAGATGGACAGAGATGGCACATAGATCAAATTTATTTCTCATTATTGAGTGTGTTCTCCTGTTTAAGGAAGTTACCAGAAGGATGGGTCCATTTTCCTGTTTATTCCAGATTAAAAAAATATATATCTCCCTTACGAATACAATTTGCTTTCTGTATTTACTACACCAGACTTTAGGGACTCTGGAGAGTAGCCAGTGCTATGGTCTACACTCCTCTATCCCCAGATGCCTCCTTGCCTTTGCATTTTTGAGGAATTACACACTTCTCTCACAGGTGCCTCAACTTTGTATGTAATCCTCTTGGTTATGAGTTCGCTGCCAAGCACTTCCCCAGGACCTCTTATTTTTTATTACCCTAACAAAGTCTTTTTTGGTTTGTTAAGACAGGTGTAATCACAATGTTTCTAGATCCACTTTCCATCTTTTCTGCATGAATCTGATCCTGTCATTTTGCTTTCATAAGCTCTAGTATTCTCTTCTGTAAAATGGAATCAATGACACCTATCCTATAGTGTTAAGAGTCAATGCATTGCATAATACCGTCTGGGAAGAAATAGTATGCAATGAACAGCCTCATTTGTCCTCTTACCTAGCCCACCAGAGAAATGGAGAGAAATACTTATATGATCTTTGATTACTATGTGTCTTGCTTAATGTCTCTGAGAATCTACCCTAATGGAATTGTTTCAAAGATCCTGCTTTCCTGAAAGTTTATGATTTCCTATAAGCTCAATGCCAGTAAATTAATTAAAGCAACACTAATCTTTTATAGTGAGACAAAAAAAAATCCTGTTAATCTTAGGCTAATTATACATAATAATTTTGAGAATTTGCTCATTGCCTGAGAGTTTTCTGTTTCCTGGGTTTAAGCAAAAATATAGTAGCCGAATTTAACAATAAAGATACTTCATTCTTTCTCTCAAGTTAAAATAACTATGGAAGCATAAATTGTGAAGAATGAATATCATATGAATGCAAAAATATATTCTTGCAAGTAATGATAGACAACACCACGCACAAGCATCATATTAACATTGCCACTAATATTGTTAAAAGGTTTATATTGTTAAAGAGAAAAGGGGACTTAAGATTAATAAGTACAAGTATTTAAATTTAAATAATTACTTAGGGGTAACATATATGAAGTTTCTGTTAACACAGATTTTCCATTCTTTGTTCTGTAACAATGTCTATCTGATTTTTTTAAAATATTGAAATATAAGTAGAGTTGAGCCTAAGGTCATGATGTGTTCAAATACACTGGGACCATGACTCAACTAGGCCCTTAAAAGAAAATCCATATTTTGGAGACTTGTACCTTCAGAGCTTGTCCAAGGAACATCAGGCAGAATGTTTCCACTTGAATCTTGTAACAGTAGGACTTTGTAAAAATCACGTGGATTAAAGAGCATCTGACCATTGGGTACTTCTTCATGTGTGAACCACAGAACTGAAAAAAATAGTAATAATGACCTTTAAAAACCAGTGAAAAGGGGTGCCTGGATGGCTCAGTCGGTTAAGTGCCTGCCTTTGGCCCAGGTCATGATCCCAGGGACCTGGGATCAAGTCTCGCATCAGGCTCCCTGTTCCACTGCAAGTCTGCTTCTCCCTCTGCCTGCTGTTCTCTCTCTTTCTCTCTCTCTCTTTCTCTCTCTCTCTCTCTTTGTCTTTCATGAATTAAAAAAAAAAACTAAGAAAAAAAAGACAGTGAAAAGGTTTGAATACCATGTAAAATCCCACCTGGAAGCTAAGTATCACCTCCCAGCACCCGTTTCCCACCTGGTTTTCATTCTTTCACTGAAAACCAAAAAGATGGTACGTGCATGACCAGCACCGTATAGACATCACGACCGTCACGACCATATAATTGGAAATACTGGCTAAATGTGTGCTTCTGTCAGGAACAAGCACATAATTATTGGAGATATTTACATTTCCAGGTTTCTTAACTATGTCATCATTTACGCCATAAAATATGATGCACACATAATTTTAGCTTTTTGTTTTTAGGCAAAATGCCAACTAACAGTGCAAAGGGCATTATCATAGTAACAGAGAAAACAATTTGAGGTTTCTTCTTTATTTTTCCACCTATAAACTCAAGTAGCGTATTTTTCTATTCTAAACAATTCTTACATAATGATCTTTGCTTTGCATTAATACTGAACATTAGCGTCTTGATTCCTCTAGAAGCTTCCAAACTCACTGAAGTCAGAGGCTGTGTTGTATGCCTCTATTTATACTTCACCTTGACATGAGAATTGCCTTCAATTTTGTAAAGGTCAACAATTTGCAAGGAATTGAATCAGTGGTTGAAGGCATATGTTCAGACACCTGTGACTCCCATGCACTGCTTCGAGTGCACTCTGGGTGGAAAGTATTCTTCCTTCCATTAAAGTACTCAACTCCAAAGGGGCTTTTCCCTTTTCCTTTTTTATTTCCTACAATACCTCTTTATTGCCCCTTTGATATTTCTTTAATTTGGCACAGATAATAGTTCATGGAGATCCAGAATACAGTTCTCCCCTTTGCAGCATTAATTTTTAAGTTTGTTTGGGTTGGGAATGCGATTGTTGCTTCAATTCTGTCCCGTAGTCTGTACACAGGCAGCCTAACATATGCGCCGTAATGGAGTGTGTCGGGTATGAAGAGCCGAGCCATTAGGCAGTGCCTTAAGCAAAGCCTCTCCAGCTAGTGCACTGAGCATGGCTGGATCTTAGAGAGGCCAGACCTATACAAACAGAGCCCTTGAGATACATTTTCTTGCACTCTCTTTGTTTGTATTCTCTGATGTTTGCAGATGCTATGTGAGTCCTTTGATTGATTCCATTTGGTTGGTTCAATGAGCATGCCCAACGGGCTTTGTTCCCCATGAGTTGAGACAGCAAAGAACTATAATGAAATGTTTCCACCTGCACATAAAGATTTTATCATACATTACAGCAAGCTTTATCACATTCAGTGCTGATGGATTTTCTGAGACTCGTTAACTATTAACAAAATGCTCTTTTAATTCCTCTACAAAATCCATAAACATCAAACGTCCATAGTCCAAAATGTCTAAATGACCTTTCCTCCACCAAAAAAATCAAACTTTCATATCTTGCATTAAATTAGGTAGATGCATCAACATAAATACTTCTGATTAACAATTATCTGAACAATTGCCTCATTTCTGCATGTCATTTTTTATGTCGAATGGCCTGTGAGGTATGTATGACTCATTTCAACAGACTGACCTGGCTATTGCTACCTTTTACATTTTGAAATAAAAATAGATTTAAACAATGTATACACGTATTTGCATACTTATTTGCTTATTCCCAGAGGAGATTTCTCTATAGTTTAAATTACAAATAGACTAAAAACAAAATGCCACTTCAAGTGAATTCGCTTATAAACTTTTTCCTCTAATGAACTATTTCTCAGTTATATTAACTTCTTAATTATGTTGCTACATTACCTAAACCACTTCTTTAAGACTTTTAGCTATTTCTCCTGTTGTTTTTTAAAATCTGTTGATTAAAGTTTCCTCAATCTGCCTTCTAATAACTTATTGTTGGACTGTTCCTAATGATTATATAATTGTTTTCTTTCTGTAGAAATTAATTTTGTAAATTCTCTTTCTCACATTCCTAGAATGGACAGGCACAAGGACATCAGAACTGTCATAATTTATAAAAATGCTGTATTATGATATTTATTGAGAAAGTTTTCAGTACTTGCTATACCTTTACAGACGCTTCACCAAAGAGGAAATAAAATAAGTACATAGATTAGTGCCAAGTATACTAAATCATAGTGAGAAAGCGTAAGTGGCCAAAGCAGTTAGCTCACTACTTTGTGCGTAAAAGTTAGACATAATATAAAATATTTATGGTTCTCACACCTGAGACTCTGTTGGTGGAAATAAAAAATGAGAGTACAGACTTTTTAGAAATCAATTGGATGAAACTTGAAAATTCTCAGGATTGTTCATATCTGAGAATTATGTCAATGACCTCAGGTATTGCAATGTTTATACACACAAGGGTGTTCATTTGCAGACTGACTGAAGATTGTACCGTCAGAAAGCAAACTCAGTAAAAGCCCCCAAAATGTCAAAAATCAGAGGACATGTAGAACATACTGGGATGTAATACAGTGTTGTTCAGAGACCAGGCTTGTGTTTGGTCTGTTTAAATGACAATGTCATCACTTGCCTGCTGAGTTACCCAGGGCACAGTGCAGCCACTGGACCTAACCTAAGCCTGCAACACCAATGGACCTCCAAAGTTCACAGCCTGCAAAATGCATTTTTAAAAAGATTTTATTTATTTATTTGAGAGAGAGAGAGAACAGAAGAGCAGGGAGGAAGGGCAGAGGGAGAAAGAGAAGCAGACTTCCTGTTGAGCAGGGCCTGATGTGGGGCTGGATCCCACGACCGGGAATCATGACCTGGGCCAAAGGAAGATGCTTCACCCACTGAGCCACCCAGAGGCCCCAAAATGCTTTTAGTTTGGGCAACTGGAAGGTCATTTATTGCCAGTGGTTCAGTTGTCATCCGTGGTAGGATTCCAGCATGCTGACCTACACTCTCCAAAACCTCAAATCAGAAATCATGTTACATGTCCTCTGTAGGGTGATACTGAGTTCTCCATCCCCCTGCTAATCTGGTCCAGGCAACAAACAAACGGACATACTTGTCGTAACATTCACATTTTGTTTATTCCAGGTGATTTCCAAATAGTTACTTAAAATTTAATAATATATCCTTTTCCTTCTCATGGCTTCAGGAGAATGATGGAAACACTCAGATGAGACCCATAACAGTTCAGGCCCTTAACCAGGTTAATGGAGTTAAATGCTAGTTCTCCCATCTAATCTCTCAGGACCAATATAATTACTTTATCTAATTGTTTTAAGATGAAGATAAAATTTGCTTTTCTTTGAATGTTTTGTTTTGCCCAAGGTACCCATTTTAATTTTTCTTCTTCATAGATCTAATATTATTTGGAAAAAATGTTGGAAATATTTCAAAATATAGGTTGAAATTATATTTGTTCTGAACACAAACCCAGTTACTACAAACAGATAGTACATTAATATAGTTCCCTTAAATGAGCTAAAATATCCTCAATACCCTTGCATCCATGCTGTTCAACAGTGTCATGCTGCAGCCCCTTCTCACTGACTTGCTGGCTATGGGCTAAAGGGATATAGCGCCTTCTTATGAAGGAACACAGGTGTCACATGCACTTTGTAATTGGACCTGCCTACGCTTGTCGCTTCCCCTTCCCCGTGAGAACATACCTGGGCAAACCTGCTGCCAGATAAAATACGTGGAGCAAAATCAAAGTTGTTGTTCCAGCCCACTTTGGCTCAGGTGGCACAAAGCCCAGTGAGTGATTGCACCAAGACCCAAAGACATACTTAACTAAGCCCAGCCTGAATCATTCATTCATGAACTGTGAGCTTAAAAAAAAAAAAAAAAAAATGCTGGTTGCTAGGTCAATGATTTGGTGGCTTCTATGCAGCCTTATAGATGCCTGATAAGAAATAAACAGAAAATATTTTGCATGCATAAAATAAATTTTCAAAAAATGCAACTACTGCGAAAATCAAGGAAAGCATACCTTATTTTGTTTGGAAATTCCTAAGACTTAGTACAATTATTGACAGTCATATGACCTATGGCAACGCCGCTCATGGTTTTCAAGTTACAAATAGAATATGGTTGCATCAGTCAGTACTTCAGATGCTATATACATAATGATTTTACGTGTTGGGGGGGGACGGGTGTAGAGTTGGTTCTCATTATGTGTAGAATTTGCCTACTCCTTGCATTTATTTGTGACCTTAAATCAGGGCTTCCACTGCTGTCATGGTCATTCAAGAACATGTGCCTGGTAAAAAAGTGGTAAAAAAATTTGAATTGTAAAACATGCATGCTCCCAGCTAAGGAAGGAATCAACACTCTACCTTCCTGTATCAGCTTTCGTATTGTAAACCAGTTGTCTTTTCCAGCTCCATTTAAGGTCATTTTTTTTTTTTTTCATTTTGGTGTTTTTATGTTAGTGAATTTCTGCTTAAAATGACTCCCCCATGCATAGTGCTAGAGTGTTTTCTAGTATTCTTAAGCATAAGAAGGCCGGGATATGACTTATGGAGAAAATATATGAAGGAGATAAGCTTCGTTCACATGTGCAGTTCTCATACTCTTGGGGGTGAGTTCAGTGCTAATGAATCAGCATTACGGTCTGTTCAAGAACTGAAGAGGCTATTTGCTGATCTTTACGTGATGCTGTTAAAGTTACCTCCTAACAGTGAGTGGAAAAGATGGAAAGTGCAGCTAACTTGGTGGATTCATGAGCTATGAACAGATTCCAAATGAATTACAGTGGGCAACATCATTGTGAAGCTTAAAGCCAAAGAAATTTACACATGACCCAGAGTCAGAAAAAATGTTAAACTCTGTTCTCAGCTAATGCCGACTGGCTCCCACATTTCATGAGGTGGTACAGCATGAAACATGTGATACTTACAGGAGAGGAGGGCTCTGCAGGTCAGGAGGATGTGGAAGAATTTTTAAATATCTGCTAAGTGTCATACAGGAGAGGCTTATGTGGGAGAATAGGTTTTCTACACTGATGAGACTGACTTTTTTTTTTTTTTTTAACAAGGATGTTGGCAAACAAACTTGTATAACAAAAATGGCGTTCCAGTTGATGAAAACTTTGTGCCGAGAGAATCCCAAGAACCTAACCCTATATTTCCCCTAGGAGCAATAGCTTAGTATTTGCTAATTTAGTGTTTCCAGAATCTTTATAGAACATGACTACCATAGATAATGAAAATTAACTCTGTGTGTGTGTTTTAAAAAAACGTGTTGACGATATGAAATTAAATATTGTGTTCCTTCTCTTCTCATACCCATCTCATACCCAGTAGTCATTGTTGCAGGTAAATGTGAGATCCTAACCATTTCATTTTGGCTATCAGGGTAGTTGTGCCTCAGCCTTGAAAAAAAAACTATCTATCTATATCTATCTATCTATCTATCTATCTATCTATCTATCTATCTATTGATCTATCTAGACAGAGATGTAAAATTTTAATGTAAATCACTCTTTTTTCATTTATATTATAATTTTATCATTTTACGATACATGTGAAGTTGGCTGTATTAAATATGAGGATTTCAGGATTATAAAGGGAACTTAAAAAAAAAAAACAATTTGGGGCGCCTGGCTGGCTCAGTCAGTTAAGCATCTGCCTTCGGCTTAGGTCATGATCTCTGGGTCCTGGGATGTAGCCCCACAGTGGGCTCCCTGCTCAATGCGGCGTCTGCTTCTCCCTCTGCCCCTCCCCGCTGCTCATTCTCTCTCTCTCTCTCTCTCAAATAAATGCATAAAATCTTTAAAAAAAACAATTTGGTTCTAGTAAGATCAAAGCCAACTAAGCTATATTACTTATACATTAAAGAGAGGTCAGAACTCTCGAGATTATAATTAAGAATTTAAAATATAATTCTAGTGAGACAGGTAGGCCAGTAGAGGAAGATTATTTAATAAAAGATGTGAAAACGATTAATCATTTAGAAATAGCATATTTATATTCCTAATACAAACCTTACATCAAAATAAATTCCACATGAAATTGATTACATGTAAAATCTGAAATAATAAAGTATAAGACATAGCAAAAATATTTTTCAAAGGACCAAGCTTTTAAATACTATGGAAACACTAAAAGAAAACTGTTGACTGGATAAAAAGTGTAAAGCCATGGCAAAAATTACCTTAAAGCTGAAAGACAAAATGAAAAGTGATCAGACTTTTTCTGATTAAAGAGTGAATAGAGGGTTTAGGATGAGTAATGGCAAGTCAGTAAGAGATTTGTACTTACATCCTGGTAGTAGAGTATGTTGGTATAACTTTTCTGAAAAAGCAGTTGCCATATACATAAAACAAAACAAAACCAAACCAACCAACCAACCAACCAACCAACCAACCAACAAAAAACCCCTAAAAACATTTAACCTAGCCATTCCACATTTAGCGATATATCTCAAGTAAATAGTTGAACAGTGCACACTATACACACACAAACACACATACACACACCATACATACACACCATACATGTATCGTATACGTGACACTGTTTTTTTTATTATGTTCAATTAGCCAACATATAATACATCATTTGTTTTTGATGTCGTGTTCAACGATTCATTGGTTGCGTATAACACCCAGTGCTCATCACCACACGTGCCCTCCTTAATACCCAACCCCCAGCTACACCATCGCCCCAACCCCCTCCCTTCTGTAACCCTCAGTTTGTTTCCTGGAGTCCAGAGTCTTTCATGGTTTGTCTCCCTCTCTGATTTCTTCCCATTCAGTTTTCCCTCCCTTTCTCTGTGGTCTCCCACACTGTTCCTTATGTTCCACATATGAGTGAAACCATATACATGACATTCTTTACAGCCTTGTTTATTATAGTGAATTATTAGAGGCAACCTAATATTAGCAGTTAAGGATTTACTGAGTAAAATTGTTGAAGTTATTTTATTTTAGGAAAACTGTTGATAGGCTAAAAGAAAATATTGAAATCTCAGCAAAGAAGAAGAGGAAGAGGAGGAGGAGGAAAAGGAAGAAGGAAGGGAGGGGGAGGAGAAGGAGGAAAACAAGAAGCCTCTGCCACTGCCATCTGGAGTCATTTAGAATGAGTACTGACAGGTTTTATTTCTAGGAATAATGGAAACTGAGAAAAGAAATGTGGGTAATTCTCTAAAGGTAGTTTCCTAATTTAGAAAATGAAAAAAATTATGAAAATAAATTCCAGGAATTGTATGGATTAATCATAATTTAATTTACAATTCATTTGGCATTTAAATTATGTTTTCACCTTTATATGTAGTTCTTTGATGAGGTTTAGCCAATAAATATTGGTCTGCATTTCTATTTTAATTAGGGTAACATTTCTAGAAATGAATGATCAGGTCAAAATGCAGTGATTTTCTTAAGGCTTTTGAAAAATAAAGGCAATTACTTTTACAACAAATATATATCAATATGCTCTTTTTAGAATTAAGAAAGATATTAAGACTCACACCTGTCAGGATGGCTAAAATTAACAACACTAGAAACAACAGGTGTTGGCAAGGATGCGGAGAAAGGGGAAACCTGCTGCGCTGTTGGTGGGAATACAAACTGGCACAGCCACTCTGGAAAGCAGTATGGAGGTTCCTTAAAATGTTCAAAATAGAGCTACCCTACGATCCAGCAACTGCACTACTATGTATTTACCCAAAGGACACAAAAATACATATTAGAAGGGATACATGCACCCCAATGTTTATAGCAGCATTATCAATAACCAAACTATGGAGAGAGCCCAAATGTCCATCAACTGATGAATGGATAAAAGATGTTGTGTGTGTGTATATATATGTATGTATATATATAATATTACTCAGCCATCAAAAAGAATGAAATCTTGCCATGATGTGGATGGAGCTAGAGTATATTATGGTAAGTGAAATGAGTCAGTCAGAGAAAGACAAAAACCGTATGATCTCATTTATATGTGGAATTTAAGAAAGAAACCTTCCCATGAGCATATGGAAAGGTTAAAAAGAAAAGAGAGAGGGAAACAAGCCATAAGAGACACTTTATGATAGAAAACAAATTGAGGATTGATGGAGGGAGGTGGGCAGGGGATGTGCTAGATGAGTGATGGGAATTAAGGAGGCGCTTGTTATGATGACCACTGGGCATCCAGAAACCAATAATGTACTATATGTTAACTACCTAAAATTTAAATTAAAAAAGAAAGGTATTGAGATTTTTCTAGGTTACACATACTTACTATTCAAAACAGATCTAAATTTTTCTCTAAATTTTCATATTAAAGAAAAAGCAAATAAATGTAGACGACTCCTTTTGCAATCAAGACAAGACATGTTTTTTTCAATTCCTACCCAAAACAGTAATTCTTCTTTTTGCTCCTCTCTTTTTCTTTATATGTTTGAGGAAATAGACTTAAATCTGAGGAACAACTAAGATATAGAGAAAATAAGTTTCAAACTATGTAGTGTTGACAGGGGTTTTATTTTTATTCTGCTATTGCTAGGGCTCAATGATGCTCTATTGAATCTTACATTTTTCTTTATATCCCTGAGAAATAAAATGTTTCAGACGGACTATAAGTGCAGTTTTATGAAGAAAAGAAACTATATGAAATTGACACTTTTGTTCTCAACATATCTGTTATTGGCGTTATTTTCGGTCATAAATCTGTTTGCTCTACACAAGAACAAGTTGTTTTTGCTGCCGTAAGAATAGAGTCAACATGGTTATGGGAGAGTGAGTCACATTCCGTACTTCCTGCCCATCATGAACTAAATTGTCAATGAAGTCATTCCTAAGAAGCTTTATTATTAGTCCCCATGTGACAAGCAGAAAGAACAGCTTGATTTTGAAAGCCCCAGACTATAGAGCTGGCACTTAATGAAATCACGTTTTTCTATATAAATGTAAAACATTACTGTAAAAGTCATTGCAAAGAGTAAGTACAGACCCCCACCATCATATTTTCACTGAAGTACTTTTCTGACTCTAACTGCACTTGGAGAAATACCATTTTCCCTTCCTTCCTACTGATATTCTGTATGTCTCTCAAAGTCTTTCCTTCAGTTCTCGCATTGGCAGGAAGGAGTGTTCAACCCTAATGGCGGTAATACGTGTTGCAACCCCAAGCTGTTTATTTTTCAAGGTAATAGATTTGTGTGTTCTCCATCATGCATCATGCACGTTTTCAAGTAGAAATTTAGTAAGGCTCTTTCAGATATTTGTAGTTTTTTTCAGCGTTCCTTACCAGGTTGATCACGTCAATAAAAAAGTATAACCTTTTTGCATCAACAATTAGGGTACTGTATTTTCCTTCCATCTGCTAGAAATGTCAATGGATTTATGGAGTCAGCTCAAATCCCCTAAAGCAGCCTCTTTATTTTTATGTAAATATTTAGCTTTTAAAGTTCAGGTCTATTTTGAATACTTGTCCTTGGTCTATACAAAATCTCAACTATTATTAAAAAAAAAATTAACTTTTATTTGTGTTATTGTGTTCCATAAATATAGCAATGCATATTTTGAGAAAAATTTAGATTCTCATTGCTATCTTTTATGACTTCTCAACCATTAACTTGACATACTTTAAATTTTTTTATTAATTATTAATTGAGTTATACTCTGAGCTACATGTTGAAAATCAACACAAAGCAAATTCTCCATAATCATCAAGATATTTCCATCACACCAAGCATTGTCTTCAAGGCACTGTCATTGTGAAATATAGAATGTGCCTAATATTTAAAAACAAAGGAGTGGAAGGAAAGAACATACATAAAATACTATTGTTCTAAAGATATTGTAACAATATAACATAAGCAGGGTTTTTTAGCTTTATCTCACAAGAATATTATGAGAAATAATGAATTTCTGTAGGGCTGAATGCAAGGCAACCTTGGGTTTGCTGGATTTGAGTTTTGACAAAACAGTAAATGTGACTGTCTTTACACTGTGCACTACAGGAAAACCCTGCCTTGACCAAGTCCAGTATCTACTGGTGCCAACTGTTCATTACAAATGATCTTAGTCTTTTGGTAAATCCTTGATTTACTATTCCAGTCCTTTCTCCCCACCCCCACCTCTAGTACTTCTGGTTTCTAATTCCAGGAGGCTACTCACCATTCCTCAAATGCACAATGCATTTTTAAGCCACCATGCTCTAATTGGCACAAGAGTTAGACATGAGGAATCATCCAAGCACCAGTAAAAGGGGAATAAAATTGCCCTGGGAGATTAAACTGTAAAATCAACATGTAAAGAAGAAAATTCAATTTAGAGAGACTGAAAGCCTCCAGGGTCAGCAGGATTTAACTCCAAAGGATTAAATATATTAACATATCTAAAGAAAGAATAAAAGAATTCAGAGGAACTGTGAGAGAATCTGAGTAAGCCTGGAATTTGGGGAGGGGTGTGGATGAGCTCATAAAATGTCAGAAAAGGATAGTCAAGAGAGATAATTGTTCAGAGCATCTATCGAACAAAAAACCTACTATACAAACCATGTATGTGTGTGTATTTTTATACACTCATATACACACTCACATTTATACATGCATTTATCTCTATACATGCATGTATGTATGTGTCTGCTTGCCATCTATCCATCCTCATACACATATATACACATATGGTTGCTAGATAGCCCCTCTAAGTTTAGACTATCAGCCATTCTAATGAGCGGAATAGAAGAGACCAAGTTATATTTAAATTTTAAAATGCATATGTAATATTCTATTTCTAATTCATATTTAAAAATAAACATATCTATCTCAAAGGTTTTCTTCTAAATATCTTCACTTATTCATGCATCCGTCCATTAAAATGTATTTCTTGAGGGGCACCAAGGTGGCTCAGTCCGTTAGGTATCTGACTCTTGATTTCTGCTCAGGTCATGATCTCAGGGTTGTGGGATCAAGCCCTGTGTTGGGCTCTGTGCTCAGTGGGAAGTCTGCTTGGGGTTCTCTCCTTCTCCCTCTGCCCCTCCCCCCACTTGTGCTCACTCTCTCTCTCTCTCAAATAAATAAATCTTTAAATATATATATATATTATATTTCTTGAATAGGTTGCCTTCTCATTATTAAATATTAAAGGAAAAGTATTTTTTTCACCAGACCATATATCCATTATATTCTATTTCATAACTGAATTCATGCATTGCTCAAAACACTAATATTTCATCAGGTCCTTGCTTTCATGAAAAAAATCTGTATAGACTTCTGAAATTATTTTGACAACTGTAAAATTCATAAACAGCACTCTATTTTGCAAAATTTATATCACTTTCTTTTGTAATGCTACACCATTATGGATATGTGCACATAAAACCTTTTTAAATGATAAAATATAATTTTGTGGCTTCAGTTCTATGGTTTTTTTTCAGTTGTTTTCCATAATTGCTTTCATTTTCCTGGACTGAGATTATAAAATATATATGTATATGTATCTATATATATATATGTGTGTATATACATTCATATATCTGCATCTATCTATATGTACCTGCAAAGCATCTGATATTTGCTCATTAGAGTTTCACTAATGTAGATCGATATCCCAGAATCTTTGGGAGTGAGGCTGCTGAAGTTACTGAGGCTAGTGTAGTGCTTTGGGGAAACGGCCAAGATAGAACCACCCCAAGCGTTTTGTGTTCCCGAGCAAACCAGAAGGGAGTGCCTCCCCCTGTGTGATGTGAGCCCGACCCCCACATCCGCCCTTCCTCAGTGACTCCCTTGTCCTATAAAATGACATTCTCTCCTTGTTTGAGAAGTTCCTCATGAACAAAATGCCTCCATACTGCAATGGCTTGAGTAGAATCACAGACGTAGGGCTGAGGAAGTTAATTTTATGGACATAGACATTGGTAAATTCATCAGGGAGCTCACTTGCCTTCTCTCCCAGTATGTGTCACCATCCGAGGCATGGCAGGTGTTAATCCCTTTGTGGAATACCCTTCCCACACATCCTGGTTGGCAATCTGCTCAGATTTCACAAGTTTCAGCAAAAATGTCACCTTTTTACGAAGACTTTTCTGACCCATTATGTTGTTATTATTTGAGGTTTTTTTAATACTATCGCAATTTGTTGTAATTCATTGCTTGTATGTGTGCCTCCCACACAGAATGCAATTTATATTTCTGTTGTAAAGCACACTGACAAACATGCTGTAGGTGATCAATAAACGTTTGTTGACTGCCCAGTGTTGAATGAATGGCACATGGATAATGAATAGATGCAGTAGGAATAGTTCTCACTACTTGCAATGGCCTTTCCTTTCCTTATATAAATCCTACAAAGACATACTAACCTATATACGGTGATAGTAAGAATCATTTGGAATCAGCTCAAAATTACTCTTTTTATGATGTGTTTTACCCCATATTAATTGACAAATTTTGTAAAGAATAGAATCACGTCCTACGCCTGCGAATGTATATGGCACTGCCCAACAGTAACTAAGGTATGCCATTTTCCGGAGTAGTTGTGTATCTTGGAGTGAATTATTTTACTACATACACCACAAATCACTGAAATATTTTATGGATGTCCCAAGGAGCCTTACATCCCAGACAGTAATTTATCTGTGGGAAAAATTTGGGTAAATATTTGTAATTTAAACAGTGAAATTTTTATAATAAAGAGACTGTAGTATACACAGACATTATACAAGTTGTAAATGTAAGACTCTGAGAAAGATTGCTGGAGTTGATTGGCAAGATTATGTCCTGCAGTTATAGAGGAATGCACGGTATGGAGCCCATGTGAAATCATGAAATCCATGTTTTCAGCTAGCTGAGGCCATGTAGATTTCAAATTGTTTTTACACCTGGTTAAAATGTTATTTTTGGATTTTTTTAAATGCCTATTTTAAAGCTCAACAGCAATTTGGCCTATAAAATAGCACTGTTATTATAACATTGTGATGAGATAAGATTAAATGAATCAGAAATGATACATTAATTCCATATTACAATATGCATGGGTTTAAACATTAGGAGGGTGAATGGTCTTGGTATGTAATCAAGGATTTGCAATTTCCAAACATTTAAAAAATAGCTGATGTTTGCCAGGAAAAAGCTGTTGCTAGGCTCACTAATCTCAATTCATTAAAGTATTCTGTGAGTGCAGGGTACAAAGCTAGTCTTAAGCTGCCCCAGTTAATATGCCCATGGGACGCTGCACAGTACTTACTGGAGCCAGCCAATGGCTATATGGAGAAATGAAAGAATTTTCATTTTAGTGATACCCAGTATACTTCTCAAATACCCAGCCCATGGCAGTCCACAGCTCCCACTTTTGAATCACTTCTGCCCAGCCCCACGTCGTGCCTGAGTTCCTAGGTCTGTGACACATCTCATTACTATTCAGACTTGCTCCTAACATTTGTTTGGGTTCCCGTGCTAAACACCAAAATCATATAATTGACTGAAATGGGGGAAAATGTATCTCTTTTTACTTTCAGGTATATCATTATATTATCATTTATGCTAGGTTTTTCTGGTGATAGAGTGTTGAATTAATCTAAGCTAACAATTTTAATTATGGACATTGTGGCTTTGAATGAAGAGTGACAAGACTTTTGCTAAAGAGTTGCCCTCTGTTCTTTCTGTGGCTGTTTTCTTGGCTCCGAAAAAAAAACAAAACAAAATAAAACTGTTTTTGAGAAGGTTAACTTTGAAATGCATTTTCTCATGCATTTATCAATATTATTGAAACAAATATATAAAAATTATATTGAAACAAAAATGATAACTTGTGAATTATATAATTTTAATAAATGCTTAATGTCAATAATGCTTTCAATTACATTGTGTTTAGTACTTCCTGAATTGAAGTTAAGCATCTGTTTGGAAATGTGCTAATTTTTGACAGTTGATCCCTTTTCCCTTGGGAATTACCGTTTCTTGCACCACATCATTCTGAGGATAGGCATTCAACTTTGCCAACCTCGGGGATGGGTATATGACTCAGGACAATTGAAGTAAACCATCTTTCCAGGGAAGCCAGTTAGTCTAGGAAGAGGTAAAGCTTGTCAGTTCAGGGTTCTTTGAGCTGTGTATTTTTAGCCCCCACCCTCACTTTCTGGTCAGATCTGTTCTCTGTGAAGATAGAGACCTGCCTGAAAATAAAGCTGGCAAGACTTGAAAGCTCGGAAAAGTAAGTAGTGAATTTGTCACATAAAGGTAGGTAATATAATGCCTGTTGTATCTTAAGACTCACATAATGCACCTTTCATGATCCTAGCTTTAGGGGATTGGATAGAAAAATTCAGGACATTGAAATGTGTTGACGACTATCTCCCTCTTTCAGTAAGATCCTTTAAGAAAATGAGCCCCAGCCCAAACAGGCCATCAGGAATAAGAGAAGAAAGAATATATCCAGGTTTCTAGAAACACTTTCTGCTGATGGTCAGCAATCGAAAAGTCTAAAAACCATAATAGTATGCTTTGCAGTTTTAGAAAAGTATGTCAAATTCTTGGTCCCAAGCAGAGACATGGAAGCAATGATCAATCACAAGAGACAAAAGATTTCAATGTAAGGAGAGACAGATAAAAGAGGAATGCCTGATCACACAATTATTCTGGGTACTTCCTGCTTGACAGAGGCTGCAGTTGTGCTGAAAAAAAAAAAAAAGGCAATTTCTGGTAGTTTAATACAACCTCCTTACCATATCCCTGTTTCAGAGGCAGAGGCCAAGGTAGAAGCAGAGGAACCAGGAGAGGCTGAATGATGACGTCTGTAGCTAAGCAACACGTTCTTCAAGGTTATAGTGCCTGGGTCATGTGTCATGAATGGAGAAGATACCTGATTTTGCAGTCGGTCCTTTTTTCTCAATCAACAGTCAAGGGCAATCTTAGGGAAACTGTCCCTATGTCATATAAACCTAGCAGATAGTTGTCTACACATCAATGTGATCTTCTAGTCCCCATGCTCTCCTTAGATATTTCCATGGAAGACTGAGTAAGGGGTGTGCTCTCAGAACAGACCAGAGGATAGCAAGTGAACTGACCAAGAAACTCACCCCACTGTGAAGGCTGAAATCCTTGATATATCTGTGCAACAGGATACGGTCTGAACAATGGATGCACAATATTCCTTCTCTACATAGGAGCATTTTCTATTACATGTTAGCTATTTATTAATATATTTTTAATGGTCCCACTCAATGTACATTTTATAAGTAGAATGATTAGTCATTTGGGTGTCGGTAGCTGACTCATGAAGAATTACATTTGGTTGGGGAAAGTGCCATTTATTCAGAACAAGGACAATACCATTATTCTTTTCAAAGTTAGGACTATAGGATCACCCGTTTCGGGGCCATCCAATTTGCAAATAAAGCTCATATACATCTTCAAAATGTGATTCTACGTGATCTCAATATGGCGGAATAGGACCCTCACTGTTAAATGCATCCTGATTCAACATTGTCTGCTCTTTACGCCAAATTAGTTTATCTTCACACTGATTTTCTTTCTGCTTTGTTTCCACCATCTTGTACTAATACTTTTGTAAAATATAGAAAATGTGAAATTTTAAATCATAAAATATAAACCTAAACAATTTGTTGTAAGATTTAACAGACACTTTAAAAATTATTAAAGACTCACAATTTCTGTACATATTTCATTGCAGATGAGTTATGGACAGTTTACAGCTCACTTGTTGAGTAACAGGTTTATGCTTTGGGGGTCTGTTACCTCTTAACACGGTCTTTACTCAGGTTGAGATTCACAGTGGCAAACAGATTGACTGACGTGCAGTGAATCTCGAATAAATGTTTGGTTAACCTCTAATAAATGAATGATTGAATATATAAGAAAGCTCATTAAATTAATGTGTCAGAAATTCCTAATTGCCTATCCCAATATCTATTTTCCTTCTTCTTTTAATGAGACCCCTACATTTAATTTAATTTAATTTTATTTTCAATTAAAGAAGTTTCAGCTGTGTAAGATTAAAAGCCCCAAGTAACAGCCACTGAATAATATTAAACTTTATTTTTTTCCAGTAAAAGAATCTGGAAGTAGCAACCCAGGTCTGCTATGGCTTCTCCATGGTCACCAGAGACTCCGTTCATGATGCTCCCCCACCACTTTGCCAAACCTCACATGTCCCTCATATGATCTCCATCCAGAATGCTGCTGGAACCCCAACCAATATCTCCACATGCTGCGCAGTGACTAGAAGGACTTAGCAATGGTGCTTGTACTCTTTCTCTGGAAACTTCATTCAAATTCCACAACACCCTTACTCTACCTCTGACAAGGAACTTTGTCTACACAAATGTTTTAGAGAAGCCATGAAAGAGTCATCCTTTAGCTGAGCAGCAGGGCACCCAGCTAAACTGTAAAGGTCTCTATCATAAAAACTGTAACACCTGGATCATGGTACTTTGTAAAGGAATCAACAGATGAAAATGGACAAGTTAGGGAAGGGGGGGCTAGATTCAGTTTTTGATCTCAGTTCTGAATGATTTTAGACAAGTCACATTGCTTCTTATTCTTTAATTTCAAATATACAAATTGTCTCAGGAAATCTCTTCCACTGCTATTTCCAGCATCTTCCACAGCTATTATTTCCTTCTATCTGTTTCTCTCTAATTTACTGGCATTTTCATTCACTTAATCTTACTCATTCCTCAAAAGAACCAAGTATTTTCTTTTTCAATGGTGAAAGTGAAAATTCAGTAACTTATCCAAAGTCAAGCATCTAGAAAGAGGTGGAGTCAAGATTGTACTTCCTTATGATTCCGTGAAATTGTGTTCAGTATTTATAGAAAAATAATATTGATAAAATTATCTTAAACATGTGTTCCATGTTGAATGGCTACTTATCATTTATTAATTCAACACATTTTCATTAGAAATTGATTTCCTGTAGGCAGTAAAATAGAATATAGACATTTCATATCAGAGTCTTTGACCAAAGTTCAGGTTCAAAGATGTTGAGGAGCAAACAAGTATCAATATCTTTTAACAAAAAATGTATTTTTTTTTCAAAATTTTTATCTGTACCTAGTTCTTGGCTTCTAAATGTACATTTTCAGGAAGTGGTTTTACACTCAAAGAAGTGTACTCTACATTTTTAAAAGTAGGAGAATTGCAGTCAATTGTAGTAAATGTAGGTTATGGAAAGTTGAAGATGTTTTTGTGGTATGACTGTTGCTGTTTTGGACCATATTGTGTCCTTTGTCTACATAAAGCAATGTTTCATGACAGTCACTAGGCCGTTACTTTTTAAGTACAGATAATATTGTTTCATAATTTATTTGGGAAATAAAGGGGCTGGGCTTGAAATAATTACAGTTTGCATACAGTTTTTGATAACTAAGTATTAGATTCATTTCACATGGGAATTTATGTTTCTCGTATGTTCTACTGGAATTTATGTTTCTCATATGTTCTACTGGAATTATTATTCTAATAAATCTTGGGCCTCCACGTGAGACTCAGTCTAAACAACATTCATGCACAGATCGTACGTGCAAAATCAAATACCGAGTAACAATGATCTCTACTTCATAAAATCTGCCTAAATTTTAAGTTGAACATTTATCAGAGTTTATTTTACTCACTTTATTAATGCAATGTTAATGATAAATTTGTTGTAATAGAAAGCAAGATTTTTTCAGCTAACCATGTCCCTCTCTTAAAGTTTTCCATTCATCTTTCTGACCCTTCTTACCAATATCATGTATTTTTCTTCATCAGCCAAAATCTTAAAATAAGATGTATGTGTTTTAATTGTTCTGTTTTCTCCAGGAAAATTCACCTCAGCCTCATGAGTTCATATATCATAGTATAAAATCAAAATTTTAATACTTCTCTCCAGACTGGAGCTCAGAGTACATTTTGGTCCACCTTAATTGGGGTATCTCAAGGTCACCCAAAATAGAGGAACATACATCTATGTATTCCACAAATACACTAGACACGAAAGCTCACTTAATATCCAATAGTGGCTTTCTCGGAGAATGACACGAAGGTCCACAAGGGTTGTTTGCCATCCACCCGCTCCCTTCATCTTTATCCTCTTGATCATCATATTCTGTTGGGCTAAAGAGCGTTCAGATCCACTCAATCCTTTCTCTTCAATGTTACCACTTCAGTTTCCTGGTCTTAATTAACTCTCCAAATTGAAAATATGTCTTTTTCCCTTAAAATTGTTATTCTTATTTTAAAAACCCTCAGTGGATCCATTACCTGCAAAAATAATGACTGAATGTCTTACCTTGCCCTAGAAGGGTCTTTATGATCTGGCTCCTGCCTTTCTCTGTGAACACACTTTTTGCCAAAAACAAAAGATTTCATCCCAAATGAATTACGTGCCATTGTTTGAAAACATCATGATCCCTTATGCCTATGTGTCATGATATAGATAATCCTGATCGCCTTTCATATTCTAACTTCTCAGTGAACTTGCAGCAATCTATCTAGTTTCAGTTCCCAAATCACCACCGCTGCAATTCCCATTTCCCCAATTTCTGGTGAGCAAACTGCACCCTTAATTGTACATCGAGTTATAGCTATAGGTCTATCTGTCTGCCACAGAAAATGAGTTTACCCAGGATCCAGCACGATTTAGACGATCACTAAGTGTTTTTGAATGGATAAAGTATTGTCATACCGAGTTTCTAGCACCAAAGTTAAAAAAAAAAAACCAAAAACTACAAAGACTAAAACACTAGTGTTGTAATTTTTTTTTTCAATTTTTGGGTTAGTTTAGCTTTATTGCTGGCTGAAATATAGTGGCTATTTTGTAGGAATAATCGATAACTGTTTTCTAGCCATCTATGTAGTAAGAAAAGTTGAAGATCACTTTGCTAAAAGGCTCAGTGATAAGTTGACAATAATTTTCTGAAACGCCAAGTTTTTGTTACAGATTTTTTTTGTTGCAAACCAAATTTTTCTTTTAAAATTCCAAATGACTTTCGAATATGGAAATCTTAATCTAATACATTTTTAAGAAACACTGCCTCGTTTTATTATATATTTCTTGGTATATGTGCATAGAGAAGAAGGAGCTAGGGCCCCACCCTTGTGTGCTGGACCAGCATTTGTTTTGGAGAATTGGGTGTGAGCACAAGCTCCGTCTTTCACTCCTTCTTATCAAGGTCCATTTGCATGGTTTTTAACTTCTGTGATTCGTACTTTTATTTTTATGTTACCTATTTTTTAAATCAAGATACATATGGATGTACCTTTCTAAGGTAAAAGGTACTTAAATCAATGTAATTATGATAACTGGAAATAAGCAGCAGCTTGTCGTGACCTTCCTCCTTCCTAAGACTTGCACGGTAATCATGCTGACAGCAGCAAAGTCATTCAGGAACGTTCAGCATCTTCAGATAAGGCTCTTCCAAATATCCAGCTGGTGTGAAATCTGTAGTTGGTGTTCAGAGAATATGGTGGTCATAGGTGATTCTGCTCCTCAGCATGGAGGGTGTCTTCAATTCCACCCCTACCTCTTGCTCCCAGTAGTCCTGACCCTCCTCAGTTCATCAGAAAGGACTCTTCTGGCTTCCGTGGAGGTGTAAGCATCTGCCTGCCCAGGATGGCCATGATGACCCAACGGTCCCTTATGAAGACTTTTGGCAAGCTGACCTCTTTTGTTGTCACTTCTAGAATGACTGGTGCTTGTTTGTTTGGTGGCTTCTTTATGAGTGTTGGACCTTGGCTTCTCCTCTTTGCTACATCATCAGTCTCTGCATGCTCTCTGCCTAGATTGTGGGTTACATTAAAAATATCTTTTTATGAATATGGAAATCAGGCTGATTTGCATTTTATTTGCAGTTTAGTTATTTTCAAGAACATAAGGGGTCGGGAAATACTTTATTATGCCATCTTGCAATTAAAAGTTGGCTTTCCAGTTTTCAACATGAGGATGATAATGCCTACCTCATAGGATTGTTGTGAAGATTTGGAGACAAGAAACTACATAGCTTCTTAAACTGCTCAAATTTGAGAATGACTTGATATTTGTTTCATCCCCAAGACCTCTAATAATAGTAATTTTCCTGGATAAAATTGCATAAACAGGTAAGAGCACCTTCTAGCTCAGAAGAGGTGTGATAAATTTGTTTTTTCCTCTTTAATTTGGCTGATATTTTTACACAGAAGTACAATTACAACCTTATATAATTTCATTGTCTATATTTTAATTATCTAAGTTAAATGGAATGCATTCAGGTTTTAATTCTGTTTGGAGAATCAATACTCAATCACAACATTACTGCCTGTTTGAATAAGCTTTTGAACAAATGAAGGGAAACAATGTCTAAATAACTTGGTAATATTTTAAAGCTTTCAGAGAAATAATGATATTTAAGGACATCTCACAGTTTATTTCATACTTAATTATATTTAGAGCTAGACCAGGAAGAATAGAATTCTAGTATATTAAACCGAAGAAAGAGAAAATGCTTCCTAAGCCATCAAATATCCACAATTTATTAAAGAAAATATTTAAGATTTTTAATCTTGGCATTCTCCATAAAAGGCTGAGATATTTCAACTTTAATATCTGAAAGCTATCAGAAATTAGCTCCTCTATTATGACAACTTAAACTAATTAGAGCAGATAGCAACGTTTTATTTCTTTTTATTTTTTCCCTGTCCCAACTGAGTAATGATTGGATTTCTTTACACAAAGATAGCAGTGACTTGAATGCCCATTGAAGATGTTCAAGAATAAAATAATTACAAAACCAGATCATCACACTATTGAAACATAGGTGTGTAAATCATATTGTGTGGAGGGCCAAAAGCTAAACGAGGTCAGCCACTGGGGAACGCCGAGGTAAAAAGGGAGTTGCAGCTAACTGGGAAATAAACAGTAGCAGTAGTAGAAAGTAGTTTAAAATTAACTTCAAAACATGTAGTTGGTAGAGCCTCATGTTTAAGGGAAAAGTAAATACGCAGTGATGGATGAGCCTTGGGTGTTTCTCCTTGTTTTTCCATTTGCTAATGCTTCTGTCCTATTACATTTGCACAACACACAGATCAAGGTAATCAGAGACATCACGCTGTTCAGTCTCCTGTCTTAGAATTCCACATTATGGTCAGATGTTTCTCTTGGCACTGCAGTGAGGGAGAGAATAAGGACCAAGAGAAGAAGAAGTCATGGATTCTGGGGTGAGGGGCAAAGGAAGCCTTGTGCCCCAGGCTTCTCTCCCTGGGTGGACCTGATCTTAAACATATTGTGGGATAGTTTGGACCTTATGCACGGCAAACGTATCCATTTCTAAACATCTGCATTTGTGTTGGCACACTTCTCAATCAATTTGATACACTATCCAGTTGGGTAGAGAATGCAGAATTTTCTCCAGGGGGAAAATAACATTCATTTTCTAATGGTTCTCTTGTTTTGATATTTTCAAAATGAAGTCAGTGGATTAAGTTAGACATGACACTGAAACACTGTGGGTGTAGCACTATTCTGTGGCCTAATAATGCTATCAGGTTTTACACAGAAATAGTTTTGATGCCCCCATGTAGAAACTGATTTTAATACCACTGACAAAGGCTAGGGATGTGAGGTTTAGAATCTTAATCAGGTAAAACACAGATTAATCCAATTGGATTCGTTTAAATCACTTATATTTTGAATCACTTATTAGTGAAATTATTTTCTTTTTTTTAAACATATACTGCATACATTTTTTAAAAAGATTTTATTTATTTATTTATTTGTGTGTGTGTGAGAGAGAGAGAGAGAGAGCACAAGCAGGGAGAGCAGGCAAGTGGGCAGAAGGAGAAGCAGGCTCCCTGCTGAGCAAGGAGCCTGACACGGGACTGGATCCCATGACCCTGGAATCATGACCTGACCCGAAGGCAGACGCTTAACTGACTGTGCCACAGGTGAAATGATTTTCAAAGTATTTAAGAGGTATTTAATAAAACTGAAAGCTATTTATGATCACTTCAACAAAATTATTTAAAATATGTGACTTAATTCCTAGTCATGGAACACAGCCACACAGAGATCTTATTAGAAGATACAGAAATAAAGAGTAACCAGCTGTTCGAAGAAGACACATAACCAAAAGTTTCTAGCTCCATCCAAGATATCCCAAACCTTATATGTAATTTCAAAAAAATCTTCCTGCATATTCTGCTCTGTCTTTGACTCTTACAGCACATCTCATTTTAGATGCTCAGTTTTTATGAGAAATACTTGGTCTGTATTTACAATTCATTAAATCTACGGTTGGCGAAGTACATTCATATACGCCGTTATTCCAAATGTATAAAAGCCTTCAAATAACAGAATTGACTATTAGTTTTTAAATTCAAATTTTTAAATTAAAGTTAAATAAAATTAAAAATTCAGTTGCTCATTTATACTAGCTACATTTCTAAATCTCAATAATGTGATTAATGCCTACCATACTAAACAGAAGAGTAGTCTAGGGTACCTCTTTCAAATACCTATTTTTTAAACCAGAAGGAGAAACAACACTGAGGTTTGCCAACCCAAGTTTCTGAATTTAACATTTTCAAAGTAGTTTTCAGGCTAAATAAATCAATACACACACGAATCTGGACATTATTAGTTGGTTAACATCATATATGAACCTTTATCACAGAAATTATTGTCTCCAGTTGGTGGTGGGGAGGGAGCTAAAACTAAAGTTATTCAGATCAGGGGCGCCTGGGTGGCACAGCGGTTAAGCGTCTGCCTTCGGCTCAGGGCGTGATCCCGGCGTTCTGGGATCGAGCCCCACATCAGGCTCCTCCGCTATGAGCCTGCTTCTTCCTCTCTCACTGCCCCTGCTTGTGTTCCCTCTCTCGCTGGCTGTCTCTATCTCTGTTGAATAAATAAATAAAATTAAAAAAAAAAATAAAGTTATTCAGATCAATAGAGAAAACATGCACAAAATAAAGTCAAAAGAACATTTTGGTATTAATGCAAAAGTAAATCTCAGTAAAGCAAGAGAGGAAGTGATTCTAACATTAACTGAGGTGATACAAAAACCAAAGCAAATTTTAGATTTTGGAAAAAAGTCAATAAAAGCATACGCCATGAGAAATGATCTTATTGGGGATATGTTCACTCCTCCCACCAGAATACTCTACATTTTGAAGGAGCCACAAGATTCTCAGTCTTGTGAGCATACCTTTGTTTGGTAAAGGTTGTTTGACTCACAGTTAGCCTGTCTGTTAGGGATTGAGTGACATGACACCATTTATGAGACAAGAAAGGAGAACTCACAAGTCAACATTATATCATGTGAATTTTCCGGTCTCAGGCAGAATTTGGCACATTTACGTAGGACACCAGGAAAAGTTGGAGGAAGGTTTCTGAAGCTGTTGGGTAATAGTTCTCAATAGGTCTGTCACATTCCTGCCTTCTTATGAGTAGAGGCACTGATTGCCCAGATTGCCTTTCTTATGGTGTCGTAGGCACTTACATCACTAGAAGATGGAGATGGTGTCTTCCTCTGAGCAACAGCCAGACAACCCTACTTCTCATAATACAGTAGTTGGGTTTCCTAGGTTCAGGGTCCTACCTCCTTACAACCCACCATATGTGAAGATGTTGCTTGGGCCTCTTTGAATCACCCCCTGGGATCAAGCTCAAACAAGTGCAGCAGAAATGCTGATTCTAGGCTCCTGGGATTGCTATGGCGAATGACCTGTGCCTCAGCTCTGCCTCGGGAGTTTTCCGTCTTCTGGGCGCTCATGAAAATGTGGCAACTTTAACTGTTGGGTTTCAATGGAATGAAATCTCAGATTCTTCCTGATTCTCAACAAAGTTTACATTGACACTGGTTGTAAATAGGTTGCCCAGTGACTGTTTCATTTGGTGGAAAATATTTTGTGTTTTATTCAATGCAACACAAAGTTTTATATTAAAAATGAAACTATGTAGATTTCAATTGGAATGGTCTGTTCAAAATTCAGTCATAATTTGCACTTTTACATTTTCATGTCAATTTTAAATTTGTTAAATAGTTAAGTTTTTTTTTTTTTTTTTAAGATTTTATTTATTCATCTGACAGAGAGACAGCCAGCCAGATAGGGAACACAAGCAGGGGGAGTGGGAGAGGAAGAAGCAGGCTTCCGGCGGTGGAGCCCGATGTGGGGCTCGATCCCGTAATGCCGGGATCACGCCCTGAGCCGAAGGCAGACACCCAACGACTGTGCTACCCAGGTGCCCCTGTTAAATAGTTAAGTTTTTAAGTACTTTTTTATTTAATCACAAATACTTCAGTAAGTTCAAATTATAATACTATATAACCCAATAGCATTTAGTCCGGTAAAATAAGATATTCCAATCTATATAAATATCCTACTAGAATGAGCTATATCACTATGAGATATCAGGTTTTGAGAACTAGTTTATTAAGGAAGAAATGGAATGTCATTTGGTCTACGAGTATGCTAGACAAAGTGTGAACCACCTCATTTTCTAATAGGACTTTGTAAACTGTTTATCATCATAAAGTGTCAATGCAATCTGATGTTTGGAGGAAAATAATGTGTAGTCAGTTGTGAAATGTTTTCTTTTATCAATTTATGATGAAAGTTCCAAGTTCTGAAAAATACTTCCTTTATGTACTCAGAATAATTTCTTTCTACTTTTCAGCTACGGTAGATGTACTTAATGTGAATGTAAATAAAAAATGTATAAATAAAATGCTTTAGTTCAATGTTAACTTTATAAATTTCATTTTCTTGAGCTAGAGTAGAGAAAAAAATGTAAAGCATTACTTCTTGGAAAACATTTTTGCCCACAGTCTTCTCTTTTATTTACTCATCTATTAAACAAATGTTATTGAGTTCTTACAATAGATATGAATTGGAGCAACTATCCAGCTCTCAGCAATTTCTCCAAAGACTCTAACAGTGCTACTTTTTCTTTTCCTCAGTAATGACTGATTGTTACCAAGACAGAATGACCCAGATTAGAATTATCATATTTACTCTTCCCTACAGCACAAACACTGAACGTGATTGGTGTAACTCAGGTTTCTGATTTCCCTGAGGCTTGGTTGTTTAGTTCTTCCTTATATGATATGAGTCTCCCCAATACTCATCCACTTAAGTCCATAGCCACAGTTTTGCTCCTGTTAGAATATGTTTCCGTTGCCTGTAATTAAAGGATATCATTTATTATGTTCTAGGCAATGGGTATGTTAAAAAAATGAGTAAGAGAATCACTATGATCAAGGATCATGCAATTCAGTGGAGACAAGTAAATCATCAGTTGCAAAAACATGAGATAATTAATTGCAAAGGCAAGAATAAATCTTGGGTTCCATGGGAGACATCTGACAGACTTTTAAGCCAGCCCCGTTTGACAGGGTACAAGAGTGCAAGGGGAACTAAATTCCTCTACTTTTCTTCATTTCTCACATCATTAAACATGATGAAATTGACCTGGAATGTCTCTCCATTTTAAATTGCATATCTAATCTTCTCACCACTCTCGATGCCTCTACCATCACAAAGTTACCCTGAGGGAGCCAACACCCATTTAGGACTATGTGTCCTATAGAAAGGGGATTTTCAATTCTATCAATCCCATCTGCCCCCCCTTTTTTTATGACAACAAAAATTAATATCCAGAAAAAAAGAAAAAGAATTATACTTAACATAACTTACCTTTTCAGAAATTTTTTTTTTTAAGATTTTATTTATTTATTCAACAGAGATAGAGACAGCCAGCGAGAGAGGGAACACAAGCAGGGGGAGTGGGAGAGGAAGAAGCAGGCTCCCAGCCCAGGAGCCCGATGTGGGACTCGATCCCAGAACGCCGGGATCATGCCCTGACCGAAGGCAGACACTTAACGACTGCGCTAACCAGGCGCCCCAGAATTTTTTTTAAAACAAAATAATAATGCTTTGTGATAAAAAGGAGGCCTAGGTCAAGTAGTTTAGAATACAATGACGTATTTTAATATGAACATACTCAGGTAAGACTGCACTAGAAAATAATAATTAGATGTTTACAAATCTATGTAAAATTAAGTGAACATGGCAGCTAAAAATATAGTAGAACGATACACATTTTTAAATGTCAACTCAAATATTATAAGCAGCTTTCCACTGATAATGTGGTTTTCCAAGGGGTGACTGTGATCAGTAAAGATCCAAATAAAGCAAAATCTTCCTTCAATTTACATGGTACAGTTGAGTCTTGGACAATGTGGGGGTTGTGGGTGTCAGCCCCCTGGGGCAGTCAAAAATCCCTGTAGAATTTTGACTCCCCAGAAGCTTAACTACTAATAGTCTACCATTCGAAGGCTTACCAATAACATAAACAGATGATTGACCCATGTTTTGTACATTACATGTATTATTTACCTTATTCTTATAATAAAGTAACCAGAAAAAGAAAATGAAATTAAGAAAATCATAAGGAAGAAAAAATACTTTTATAGTACTTGGCTGCCGGTACTGAAAAAAATCCTTGTGCTAAGTGGACCCAAGCAGTTCAAATCCGTGTTATTCAAGAGTCAACTGTAGTTATGTTCTTGAGAAGCAAAGTGTCTATTAAAATAATGCAAAAAGGGCTTTGGTTTCTCTGTGAAATAGTGTTAGGTTCTAGGCCCAAATGATTTAAACAGACTTTTAGCCAACAAAAATGTCTAATAGAACTTTAGAAAGACAGGAAGGACACAGGACAATTATATGTGCAGAACTGTCATATGTCTTACAGAATATTGAGTTTCCCTTGACCACACCCAGTAAACCACAGCAAACCCAACCACCAAAATTATAATGACAAAATCATCTCCACTCACTTCCACAATGTTCCCTAGGGAACAGTGCCACCTTCACTGAGAACCACGCTCACAGAGAAAACAGTGAATATATACCGTGAACTATCACAAAAATAACCATACATTAGACCACAAGGGAAATTTCAGTCAATTTCTCTTATTTTATGTTATTAAAACCCATAATTATTGACCACAGTTCAATGAAATTTGAAAGTAACATTAAGTAACATCTAGAAATTTAAAAAAAAACACATATTTCTATCTAATTGAGGGGACAGAGAAGAAACAGAAACTTTTAAAATAATTTGAATCAAAAGACAACACTACCTATATAAATATATATAAAACAATATTTAAAAGGGGGTTATATTTTTATTTAATTTTTTAGAAAGATTTTATTTATTCATTTATTTATTTATTTATTTATTTATTTAAGAGAGAGAGCGCGAGTGAGGGTGGGAGGAGGAGCAGAGGGAGAGGGACATGCAGACCCAACTCTGAGTGTGAGCCAACCCTAGGACCCCGAGATCATGACCTGAGCCAAAATCAAGAGTCAGTCTCTTAACTGAGTGAGCCAGCCAGGCACCCTGGGAGTTATATTTTTACATGCATTTTACTGTAAACAAAATAAACAAAGAAAATTTTCAGCTCAGGAAGCTTGACTAATTAAAAACAATAAAAATAAAAACCAAGATCAATCGAAGTAAAGACAGAATAAGAAATATGGTAGAAGTTTAAAAATCCATCACCAACAAATTAGAACTGATTAATAAAATCTAAAGGGGTCTTTGAAAAGTCTAATAAATTAGGAGCTACCACAAGTGTAATATCATGTAGAGAAGAACAGGGAACAATATCAGGAGAAGACAAGGACATGACCTCGCAGTCCTTACATTATAAGAACGTCCAGTGGCTGCTCTCCTTGCTACAAGACAGGGCCATGTTACACGAGGGGCTTCTGCTTCCTCCTAGTCCAAGGATTCTTCCAGGCAGCGACGCCAAACAGGTACAAAAGGTAATCCCCACTCCCCCCACCCCCCTGTATTGGCTTTGCTGAAATCAGTGAGAGAGATAATATATTAATGCGCTGCATATCTGGAGCTTCTGGAGGATCACATCTGTAAATAAAACTTATGACTTGATTTGTTTTCTTTTTTTTAAAAAAGATTTTATTTATTTATTTGAGAGAGAGGGGGAGAGAGAGAGCATGAGCAGGGGGAAGGGGAGAGGGAGAGGGAGAAGCAGACCCCCCGCTGAATGGGGAGCCCTCCGCGGGGCTCCATCCCAGGACCGTGGGATCAAGACCTGAGGCAATGCCGGATGTTTAATCCAACTGAGCCACCAGGTGTCCCCTTGATTTGTTTTCTATGGTTAAAATAAAATAACAAAAAATAAAATAAAATCTTTCAAATGTTTCCTCAGATACCTGCCATAACAGAGCACAATTTCTAAATAGTATCGGGGTTGGGGTTATTTTCCTCTTTCTGGTGCCATTTTCATTACTACAAGATGTGGGTTCTGTTGCCAGAGTGCATACGTTTCCACTGTTAGTAAGAGCTCAGCTCGGCTTGGCTAAAATCCCACTGATTCTGACTCTTCTCCACGTTGTGGCCTTAAGAATCTTAAACATTCTTCAGCTCTATTGAATTATTTGCTGTTTTATCACTAGATAAGGTATCAGAGATCTGTATACTCTTGTCAGTTTATGGGATTACCTCACTTATATGTATAAACTNTTCCTGCTGGTTTTCCCTCATCATATGACTGTATAATGACTGAAGGTCTACTCACATCTAGATTTCTAGTTATGTTGCCAAAAAATACCTTGAGTATGGAGTTTCTGTTTGTGGCTGAAAATATCCCAATTAATAGACTCATTAAATATAAATAGTAATGCTGATGAATGTCAACAAAAATCTTTTGGCAAGAGAATAAAATAATGCTTTCCAGGTGTGTACACATCTAAGTAATAGAAGGATCCTCATAAACTCTCGTCCTGAAGTGGCTTGGGAATTAGTCTTTACCCTCAGGGAAGAGATTTTTCCAGCTAAAATTTCAGTGTCTTCAATATTGCCAACAAAAAGTTTTGGTTGGTCAAAATCTCTTATGTGCTTTTTGTGATTAATACAAAAGGAACAGACCTTACTCGCTTGATTAATGATAAATGCCAATAGGTTTTGTAGATACTTTAAAACATGGACTATTTAAGCCCTTGTATTGAGATTGGAACGGTGGAATGGAATAAAGGCGATACTTGTGTAACGATGGTGGTGAATATAAAATGGAGACAAGATTATATATTAGTTACAAAGAATCCAAGTACGTTAGACAAGACAGGCCATTAATACAATTGATGCTTCCCAGTGGGTTTCAGTCTTTAAAGCTCCTCTATCAATATTGACACATACAAGAGGCAGGAAGGGATTTAGATCTTTTGAGATCTGAAACTTTTATAATTTCTTATTGTTTATAATTTGCAAGGACCTCTTGCGGAAATGAATAAAAATTATACATCCAAAATTAAGTAAGAAGTAAAATATTTAAGTTGAGAAAAAGCTGGCAAATGTCACAAACGTAACAAAATCTAGGAGAAGAAAAAAAGCATATTTTGATTATTTAGTTGCCTGCCTCAATACTATATTTTTAAATTACTGGTTTGATGAATATTTCTGAAACACTACACAAAAGGAATCTGAAATTAAGGTATACACAAGAGCAATTCAAACACATTTTAAATTGCTGCTGTGTATACTGAGCTGCTCTAATTTGTAATAAATTACTCTTATCCTGTATTGATTTATTGGTTAAAATGTGTAGGTGCTCTGTACTTGTTTCTTCACTCTATTTGCTGACTTGGTAGCAAGCTGTGTGCTGTTTTGTCTACATTTGCCAGATTTCATTAGGAAAAAAATGCATCAGATGTGCTAAGGCATGATTTGGTAGATTGGCATGCAGAAACCATGCAGCTGCGTACATGCATACATAAGGCGCCCCTTAACCTTGCAGTGCTGCTATGAGATTGTGCCCTGCTTAGCTGGGAGTCATCTTCTCCCTCTGCCCCTTATCCTGCTCCTTCTCTCTCACACTCTTTCTCTCAAATAAATAAAATCTTAAAAAAAAAACCTTCCATTCTGAGCAACTCCCATCAAAAAAGGAATAAATGTAAGGTCCTTTTATAATCATATATGATATGCATACACATATACATATGCGTACACACATGTACACACACATTTCTGTGTATTGTTACCAAGAGGAATTGAATTTCTATTTTGATTGTCAGTGAAAATCATCTTCTGCTCACAATTCTGCATTTCTAGGGGTTGGAAGAGTTGTCCTCACCTAGCCCGTGCCTCTCGTGGCTGCTCTGCTTCTCCCGTCAGGGTTAACGTGCGAGCTCTGATGTGAAGGCTATGGGACCTGTTCACAACATGATACGACTTACCGGACTCTCTAGACTGGACAGGTCAACACAGGAGACAGTAGAGGTTTTCCTGAAAACCTCCCCTAAACATGCAGTGATCAGCCCACAAAAACTTACCGTGGAAATGATAACAAAGCCTAAAATAAACCTGAATTACCAAACCCAAATGACAAGAATTCCAAAAGCAACTGCCCAGAGTTGAACCTCAAAATTCACAGTAGCTGTGTAATGGTCCTCTAAAACCAGGGGTGCTATAATGGATGGGGGTCAGGGTAGAAAAAGACACTGATCTTCATAAATCACGGTTAAAGGATCTAACTTTTCAAATTTTACAAAATCATGAAACCATGTGACCACATTACAGGTTCCCTCCCCATGATTTTGAGGAAGTTTATAGCTTATTGTAAAACCACCCTTGTAAAGAAGCTATCATCCTTACATTGATTACTTTTTGTTATTATTTCTTTAGCTGTTACCTTTATCACGTGATCTTAAATGTACAATCACCACATCTGTTCTAATGAAAGGCAATTTGCTGGTCTCTGAATTAGAATTCGCTTGGAGCGTGGGTGCCAGCCAATGATACCCCAGAGCCTGCCAATTATTTCCTGTTAACAGCATCATCTATGCCCTCAAGGCAGTCCAAAATGTATACCTAAGCCCGAATTAGATAATCACGGAAACTTGAATAACACGGATCACAAGATCTTTTAATATTAGAGACTTAGAAATCACCACTTTCCAACTCCAGGTGTTCAGATAAGCAGCTGAGGGCCAATGACACCAAGAGATTTTCATTTTGTCTTTTTATTATTTACTAGAAGAATTAGGTGCATAGACCTCGCCTTTTTTCAGTACTTATTCTTCGGAGTCGCTTCGATAGAACCCTCCCATATATTAACACAGCCACTCTGCAATGAGAAAAGCTATAATATGTACAATATCTACACAGTACAGACTTTTTTCTATATTGGAATTTTACATTATTTAATGAACAATATATGCGCTACTAAATCAATCGATCTTTTAATGTGTGATGGTTTTGAAATACATAGTTTGGAACTAATGTACCTTTAAGTGTATGCATTTCCTACAAACTGAATGGGAGAGTGATGGCTTTAATTTACATCAAACTATCAATCATGGGTTTGGGAAACAGATTTTATATGAACTCTACGTTTAGTCAATATTCAATACTTCATGTTATATTTTTCATAACATGGAACATACATAATTATTTTTGAAAGTAGCCAAAGGGCATTTGAACGGCATCATCTTCCTTTTCTTACTATCAGTAATTTGTACAATCTTCAACGATTTCTTGTAGAGTTTGCTTTTATTTTTTGCCTAGTAGATATGTTTTATGGTAGGGCTAATTCAACGTTAGAGGGTCCTACATGTAACTCGTTTGATTTTTGATCGCAGAAAATTTCATTATGTTTAAAGGAAATTAGATAAGGTAAGAGAATGAATAATGAAATTAAACTTTTGATTCTATATTTTAGATAATTCATTTAAATTATTTTTTAGCTGAAATTACCTGGACAATTATTTCTGTTCTGTGGATCAATTTTATGTCTTGAGATACAGTATAAGAAGATTGTCATTTATTTAAACCCTTGTTAAAGGAAGAACATACCCCGTGCAGAGGAGATGGCAATTCCTAATATCCTGAGTGTGTCTGAAGCTACAGAGCATGTCTAGTATAAGTGATGGTTTATTCTAGAAAGCAAAATCTAGTGTCCCTTTATAGCTTAAACTAGTTCATAAATATTTACTTTTAATCACCAAAGACAATATTTTCTAAAATTTATATTATTGGTAATTGTTCCTTCATTTTTTTTTCTAGTAGATGAATCTTCCTTGGAAAGGGATTGTAATGGTTCAATAAAAGAATAATTAATTTATGTAGAATTTTTAAGACCACTCTACCCTGGATGTACCTTTCTTTGCCACTTCCAGCCTATTGTTGTTACTCACTAGATGTTAGAACAATTCGAGGACAGTTGGTATCACCCTTACTAGAGACAGGAAATATCTAAATTAATCTTGATTCTCTCTGAGGAAGTACAACGCATTTGTTCAAAATCAAGGGGTATTCAATTGAGCGTTACATTTACATCATGCTAAACCTCAAAATAGCATATCTAGCTTTTATTAGTTAATTGACAACACATCTCTTGTTTGTTTTGAAATGTTTTATTTTCCTAAAAATATTTTCTGTAATAGAAATTTGGATTTAGATTTCACCTAGGCAACATTGATGATCTAGCCCCATATGGGTCAAATTATGTAAAATGTTACCATTACTGAAAAAAAAAATAATTATTTGATTTTGAGTATTTTGGTTCTTTAGTTTGAAGCCATTGTTTTCCTGTTGATGTTGGATGTCCAAGTTGGATGCTGATTGAATGATTGCCCTATTTGACTTCAGAAAATGTGGTCAATGAAATAAAACTATGACACTTGTCTAAACAAAGCAACTGTCAACTCACATCACAGGCTCCTTCTAAATAAAGGACTCCAGTACATTAAATTTGTTTTTCTTTAATGAACCTAAGCTTTTCACTGTCATTACTCACTCCTTCTAAAAACAGAGGGAAATGCAATACATTACTCAAGGGAGACCATTTGTCTTGAGGTGCCTATTTTATTGATGTAAATAAATGAGATTTTGGCTTACTCAACTACCAATATTTTGACTTCATAGAAATTCTGTATTATATAGAATGTTGCCATTTTTGAAATTTATCCATACTCTTCCAAGAGACACTAGTGATAATGTACAGAAGCTTTAAGGTAAGACTGTTCGAAAATCATTGCCAAAAAAGCATGTTAAAGGGCTCCTGAATGGCTCAGTTGGTTAAGTATCTGCCTCTTAATTTTGGCTCAGGTCACGATCCCAGTTGTGAGATCGAGCCCCGTGTTGCGCTCTGTATTAGGAGTGAAGATGGGGCCTGCTTAAGATAGTCTCTCCCTCTCCCACTCTCCTTCCCCACCACCTCTCTCTAAAAAAACACAACAAACACAAAAAATGAAAAGAAACAAAACATGTTAAGAGAGAAATGAATGATGATTTCAGTTCTTGATTCGTAGATAGAAGATAGAATCAGAAGCCATCATATTTTAATACCCCAATTGTTTGCCAGTTCCCGTTTGTTGAACACATTGTTCAATATACTATTATTGCCTTTTTTTTACTTCTCTTCTACATTGTGACTATTCCCAAGTTAGAGTCCAGCCTTCTCAATACCATTATCCAATTATTACAAGTAAAAAGTGTTTCCGATTTGTTTTGGCATTTCCATTAGTAGCTACAGTGAATTGGATCTTTATGACAGAATCATGTGTTCAAAAATTTCACTGCCTGCAATGCATGGCACTTGACATCCAAAATTCCAAAATATTGTATATTATTGAATCTTGCATCTCTTGGTACAGAGAACAGTTAAGTTGCATACTACTCTGTTTGCAGAGAGAGTCTTTATAGTAATGTCCTGGCTACCTTGGAGACGCAATGGACTACCTCTCTTTGGTGAAAAAGAAACCACACATCTAGGCTAAGGCACAACTTTAAATGAATCCATAGGTTGACAGGGAAGACTTCATGGCAGAATTAGTGTCTGTGAATGTTATGAACTTCTGTCTTGTCTACATACCTGACACATGCTTATCTGTAAGTATAATTTGAGAATAACTCTCCTGTGAATTATCCTGTATAATAATATTTTTTCCCCAGTGAAAAAGTCAATGAAGTGGTCCATCAGTCAGATGGTAAAAGAATAGCTGAACAGAATTTGCTGCTTCTTTTTTTTTTTTTTTAAGATTTCATTTATTTATTTGAGAGAGAGATAGTGAGTGAGAGAGCACAAGCAGGGGGAGCTGCAGAGGGAGAAGGAGAAGCAGGCTCCCTGCTGAGCAGGGATCCAGACACCAAGCTCAATTCCAGGACCCTGGGATCATGCCCCGAGCCGAAGGCAGACAATTAACCAACTGAGCCATCCAGGTGCCCCTAGAATTTACTGCTTATATTTCAAACAAATTAAAATATATTGAAAAACTCCCCCCCCCTTTTTTTTAAGAAGGAGAGCACAAGTTGGGGGGTAGGGGCAGACAGAGAGGGAGAGAGAATCTTAAGCAGGTTCCATGCCCAGTGCGGAGGCTGACACAGGGCTGGATCTCACAACCCCGAGATTATGACCTGAGCCAAAATCAGGAGTCAGATGCTTAATTGACTGAGTCACCCAGATGTTCCTGAACAACTTTTTAATTAATAGAAAGTTTCCCCTAAAAAATCTGACGTTACTAGAACTAAAAAAAAAATATTAAAATAAACCGTTTACAGAATCTACCTATAAAAGATACTGCTCTTTTCTTAGAAATTTAAAGTAAAAATTACTTTCTTTTGAGCTTACTTGTATAATAATTAAATTAAGTCAATTCACATGAAAATTATATTTCATTTGCCATTGCCATTAAGTGGGGAGGCATTATTATGTTATCAACATAAATTCTATTTTTAAGGTCAGTGATTTAATGGAAAACATTAGATGCCCATTCCTTTATTCAAGAAAGTAAATTAGCCTTTACTAAGTATTCGTTAGTACAAATTACATAGGACTGAAAACAATGTAGTTAACCATATAAGAGAATAAAAGAATATATTGATTAGATATTTGCTTCTGAGAAAAGGGAAATCATGCCAATTTGAAATGAACAATCTTAATTCAAAAAATATCAGGAAACAAAGGGGCCTCAGAATCAATTTTATTTATCATATGATCCTATGTGAACTACATAAGGACTAAATATTCAATGGGTAAAAATATTCATCCCATCTATTTTTCTTTGCATTATGAAATCATTATATACAAATCAAGATTTATGTTCATGTTTGCAAAACATGCTTTTTCCATTTTCAAGTGAGGTAATCCTTTTGGACAGAATTTGAATTTAAGCTTTTTGAACTTTTTGGATTTTCTACCAAGGATTGATTTTTCTAAGTGGGTACTAACTCTATTTCTGTCAATATGACAAGACAATTGAGATAAGGGAAAATAAGTGGAGGATTAAATTTTAAAATTAATATTTTGGTATTCACATGTGGATTTTAAAATAACTTTAGCCTAATTATTTTCATAAGAATCATAAATGTTCCTGTGTAACCTCTGTACTGAAAATACAGTATTAATGCACACATGTAATAGTTTAGCATATTATTTCAGCTTTCAACCTTACGTGTTTATTACAAGTAGATTGTATCTGGAATATGTAATTTAATATTTTTATCCACTTATGAATAATAAGGGGTAGCATTAATAAAGGTACAAAGAGTTACATTGATGCATAGGCTTTCACAAAATTAAATAAAATTCCTGATTTTTTTTATTCTGATATTTAGTAATCCATCCATACCTTCTTCCAGTAAGATAATTAGGTAATTATCTTGCTTTAATTAAGCTAAATTTTGGTGGTGGTAGGAATAGAGTATAAACAAGGAATGTGTTTATGGACAAAGTTTAGTCATTTCCTTGTTCTGTGAGTGGGTACATATGATCTGTACATCTCTAGCTTTGTTACCTGGCCTTTACTTGGCACTGTTTCCATAATTAATTATACTATCTATATTCTCTTTGTGTTGATTATCACAATGGTCTTCCTTTTTTTCACAAATATATTTAGTTTTTTTAATGTTTAGATACTGGGCAACCTGTTACGGTCATCTTTTCGGTATTGCTTATTTATTCAAGCAGAATGAAATAATAATTAGATATCTTGGCTACTGTATAAGACAAGCTGCTTCTCAGTTGCTTTTCAGGAAAACATGGAATCATAGCAATTTCTAAACAGCTGTTTTGCCATAAAATATATGCAATATACAGGTGATACCTGATTATTTTTCAGTTTTGTAAAAAGAAAAAAGTCTCTAAAATGTATAGCTAAATTTGAAGTTATAATGGAAAAAGAAGTGGAAATATATACAACTTCTGTGCTTTTTCTCTTAAATCGTGATAAAAAAATCAAGTTTTCATAAAGAGAAATTCCTTAAAAACTAAGATATTCCAAAGCAAGGCATATTAATGTAGTTAATTCGATATCACCTCTCAGGAATGGACAAACTCTTTTGAAAAAGTGACCGGTAATAAATAATTCAGGATTTGAGAGCCATAAGTCTCCATCAAAACAGTCAACAGTGTCACAGAGTGAAAGGAGCCACAGACGAAATGTCAACAAATGGGGGTGGCTGTGTACCAATAAAATCTAATTTACAGACACAGGGATTTGAATTTTGTATGATTTTCAGGTGACAGAAAATATTACTCTTCTCTCAATTTTTCGACTACTTAAGAATGTAAAACACATTTTGAGCTCACCAGTCATATACACAGATGGGGTGAGCCATAGATTGCAGACTACTGAGGTAGACCTGTTGGTACGCCCGGCACTTCTGTACTAAAGTATAACAACACACAGTCTCCTGGTGCTCTGCTTTGCCTTACCTTTCAGCTTTATGACCAAGGGATGGATTTTTCCCCTGGGAGAGAGAAGGTATGGTCCTGAGGTCGCTCTGGGGTGACATGTGGGCATTCAGCACCTTAACTATGAAATAAAGATGTCTATAACATCCATTCCTTGGTACTAATTAACCCAAACAGAACATTTATTTTTATTGGGTTTCAAGGCACCTGCTCCTCAAAGGTGCATTGTTAAAATGGTCTTGTTAAATTGTGGTACGTCCATACACATAAACTCGCTTATTAAGCCACTATGTGGAGGAGTTGAAATGCTATTAAATATACAAATGTAATTCCACTAGGGCTTTAATAGTAGGGCTACAGTTCTCCCAGATAATTCACCAGATACTGACATATTTGTAAATAGTCCACTATGCTGGATGGGCTGCAGTGGTTTGCAAACTGGGGTCTGGGAAACCTTACTGTAGGAGTTGCTGAGAACAGTGAGGGTGACTCTGATCTTCTTTCACATAACAGTTCCACTTTTGTTAGTGGTCCATTTGGTCTTCCACACAAGATTCATTTAAAGAATCGGTCTGCTTTGCTGATATATATTTTTGAGAATCAGTAAACTAGGGCCTTAGTAGCTTGGCTAGAGCGTGTTTCAGTGTTTACTCATCAGCTGAACAGTTCTCTCACCTATATGACGAGATAGTCCAAAATCTCCTATCGTTTTGCGTTCAAGAACTTCCCGATATCCCCCTACACTGTGCTGAACTCCTCGTATTAATCCGAAAACCTGAAATTTATATGACGGTCTCTGTAAATGCCTATGGTAATTCCTGCCTATTTAAAACCCTGTTCTTATTCCTACCGATCTCAAAAGCAAGCTTTTGTTTCTGGCTTAATTTGGTTACATTGCCTAATTGCTACTTGTGTAATTATTTTATTTTCCACAAATAGAATTTTATTTTTGCGTATAATTTATGCTTCATGTATTATTTTCTAAAATGTATTCTAGAGAGTTTAGAATAAAAGTCTGTATTCGATGGATATTTTCCTTATTGATTAGTAGGTGTTTCTTGAAACATATATGATTATGTATTTATTGTCTTTAGAAAATGTTCAATATTATTAAATATAAGTAAAATAATCTTCTAGAAAATTTCACCATCCTTAGTGATGTTTATATATGCTGTTATATAACATCTCATAATTTAGGAACACCTTATTACTATTAATATTTGTTTATATCTAGTCTTTTAAAACTATCAAAAACAAACTAATCAAAATATTTATTTTTTCTTTGAGTTGCACAACTCTCTGAAGTGTATTATTGAAATGAGCTATTAAAATTGTTAGACTACCAAACACAATTCTTGATTTCTTCTTCTTTTCTTTCTTTCTTTTTTTTTTTTAAGACAAATAGGGGGCAGAGAGACAGAATCTTAAGCAAAGTCCCCGCTGATCACTGAGCCTGATGCAGGGCTCCATCTCACGACCCTGAGATCATGACCTGAGCCAAAATCAAGAGTCAGACACTTAACTGATTGAGCCACCCAGGCGCCCCTCTTGATTTCTTTATTAAGTACTTTTTAGGGTATTGAGTTCTCAATTTCTGAGTAAAAAGCATGACGTCTCTGTCTTGCTTTCTTATACTTGATTTCGAGTAGTGAAAGCTTCAAGGAAGAAATAATGCCAAGCACCTTTTCAGTGACAGCAATAAAATTAAAATCTTGAGAACAGTGACTTTCTGAGTATCAGCTAGTGATACCAGTTACCCTTGAGTCCTTTCAAAGGGCACAATTAATTCTTGAATTATGCTTACTGTTTACATTACTTATTGAATAACATCAGGCCTGAGACTTAGGCAATTAGTTTACATCTGTTTCATCAATACAAGTTGCTCAGTATGCGGCAAAGGGTCTGCTGTCTGAAGCAGAGGGTCACTTTGCCAGAGCAGATCTGGAGAGGCAGAATCGGAGGAAGAGAGAGGCCCCTCCTTGTAACATAAGATGAAGCTGATGGCAATCCTGTATCACATTTCTCCCGAACAAAAAACAAACAAAAAACAAAAAACAAAAAAACATTTCTCCTGAACTACATGTGCTGAACAAGCTCCCTGCACTCTTTTGGGTAGAACACTGGACTTTTTGCTTCTACCACAATCCCTGTAACTGCACGTAGCCACTCCATGTCTGGGATCAGGCAGTTGGCTGATGTTTTCTCGACTCCGAGCTGAAAAAGAGTAATTCCCTCCTTCAAAGAGCCCTGAACCAACTCCTGTGTCCACTCCCACTGAAACTCAAAGCCCCAATAAAGCTGGGCACAGTTAATTGCAAAAATCCAATGGAAAAATTAACCTTACCTTAATTACTGTGTTAGTAGGTTCGTTCACCTTTACCATATTCTACTGGCTAAAAGCAAGTCACAGGGTCCTCACATACTGAAGAGGAGATTGTAGCGTGTGAATAGCAAAGCAGTGAAACTCCTGGGGCCACTCTTGATAAATATCACATGTTAATATCAGCATATTTACAATATCTGCATTTTGTACTAATATTAGTGTATTAATATTTCTCTATTTGTGGCAATCAATGCCAAATGTTATTAACAAGTCAATACATATTTGTATGATATTTTATTCTATGTTGCTCCTTTGTTTTTGTCTTTTAAATAAAATATCATATACAAAATAAGATCATAGTAATTTTAACAATTTCATTATTGGCTCAGTTTTAACTGCTTCTCTACTGTGAAGAATAAATTCCTTTAACACAGTATAGCAGGATAAAGATTTTAGAAAAACTAATGACACAGCAGAAGTGAGAAGCATTCATGAATTTCAAGCACTATGAGAATTAAAAAAAATATCAGAAAGAGAACAGCAGTGTTTTTTTAAAATCATAAACTAATGTCATCAATTGTGCATTAACTAATTTTTACTCAGGGCAGCATCCATTGATAACACATTTGAAAAATATAAGTCAAAATGGAGAAATGATCACTGTAAGAAATTACTTCTACATTGTAAATGTCTGCAACAAACTGTCTATAAAGGATGGAAAACATCCAAATCATTGTCCTCATTGTACATTAACTATATTTATGTGTATGTGATTATGATTACCATTGACCTCATTGTGTATTTTACTCTGTGTGTGCGTGTGTGTGTGCGTGACAGACAGAATGATCACCAAAGACAGATGAGAGTCCAGTGGAGGGGATGGACCTTTTGAAGACAGATGAGTGTGGAACCAGCTGACTTTCACAAGGTCATTATTCAACTTACATCTCTGACTTCTAATCAGAAGCAGTGATATGTTTGTTTAGAGTATTTATTGGTCTGACATTATGCAAAGCAACTCATCTACATTCTGGTTTATTGACCACCAAAATCTCATGAAGTCACTACTGAGGTAACAGCCATTTTTCCGACAAGGAATCTTAGACTTGTTAATGTCATACTACTAGTAAGTAGAGAATCCAGAATTAGAATAAGCTACCTAACTCCAGAATCATCACCTGGGTTAGTAATTCAGATTTTTTAATCTCAAAGTTATAATTGAGGCTAAGAAGCAGCAAATAAGAGACTCTTGGAAACAAATTAACTGCATTTATTCATTCCCACCACGGCATACTTACTGCCCAAATAGCCAGTAGCCTGTCTTTTTCTTCCTCCC
>NW_024423344.1:72009755-72036157 GCF_017311325.1 Ursus maritimus
TTCTTTCTTTCTTTCTTTCTTTCTTTCTTTCTTTCTTTCTTTCTTTCTTTAGAGAAGCTACATTGTTTATCTATGACAGTTTCTAATAAACGGTCACAATATTGATTTGGATACAAATGAGCCCTACTTAAATATACCTTACCTCTAAATAAGTTTATTTTCACTATTTGATAACTTCTATCTTATTCCCCTGTTTTTTTTTCCCCTTGTGTCTATGCATACTCAAACCTTTTATTTATCTATATTCATTCTGACAACATGAGACTAAACTGTTATGGGAAACAACATTAAAACAAAATTTATCCATGTATGAGAGGCAGATACCAACAATCTCCTGAAGTTTTGAAGTGTGGAGTTGTTCCTGACTTTGCATGTGGAGCTCCTTAGAGAACCAACTAGTAAGGCTAGTCCACAACGTGTTAGCTGCAGGACAAAGCACCCTCCCAACTGATCCAGCTCCTGACAAGCTGATATGATGTGTCCTGACACTAACACTAAGTTAGGCTGCAAGCTGTGTGCTTGTACATACCTTCTCTCTTTTCTGATCTTTTTTTTTCTTTCTATATTCATAGCCCTGGAATTGATCATCTTTGAGGTTTTGATAATCAGGGAATAGATTTGAAGGAATCCAGCAACAGTCAATAATCCTTTGAAGGACATGTGCTTCGTAGATGGTTCTCTTGGAGACCAATTTATTTACCTAAGTAAAACTACCCATAAAAGCTAATTTACTTAACAGAAACCTGCATGTTTGGGCTGATTCCATGAGATAAGTGGGCTGCATTCCCACCCTGGGGCAAACACCTTGGCTGTTTTTTTTTATTGTATTATATTGTATTGTTTGTATTTATTTATGCATGCATGCATTCATTCATTTATTCATTTTAATTTTACTATTTATCTTGCGAAATGTTCTAGTCTGGTTATGACCTGAGCAGAGCTACCCTCGGTCTGTCAACCCAAATGATGCATGCTGACAGGGCTGGGAAGGTAAGTTACTGAGTTAGCTGGAAGGTAAATGGGTGATGGTTATTTTTTCCTGGTTGCTGAAACCACCTCTGGTGACTTAACAAGAAGGTTTTTATTTTTTTTTCCCAATATACCCATTACCAACATATGGTAGTTAAGTAAACCCATGGCTAACTGCATTGTGTCAATCAAACACTAGACTCACTAACCTTTTAATAACTGGTTGGCAAGGACTACTTGGAAAGAAAACAAAACAAAACAAAATAAACACAGACCTCTTGAGTCTTCTTACCACATCTCCATTTTCCTTTGCTGTTGAAAGCCAACATCAAACATCAAGCTAGGAATGAGCCTTAGGCAGGTGGGAACCAGGAGCCAGACTTGCGGAGGGTTTGTTGGGGGCTAGTCTCGGAAGTAAAGTGATGAATAAGAAATAAACTCCATTTTGGCAACTCAGAGTCTAGGAGGGTTGACAGAAATAAAAAAGGAAGTTAATTACAATGAAATGAAGCAAGAAAATAACAAAAGCGAGTGCCAGCTATGATGGTGGTGGGAACCAGAGCGTGCTTGACTAGCTGGTGGGCTCTATGAGGAGGCTTGAAAGAAAAGGAGGCGCTTGACATGAATCCTTTAATAAAGTTGGGAGTTCGAAGCTATCACTGATGAGGTCTTCCTGCCTTTATGAATAATGGAGGACAAGAACTAAGAAGAACTACATCTTTGAGTCTATGTTTCTCTTCTGGAGTCACATGAGTTTAATATCCAAATTACAAAACGTTTCCAGGGATAGAGGCAGGCTTGGCTAACGGTCCCTGCCTCAGTAGACACAAGAGCTGCTCAGCCTCATGACTGCGGCAGCAAAATGCAGACAGACATCAACTACGCAGATCTCATTTAGACTGAAGGGGAGAACGCGGCAAAACTCTGACATTGTGCACAACTAAATGAACACTCGATGGGTTCTGTTGTTTTTAAATGAGCTTCTTGTGCTTGTCCATGAGACCATAAAATGTGGAACAGTGCTGGAGGCCTCTGCTATTTTTATCTGAGGTGCACAGAAAGTATGACTTTTTTTTAAAGGAAATGTCATTCCGGTGATGGGTTGCTAGCTCCTACCGCATGCACCAAGGTGACTTTGAGAGCAGTGTTCTGCAGTGCCCAAAGTCAGAAGCTCCGAAATTTTAGCATCCTGCAAAAGGCTTACTGATTGGGACAATATTTCTTCCGATGATAGACCCCACAGCACTGTGCTTCTCTTGCAGTTTTCAGTTCTCTTAAGTGATACCTGCCCAGCAAAGCTAGCTGAGTTCTCTCTGGATGTGTATCAATGAGACCCTGTGTGTAAATTCTGAATAAGGCATTAAACAGCTTAACCTAACCGGAACCTAAACACAGGAGCATAGCTGGTACCAGTGTTGGCATGAGATTAATTGCTTCAGGGTAGTACAGATTCAGCTCTGTCTGTGCTAGAAAATCATACTCAGATTATTACGAGGTTTGGAAATAAATGGCATACTTCAGCATGAGAATTATATGTGTAGGTGTTGAAATATTGGTGAACAGGCCTTTACCAAATGGTAAATGTTTTTGTTTTTGTTTGTTTTATTCTAAATTCAGTCTTACCTACAATGTTTGAAGGTCAGAAACCTTCAAATGCAGGCATTCAGGTGGGGTTTTGCAATGAAAAGATTAGAATGTATCTGTTCAGATAAAGTGTTATGTATGGATTTTGAAATCATCGTTCGTGTAAGTAAGGAGCCTTCTTGCAAAACAGAGGTATCCAAACTGTGACTCATATACTGAACTTGAAGAAAAAGCAATAACAGCAAAACCCCCCGAAAACACATGATTCCTCAGATAAACATAAGTCAAGCATTTCTAGGTGAATTTAAAGAAAAATAACACAGGTATTTAACACCCTATTATACAGAAGTGTACATTACTTTGCAATCTCCTGCTTATTATCTGTGACTTTAAGAATGCCACCTAAGGGGTGTCTGGGTGACTCAGTCAGTTAAGCGTCTGCCTTTGGCTCAGGTCGTGATCTCAGGGTCCTGGAATCGAGCCCCAGGTTGGGCTCCCTGCTCAGCACGGTGTCTGCTTCTCCCCATCTCTGCCGACCTGTCAGTTCTTCCCTAGTTACCTGAAATTCCAACAATGGTAATTCTTTTTCTTTTTTTTTAAGTTTTTATTTATCTATTTGACAGAGAGAGTGACAGCCAGCGAGAGAGGGAACACAAGCAGGGGGAGTAGGAGAGGAAGAAGTAGGCTTCCAGCAGAGGAGCCTGATGTGGGGCTCAATCCCAGGACTCTGGGATCACGCCCTGAGCCAAAGGCAGACGCTTAACAACTGAGCCACCCAGGCGCCCCCAACAATGGTAATTCTTAATCTCCTTGTCAGAGGTCACATAAATAACACCAGTGCTTGTCTATGCTGGAAGTGCCCTCTGGGGTCAAAGAAGAAATTTTTGTGTGTGAAAACTTGAATTTTCTCTTGAATAAGGGCTTGTTATTTTCATAATTCACCCACAATTATGTCATCAGAGCATTCTTTCCAGGACTGCCAGGCATAGAGTAATTGATAACAGAACAGCTATACTGTAGAGTGACTTACCTTTATGAAAATAAACCACAGTTATCGTTTGAAACTTACATGAAAGAGAGATTAATGGGTCAGAGGAAGAAGACATTCTATAAATCACCACAATTCACTTGTCCATGTCCAGTTGCAGTGATTGGTGAATGATGCTAGACATTTTACACTTTCAGTGATCAATAAGGGACAGTAGATTAGACATACTGGACAAGTTCGTTAGTTGTCCTGGTCAGTTTATTTAAGGTTCGGTATGTCTTATTTCATACTAGGAGGCAAAATGAAGAGTGCCCCAGCATCCCTGCTCCTGTTGACTTGCTTTCTGTGCCCAAATCTCTTTATCTTTCAGTTCAACCATTTCAGTAAAACGTGGGAATTACGTCCTCGGGGGACGATGTAAGATTACTTGAAAGGTGCATTGTGCTGTTCAGATGCACGCTGCTCCGTCAGTAGAAAATATTTTAATTAATAACATGTAAATCACTCCAAATTTCTTGACAAAAAATATTTTGAAGATGAGTTTGAGAATTAAGCACTTAATGAGGAGTCACCTTATGAATATAAATGGGTTCATGGGATATGTTCGTCAGTTTGAAGCTTAACACAACTGAAAAGCTGTAACAGGAGTTTATTGTTAAGAAGTAACTTGAACAACTCTTTTAATTCAATGTGTCGTTTGAGTTGTTGTTAAATAGCCATAGCTTATTTTGAAATACAAATTAATTATCTATTACAAGCATGCTATTGCTTATCTCCTTCAAAGTCTCATCAGTATGCAAATGACTCTAATTAGGTCACTGTCAGACAATATTAGCGCAGAGTCACTTTCCACGGTTTAGAATGAAAGGTTTTGGTTCCTAAATATTTATAGAACTGTTTCTGAAATCAGCTTTACTTAATTGGGTTTATTCTGGAAGTCTTATTGGTTCAGAGGAAATAATCTCTGACAACAAAGAAAAAAATTACTCTTTATAAAGCACTGATGTTTAATTGACACACAATTGGAATATTAGAGAAGGCTATTCCTATTTGTCATATAAATTTTACTTTATGTTCTTAAATCACTAAAATATCTTTCTGTATATTTTAATCATCTGGTTTTTTAATTTATCACCATGAGAACAAAGGCTTAACATGATTGCAAAAGAACTTTAAAGAAAGTTTAGTTCATTAAGAATAATATTCTTCTATACAATAATAGAATTACTATCAATAGATATTAATTAATAAAGCAGGGCATCCCATGGCTGCGTTTCTATGTCCCATACAGTAGATTTGGATTAAAAGGATGTCTTTTCATATGCCTGATCTTTTGATCTGCTTAGATCACAGACATTTTCTTTTGAACAGCTTTCTTGTATCATTCAAACTCTCTGATAGTCTCTTTACTGTTGAATATAGTAAAAGTCCAAAGCAAGTCTCTTTACTATTGAATATGGTATAAGTCTAAGGCAATCATTGGAATGAATTGCAATATACACGCTGATGTAGTTTGATGCCTACCCTCTGGGTGATTGTGAATAAATAGAAAAGTTCTTTGAACGAGTCGATGGGCAAGGGGACAACAGCATAATCAGAGACCAAAATGCAGGGGACAAAGAAGTTGAGAAGTATGAGAAGATAATGGTTTAGAAAATTAAAGATGTGAGGAAGAACAGGAGAGATTTAATAGAAAGGACAAGTAGAGGTGAGCAAATACAAAACGGGGAAACTGGGAGAAGGCTGAGAAGCAGAAGCATGTAGACATTCGAAGAAAACGAGGGATACAGAAATGAGGCTCGCTGAGATGTTTCCACGACAGGAGGCAAATGGACTTGTATGCCAGACACTGAGCGGCATGGCCAGAACTGTTAGCTCTCCAGCATCCTTCCGACCAGATACCGTGTCTCCTTCCCAAATGAGGAGACCAGAAAGGAAAGATTACAGCAGTTTCCTCTGGTTGGTGCAGAGCTCGAAGCCAGTTTTTTCTCTTTAGAAACACATGTCCTTGTTTTTATAGACCTCTCTGGGAGGCATTACAGCATCAGGATGAAGAGCTTATGCCCTGGAGCTAAACATGAGGCAGCTAGCCCTCGGTCAGAAGTGGGATAATGAGTATGTCACATTATTTCTTTAAGACTCAGTTTCCTCTTCTGGGGTTTGTGCCGATTTAAGGAATTAAACATGTATAGGGGTAGCCATAATTCCTGGACATAGGACACACTAAAAAAAAATGGTATCTATTTTTGTTATTATGTGTCTAAACAACATGGTCCAATTATGTTTATATTATATATAACTTGCAAACATAGTTCATTCCTGAGTTTCTCTGACTTGCTTATGAAGCAAAGCTGCATCAGCTACCAGGAAGGGCTCTCCAACCTCTTACAATATAATATTCCTCCAACTAAATGTTGAACTAATTTTTAAAGGATTCTATTTGAAGGCTGTTTTCCAGAATTCCAAATTGTTTCCATTTGACATTTTACTAATATCCTGCTGATAGTGGAGGAATTTGGTACTCTGGGTGGGTGGATAGGTGATGGTTAAGGGTACTTTTACAAATTATTTTTAACATTACCAACATATAGTAAAACACAATATTATATACAAACTCTTTCCATTTGGAAATCATATGAAATATACGTTAAATATAACTTAGTTATTTTTTTAAAGATTTTATTTATTTATTAATTTGAGAGAGAGCGAGGACAAGTAGGGTGGAGAGGTAGAAGGAGAGGGAGAAGCAGACCCCCGCTGAGTAGGGAGCCCGATGCAGGGCTCGATCCCAGGACCCTGGGATCACAACCTGACCTGAAGGCAGACGCTTAACCGACTGAGCCACCCAGGCACCCCAAAATACAATTTTTAGTAAAGTTATAAACTCAGTAAGGTTCATAAAACAAAAGCAAGTTAATGTGGTGATTTTTTTTTCTTTACTAACTTGGCACTCATGATGTGAAATGTGCTCTTGGCTGTCAAGGTGCAACATTGCTGGGATTGAGTGTGTTCACCCTACCGCAGGCCATGTCATGTCTCAATTTGCCTACCATCTTTCTTGATTTGACTTACTGCGTTGCACATGTCACTTAATCTTCCCTTGATGTGAATAAATCATTCGTACAGTCAACATTATTTATGTTATTAGCCCATAACGTTAAAAAGACCATTATGTATTACAATGTTGGACAATGAAATTTTGAGATAGTATTTGATAAGAATGATCATTCACATTATCAGAATATGCTTATATGCTGTTTTTCATAGTTTATCCTCATGGGGCACCTGGGTGGCTCAGTCGGTTAAGTGTCCAACTCTTGATTTTGGCTTAGGTATTGATCTCAGGGTTCTGAGATCAGCCCTGCGTCAGACTCTGCACTGAGTGTGGAGCCTGTTTAAGATTTTCTCTCTCCTTCTCCCTCTGCCCCTCCCTGCTCATGCTCTCTCTCTACAAAAGAAAGAAAGAAAGAAGTACAAAGCACATATTTAAATATTATATTTCTACACTGTGGCCTACTAGATATCCTAACAACCGTATGCTGAAAATCTCTAGAACGTCCTGTAAATTCTTTTTGAGCTTCTGAGAGAATAAGGGAGGTCAGAGAGCCTAAAATACCACGGGGGACCGGAAACCAGCATCCAAACAGCAGTGACGCCACCTGCTCTGAGTGTGTGTGCCACTGTGCCGACCTCAAGGCTTGCATGTTAATATTAGTGTGGGAGGCAGGAAATGACACTTTAGGCTCCCGTGATTGAATCCCCCGCAAAAATCTCAGACCCTCACAGAACCATAGCTTTGCTGAAAAGAATCAGGAGAACAAAATAGGTTTTCTTTTAAAAGGGAAATTTTTATCTGTATCAGCCTATGGTCTCAGAAGGGAAAAGATCTTTTCACAGATAATTTATAGTGATTAATTTTCTCACACATAGATTTAGGATTTGGATTTGGAATAGTTATGTTATTGTCATGGTTCAGGAAATGCTGGAGTTGAGAAATTAAGATAACATGATTCCAAATTGATAGCTCCCAGGGGGGCCTGGCAGGAGCAAAAGTAAGTCTCTTCTGGAGAGGTATGGCCTCTGCCAGACAGCTCAGCGGTGTCATTCCATATCCTGTGTCTTTTGATCACTCTTTCATCTTGTTTTATTTCACCATCTATTTTACTATGTTATGTGGAATTTCCAGGTCACTACTTTTCTCAAGCTGTGCCTAACCTGCTGTTTAATCCATCTGTTGACTTTTAAAGTTACAATAATTTTATTTTTTTTTATTCTTAAAAGTTCTTTCGTGTTCTCCCTGAAAAATTTTTGCTAATCTTCCCACTCTACCCTTATCTGGGACTCAGAATGAGTGGAAGAGAGGGTATGGGAAAAAACCAACAATAATTTGTCAACATTGGGTAGATAATTGTTTTGTATTTTATCGGATTGCTACAATCTGAGTTTCTTGCCCATCCTAATTAGTTGTGTTTTATTGTCACTACTTCTCACTCATGGTGAATTGTTTCCTTGTGTGAGTACTGAAGTATTAATTTATGAGTGCTGTGTTCTTAGAAGGATTTGTATTTGCCTTTCTAAGGTGCCAGTGCAAAGTAGTAGCCTCGAAAATGCATTTAATCCCTTGCCTTGGGTTTCCATAACCAGCAAGTATTAATTTCAACTCAAGAAAAGTGAGAATAATCTTATTATAAATTCTCAGGTGTTCAGTGTTTCTTCAAAGAAATTTGCCAGGTGAACAACTTCCTAGCACATTCAAATTTATTCACTTGCATGAGGAAAAGTAGACACATTGCAGAGCCGGGTTTTGCCACATTTCCTCCCAGTCCTGCACACATGTCTGTTCACGCATTTTGACTGAGGAAAATGTTGTTCTTCATTGACTTTGAGCTTCAGAAGAAATGGGCTTCAGTTGTTCAATTTTAACATCCTGCTACATATATTTGATAAAATTCAATTCCTGGTTTTGAAACAAGAATGGCAGAAAGCAAAAAACAGTGAAAAAACAATTTTTTTTTTACTTTACATAGTGAATGTAGAGGAGTTCCTCTGTCCACATTGTTCGGTGATCTGTTCCAGGAGTCCGGAACAGTATCTGGAACAGAGTAGATTCATTTGTTGATGTTGAATCTATGATCTCATTTCTTTCTTTTTTTTTTTTTTTAAGATTTTTTATTTATTTATTTGACAGAGAGAGACAGCCAGTGAGAGAGGGAACACAAGCAGGGGGAGTGGGAGAGGAAGAAGCAGGCTCATAGCGGAGGAGCCTGATGTGGGGCTCGATCCCAGAACGCTGGGATCACGCCCTGAGCCGAAGGCAGACGCTTACCCACTGTGCCACCCAGGCGCTCCCAAATCTATTATCTCATTTCTATGTGGATTCTAAAACAAAACAAAACAAACGAACAAAAATTCATAGAAAAATGATCAGATTTGTGGTTACCAGAGGGAGGTGTGTGGCGGGGGGGGGGGAGTGGAGGAAGGTGGTCAAAGGTGTAAATTCCCAGTTATAAGATGAGTAAGTACTAGGGATGCTATGCACAACGTGGTGACTACCGGTAACTGCTGTGTGATATCTGGAACTGTTAAGAGAGTACATCCTAAAAGTTCTCATCTGAGGAGAAATGTTTTTCTTTTTTTCCCCATTTTTTAAGTTCTGTATCTACGAGATGATGGATGTTAAGTAAATAAGTCAAAAGTCAATCAGAGAAGGATAAATACCATACGATTTCTCTTATATGTGGAATCTAAAAAAAAAGAAGTGAATAAACAAACGAAAAGCAGAATCTGACCTATAAATGCTGAGAACAAACTGATGGTTACCAGGGGGTAGGGGGTGGGGGATGGGTAAAATGGATGAAGGGGAGTGGGAGGTACAGGCTTCCAGGTATGGAATGAATAAGTCACGGAAATAAAAAGTACATCCCAGATATAAGACACATATTTTGAAAACCAGTTGTGCTCCTCTATGCTCGTCACAAATTAGCCTTTTAAAGTAATTAAAAGAAGGATACTACTTATAGTAACAACAGCAAAAAATAATCAGGAATAATATAACAAAAGATAAAGTCTTGTGTGTGGAGAAACATCGAACTTTATGAAGAGAGATTAAGGATATGATACCACATTCATAATGATATGATACCAATCAGTAACATAAATATATAATGTCAAAATTACTCTGTGAATTTAAGGCAATTAATAATTTCCCACAGAATTTATTAGAAAAGTCCACAGTCTTAAATTGTATTTGAAAGAGATAGTTGCCAAGAATAACTAAGAATATATTAAAAAAGATTAATGTGGAGAAACGTTTCCTGCCTGATTTAAGGCCCATAAGCTATCATTACTGGTACGGAGATAATTAAATATATTTATTTATGCAATAGAAAACAGAGCCCTGAAAAAGAACTTAATAAATGGGTAAGTATAAAATATGATAAAATTGGTATTGTTTTTTTGGGAGCCTGTGGTATAAATATCAATTATTAGTAGTATATTAAGAAAAAGTAAAATTGAACCTCTACACCAAGACAGAAATTAATTCTGGGAAATTTTAAAGATCTACCTAATGGGATAAAAAACAAATCCTTTAAAAATTAAGATTATATTGAAGTGTACTGGCTATTTGTTGAATTTTTCCGCACTCTATTCCAACCTGTCGTGTTTTTTCTATATATGGCAGAGAGCTGAAAGTCTGAAAACTACTTTTCCTAGATTTCATTACCAGCTAGTTTCCATTTTCTCTTTATCACCTTTCTTTCTTCCATGATTGTAGCTGGGCCTTGGTGGCCTTACAGCGGCAGGTGTCTCTGGCCTCTGTGTGGAGGAGGGAAGCCCCTGCCTCAGGGACTTCGGTCTCCTGAGCTTCTCCAGGACACAGGCAGGGATACAGGCTCCTGGCTTTGCACCTTTTGTTGGTAGAATCATCCTGGTGGCAGCAGCTTCAGGGTTAAAGGATCCAAGCTCTTGCGGACTCTGGGTTGTCTTCTTATCTGTTTGTACTTCCTCATCTTTCCAACATTTTGTAAACAATTCACTGCATTACCTTCACTCTGTTTGAAACACTTGAAGGATTTCTCTTTCCCCGACACACTATTAATGGATGAAAAGGAAATACACTTACAATCATAGATGTCCTTTAAAAAATGTGAAGTATGAATCATAGCATCATAACCATTACATTCATGGTAGCGATTATCTCTGGGATGAGGAAGAAGAAGGCGTCATCTCGAGGCAGGGCAATCTTCACAGGCTGTGGGTGGTTATTTTTGATTGCTTAACCTAAGTGGTACGTACATGTGTAACTTTTATATAATAACTTACATATATTAATGTCTGAAATCTTAAAAATGATATATATTACTGTTATATGTGATATATAAGAATATATAATGTAGACTTATTAAGGATACATCTTCAAGCCACAGAAGTCAATATTTTCTTGTTTAAGAAATAGGTGGAAAACAATTTGACTATGTCCCTTTCTGGCCTTGCTCCGTATAACGTCTTTTTACCAGGACAGTCGGAGAGATCATGTTAATATTTCAGATGAATGATGTCAGTCCTCTACTCAAAACTTTCCAATGACTCCCATCTCATTCATAGCTAAGCCAAATCCCTATGACGCCTTCTAAGACTCTCCATAGCTGGCTTCTCATTACTGTTCTGACAACTCTGTTCATCTCTTTGTTCTCTCAGCTCTGGCCACAAAGGTCTCTGGTTTCTTTCTCTTTCTTTCTTTCTTTCTTTCTTTCTTTCTTTCTTTCTTTCTTTCTTTCTTTCTTTCTTTCTTTCTTTCTTTCTTCTTTCAAGATTTTATTTATTTATTTGTCAGAGAGAGACAGAGGAGCAGCAGGCAGAGGGAGAAGCAAGTTCCTTGCCCAGCAAGGAGCCTGATGTGGGACTCAATCCCAGGACCCTGGGATCATGACCTGAGCTGAAGACAGACGCCCAACCAACTGAGCCATCCAGGTGTCCCATCTGACCTGTTTCTTGAACATATCAGGCAAGCCCTTACCCCAGCAGAAGGATATTCCTCCATCTAATATCTGCATGGCTAATTTGTTAGCTTTTCAAACCCATTTTTACTCAAAGCCCATCTTCTCTGAGAAGCTTTCCATGGATACTCTTCCCTCAGGCATTTCTAATCTCACTAAGCATCATTTTTTTTTCCCTTTTCGTAATTATTTTTTTAACATGCTATCTATTTCACTTACTTTCGTTATTAATTGCTTCTCCACTAGATCACAAGGGAAGAATTTTTTTCAGGGAACATGACTCGGCAAGAGTAGGCATTTAATAAGCGTTTGTTGAGTGAATAAATGAATGAATGAGTATCACATATTCCAAGGCAGTCAGGATATATTGCAGTTGAATTTTTGCTACATCCTTTGTCAATAGCCTTTAAAATTATGGAGTATTTAAAAGAAGATTGGAGGAGGACTCGAAAAACCATCTTTAGAAAAAAGGTCTATGAAACATGAAACTATTTCATTAAAGGTTGGAAATTGAATCCCAATTTCCTTTGTACTTAGCACTGATTTGAATGATTATTTTTATTTTTAAAACCATTTTCAACTGGTAGTGTTAGCTTTGTTGTGCATTCATAGTCTTAATTTCCATTAAACTAATTTTTTGGTGAGATTTTTATTCTTGTAGCTCAATAGCATATACAAAAATTAGGACAAAATCTACCTCTTGTAACTAGCATGACTGTTTTATAGCTATTGAAATAGATTTTCATGTAAATGAATATTTCTAGGATGCTTTATTTAAAAAATTCAGGAAAATTGCATTTCTGAGATAGTATTTTTAACTGAAGGTTTGATGGAAAAATTTACACATATTTCAAAAAAAATAACATCTCATCACCAAATGCTTCCAGTGAAGATCATTTGCAGCCAAGCAGCTTCCTGATGACAAAAATATTAAAATATCATTATGTCATCTATTAATAAAGTGCTACTTTTGCAATTTTTTGACACATTGAAGTAGGCTATCCGTGTGCATTATGCTGGTAATCACTCATGTGTTCAGTATTTATAATCTGAACATTCATCCTAAATGGGTTTCTTTACAGTCTCTTACTATTTATTTTTATTTAGCTTTTTCATAAGAAATATTATAAACTGAAACTACCATAACTGGAAAATGTTACAGCAATAAATACAAAGATGTTATCCTGTTTCTCTCAGCTGAATACACAGGCATTTTAACACTACCTTTCTGACCAGAGAGGAATTTTCCTCACACTTCTATCATGGAGGTATTTATTTAGTTGTTACTGGTGATGATAGAGGTAATGACTGTTGGTATTGCATATTTGGAATCCCCCACTAAAGTTTTATACTCTATGGAAGGCATGTTCTGGGTTATAAACAAATATTATTAAGGAAACTATGTACAGTAATTTTGCCTTTTTTTACCTTTCAATCATTATCACGGGTCATAGCTCTCCCTGGATGTGACAGAGACTGACAATCAAGAAGTCTAAGCAGAGTCAGAAATGTGGTAAGAGAAAGGGAGGAAAGGAGAGGTATGAGAAGCCACCCCCCCCCCATTAACCCTGCTGCTAAGAGGGGCTGGAGGAAAGCCTCAAACATTTGGAAGTACAGGTCCTGAAGAAAGGAGGTGCTGGGTGAACCTGAAGGAGGAGTAGGTCAAGGATGGGTGGCCACCTCTCTCTCTGTAGATTGGGACCCACCATCTCAGGGGCAGCAGCTTCTTAGACCAGAGACACTTTCGTCATTGTAGGCGATGTATAGAAAGAAGTCTTCATGGTGTCCCTGGTATAGTTGACCCATTGTGGCACTGGTGGGTGGAATGGCATTGTTGACAAAGAAAAACAAGACATCCTCAGCTCAGAGATGAATTTGCTTCCAGATCAAGAAGTAGACCTGACCAACCGTAGGGGGGCTTGGGTGGCTCATGAAACTCATGATTTCAGCTCAGGTTATGATCTCAGGGTCATGAGATTGAACCCCACATTTGGCTCTGTGTTCGGCAGGGAGCCTGCTGGAGATTCTCTCTCCCTCTGTCTCTGTGCCTCCCCGCCCCCGCTCGCATGAACTCTCTCTCTCTCATATAAATAAATAAAGCAAGCTTAGGAAAAAAACAAAAAGTGGAACTGACCAACTGTGAGATGAAAAGGCACCAGTTAGTTCTCTTTGTCCAGGTCTTCTATCCGAGCTTTGGGAGCCTTTTCTACTATTGCCAGAATCCAGTCCAGGTATTTCAGATCTTCTCACCCTCAGGGCAGCACTTCTTGAACAGATGCTCCTCTTTATACACAAACTTCATCCTCCCAGGACCTGGGCTGGACCAGCCTGAGCTGAGGGAACCGGGGGGATGGGGTGTGGGTGGGAGTGGAGGAGCCCAAGACAATATGTTTCTAAGTTCACTGCAAATTACTCCTCATAACGCCCCAAAGGAAAATTCTTCCATGTTAAAAAAAAAAAAATGTGTAGCAAGGTATGATTGAGAGACACCCTTTTGAGTACCATCCCAAAAGACAGAGTTATTGATGTAAAAGCTCTGTGTAGACACAAGCAGACAGAGCTAGTAAAATAACAATAATAACTCATTTTTTTCATTTATGAGACACTTAACAGTAAATTGCTTACTTTTAAAGTATCTTGAAAATATATATAAGGGAAAGTAGCTGAAAAAGTATCATCATTTCTACGATACTGGAAAAAAAATCCAACTGAATTTAAAATGCTTAGCGGACACTTATGTGTGAGTGCTACGGGAGAGGCTTACAAAGAGTAGAAAATATGATGTTCATTTTTCTGTTGTTTATAGTGTAGCCATCAATGAAATAAGGAATAAAAGTGAATCAGAAGAAAGAACATGCTGTTTCATTCATTCATTCATTCATTCATTCATTCATATTTATTGGTGTTGCTTATATGTAATTGTATCAATTTGGAAGTTTTATTGCTTTGATTTGATTTTGTTTTGTCTTAGTACTTCAGAGAAAAGTGTTTTGAGATTTCGTCTTCCTTCTTTTCTTTCTCCTTCCTTCCTTCCTTCCTTCCTTCCTTCCTTCCTTCCTTCCTTCCTTCCATCCTTGCTCTTTTAGTCCTTTCTCTTCTTTCTGGAAATGTCTTCTTGTTGATATCTTCCTTATACTAATATATTTTTTAACTAAAAGCAAAGAACAAGGAGACAAGAATATGAAATGGGAAAAAAGACAGTCTTGTCAACAAATGGAGTTGGGAAAAGGGACAGCCACATGCAAAGAATGAAACTGGACCAAAAATAAACTCAAAATGGATTAAAGACCTAAATCTGAGACTTGAACCATAAAATTCCTAGAAGAAAACATAAGCAGTAATTTCTTTGACATCATCCATGGGAATATTTTTCTAAGTATGTCTCCTCCAGCAAAGGAAACAAAAGCAAAAATAAACTATTGGGACTGCATCAAAATAAAAAGCTTTTGTCCAACAAAGGAAGACATCAACAAAACCATAAGGCAACCTACCAAAAAAGAGAAGATATTTGCAAATGATATATCCCATAAGAAGTGAATATCCAAAATACATAAAGAATTTATACAACTCAACACTCAAAAAATAGTCCAATTAAAAATGGGCAGAAAACATGCATAGACATTTTTCAAAGAAGACATACATATGGCCAACAGACACATGAAAAGATGCTCAACATCACTCATCATCAGGAAAACGCAAATTAAAACTACAAGAAATATCACTTTATACCTGTCAGAATGGCTAAAATCAAAAGCACAAGAAATAAGAAATTTTGGCAAGGATGTGGAGAAAAAGGAACCCTCTGGCACTATTAGTAGGAATGCAAATTGGTGCAGCCATTGTGGAAAACAGTATAGAGGTTCCTCAAAAAATTAAAATTAGTATTGCCATAAGATCCAGTATTCCATTACTAGGTATTTACCCAAAGACTATGAAAAATACTAATTTGAAAAGATACATGCCTCTCTATGTTTATTGCAACATTATTTACAATAGGCAATATATAGAAGCAACCCAAGCATCCATCCATAGATGAATGGATAAAGAAGATCTGGGATATATATAATGGAATATATAGATGTGCATATATGTAATGGAATATTGCTCAGCCATCAAAACGAAAGGAATCTTGCCATTTGCAACAACACAGATGGATCTAGAAGGTATAATGCTAAGTGAAATAAGTCAGTCTGAGAAAGACAAATACCATATGACATCACACCTATGTGAAATTTATGAAAACAAAGCAAACAAACAAACAAAGGGGGAAAAAAAGAGACAAACAAAAAAGCCAGTTTCTAAATACAGAAAACAAACCAGTGGTTGCCAGAGGGGAGGTGGAGGGGGGTGAGTGAAATAGATAGAGGATCAAGATTAAAAAAAAAAAAAGTAAGTAACATTAAAAACAATATCTTTGGCATTTTATTTTTATTTGGAAAATCATTTCCATTGCACTGCTCACTGTGATACTTTCTTAAACACGTAAAAAAATAATTTATATTTTTGTTTATTTTTATCCCTTCTCCATTTATAAGAAGTAATGCTTCTTGTCTATCTTAATGCGTGGCATACGTATGCATGTGTATTTGCATGCGTGTGTGTGTGTGTGTGTGTGTAGGTGTCTGTGGGTGTGCAATTGCTTTGGAAGCAGAGGTCACAGAACCAACTGGATTTTGGTTTCTTAAATTCAATATCTATTAAAATTCTCCAAAAAAATTTAATTCTCAATGATATCAATTAGATCATTGGACACTACATTTTAAGTCATTCTTACATGCTTAAAAACACTATTTATGATAATCATGAGATTTTGTAGTTCTTATACAAAACGAATAAAATAATTTTTATTATTTTTACTACCACAAATTAAAACCTGTCAACATGTATGGGTTTTTTTTTTTTTTTTGCATTTTCGCACCCAAGTCTACATACAATTTTATATTCTGAATTTTGTTTTAATATTTCAATAGGTTTTTTTTTAAGAGCAGTTTTAGTTTCACAGCAAAATTGAGCAGAAGGTATAGAGATTTCCTATATTTCCCCAATCCAACTCATAGCATAGCCTCTTCCATTATCAATATTCCTCAGAATTTTAAAATTTAAGTGGTGCCTGCATGGCTCAGTTGGTTAAGCATCTGACTCTTGATTTCATCTCAGGTCATGATCTCAGGGACATGAGATTGAACCCCAAAGCAGCCTCGGCACTGGGCATGGAGCCTGCTTAAGATTCTCTCTCTCCCTTTGGCCCTTCCCCTCTCTAAAAAAATGAAAATAAAAAATAAGTAAAATTTAATGTTCTATCATAAATATTCAAGTACCTTTCTGTTATATTTTAATTATTTTAATAGAGGTGTGCTCTTATACTAACTTTTGTGTCATAAACTATTAAATCAATCCCTTATTTTCACATAAGGATTCTGCTATCATAAATAACAGTAAATAAACATTTTGACATTTAATAACCTATTATTAAATTCCTTCCTAAGAATAAACTCTTACGAGTTTATGTAAGATTCAGTCTGTGGTGAGCATCTATTTGGCCCAACATGTATGCAATTTTCACAGAAGGATTCTATGACTATACACACATGTAGCATTTTTTATATAGCCATAAATTAATTTTAATTTTGGCTAATTCAGTAGATAATGTGGTCTTTTTAAGTGCATTTCAATTTTTGTATCTCTAATAACTCATTCAGAGAAACTATTTTCCAAATATTACCTTATTTAATTAAAAAAAAAACAACAAAACAAGCAGACCAACTTACACCTTCAGAGGTTTTAAAAGTTATTAAATTCTGTGTATATATAAATGAATCTGTTATACTCTTAAATAATACATATTATTTGTACAAGATGTGGGTTTAAATATCAGATAAAAGCCAATGTGGAAATTGGAGGGAAGATAAAAGAACCAAAAATGCAGTATACGGTTAGCCATGGTCTATTGAAGAGAGAAAGCAACTGTGATCTCAGTAAAAGATTCGTATTTACTAAGAGATTCAATGACGTTTCTAAAATATTCATAATTAATTCAATTTAGCATACCATTTCCTTGACTTTTCCTTCATATTTGCCTGCTCTCCCAAGAACCTCTGGGTCACTGTATGTTTATTCTATCGCTGTGAATGTCCTGCTTTACCCACGTGGCTTTTCATTGGATGACCCCGGAATTAACACAAAACTAGTGCCATCAAGATTAAGAACAAAGAATGGGATGCCTTATCTTGAACTATGTAAGAAATGCTTCAGACTGTCAATGACACAGAAAAAACAGCTGCAGGACAATCCAGTTTCTGAAAGCAATATTTATAAATTATGCAGTGATAATTATAGTGGTAATTGAAGGGGGAAAAAAAAGAGTATAGCACCAGTCATAAAAGTGACAAGGGTAACATCAGAAGAATGTAATTGATAATTCTTTATAATTTAAGGAAAGAAAACTATTGAATTTATTTATTCGCACATGTTATAAGCGGAAGGAGATTTTAAAGTATTTCAGGGAAAGTTGGTTTTCTGCTTAAAAGAATATTGATTCTAGAAGTTTGATTTTCCAGAATTTACATGATAAGAAATAACCAACTTACATTTAAATTGTCAAAGTATATGTTTTCTTGACTTTTAACAATAAAAAATACTGATTGATTTTAATTGCCAGGGTGCTACAAAAGTATCAAAAGAAAGCTAAAACAAATGGCTAGTTTTACAGACCTTCTGACAACAGGACTCAACACCAATTAGGACAAAGCCAAACTAAACATGATTCTCTTGAACCTGCTCCGAGGTTCATTAAATTATTTTGGTGGAGTCGGGGAAGGAGAGAATCATGAGGCCCAGGGATCTGGGGGGTTAATGTATTCTTTTTACTATCCCGGGCTTTATACTTAGCCTCATTATCCAAAGTGATTCAGTTAATGTCAAGAGTTATGAAGGAGCAAGAAAGAACATTCATGGATGGGCGGTTTAATATGGGGCTATGTGCCTATGTTATTTGTCAAACTCTTACATGGGTAAATAGAAAGCATATGCATGAATAATGTCTAATACTTGCTGTTATCGCTTTATTCTAAAATATAGGATATGTTTGTTTATTCTTATAATTATATGTTCAAGCTTGATAAATTATAACGTAACTCTGTTTTGGATGTTTAAAGAGACACCCAGGCTAACTGTTTCAAGTTTAGACCTAATTGGTGCGTCAAATTTTACCTTTTTCAGAGAGCCCTGTCACCCACCTTGGGCATTACACAATGACAGAGAGGCTAGTTTAAGACAAGACAAAGCACATCAAGGGAAGAGATAGGGAAGAGAAGCAGATGACCAAGGACCATTTCTTGGGGAACGCACGTAGTTAAGAGGCAGAAAGCATAAAGATAATGTAAGATATAAGAGTTAGGAGGCTCTATAGATAAGGGAAAGGAATAGGATTCCTTCTTCCAGTGAAGATAGGGTAAAAGGGCAGCAAAATAAGTGTATGATGGTCTTTAAGAATGGGAAGGCTTATCTAACAGAGAATGATGACAATACGCAGGAATACAAGGGCTTTTAGCATCAAGGCACTACTGACAGACCGATGAGGTCAGGGCCATAGAGTAAGTAAGAGTGGTGTGTCGCAAGGTGAAGATCAGAAAGATGCAAGGAAATAAGCAAGTACAGATGGCTGATCTACAGTCTCTATGGCTAAAGGCCACCAGGAACAAGATTGAATGCAAAAATTTGGAGAAAATTCAAGTGGGCGTAAATGAAGATGACCTGCTCAGTTTATTATTCTTGGTCCTCTGCCCTGTTATAAATACTCATTGCAAACCCATCTTTCCAGAAGATAAATTAATTACATGACTGTTTCATATTTGAACATATCGGGGAAAATAAAGATTATCTCTAAAAAGCTTTCCTAACATACTGAGAGAGTATGAAATAAAAATCAAAAGAAAGTCGGGGCGCCTGGGTGGCACAGCGGTTAAGCATCTGCCTTCGGCTCAGGGCGTGATCCCGGCGTTCTGGGATCGAGCCCCACATCAGGCTCCTCAGCTATGAGCCTGCTTCTTCCTCTCCCACTCCCCCTGCTTGTGTTCCCTCTCTCGCTGGCTGTCTCTATCTCTGTCAAATAAATAAATAAAATCTTAAAAAAAAAAAATCAAAAGAAAGTCAACATTTTTTTTCTATTCCTTTGATGGAGAGACGGGGAAAAAAACAGAAGGCTTTGACAAAGAAATGCTTTTACTGTTCCAAGGGGACTTGTTTAGGAAACTGAACACACTAGCATCTCGATGCTTGAGCTTTCCTTTCAAAGTGAAATTAAGCTGAGTAATAATCATCTCCTCCCCTCTGACTTCTTTAAATAAATACATTGGAACACAGAACCTTGCATTGTGGCATGAGGCTTACAGCTGCTTTTACCTTTAATGAGAGCAGTGCAAACCAAGGGGTAAGAATGATATGTTAATGAGAGGAGGAAGCCCTGGCAGTCCCAGGATGTAGAGAACTTTTATTCTAGAGAGTTTCCATCACTTGTTAACCTCCCTGCATTTCTGTAGCACATAAAAGAGCATATGGACTTCCAATTGTAAAGGCACTTTGACTTGGGTATTTATACCGCTTTGCCAGGAATTTACTTTTCCTTGCAGTGGAGTCAGGCCTCTGGGACTGCCTCCTCTGTCTCTCAGAATGCAAGGCCAAGACATTCTTTGATCAGCCTCTCACCCTCCGAAACCTACGCTCCCTGTACCCCCCTCATTCCTGATGCCTCCAGACTTGTTTACTCCCCTCCTTTCATTGAGAAATTTACCACCTAGACTTGAGTCTCCCTCTCCAACCCACTTCTGCTTGCTTTATTCCAACCACTCGAACTAGACAGCTAGCGAACAACTAATGTTCACTTATATTTACCCATGTAGTTAAATAAATAATAAAAAAAAATCACCGGTGTCTTTTGTGTCAAATCTACATTCTGAAACCATTCCCCCCGTTTCTGAAATGTGTCTTTTCACAAATTTCCTTTAGCAAAAAGTGTGTTGGTGATAGACATTTTTGGGTTTCAGATATCAAAACTTTAAATTTCGTTCCTGATTGGAATTTCGAAGTTTCGGTTGATGACTATTTTCTCTTAGAACGTTAAAACGATTATTTTACTGTTTCTCTGCTTTTGTTGATGCTGTCAGTGGGTCAGCTGTCAGCCTTATTGTTCTTTGTAGGTGATCTGTCTTCTCTCCATAAGTATTTTTAATTTATTTTCTTTTTCCTTGAGGTTCTTTCATTTCAACGTGAAATGTCTAAGTGTGGATTTCATTTTACTTGCATGTCCCATGCTTCCTGAATGTGAAGTTTGTGGTCTTCCTCTCAGTAAAACTCTCAGACGCTCCTTCTTTGAGTAGTGCCTCTTTTTGAATTTGTTTCCCTTCTTTCCTTGTGGAAGGTTAATGAAGTATGTATTAGAATGTTTCTATTTTCCATATAATTTTTAGCCTTTCTCTCACAGTCCCGTATCCTTTTCTGTAATCTGATGGCTTCTCTTATGTCTGACCTTGGGTTTCAATTTTTCAATTACAGTTCTCATTTAGAAGTATTCTTTTCATTATTGTCACAACCTGTTGATTTATGTCTTAAATGTTGCTCCAATTTTCATGCCTGTCTTCTCAAAAACATATCAAACATGCTTCTTTTGTGTTCTGTGACTGGCAACTCCCAGACCAGAAGTCCGCGTGGGTGCACGCCTCGCTCCGGGGTGGGTACCGGCTCTCACTTGTGACACCCACTCACTGCCCCGGGTGTGGGGGTGTTTGCTAATCTTCGTGTGTGAGCCCAGATCTTCCCACCATATCTGTGAAATTTCTTGGAGGCCTAGATTGAAGTTGTTTGTTCATTTGTTTTTGAAAAAGGAGTGCCTTTCCTCCTGAAAATGCCGGAGGAAGCTAACAACCCCAGGCAACTATAAATGAAGTGGTTTTCTTAGAATTTTTGGAATATACAGGTGAGGTGAATGTACACATCTCAAAACCACATGAGGGATGAATTTTCGGGGGGATATTTTTCCCTCTTCTAGCTAAAACTAATGCTTAAAATAATCACGGTGAATTTTACCTTCTTTCTTGATGGTGTATTTGTCCCCTTTTCACCTGTAAATGTAATCTTTATGACCCATAATCTTTATGACCTCAGTTTCATGCAACCAAATCCATCATCTTCCCCCCATCCTATGTATAGACCCCTCTACCACTCCCCTGAGCTAGAAAACTCGTCCATCCTTGACCTCTGTAACTCCCTCACTTTCCCACATCCAATGACCGCGATATGGTTTGCATCGTAGACACAGGGTTGAATCTCAGTTTACCAAATGCCAACAAGTCCACAACACAGGGCTAATTTGCTTCTGTATATATATTTCTTCTACAAATCATATTATGAGCAAAAGGTTTTGAAATGAATAGTGAAGTCCAATAAACCAGAAGTTTTCAACGTCTACCACAGATCTCAGTGGTTTGCTCATGATGAAATGCAGTATTGTACCCTCTGCCAAAGATATAATAGAAATATCTACTTATATGGTTCATTGAAGGCATAAGTGCCCCATCATTTCTGAAACTTTTATTATTGCTATGGTACACTTGTCATTAGGATAAAAGTTATGTTGCAATCATGCAACCGTGATGCTATTAATTTATTTCCTGTCCCTCATAGCGTTTGCCATCTCCAGCCGTAAAACCAGTTGGGAATCTATTCTGGCACAAAACATACATTTATGAAACTGGTGGTATTTTGTTTTTCGCTCATAAGCCATATATTTTCTATTCAGAGCATCTCCTGCATATCTCCATAGTTATATTTTAACCTGAAAAAGAAAATCTGAAATATTAAAAATAATTTCATTATTGTTCTTATACAATGAAGTAGTAACTGAACGTTTCCTTTACAATGAAAGTCACTACAATATCCCTGTTTTTTGGGTCAGGTTCAGATACACTGCAAAATAATTTGTCCATATTAGTAATGAGCATTTGGTTATTGTTAAGCCGTGGAGCCCACCAGCCTTACTGCTCTCAAGGTGGAGCGCCTCTGTCTCTGTTTTTTGAATCTTAAGTCATCCTAAGAGCACCTACCTCTAGGAACATGGGCTTTAGGATCACATTGCCTGGAACTACCACCCATTAATTTTGCCCAGTTATTATCCATCACTTGTAAAACGGACAGTACAAGAACTATAGAGTAGTCATAAATTTTAACTGAGTCCATAAATATAAGGTGCTTAGAAGTTGTCAAGCACTGAAAAAAAAATTTTCAATAAATGACCAGCAGCAGGAATAGCAATATCTTAATTCCCATGGACTCCAATAGAGCAAGGCACTTAACATTTCAGGTCTAAATAATTCGACAAGTTTCTAAGTGTATGATTTTCCTCAGCATCCTTTTAGTGTTCTCTAATATGCCTACTTGTGCAATATTGTCCTCTGGTGAACCCTGTACTATCATCTCTTGCCTCTCAGCTCACATCAATGTCACCCTTTTTTAGTTATCTGTTGCTGCGGAACAAATGACCACAAAATTTGTGGCCTAACTTTATTATCTCACAATTTCAATAGGTCAGAGATTCATCTGCAGCTTAGCTGGGTCCTCTGCCCCAGGATCTTTCACAAGATTGCAAACAAGGTGTTGCCCAAGACTGGAGTCTTATTTGAAAGCTTGCCTGGGGAAGGAGCCTCTTCTCGATGTCCAGCGACATAAAACATTTGTTGCAATCAGACATCTCATAGCCCACTCAAAAATGCATTCTCGTTTTAACATTTCTTCATGAAGTAATGGAGTCCCAAATATCTACTGTGTTCTTGTGTGAGCTGTTATGAAGTTATGATGTCAGCCTGGCGTGGAAGGCTTCTTCCCAGTTCTGGCCCCAGCTTCCACCCTCCAGGTTGTACCCATTTCCTGTAAGTTTGAGTCAATTTTCATCTCCATGGAAATTCTTTTCTCCATTCTCCAGACAATCATTATTATAACTTTGTCTCACATCTCCTTTTACTTTCGGAACTACACACTCTGCCAGGTTGATGTTCTCTGATTTGTTCATATTTGCTCATGGAGAAAAAGATATTAAACAAATAATACGTAACTTGAGTGTACCCAAAAAATAAGCCATGCCTTATTTGTATTTTCCACAACCCCTAACACAGCATTTAGAAATTTGATGCAAATAACAACAACAATAATAACTATTACTATTATTACATTAAACGATTTTCTAACTGATTTTCATCAGGGAGATCTTGTAATTTAGTGTTAGAAAAATAAGGCTATGTTCTGGAAGATGCTTGGAAAGCACTGATGGGGCTTTTTCTTTTTAATATCAAATTGTGTTTTCATTAATACACATTTAGAACAAGGGCCATTTTTATTCTTTTTCTGAAAGAAACACTGCCAATGATGAGTAATCATGGCAAGTACAAATTCGTGGGTTGAGTTTACAAATAACACCGGAAAAAATTTCTTCTAAAAATTTTTAAAGGAAGATTTATTTAGCACTGTGTAAGTATTACAAAGTGCTGTGATATAGTTCTAGCAAAGTTGTTTGGGTTTCTTAGTGACAGTAATGAGTGTGGTCAAGAACAGCCAACAAAATCTCTACACCATCTCTATTCCTCTACCTGGACAACGATTTTAAAAACATTCATATACACATATTATGTGTGTGTGTGTGTGTGTGTGTGTGCGTGTATTTATATATTTCATACTTACATATGTGTATGTTTCTGTATCGAAACACATTTTAACAGACTGCACAGCTTATTGAAAGCTTCAACTGACAGTCATACATATGCAAGATTTCTAATATGGGATGTTTGTTCACTTAGAAGTCCTCACTGGGATTCTAGTTTTCTATAATAGAAACGTAGAAGCCTTTCTTCAGTGCGAGGTTAGATATTTTATCTGTTTGCTCATCTTTTTCCACTAAGGCTTTCCTAATTTTTACCTTTAGCTCTTCATTTTTGTATGCTTCACTTGTGTCCATTAGGCTAGTCTCAGGTAGGGCAGGTTGATATCTATATGCGTACCCACATGGCTGAAGATGATAAATGCGATAAAAGGTCAACATAGTAGAAAGAAACCACAAGTTCAGAACATTAACTAGGACCTTCTATTGGTGGATACTAGTTATAATGCTAGCCCCAAAAAGTTTTGGTTTGATTACCTTTGTTTAAGTTGTGTTGCTGCCCAGAGGGATGGAAAATTTCTTTTCCCGTGGGATCTCTGGAATCTCCTGCATCTATGTTTATGATTTCCATGCATCGCCCCAGCACTATTTCAGTGGAAGAACTGCTTGTGCATTTGTCCATCTTGGGTGCATCAACAAATCCCCAAAGCTTCTTTGCTCTGCATATATCCTGCTCCTCCACTCGTGTGGCTGTGCTGTAGGTAGGGCTTGCATCTTCTCTGGAAGGATATGGCTTTGTATATTGCCAGAAGCCACCTTAGATTCTCTGGTAAGATGTCGGTATTGTCATGGCTTTCTTCTTCTAGATGATGGTCATGAACACACTGAAAAACTTGAATTGTTTTCCAGTAACATTGGTTTCTGCCTTCTTTGGTGTTTAATCCCGTAGCAGGGAAGTCTTTCTTTCCTTCTGAACTCATAAATCACATTTTATTATAATGCCGAGCCCGAGTAGCTTTGCTTCCTTGGGTTTTCCAACTGAGATTACATGAGATAAAGGTAACGCATGGTGCATTTCCATGGTTCCTCAACTTTCCTAGCAGATTTTAGGAAGCCCACTCTAGGGAAATGGCCTTTAAGGTTTGGCTGTGTTTTATCCTTCCTCTGCTGTCAGCAATCGGATTTTTATGTTCTCAGCTATTTCATATTCTGCAGAGAGAGCAGCATGACATGCGGCCTAATACTCTTCATAGTGAGCTTCAGGCCAGGCATTCGGGTCATAAGGCCCAGGCTCAGCTAGAAGGACAGAAGGACTTTAACACAGACGCCAGACATCATAAAGATGAGAACACAGGAAAGTGGATATACTTGGAAAATACACTGTGGTTATCCTTTGTCTGGTGTCTTATGTCTTGGGTCTTCTCCTCAAGAGTGATTCCAGCTGGAAAAGGACAGCCTTCATCAGTGCCTCCCACCCAGAGTTCCCCACTGTATGCCCTGTCCAGGCCCTGCCAACCCAATGCACAGCCACCCCAGGTAGGGACTTGTTAATAAGACATTTAGATACTGATTCTGATAACATGGTGCATTTGGAACAAAAGTTGAATGTGCACATCTCCTTATGCTCCCTTTTGAAACTGTTCTAATGCTACAGTGAAGAGATATTTAAAATAAATAAACTGAAATTATTAGGAAATACTATTTTGAGTAGAGATATGGCATAATATGCCAATTTAACTTGACCAATCTGCTTTCCGTGTTGGGAACAGACAGAAAAGAAGGTAAAGGCAGAGCAGGTCTATTAGTTGATAGCATCTGTGATCGTATAGATGAGGGAGGATCAGGCCTTGCCTAGGGTGGGAGTAGTAAAGATGGAGAGGGTGGGATCCTAAATCCGAATACAATTTGGAGGCAGAACTGATAGGATTTGCTGCTGGATTGGGTGAACAGCAACAGTCTATGACAAAGCCAAACAAGATCTTTACTAGTGGTAGAAGCAGATTCTTCCTCAGTCCTCCCTCCCTTCCTCCCTCCCTCCCTTCCTCCCTCCCTTCGTTCCTTCCTCCCTTCCTTCCTTCCTTCCTTCCTTCCTTCCTTCCTTCCTTCCTTCTCCCCTCCCTCCCTCCCTCCCTCCCTCCCTTCCTTTCTCCCTTCTTTCATCTTTCTTTCTTTCTTTCTTTCTTTCTTTCTTTCTTTCTTTCAGCAGGAGGGGGATGTGATTTTG
>NW_024423344.1:72036164-72096139 GCF_017311325.1 Ursus maritimus
GGTAAGCTGGAAACATCCACTAGACATCTGAGTAGAAATGTTGACTAAGCAGTTGAATGCAACACTCTGGAATTCAGAGGAAGGGCTCAGGCTAGAGATGGAAATCTGAAGCCATGAGATTAGGTAATGTCATGAGGGGTTTGAGTGTGAATAGAAGACAGTCCTGGGGCTTACCAGCATTTGGAGGTCAGAGCATGAGAGGTGAGATCAGAAAAGCAGACTAAGAAACAAAGGCTAGAACACCAGGTGTTTCCTGGAATCCAAAGGAAAAAACTGTTTCAGAGCTAGATTACACCAAATGTTGATGTTCGAGTCACATGGCAACTGGGAATTAGTCTTCCTATTAATGGCTTTGCAAGCATGGTGAGAATGAAGTCATGATTGAGGAGGATTCAAGAGAAAATGTGAAGAGTTCAGTTGAAGAGAGCAAGTCTGTCCAGACAACATTTTATAGAGATTTGCCTTAATGGGGGTTGGGGGTAGGAGGAAGAGAAGCAGAGAAATATGGGAACTGACTTTAAATGTATTGAGAGGGTTTCCTCTTTCTAAAAATGGAAGAAAAGTGTTTGATAATCATAATGATCCAGTAGAAGTGTAGAAAATTCAGAAAATGGAGAAGTGCTATAGCAGTGCCTCGTGTGGCCAAAGGGAGTGGGTCTGTTGGGCAGGAGGAGAGGCAAACATATGGGTGCAGGGGATTCACCTGTCCTTACAGGAGGCAGGGCAGAGTGTGGAGGATGTGGGGTCAATGTGTCCTATCTGAAAGTTTCTGGAAGACTTCTCTGCTACCTACATTTGTTTTCTCAGGAAAATAGGAAGCAAGGTCTGCTGTGAGTGATGACTAGAAGGAAGATGTTAGAGGTTTGAAGAGAGAGAAGTGAAATGGTAGTTTTAGGGATGTGGAAAGTGAATGGGCCAAGTAAATGGGAGATGAGGTCTGGATAGGATGTAGAATAACATAAACTCTAACACTGAACACTGATCAGAACCAAGGTGGGATATGAGCTTATCAAGAAAAAAGGTAGATGAAGGTATATATGTGTAAGAGAAGGCAAGGGAAGAAAGAGCCATAGCAGAAGGGCAATAGATACCAACAGATGTAATTTGTATAAAAACAAGTGAATACTTAATCAGATACAAGAGCCAAAGGGTTGCCTCATATAGGGACACTGGATTTTAAAATCTGATAGAACAGTTGATTCTTTATATGCATGAATAGACTTGATGAAAACAAACTTTGAAACTATTTAATATTTGAAATAGTAAAAAATAGGATGGGAGAGAAGAAAGTATGCTCATTTATGATAGATAGATAGATAGATAGATAGATAGATAGATAGATAGAGTTATATGTTTAGCTGTTTGAATAAATATTGTACAAATTTATTTGTTTATACTTCATGGTCTTCTTAACACCAAAAAGGATCTGAGATATAAGCAGAATTGTCAACTTTGTAATGAAACATCATCACAATAATGTGTAGTCATACATTTCAGGGAACAGAAGTATCAGCTAGACTAACCCACCTAATTATTAAAACATGGTAATAAAAAATAAGATCTTTTCTTTGTAAAAGACATCCACATTCCATGAACCCAAAAGTTAGAACTGAAAAATAACAGCAGTAAATGCAGATACAAATAGTTTCGTCATCTATCACTTATGAAAACCAGCATTTTGTCAGCCAAATCCTCCTAATTAACATATCAAGACTATTGTTACTATCATCTTTTAACAAGAACATTATACACACGAAGTTCTGTGGATTACCCCACCATCAAACCATAGCCAATTTCCAAGAAATTAAAATTTAAAAATCAGTAAATTTGTTGGGAAATGCTCATGGAGGGTGCTGTGATTTTTGAAAGAACAGAGGTCTTCTGCTCTTAGGAGTCTCGCTTTGGCGCTGACTTCTGGTGCCCTGGTGGGCTCCAGTCTTGGATGGTAGATTCACCACGTTCCTACAGACCTAGGATCCGGTGCCTGTCATGCTTAGACCTGGAGGGAATATTCAGGAATTCTCCTCAGACCTTTCTCATAGACCATGATGAAGAGTAGGTTGCTGAACAGTGACGTGGACCACAATTGTTTTTACTCTGCAGGCGTTCTGAAAAAAGAGCTGATTTAATCTCCGCAACATTCACTATGGTTTATTGTATACCCGGAGCCTTAGTTATAATTTCAAACCAAGAACAAGGTCCTCCTGCGTGTGACATCCAATGAGCCATGAAAGGAACTAAGTACATTCACTGCCCTGGAGAGATTCCAGCAGCTTCTCCGCATGAGATCAGTATATAACAGATGGGACCAGGGTGACTGATTTAATTAGAATATTTTAATAGCAGAATGGAGAACATTGTACAGCTCTATCAGTTAGGAGGAAGGCCATTAAATGCACCAAAGTAATTGTTTCATTGGGAGGATATGTCAAATGAAATATATCTACATGCAATATATATATTTAATTTGAAGGGAATTTCAGATGATGATTATGAAAATGAAGTCATTATATAACGTATGATGGTTATCTAAATCTTTATGAGAAATGAACCTTTAAAGCTCCTCAAATATTTATCTTGTCTTATTAATTGAAGTATCCTGCTGCTTTAAGCTCCCTTTGACCTAGTCACTGTTGTCCTCTAGACTTTAGCATGATACATTAGAAGAGGAAGTGGTTTTTTCAGTCTGTTCAGAAAAATAGACATTTTCAAAATATAAAAGGCAGTTTATAAAATATACAGCATTTATCTAGACTTAGTGAACTCTCTAGAGGAAATAATAACACAAAAATGCAGTTCTTAAGGGAAGATAGCATCCTGCATATGCTCTTGAATGAATTTTACAAAAGCAGAAAGCAAATTAATCTCTTTTAATAATTATTATTTAACCATAAAATACTTGAAGGTTTTTATTGAAAAATTTGCTATTAGCCTCAAATTTATACTAAGGATTAGTGTCTCAAAAAAATGTTATTTGCTAATCCCGAGGGATATTGTATTATATTATCTCCCAAATAGTATCCATAATTTTATTTTGAACAAATCCTATATCTAGTATAATAGAGCAAGTCTCCCTATGATAATGAATGATTGCCGTAACACAAGGCTTAGCAATAAGGCCCTTAATGGAAATTGAATTAATTCAATAGTAGAATTTATGTCAATTAGCCTTAGAATCTGTTGTTCAGTTTCTCATCAAGTAACAATAATAGAAAAAAAATGTCTTTTTTTTTACTGAAACAGGCTCAGTCTTATTCATGTATAGCTGATAGATTTTTTTAAATTTCCTTCACAGATCAACATAATCAAGTAGGTTTAAGGGGAAGATAAAATGAGATTATCTATCTATCTATCATCTATCTATCTATCTATCATCTATCTATCATCTATCTATCATCTATCTATCATCTATCATCTATCTATACGTATCTAAAAGCCATTTTCTTTTGAAATAAAAAAGGAATGATACATATTTTACATAGTAAAAAATTTCATGCATTATCTTCTGAAATAATAAATTTAATTAATACATTTCTTTTTTAAGTAACTAGTATACACATTCATCACCTATCACTGAAGGTATAATGGTAAATGCTTAGTATTAAATTCTAGAGAGAAGTGAGAATAACAGAGGTAAGGAGAAAACTGTAGACTCTGACTGTAGCAGCTTGGAGAGATCTTTGCTACGAGAATCCAGAAAGTATCATAGAGTCAAAGATGCTATGGGGAGCTTGATCAGAAAGTTACTAAGCTGGCAATAGTTTTTCTTCAGACCCAAAACTCAAATGAACTACAAAACCTCTCTTACTGCCCCAGCACAAATTAAATTCCAAATGAGACGAAACTCAGTAAGCTATGCCAGTGGCACACTTCTCAGTTAAAGAAACTGGCAGCTGGTCCATTGTTCCACAGAGAGCTTGTTGAAGGAGCATGTATGCTCCCACGTTATTGTTGTGCACAAATTGTCTCAGTAGCTAGGAGTAACAGGCTTAGCTAGCATTATATGAATCAGCTAGAATTATATAAATATATACTAATCTTTTTTTTTTTTTGAAGATTTTATTTATTTATTTGACAGAGATAGGGACAGCCAGCGAGAGAGGGAACACAGGCAGGGAGAGTGGGAGAGGAAGAAGCAGGCTCATAGCAGAGGAGCCTGATGCGGGGCTCGATCCCAGAATGCCGGGATCACGCCCTGAGCCGAAGGCAGACGCTTAACCGCTGTGCCACCCAGGCGCCCCTATACTAATCTTTTTTGAACCTTGAACATTAGCAGATGGTAAAAGTCAAGAGTTCTCTGCAGTTTGTACTGATGTCAATTTTTTCACAGCTAACAATTTAGGACAAGAACAGTGTCCATGCAATTGAGTATCAGAAAATAAACCAAAGCGAGATGTGGTGAGGAGAGAATTGAATATCACCTGGGCGTGATGCCCTAAGATTTGCATCAATTTTTACACGAGCAGGACCAAAGATTAACCAGAATCACTTTATCTGTTACCTGTGTTTTGATGTATAAATATTTTATTCAGTTATTCATTTAATAAACCACATGTGATTCCAAAAGTATGTTTTAGCCATTTTCAAGGTAAGATTTTGCTTTTTTTAAAAAAAAAAATAGTCCTGGTTTAAAAAGCCCTGTCCAGTATTATTAAAGAGCCATTGACAATTACAGTCTAATACTCTGGTTATCAAGAATGGTCAGGGGTGCCTGGGCGGCTCAGTCAGTTAAGCATCTGCCTCCAGCTCAGGTCACGATCCTGGAGTCTCAGGATCGAGCCCCACGTTGGGCTCCCTGCTCAGTGGAGAGTCTGCTTCTCCCTCTTCCCCTGCTCCTTCTCTCTCTCTCTCTCAAATAAATAAAATCTTTTTTTTTTTTTAAAGAATGATCAGAAAAGACAGGTGCATCTTATGACATGTGACTTTATTCTCACCCAGTCCAAAACGAGTCTACTCTGCTTCACACCCACAGGGTGCCAAGGTATGGGTCTTCACTTTCCACTTCTGTCTCACCCAGTGCTTTCCTTACCTCTGAAAAGTTCTTCCCCAAGATGTACGTACATGTAGCAATCCTAAGTCTAAAGGGTACAATATAAAAAGCCTTGTCTTTATTTTTTCCCCTCATCACAAATGCAAAGATTTAGAGTCAAACTTTATAAGGCATGCCAAAGATATAAAAACAATTGGGTCATTTCTTAATGCCCTTCTTAGGACTGATTCTGTGCTAATGCAATAATAAACTACTAAAACAGAAGTCTCTCCGTATTAAAATCACTTTTCCATTTTCCCTCTATAAAGTATAACAAATGGAATAGTTATTTATATTACCAATAACTGAATTAGTTCCAGCCTTCTGAGATTATCTGTAAATATTTACAGAGTTAGTGAAGGAATGAAGCCAACCAACTATTCTGCACCTATGTGAAAATGATGCTAATATCTGGTCAAGAAAGCCGAAGCTTCAGGCTATGATTATTGAGGAACAGGTATTAGTTTCATCCTGATATATCTTGTCTCTCCTTCTGCCTCTTTTGGAATTAATATGTTGTGTTCTGACCTGTCCTAGGTGAAATTAACTAGAATGTATTAAACTTAGGCCTGTTAACATACACTCGTTAATATATTAATCTTATAAAAAAATGTCTGGAGACTTAATACCATATGTGCAGAGTGTTTTTTAAAATGAATGAACCCTTTTAACTATATACTGAGACAAGATGTAAATTTAAAAAAAAAGTAAATTGAAAAGTGTCATTAGATGTTAAAATAATTAATATTCAAATGAGAAGATATATTTAATTAAAAGCTCTAAATCTGGAAAAATGAGAGATTATAGCAGTTTATAGCTATGTTCAAAGACTTCAAAGAAAGTAAGTTCTTGAGTGCATTACATTTGGCTACTAAATCATTTAACTAATTGTATATTTGCAGCACACATTGTAATTACTAGGTAATATCTTATTGGTTCTATGTCAGTAATGAGGGCATTTAGGCCAATAGTTCAAGAAGTTGTCAATTGCCAATTCTGATGAAATTGTAAGTGGTCTCTTAATGAGTACTCCAGATATATTGATTCATATCCTAGCAATTGGTGTCTAGTGTCCTGGTTACTGGAGATTTAACAATACAATTCAGAAATTGCAAAATTATCATATTGAGATTCTCCTTTCTGAGAGGGAAAATATCTCTTCAACATAGTTATGACGTGATTAATGTTTGATTCAGGTAAGTGAATTTCTTATTAAATTGAATATAGTTCAATGCATGCAACCAGGTATAAAGGATTTTCTCCATTTGTTGGTTAAAAATTCTGGCTCTCCAATTAAGAAGATTAAACATGATCCTCATTTAGCCAGTGTGAATGTGAATGCTAAAAGTATCTAAATAACTCAATATTCTGAAAGTATATTTTTAATGATCCTACATTGTTGAATCCTACCATTGAATGAGAAGAAGAGTAATTTGCAAGAGTGGGCAGTGAGTGGCAATGGTAAAATCAATGGTATTGTAAATAGCCAGTTGGTGAAGTCATGCAGGCCATTGATAAGATACAGTAGGGTAACTGACCACTAATGGTCACAGGGGTGTTTCCTCCATCATTGGATAGTGGAAGAGCTTTGAGGTTACTTACACATGTACTTTGTTAGTACTAGTAATGATGATACTAGTAATACTATTATTACTATTACTATTAATACCACTATTACTAGAGGTAATACATACTAGTGATGATGATAATAATACCACTAATAGCTAATGTTTTAGAGTGATTACTATGTGCAAGGTAGCATTCCTATCATTTTACGTATGTTTTCTCTATGATTATCTCCACTAATCTTATGAGGTAGTATTTTGAGGAAACTGAGGTACAGAGGAAGTGGTTGGTTTTCAAGATCCCAGAATTAGAGAATGATAAAGCTAAGGGAGTTGATGTAGACAATGTGATGTCTTTTTATATACACACACACACACACACACACACACACACAATCATACACATTGCCAAATTATCTCTCTTTAAATGTCTGTTATCTCTGTGACATTTTAAAATCTAGATGTAATGTTAACCAGAAAAGATCAGACACCAACTATTAAGAAATCATTGATATTCCACTGCAAATGTGATAAATGATGCATTTTATTAAAGGCAAAGTGTCAAAAATAAAGGCAAAGTATCAACATTGCGTAGAAAGAATTTTAAACATGAAATATTTAATTAATGATTTTTAAGATACTTCTGATAATTCATAACATTTTAATGGAAATGAGTAATTAAATGCTGAAAAGAGTACAAATCCTCAACTATCTTCTCTTGACTCTTCTTAGAGGTGAGGGATTGGAGCTCTGTGTTGGAACCGTACTTTCACAAGTGACAATTCAATATGTATTTCTGTTTTGTTTTTTTTTAAAGATTTTATTTATTTATTCGACAGAGATAGAGACAGCCAGCAAGAGAGGGAACACAAGCAGGGGGAGTGGGAGTGGAAGAAGCAGGCCCCTAGCGGAGGAGCCTGATGTGGGGCTCGATCCCAGAATGCTGGGATCATGCCCTGAGCCAAAGCCAGACGCTTAACGACTGCGCCACCCAGGCCCCCCTGTTTGTTTCAATACTGTGTGTTATGTCTTAAGCTGGGAGGAAAAAAACATAAAATCGTATTACACAGACACATGCTATATTAGTTTAATATTGTGACTAAAAAAATATGTTGAATTTAGTGGATTAAACAATATATATTTATTCTCTCATAATCTGTAGGTGGAAATCCAAAAATCAAGGTGTCAGCAGAGCTGTGCTCCTTCTGGGGGCTCTAGGGGAGACTTCATTTTCTTGCCTTTCCAGCATCTATATGCTACGTGTAAGCCTGGTCTCTTGGCCCCTCTTCCATCTTCAAAGATGGTAGCATAGAATCTTAAATCTCTGTCTCTCTGTGTCACCTCTGCTTCCTCTGTCACAGAAGGACATATGACAGGACACTTATGATTGCATTGGGTTCTCTTGGATAATCCAGGACCATCTCCCCCCTCTCAGGATCCATTTCGAATTTAATGACATCTGCAAAGTCCCTTTTGTCGTGTAAGATAACATAGTCACAGGTTCTGGGGATTACTAGGTGGATATTTGGGGGGCATCATTCTGTCGACCACATATAGGTAGAAAGATAATAACAAGTGTAAATTAGCCTAGACCTTAAAGCCCATGAACATGTCCTTTCATCGCTAAGTGCACTAAATTTTAGCAGTTAGCCTAGAATGTCTCTTTGCCTTATCACTGTGAAGTAGATGGGAATTTGGAGAAGTTCTCTCATTTAGGATCCCATTGTGAATGTTTTCAAATAATACCTTTAAGTGGTGAGAACCTATTTTAAAAAGCAGAATACGACGTGCTCCGTCCTGCTTGTTTGACAAGTCATCATCAAACTACTCTGTATATGCGAGACCAAAGGGCCAACCACTGTTCTCTGGAAGGGGCCACCGAGGGCCTGAAGGTGTGTTGAGCTGAAGGTTTCTACTGGGTGGGCCTGGGCGCTGGGTGGGGCTCGGAGGCTATGGGAGTAGCCCCCCCGCCTTGCAAGCTGGCACCTACCCCGAGGAGCCTTGTCTGTTTACACTAGCACTTATCATTTCTTTTTTTTTTTTAAAGATTTTATTTTATTTATTCTATGTGCTTCTGGCTTACAAAAATATGGGAAAGCCCTCACTCAAACTAACAATCTAACCGTGTTAGTCTTAGTGCTTCAGTCTTAGTTCTCTGCCTCACATTTTAAAGTATTTGTCAACTATGTGTCTTAACACGGTGTACGATGTCTTTCAGGATCCACTGCTTCCCGAATCTGCTACTCATCTCTCTTCCACAGCCTTTCTCTTCCATACTCTGGCATTTCTGATGTAAGTGAGTTTGAGAAATGCTGTTACAGAAAAGTTTTCTTCTCTCAAAACAAAACAAAACAAAACACATAAGCATGTTGTAGCCTGACGTTCATAGTATTTTCAAAAACGAGCATTTATTTAAAAGTAACCATTGGGATTCCATGTGCATAGAGCAGGCATTTCTAGCTCAAGCTGATCAGAGTCTGAGTACGAAGTCCCATATTTAAGACTTACTGTGTGCCTTTTAGAAACATTATGTTATCTTATTTGATCCTCTTAACAACTCTGTAATGAACTAGGTCTCAACTTTCTTAAATCTTATTTAATAGTATTGCAGTGGGTAAATACCCACTAATACTAATTATTAATACTAACTAATGCTTAACTTCAAAATTAATTATCTTTCCACTACAGTCCACCCTAGGATCATTTAGCTTAACCCATTAATTTACACAAGAGAAACCTGAGGAGCTGAGTCTTTAAGTAACTTGCCCTTTCCTACGTAATTGACATGCTAAATTTACACAGAATATTAACCCAAGGAGAAATTTCACTTGAAGGACCAGTAGAAAAAGAACATATGATTAAGCACAGATGGTACCTGGCTCACCTAATATGTCTATGACTTTTCTTCAGTTGTTTTTAACTCTATTCAAATATGGAAGTATTCTAAGCTGAAAGTGGCAAATTTTCCAAAATCCTTTCTGAAGACATGTAGCCCTCCATTTCCTGAGCCTAGACCAGCCCAGGGTTACTGGTTTCCTGCTTGTGGATGCAGGTGGATTTTTTTTTTTTCTTTTTGTTGTTGTTCTTTTGTTTTGTTTTGTTTTGGGACTGTAGCTAGAATTTTATGATAAACAGCTCTTCTTGACATTAGTGAGAAACATGAAGCAGTTCATTCTACAATAGCGTAAAGCTCTAGCCTGTTATTATTTCAGGGGTTCTTAACCTGGGCCCCCCTAAACACTAAGAGAGTTGTGGATAGACTTTTGGGGATTTATAAACTTGGATGAGAAAAAAGCACAGCTTTATTTTTACTGTCCTTTAACTGAAATTTAGCATTTCATTTGATGTTAAATGTAAGCAATAAAACACAGTAGTCCAAGCAATTCTAGGTGACTTTATCTACAATAGAAATTAGACATTTTCATGTTATATTCAAGTTATTGATGATATCAAAAAACACTGTGTATACTCACCACTACTTTGAAATTACAAAAGTTAATAAATTGTTAATATGTTAGCTTCATTTCAATAAATTGCTTTTCTTCGTACTCTCATGCTTATTATGTTATATATTTAAAAATGTTAGAGATCCTTGGGCTCTTTTCATAATTTGGCTATTGTGGATAATGCTGCTATAAACATTGGGGTTCATGTATCCTTTTGAATCAGTATTTTTGTATCCTTTGGTTAAATACCCAGTAGTGCAATTGCTGGATCATAGGGTAGTTCTATTTTTAACTTTTGGGGGAAACTCCATACTCTTTTCTAGAGTGGCTGCACCAGTTTGTATTCCTACCAACAGTGTAAGACGGTTCCTCTTTCTCCACATCCTGGCCAACACCTGTTTCCTGTGTTGTTATTTTTAGCCATTCTGACTAGTATGAGGTGACATCTCATTGAGGGTTTGATTTGTATTTCCTTGATGATGAGTGATTTGAGCATCTTTTCATGTGTCTGTTGGTGATCTGTATGTCTTCTTTGGAAAAAAGTCTATTCATGTCTTCTGCCCATTTTTTAACTGGATTATTTGTTTTTTGGGTGTTCAGTTTTATAAGTTCTTTATATATTTTGGATTCTAACACTTTTTTTTTTAAACAGGAGAAAACAAATATAATTTCTTTTTTTATTTTTCTTTTTAAATTTAAATTCAATTAATTAACATATAATGTGTTATTGGTTTCAGAGGTAGAGGTCATCAGTCTTATATAATACTCAGTTCTTATTACATCACATGCCCTCCTTAATGTCCATCACCCAGTGACCCATTCCTCCACTCCTCTTCCCTCCCCTCCAGCAAACCTCAGTTTGTTTCCAATGATTAAGGGTCTCTTATGGTTCGTCTTCCTCTCTGATTTTGTCTTGTTTTATTTTTTCTTCTCTTCCCTATTATCCTCTGTTTTGTTTCTTAAATTTCCACATATGGGGGAGATCATATGATAATTATCTTTCTCTGATTGAATTATTTCACTTAGCATAATACCCTCTAGTTCCATCCACATCATTGAAAATGGCAAGATTTCATTTTTGGATGGGTAATATTCTTTTGTATATATATATATATATATATATATGACTTCTTCTTAATCCATTCATCTGCCAATGGACATCTGGGTTCTTTCTATAGTTTATCTATTGTGGACATTGTTGCTATAAACATTGGGGTGAGGGTGCCCCTTCAAATCACTATGTTTGTATATTTCGGGCAAATACCCAGTACTGCAATCCTGATCCACTGGCTGGGTAGCTCTATTTTCAACTTTTTGAGGAACCTCCATACTGTTTTCCAGAGTGGCTGTACCAGATTGCATTCCCACCAGCAATGTAAGAGGGTTCCCCTTTCTCTGCATCCTTGCCAGCATCTGTTGTTTCCTGACTTGTTCATTTTAGCCATTCTCACTGGTGTGAAATGGTATCTCATTGTGGTTTTGATTTGTATTTCCCTGATGCTGAGTGATGTTGAGCATTTTTTCATGTGTCTGCTGGCCATTTGTATGTCTTCTTTGGAGAAATGTCTGTTAATGTCTTCTGTCCATTTCTTGATTGGATTATTCTTTGGGTGTTGAGTTTGATAAGTTCTTTATAGATTTTAGATACTAGCCCTTCTGATAAGACATTTGCAAATATCTTCTCCCATTCTGTTGGTTATCTTTTGATTTTGTTGACTGGAAGAATACATATTGTTAAAATGTCTATGCTACCTAGACCTATCTATACATTCAATGCAATCCCTATCAAAATACCAACATCAACGTTTTTCACAGAGCTGAAACAAATAATCCTAAAATTTGTATGGAACCAGAAAAGACCCCGAATAGCCAAAGGAATGTTGAAAAAGAAAACCAAAGCTGGTAGCATCACAATTCTAGACTTCAAGCTCTATTACAAATCTGTAATCATCAAGACAGTGGGGTACTGGCACAAAAACAGACACATAGATCAATGGAACAGAATAGAGAACCCAGAAATGGACCCTAAACGCTATAGTTAACTAATCTTCAACAAAGCAGGAAAGAATATCCAGTGGAAAAAAAAGATAGTCTCTTCAACAAATGGAGTTGGTAAAATTGGACAACCACATGCAGAAGAATGAAATTGGACCATTTCCTTGCACCATACACAAAAATGGACTCAAATGAATGAAAGCCCTAAAAGTGAGATAAGAATCCAACAAAATCCTGGAGGAGAACACAGGCAGCAATCTCTTCAAACTTGGCTGCAGCAACTTCTTGCTAGACATGTCTCCAAAGGCAAAAGAAACAAAGGCAAATATGAAGTATTAAGACTTTATCAAGGCTTCTAACCATTTAACAGATATTTCATTTGCAAATATCTTCGCCCATTCCATAGATTGCCTTTTAGTTCTGTTGATTGTTTCCTTCAGTGTACAGAAGGTTTTTATTTTGATGGAGTCCCAATAATTTATTTTTGTTTTTGTTTCCCTTGCCTCAGAAGATATATCAAGGAAAAAGTTGCTATGACTGATATAAAAGAAGTCACTGCCTGTGTTCTCTTCTATGATTTTTATGGTTTCAAGTCTCACATTTAGGTCTTTCATCACTTTGGAATTTATTTTTGTGTATGGTGTAAGAAAGTAGTCAAGTTTCATTCTTTTGAATATAGCTGTCCAGTTTTCCCAATACCATTTGTTGAACAGACTTTTTCCCATTGCATGCTAAGTAAAATAGGTCAGTCAGAGAGAGACAAATACTATATGATTTCACTCATATGTAGAATTTAAGAAACAAAACAAATGAACATGGGGGGGAAAGAGAGGCAAGTCAAGAAATGGACTCTTAATTATAGAGAACAAACTGATGGTTACTGAAGGGGAGATGGCAGGGGGCTGGGCTAAATGCGTGATGAGTATTAGGGAGTGGACTTGTTGTGAGGAGCACTGGGTGTTGTATGTAAGTGATGAATTGCTAAACTCTACACCTGAAACTAATATTGCACTGTATGTTAACTAGCTAGAATTTAAATAAAAACCTGGGGGGAAAAATGTTAGAGATCCTTGAACTTCACTGGATTTCCAAAGGGATCTATGGCTCAAAAATTACTAAAATAAAATGCTAGGAATTATCCATACATATTTCTCTTTTCCGGACTTAGTAAGAATGAACCTAAAGTGTGATCAGTACCTTTGAATTGCCCAACATCTCCCTTAACAGTTGGATAGAAAACTGAAATATGACTTGTTATCTCTTCCTCTTCCTTTTCTCAATGAGAACTGAGCTCAAGCAACCATTAGCAATTCATTCATCACAATATAGGGGAGGCGTATAGTTAAGTATTTGTATGTATGACGTCTTTATTTATTTATTTATTGAGAAGCCACAGAACTCAACTTCCATTTTATTGTCTACAAGACAATAAATATTATAATCCATCTGCTCACAATGTGCATAATTTCTCCAAATGTCTAGGTTTTCTAGTGTTCCGCACAGCTAATGGTTTTGTGCACTACAACGTCCTAAATCTCGCAGTTTTCTTTCCCTGGTAGCATTACTTTGGTTCAAGAAACACTGGTGCCATAGAACTAAAGCCCCAAATCCCAGAACAGAATGGAGATGAACTTTGTAGTCAGAAAGAGTCAAGTTAGGGAGCTCAGTGTTAAAGACAGGATGACAGCCCATGGATGCAGCATCCTCCGGGATCACGCAGGACTGGGGAAGGAATCTCCAGAGCTTTACCTAAAACTGGAGGTTTCAAATAAAATAATTAACTGATACTTCATTTTTTTTCTTAAATTGAACATAAGAGTTCCATGAACTAGGCTGATGTCAAATAAGTAGAATTTGGCTGCAAATGAGATTTGTTATAAAATCAGCATTTTTTATTACATCATATTGACAATTATAACTTTTAGTCCAGCAAGTGTCCCTAGTGGTATTTTATTATCTGGTTTTATCAGATATATTGAGCTTCTTGGATTTAACTCCCATTCAGGCCCATTAACTCTATTTTGGATTAGGGTCACAGATGCACCCCAATCAAGGCTATTTATCTCATTAACTTTACCACAAGTCCCAAAGAATATTTAGTAGAGGAGTCTGATTAGATAGGTATGGCTCCATTATCACTATCAGAAACTTAACTTGTCATTTATGAGTAAAATTAATATTCTTTTCTTAAGACCCCTCTCTGAGAGTTTATATGAGATCTCTCGAGAGGTCTAAAGTACAGAATGAATCATTAAAAGTGGAAACAGAAACGAATGAGTTGTACACTTAAAATAAATTCAGGTGATAAAGTGTATCTTATTTGTATTTTACTATAATTAACAATAATAAGTAAAAATAAAATAAATAAAATAAAATAAAATAAAATAAAATAAAATAAAACAAAATAGTGGAAGCAGAAAGAGCTGTTCGTTTCTATTCAAATTTGCTCCATTGAAGACATGAAACTTTGGTCTGAATTTGCCAATCTAAACACTATTTCCCAATTAAAATTTGAAACTTTGTGAAGGCTAATGTGATACTATATATCATCTGCTCCGAGCAATGCCTATTTCTGTAAGCATGTCCAAAAAATATTTAGCTGGCGCTTGGGACATTTTATAAAATTAAAATTTGAAATAGGTAAAATGGGACTTTATTTTCATTGACTAAATTTAAAATAATCCAAAAATGGCAAAGAAAACCTAAATCATCCCAACTCAAATACATGATTTAAATGTGGATATTTCAAGATGAAACTTGGTCAATTTATGATTCTTTCCATTTCAGATTTTCTTCCATTCTTCCTTAGCTTCTCTAAGTATCTACAAATAATGGTATTGTCAGGGCATCAGAATATGTGTCTGTCCCAGTATCATCTTCTGTCCATGACAACACTTGCTAAGTAACTCAATTAGCCAGGTGTTGGATGCCTACCATGGAATCTGGTCCTGATGCTAAGGACCCTGCCATGACTTCTGGGCGTAAGTCCAGGCACTTAGATATTTTGCTTACTTCATCCAAGACCAGGTTCTTCCCCTCTATAATCACTCTCAGCTCTCTCCTTTTCCCCACCTGATAGTTCCAGTTATTGATTCTTCATGACAAAATACTCCAAATTTAATGGCATAAAACAACTATTTTATTATATTTTTGGATTCTGAGAACAAGGAATTCAGAAAAAGGCCCAGCAGGGACAGCTTGTTTCTATTCTGAGCTATTTTGGGCTTCATCTGGAATATATGAAGTCTGGAGACTTGAATCATCTAAAGACTTTTCTTTTACTCACATGTCTGAAAGTCGATGCTGGCTGTTGGTTGCAACCTCAGCTGGGCCTGTTGGCCTGACACCTACATGTAGCTTCTCTTGGCTGCTTGGTCTTCCTCACAGCATAGATGGCTGGGTTCCAAGAACAAAAACATTGAAGAGAAACAGGCAGAAGTTGTTTGCCTTTTATTACTTAGCATTGGAATCCCATCATGTCACTTCTACTGTTTGTAAGCCCACCAGCTTCAAGAAGAAACACAGACCCTTCTTCTTGATGGTAGGCCTGTCAGAGTCACATAGCAAAAACAGCATGTGGAAAGAGAGTACTTGTTGCAGTCATATTTGGAAAACAGCATCTGCCACACCCCCCTCTTAGGGGACTTGATTCCTTCTCTACGCAGGTCAAGATTATCAGAATTTTCTGAAGCTACCTTCAAGTCCATAGCCTTATCTATTCTACTGGTTTGGCACCATAATGTGGAGCTCCTCTACAAGGTTTTCATACCCATGGGCTACAGGTGAAGCATATGGAAGACTTCTCCTCTACTCTCAGATTTCCCTTAAACATATATAGGCCCAGCCATTCCCACTGGACAGATCCAACGGATGGCAGTGTTGGGCTTCTTCTCAGGTACCATCAGGCTGTAAAGACTAGTCACTTCTACAGCTTTCTTCTCCCTTCTAATCTATTGAGACCTTCATCTATCTGCCTGGGAAGAGGACTTACTGTATCTGCATATTGTCTTTCCTACTCTAATACCCATTATTTACATTTCTCTGTGTTGTACATGTTTAAATTATTTTTTGAAATATCCAAATCATTTTTCTTTCTTCCAATTCCACATTTATATAAATCAAAAGTATATTCAAGTTATGCCTCAGCTTTGAATTTTAAAAGCTGTTTTGGAAGTCAAAATCAATTATCCGATTATTAGTTTATATTCTGTTCTTTGTGTCTTTCCTCTCAAGGCAATAACTCAGTATTATTTTAATGGTGGAGGAACAACAAGGTAAAACAGAACTAGGAAAGAGAAAAACAGTCAATTGAATAATATTTCAAAATGCTATCCTGCTACATTTGCAGAAAAACCATTAACTATTATATTTTCAATTGTATTTGGTAATGAATAAGCTTCCTAATATAAATATAAATAATATTTATTATGACTAAATCATTCTAAAATATATTAATCTAATCCAAGAGATATGAAAAATATATTTATATTTATATTAAATATAAATAACATCCTTTATTTTTTTTAATTGTTCAAGATGTAATGAAATGATCTCTGTTTTCTGTAAATATTCAGTTTATGCCAGATTCCAGGGAAACCCAAAAATAGGGCTCTTTGCTCTATCTCATCTTTTTTAAAAAAAATTTATTTATTGAATTATTTGAGAGAGAGAGTGAGGAAGAACATGAGTGGCAACAGGGGTCGGGGGAGGGCAGAGACAAGGATTTCAAGCAGACTCTGCACTGGGTATAGGGCCCAACACTGGGCACGATCTCTTTACACATAAGATCATGACCTGAGCCAAAGCAAGACTTGGATACTCAACTGACTGAGCCACCCAGGTGCCCCACTCCCTCATCCTTTTATATTCTAATTTGATGCAACTTCTATCTGTTGTGTTAATATATGTCCCATTTTTAAGTTCAACTAATACATATAATTCATGGTTTGCTAATCAGATGGATTTATACAAAAAAATAAATGTCAATTAGTTATCAAGTCCTCATGGTCAAAAATTATGAGAGTTACTGTGGTCTTGCTGTTGATCCTTCTGCCTTCCTCTAAAATACTGGCATATGTAAGATTAGATGATGTGCTCCGGTGAAGTATCTATGATTATTTTACTTAAATAGGCTATTAAATATGGAGAAGGTAGTTATAGATACAGACTCAGAAACATTCTTAGTCTAACTAGAAACTGAAGACTTCTCAGAAGATCAGTCTTCAAAACAGAGGAGATATATTCTCAAACATGCTCCATTATGACTTGTGGTTTCTGCTTCTGCATGTAAGGAGCTTGGAAGTAACTACTCCATCCTAACAACAAATAAAAAGCTGAACAGACTGGAAAACCAACAACTCTTCTTGAATCCATAAAAAAGGAAGAATACAGGACAAACCACTACTCCTAAGACTAGAAAGACAGATGAAAAAGGGGGTCAGAGCTTCTGTGAGCCTCAAAATAAGCCTGTCATATAAACTATGGAATTTGGGTGACTAGTGTATTAATGTAGGTTGATTGTAACAAATGTATCACTCTGGTGGGGATGTTGAGAATGAGGCCCTGTGCATGTGTGGGGGAAATCTCTGTACCTTCACCTGGGTTTTGCTTAACTAGAACTAAAACTAGAACCTAAAACTACTCTAAAGATAAAGTCTTAATAAAAATTTTAAAAAGTCTACTCTATTAATATAAAGTAAAAAAAAAATACTATCAAGGAAGACAAATATAGCTAAAAATTTTCTGCAATAAAATTAGGTATTTCTTTAATTTTTAATTAGACTCTGAGTAACTCCAACATGCTCACACCACGTATGAAGAGAGAGAAGATGAGAACAGAGAAATTAAAATAAGTACAAAAACAAACAACAATAGCAACAAAACTAAATTAGTAATTGAGGGAAGGGAAGATATATACTCACCTTTTCACTTTTCTAAAATAACAGTTCTCAAAGTTTTCATACCCTTGGGATCCCCTAGATATATTCATTGTAACAGTCAAACTATTTTCATAATAATACCAAGATGTTAGTTGTCTTTCTTATGGTGTTTGTACTGATGTTGCAAAAGCAATTTGGGTAAAACTGCTGGTTTCTTAGCATGAATCATGGGAATAGCACCAAAATACTAGTAGTCATTGTATTGATTGCCAGGAACTTGTAAGGAAGACAAAACAAAACAAATAACCAATTATTTGAGAATGTCCAAGATGAAACATAAAAGTTATTCCTTTCATTTAATTCTAACTCCCTAGTAATGACATGTAATGAGATGGAAACTCTCATGAAGCGCTATTGCTACATAACAGAGGTCAATGACTGTATCCGGGCTCCTATACTTTTGAGTTGCAAGCTAAACTAACTGTTTTGTTTTGTTTTTTTTCCCCATAAAGCAGCATTTTTACTTGGAAGGAAGACTGACAGAACAACTATGTTATTCAGAACTGAGTATTTGGTGGACATTTTCTTGATAGTGAACAAAGAAATCAAAGCTGTTGCTTTAAGAAAAACATCTGATAATACTTGTTGCCAATGATGAAATTCGAGATTTCAAATGAAAATTAAACATTTGGAAAGCTTGTATCCACCACTATGAGACTGGTGTATCTAATTCTTAAGTACTTTTCTGATGATTGCGGGTGAAATTAATTAACGTGATATTTAATACTGTATATTGGAATGTCAACATTTGAAGGATCAGCATTACTCAATAAAACAATACTTTCCAAATGATCTGTGCATGATGTTACATAATCATTTGTGGTTAAAAGATTCATTCAAAGTGGAAAATAGACCAATGAATTTGAATGTAACAGTGCAAAAAATGATTTTTTCTGTTTCCACATTTCAACTTCTATTTAAATGTGGCCCCTTTGCAAATTCTGGTATAGTGTTTAAGAAGAATACCCCCACTTATCTGAAAAAGGCTATTTATATCATCCCCACTGTTTCCAGCCACATATCTCTGTGAGGCTGGATTTTGTTCATATACTCTAATCTAAATAGTTTATGGTAACACAAAGAATATAGAGGCAGGTATAATAATCAAGATATCTTAGGAGAGACATTTAATAGATTTCCAAAAGTGAAAAGTAATGTTCTCATTAATTTTTAGTTTTAGTAAATATATTTTTTGTAAAACCAACTAATTGCTTTTTAAAAAGATTTAATTAATAAATATTTGAAATTTTTCTCACACTCAACTTTTAACTATCAGTGGATATAACCCACATAAACAAAAGCTCTCAGCTCCTCAAAAGTTTTTAACCATACAAAGGGATATTGAGACAAAATTTTTAAAAAATTGCAAACTACTTCTCCAAATAATTTCCAAAGAGTTCAGTATTGTGTATTTGCTGGGCAGATTGCTGTCATATCTGATCAAAACGTCACTGCTACCTCCTGAATATTGTTTTCATCCTTATCTCTCTTTTTACAATTCTGATTTTTCTCCTGTTCCCCTATTACTCCTTTCTCATCTGTTCCAAATATTTTTAAATGTTGGTGTTTCCTAAGTCTTACTCCTAGTCACATACCATTTCTCCTCTAACTTCTCCCTGGGCAATAGTTGGGTGGACCACCCATCTGCCATGGATCTTCCTGTACATTCTTAACAGGCATATCAAGAGTGTAAAGCTTTGACCACTCTTTCCTTGGGCAATTTCTTTGGGTTGTGTTTTCAGTGAATGACTCTAAGGGCTGAGGTGAAATCTCCCTTGAAACAAAGAGCAAACCCACTTCTCTTCCTGTAGAAACAATAGATTTCTCAAGCTATGTGTTCCTCTTCTGCAATGCAACCTACTGCATGTGCAACTGTCCATCATGGACCACTTGTGTCATCCTGTGGGATCTGAATGGCATAGCAAGCTGACAGAAATGGATGTGAAGCTGGCTACTGCTGCTTGTTTCTTATCAGGGAGCCCTGTGTCTTCTGCTAGCACCTATGAAACTGTGGCAAGCAAACTTATTGACTTGCAACTAGAATAAAACCCTAGACCTTGTACATTTCTTAAGACTGACCTCTTTCTCACCTATGGTTTCCTCTTAAAATTCAGAAATAACAATTACTACAAAATGTATGACTTTAGCCTGGATTACTGTCCCAGTTACAGACTGCCTACTAGGACAATATGAAAAAGGCACAGTTCATGCTCTATGGGCCCAAAGTCTAATTATTTAGGGTAATTAATTTATTTAGTGGTTATAAGTTCCCTGAATTTGTATCCCTGAGATCTTGGCATATAGATCTTCTGTATTCTTTGCAGACCTAAGTTTGGTATCAGGTTATAGCTACACTTCAGTAGGTCCTCACTAAGAGTTAGTTATCAATGATAATATTTCTTTCTTTGGTGCCCTAGTATCACCTAAGAATTCCCCAGCAATAATTCAAAAATAAATTACTTCCCCAGATCCCACACTTTCTTGATTTGTTTTCTTTTCTTCCACCATTTTCAGAAGTATAATTAATTTAGCCTGAGAGGTTTTTTACAAGTTGCTGCCCTAGCCCATGGCCTTTCCAACAATGCACCTCTGAGAGCATCTGGAAACTTAGTTGAGCAGAGAAGTATAGCCAGGCCTTCTGTTCAAACGCACAAACTGCGACACATTGGCTCCCAGAGTGCACTCTCTCCTCACTGTTGGTGTGACCATGGCCCTAAGCCAAACCTTGCTGTGGACACATTACCCCTTAATGAGGAAGGAAAAATATCCCTCATAATTCCTTTCTAGCTTCAGTTTCAGGATCCCAATTATTAACAATATTTTTCCATAGCAAAAAATAAAATGATGTAAGCTTTAATATCATAATTCAGACTTTGGTATTGCCTCAGGAGGGCTTCAACAGGGCATTTGTATAGGTCACAGGAAACTCCCAGGGCAGCTACACAAAGCTAAAGGTTGGTTTGAAGTGATGACAAAATACTATCAATGAGGAGTCCTTCCAGATCAATGAGGTCACTTGTTTTCTTACTGTATATTCCTACGGAACCAAGTTTAGGTCCTGCAAACCAGGATTCTCATAGCCCATATGACATCTATACATTGTTTGCATAGTTTCTATGAATTCATCCTTTGTTTTCTACCTCTGCCAATTGTGATTAGTTAATAATAATCTTCAGGATGAGACATAGCCCAGAATTTGAAAGCAATCCTTGATTTTGATATGACATTGACTGAGTCCTTTGTAATTACTCATCAGAAAAACATAGATCCAGCTATTATTCTAACTTTAACCTTTGTTTGAAATAAGATAGAGAGAAAAACACATATAAAACATACATACATAAAATAGAAATGTGTTCATAAAGTACATATAATCCCATGTCATTGAAACAAAATTTATCATTTTCTTATTCCTTCAGAACATTTTACATGATTTCTATGTTATTCTTAAAATTGTTATTTGGCATTTCATTTGGATGTCGATTTTTCTCATGTTGTTAATAAATTTTTGTAAAAATGAGAATTTACAAGAAATATAAATAACATTCACCTGTTACATTTTAGAAGGTGTCAAAGTGTAAATAATGTGAGGTTTGCATTATACTTCAATCTCTTAGACATTTAATTCCTGTCTCTGGGAGAAAGCATTTCTGAGATCCGCCACAGAACTGTCTTAATGTGCATCACTCGTTGGGCTCTGGAACTCTTCTTTGCTGGTGGGAATACAAAATGGTGCAGCCACTTGGGAAAATAGTTCAGTGGTTTCTTAATATATTCCTATCATGCAATCCAGCAATCATACTCCTTGGTACTTATCTAAAGGAGTTGAAAACTTATGTCTAGAGAAAAACCTGGAATGAACATTGATAGTAGTTTTATTTATAATGGCCAAAACTTGGAAGCAATCAAGATGTCCATCAGTAGATGAATGAATAAACAGTGGTCCAACTAGACAATGGAATATTATTCAGCATTAAAAAGAAATGAGCTGTCATGCCATGAAAAGGCATGTAGAGAACTTTAAATGAATACTACTAAGGGAAAGAAGCCAATATGAAAAGGCTACATATGGTATGATTCTAACTATATGACATTCTGGAAAAGGCAAAATTATGGAGACAGTAAAAAGATCAGTGGTTGCCAGGGGTCGGATTGGGGGAATCAATAGGCAGAGTACAGAGGCTTTTTAGGGCAATGAAAATACTCTATATTTAGATACCATAATGATGGCGACACGTCATTACACATTGCCAAAACCCATAGATGTACAACACCGAGAGTGAACCCTAATGTAAACTATGGACTTTGAGTAATTATGAGGTGTCAATATTGGCTCATCAATGGTTCTCAGTGCACCATTCTGGTGAGGGATGTTGAGGATGGGGGAAGTTATGCAATTGTGGAGCAGACAGGATGTGGGAAATCTCTGTAAGTTGTAATTTTGCTGTGGATCTTAAACTGCTCTAAAAAAACAAAGTCTTAAACATTTACTTTTCCATTTGTATAGAGAATAAGATAGATAGAAAAGCACATATAAAACATACATACATAAAGTACATAAAATAGAAATGTGTACATAAAAATACAGGTGTCTGTCTTAAGCCTGAAGAAGCCAAAAACAGAAAGCCGACTGGATGAGCCACAAAGTTAAGGCGATAAGAAAGGTAGCAGCAGAAGAAACAAGCACTTCATGGGACAAGGACTTTTCTATTTTTATTTGGGACAGGTGGCCTCTACGGCAGGTAATTTTGCTATCACTATCTTGACAAAAACCTGACGAAGAGTAGCTACCTCCCGGGGCAAGGTGATCCCAAATGTCTTACCCTGGACAGGGCTGAGGGAAGGTAGGAAGCGAAGGGGCCCTCAGCAAGCACACAGTGTCAGCAAGGAAAGAGCACTGAGAAAGGCACGCAGGGGCCTGCAGAAACAAAGGGCAGCGGTGAACGGGGATGCCCTCAAGGTCCAAAGTAGATCTTTCTCTCTTCCTTTGAATTCCCTCCCCCACTACTCTAGCCTTGAGGTAGAGGCAGTGGAAATGGGGGTAAAAAAGGAAAAGGAAAGGAAAGATGGCGGCTGCTCCCTTTCCTCATCGCTTGTCCAGCTCCAGGGTGGTCTCAGAAGGGATAGGACAGAGGTATCTGATGGATGACAAGTTACAATTTTAATTGAGACCAGATTGGAATTAAAATGACCAGAAAGCTACTGGATTTTCCCACGATCCTCCTAAAGGTCAGGGAAGGGCAAATTGATAAAATACATTTTAGGGCAACAATGGTGGTAGAAAATAAAACTTTATAGTCTGAGTTCAGCCCATCCTAAAAGCTAGTTGCTCTTTTTTGTTCAGGGTTTTTTTAAAACTTCCACAAGAAATTCTAGCAAAATCAAAGCACTCTCCAGACCCTCTCCTTTTTGCATGAAGAATTACATTAATTCAATAAATCCCCACTGCTGCTTTTAATAACTATTGCTCTTGAAGGTTTAAAGAAAAGGTGCAAGTGGGAGAAAGTATAGCACTTCCTCTTAATGTACACTAGACCTTCTGATTAGTTTGCAGTGATTTTCTGTCAGTGTTTTAAATACTTGGGAAGGTAGTTCATGATTTTCATACTTGGATACATTATGATACTCCCCTACTCAAACTTGTTCTGATGGGTTTTTGAGGCAAATTTCATGAGTGTCAAATAAAGCAAATCATGGGGAGCACTAGTTAAATCATGATACCCATGATACCATAAAATTCTTTGGCCACACAAAATAGCATATTTAGACATGTGCTTTCCTGTCTCTATTGATTTCTTGGACACAGCTGGGTTCTAACCTTACAGAAATGTACTGTGGGACAGCCCATATGGGGTAGCATTTGATAAACAAAAGGAACAAAAAGTGTTGGGAAGGGAGAGCTCTTTCGGAGCTCCGTGCACCTGCAGGCATGGACCAGCTCTCCTGTGCCCAGGGCCCGCTTGAGAAGCCTGCTGCTTGCCACGAACCTGCTTCCGACCCTCTGAGCCTTGTTGTCTTGCCAACCATGGAAGCTGACATTTTTCTTCTTATTTGCTTTTGCATTTAGAAAAGGTTCTGGAAGGAACACCTGAGGGACAGGCAGCAGAGCAGATCTAGTGGAAAGAAGGGAAAAGAAAAGCCACAAAAAACAAAGACTGCTCTCCCAACCAAAAACACAAAGTAAACAAACAAAAAAATACCAAATAAAAAGAGGAAGGAAGCTTTTGGGAACAATGGGAATGTCTCTCTCATGTTGATTTAAGAGAATTATTTTAAATAGATTGTCTCTAACGGAGAGAAAATTGGGGCTGGAGAAGGGTATTGAATGTCTCTCTTTATCCAGTTCTTAAAATAAAATAGACTAGCAGTCTCTATAATTTTTGATATAGGCACTAAATAATTTTATTACATCTGTATTTACAAAGCGCTGTAATATAAGACACATGAATGGCTTTAATAAGTAGGTGACTATAAAATAAATACATATGATACATATAGAACCTACATGCCTATATAAATAATACAATATATATGTGTATATATAGATAGACATGTGTGTGTGTATATAATAACCTTTATATACGTGTGTGCATATATACTGCCTAGACACCATCCACATATAGAGATGCATATATTTAACCTCCTTCAACTGAACATTTGCATTCCATTTTGTATTAATTTTTATCAAATTATATTTTAAATGTGTGTTGTTACTTTAAAAACACTAAAAACGTTCTATTTTTATAATACACGTAACTCGTACTAGAGGACCGACCTTGAAAATTTTGAATTCCTCTTATATAAAACGTATTCAGCATTTGGAAGTTAGGAAATCCTGTGATTTTTCAATGAGTTCCAGTTGTGCTCTAGTGAAAGTCCTGCCTTCAGGGGGATCCCTACTCTCTTTTCCCAGAGATGTTATCAGGCTTATGTAACCACCTTGCAGATTACTGCTCTAGGTAAAGCAATTCTTTTCAAAGAGATGCAATTCAAAGACACATTTCTGTCCTGCTTAGGATAACCGCGTGAAGTCAACGTGGGATAAATTGTTCCAGTTTACAAGTACCTGTCTTTGTGTTGGGGAGAAGGCATGCTGGGCGCGCTAGCTGTAAATGCAGTTCTTAGCACTGCAGACTCAGAAGAAGGCAGCAATCCTCCAGATTGGCCCAGGAGCCTGGAATCATTCAAGTGGGGCTGATAACAGGTGGAAGAAAAAAACAGATGTGGGATCAGATTTAAAAAACTGGTGGAGAGAAAACACACGCATTGAGAAGAAAATTGAGCAGATACAATAAAAAGCAGAAGTAATAGCTCATTATCAGACCACCGAGGAAGAGGGACAATGGCTTCAGATTCCCAGGGCTGGCTGTCATCTCTCATAGTCTTGCCAAAGAGTGTTCCGTCTGCCGCAAGAGATGACAGGGCACAAAGGCCGTCACCGTCTTTTAGGGAGACCACAGCATTCAGTGCCAGATGAAGGAGATCACCACCGGGGAGACAGTCCAAACTGGGTGTGTCCCCTGCAAGGGTTACTCCAAGCTCTGGGTCTGATCACAGCTTAGCCAACAAGGGTAATAACGCAGCTAAGGCTGTGATGGGAAGTTGTTTCAACGGGCTTGAAGACACAATGTCCCTTAACAACCTTCAGCCTCTGTTTCCTCATTTGTTGAATGAATACCCTAACAGTCATACTCAAAGTGTCCAGAGTAACATGCAACTGTCACCTATTTTTAATATTTCTTCTGGTCTTCTCATTGATAGAGACATCCACATACTGCAGCCTTCTGCGCTGGGCATGTGGGAGTTGTTCTTGTGGCCTCGCTGCATAAGGAGGGTTTTGAAGGGAACTGTATCGCCAAGATCTTGGTTTTAAGAAGCAACATCTGTATCTTTGAGAAGTGGCAGCAAATGCCATCCTAGGAGGATAAAGTGGAACTTTTGCATTAGGAGGACACTGATGCTTTATCTTATTAGTTCTTTGCATAGTATTAGTTTGTTTAAAAGAAGTTAGTAAAGGGTCCTCAAGGGGCTCCTGGATGGCTCAGTCGGTGAAGTGTCTGACTGGATTATTTCTGCTCTGGTCATGATCTCAGGGTTGTGAGGTAGAGCCCCGGGTCGGGGGGATCCTCTCTTTCCCTCTGCCCCTCCCCACCCTCTCTGTCTCCCTCTCTAAGAAAAAGAAATGTCCTCAAGAAGAGGAAAACATCTCAGGTAAGTATTAATATGGTAAACAGGAAAAATGTGAGAATAAGGAGGTATAAAAAATACGGAATCAGGTGAAGAGGGCCAGGGCAAACTTGGGACAGTGGAGGGAGGGCACTGTATCCGCCAGCTTAGGGGACAGTGTTAATTTCAAGTACTTGTAGCACAGAGTAAATATTTGAAGGGAGGCAGTCTTAAAGCACCAAATGCACACTGAATGATTTTTTTCAAAGGCTGGCAGTTTATGCAGATGTAAGAAACATCTGTTATGTTCAAAGTTTACAAATAGCTTTAATTCAGTGATACAACAGGCTGATACAACAATGTACTTGAGCCTGGAATGCTTGTGTTTTGGAGAAAGAATGAAAAAATGAACAACACGGATCAGAACTGCCCTTGGCTGTGTGTGTTTTGGAGAATGTGTCGAAAGCATAAGTTTAAGATTTTCTATAGTTTTAAAATATTATGCTAAATGCCACGTGGTATCCTAAACTGGATCCTGAAACACAGAAACAAACACATTAGTGGAAAAACCAGTGAACTCTAAATGGTCAGGAGTTTAGTTAGTAATATTGTACCAATATTACTTTCTTAGTTTTGACAAGTGCACCACGTTTATTCAAGGTGTTGACTTTAGGGGAAACTGGGTGAACCATATTCAAGAACTCTCAGTGATATGTTCCAACTTTTTTCATGTATCTACAGTTATTCCACAATACAAATGTATTTTTTAAAACTGGGAGTTTTGAAGATGTCCCTGAAAACTGAACAAAAACATAAAAACCTGTTTCATTCTCTGTAAGTGCCAAACATAATGCCATAGTTTTAATGCTTTGTTTTTGCCGTTCTATATTCAATAACAGAATGAGATGAAGATTAGAAAAATATTCCTTAAAAGTTATATGAATGTCCACTTTTGAGTACAGCCTACTTTGGGGCTTTTGAGTAACTGGGAAGGAATCTTACATAGAACTTATAAATTCACTCTTCGTTAAATCTCTCTGAATCTAATTTTTCGGAAAGACACTTTATGGTGAAAAGTTATAACTGATACATGCAAATAATTTTAAACTTTTGAGGGGTTGAACCTTAGTCAGAGAAATTAAGCCTAAGGGAATCAGTTCGTACAAATGCTAATGAATCTGAGCACTCAACGCCAGAAAGCAGGCAGACTTTTCTAAGCAGTGGAAAAGGTGGTGCCCCTTATCTTCCACCACACTGTCCCAGGTGAAGGTATTCGTATGGATCTTGGCAATATTTTTCTTGCAAGACATCTTGTCTAGCTTGACATTAAGAATGATTGTGCAGGTGTCAAAGATGTCGTTTTGGAAGTATGATACATATCTCTGTAATTGTTTAAAGATTCTTTGCAAATTCTCAATTTTCTTTAATAGTCTTCATGTTTTAATTTATCTGAATCCATAGGTTATAGAGTTGACCCTTGAATAACATGGCTTTCAACTGTATGGGTCCACTTATATGTGGATTTTTGTTTTCAATAAATATAGTACAGCACTGTAAATGTAGTTTCCTTAAATTATGATTTTCTTACTTTGTTGTAAGAATACAGTGTATGACACATATGATATATAAAATATGTGTTAATTGACCATCAATAGGGCTTCTGGTCAATGGTAGACTGTTAGTAAAGTTTTGGAGGCGTCAAAAGGTATAAACAGATTTTCAGCTGTGTGGGAATTCGAGCCCCTATCTCCTGCATGGTTTGAGTGTCACCTGCAATTGTTAAAATTGTAAACCAATTTACCATTTAGTGATTTCATGTCAAAATGTCTTATTTAATCTTTACAAACACCAAGGATTTAAACCCAACTTATATTAGATGTTAGATGGTTTATTCAACTAGGAATCAGCTAACTCATAGCTGGTTCGACTTCATATTTTGATTTCAAATCTAGTGATTTAGCTTCTTTCTGTTTTACTATTTATGATAGCTAAAAATTTGGTTTAGTGATATGTTTATTTTGTTTGCTGGAAGGTGGGGAGTTTGGCTTATTAAGAGTTGTGTATTTGTATATTCCTTTCATTTGCCAAAACATTTCAGGTTCAAATTGTATATAAATTTGAAAGGGATATTTTGGAAAATGGTAGGATTTTTCCTGAATTTTGAAATTTGCTCCATAAGAAAGATGTAGAAACTGTAACAGGGAAAGAAAATCATGTATGTGTTTTACTTGATGCTTTTTGGCTGTTGATATTCTATTTTTAAAACATATTTTCATTTTGGTGCCTTTACTGTGGAAACTCGTACAACTTTCAACAAAATAATTAAACCATAAGTAAATAAGTTATGCCAGAAGTATGGGACAAAGTGGTTTGTGGTCTTGACATTTGCCTAGAGTAAGAGAGAGATTATGTAAATTCAAACTTAAATTTGTATAAATTTTAACTCTTTGTAGACAAATGTAAACATGAATTCTTTTAATACATTTAATATGTTAACACACCATAGAGTATGTATAATTTTATTTGTTATTTTTCCTTACAACTGTTTCCCACAGCCACGGCCTTTTCTCTGATGTTCTGTTAGCAACTCTAGGTACTTGCCACATTTTGTCTGGTGCACATTTTATGTATTTTTCTACAACCAACTAAGGGATTTGCATTTCAGTTTTGTTTTCTTTCTTCTCCTTCCTCCCCCTCCCCCTCCTCCCCCCCTCCTTCTTCTTCTCCTTCTCCTTCCTGTTCCCGTCCCTCTTCCTCTTCCTCTTCCTCTTCCTCTTCCTCTTCTTCTTCACTTATTTTCTCCTCTGATTGATTGGTTGATTTTTGAGGTAAGAACACTACAATATTGTTATTTACAGCCACAGTATCGTATAGCAGATCTCTAGAACTTAATCATTTTGATGACTGAAGCTTTAATACCCCTTGAACAAAATCTCCCCTTGCACCCCTCCCCCAAGCCCCTGGTAACCACTGACCTACTCTGTGCTTTTATGTGTTTGACTATTTTAGATCCCTCTTAGAAGTGGAATCATGAAGTAATTGTCCTTCTGCAACAAGGATAAATCTTGAGAATAGCACTAATTTCTCTTTAACCAAGTTAGTGCAGTAAATATTTTCATTTTGTTACAGATATAAACAGCAACACTGCCGATGTGTTTGCCTCTCGCCACAACCCCTGCCCCCCCCCATGCTCTTCCTGAAACATCCAGGAACTGTCATAAGATTTCATCATCTACTAGTTTTCTATTGCTGCTGCAAAAAACTGATCACAAACTTAGGTGCTTAAAACAACAAAAATACATTCTCTTAGCATGCTGGGAGTAAGAAGTATAAACTGGGTTGGCAAGGCTGCTTTCCTGGAGGCTCCAGAGGAGAATGCATTTCCCTGTCTTCTCCAGATTCTAGGGGCAGCTCACTTTGTGACCATGCATGACTCCCACCTCTACTTTCATCATCACATCTCATTCCCTGACCTGACTCTCCTGTTCCCCCTTGTAAGGGGCCTTGTGAGTACATTGGCCTCATCCAGGAAATCCAAGAAATTCTGGTTCAGGATCCTTAGCTCAATCACATGTGAAAAAAAGCTTTTTGCTACGGAATATCCTGTGTTCACAGGTTCCGGGACTATGGACAACTTTGGGGAAACACCGTTCTGTACACCACACTGGCCTATAGGATGAAGTTCTATTTGATAGAATAATGCCCAAGACCCTTTTATGGTCAAACTCTGATCCACTTTATTCAGCCCTATTCTCTCCTACTTCTTCTCCAGTATTTTCTACCAAAGCCACGCCATAGTATGTGTAGTTCTCTGAAGCCATCTTGTTCTTTTAAAATTTACGAATTCTTTTGCTTCCTTCTGTCGGAAATGCATTTTCAGTTTTTCTTTTTTCTACCAGACTAATTCTTACTCATCCATGTTTTATTTTAATTACAAACCACTTTAAACATATGGAAGCATACAGAAAATAACAGAACAGACCCCTATACTCCAACCCCCAAGATTAAACAGATGTTAACTTTGTGCTGTGTTTGTTTCAAGTTTCTTTTTTCCGTTTTTTAGAGAAATTAAACATTACAAACATCTCTAAAGCCCCATTATCTCCTGTCCCCACCCACCTCCCCAGATGGACACTTGAATTGGTATTTATCATTCACAAACTGTATATATTATAGTTTTGACTGCTATCAGCATAAAATAAAATTAATGCATGTGTTAGTTTACAATTTAATTTTTTTTCACTTAACATTAGATTGTTTTTAGATCTTATGCATGTTAGCACACACTGACTTTCTAATTTAACTCCTCTGGAATATTCCACTGCATAAATGAAACACAATTCATTTAACAAAAATCTATTTAGAATTCATTTTGCAAATTAGAAATTTCTACTTTTTTTGCTCTTATAAAGGGTGCTGAACTGAACACTAATCTGAAAAACTCCCTTGGCTGATATGTAGTTCCCCAGGGTAGATACCTAGAAGTGGGATTTTCTGCTCTATTTAATATTGTCAAACTGTTTTCTAACGCAGTTGGACAAAGTAATATTCCTGCATCCTACCAAAATTTGGTGTCATATGATTACATAAAAATCTAATTATTGTTTAAAAATATGCTTTGTTATTTATTGATCATAATGGCCTCTTAGTGAGAATAAAAATATTTCGTATGTCTATTTGACACTCAGTTTTTTTGTTCTGTAAATTGAAATCAATGTGGGTAGTTTTTCTTTTTGTGTTGTTTTTGCATGTTTGAGCCTTATTTAAAAAATCCTTTGAACTTGGGTCACCTGGGTGGCTCAGTCAGTTAAGCATCTGACTCTTGGTTTCAGTTCAGGTCATGATCTCAGGATCGTGAGATCAAGCCTTGTGTTGGGTTCCACATTGGATGCGGAGCCTGCTTAAGACTCTATCTCTCCCTCTGCCCCTCCCCATCCCCCCCCAAAAAAGAAAAAAGAAATACTTCAAACTTGAAGTAGTAAAGTTACTCTTATCTTTTCCTCTAAATATTATAGATTTATTATTCAAATATTTTACTTAAAATACATAGAATTCATATTTAATATGAAGCAAGAGTCTAAATAGTTAAAATATATGCAATTATATATGTTTGCCTATTTCTGGGCTCCCTAGTCTTATGCATCGTCTATGTCTTTTTTCTTATGTTAATACTACACAATGTTATTTACATGATATTTTCATTTTGCCCTGATAACTGAGAATAACTCTCTTTCTCTTCTTCATCCCCCTCCCCTCCCTTCTCTTCATCCTTCATTTTTAAAAAATTAACTTTATTTTTAGAGCAGTTTTAGAGGAGCAGCAAAATTGAATTGAAAGTCTAGACAGTTCTCATACATCCCCTGCCATCCCTCTCACAACCTCCTTCACTACCTACATCCCCACCAGACTGAGGCATTCGTTACAATTGGTGAAGCTACAGTGACACATCGGTATCACCCAAAATGATAATACGCACTGAGTAACCTACATAATACTATATGTCTTTTTGTGGCTTGACAAATCATTTCTTTTTAGTGCTGAATAAAATTTGATTGTCTGGATTATATCAGTTTATTTATTTATTCACCCATTGAAGGAAATTTTGGTTGCTTACAAGTTTGGCAATAAGGAATAAAGTTGCCATAAACATCCACGTGAAAAGTTCTTTTATGGACATAAGTTCCCCACTCAATTTGAAGTGAGATTGCTGAATGATATGGTAGAATATGTTTAGTTTTGAAAGAAACAACCAAACCATCTTCCGAAGTGCCTGTGCCGTTTTGCACGTCAACACTGAATGAGAGGTCCTGTTGCTCCATGTCCTTGTCAGCATTTGATGTTGTCAGTGTTTTGGATTTTGGCCATTGGAATAATAGTTGTATTTCCTTGTTTTAGTCTGCCATTACCTAATAATATATGATGTGGGTATCTTTTCAATTTACTCTGTTTTATTCTTTTTTAGAACTGTCTCTGCAAACTATTTTAGTTTTTTTTTTTTTTTTCAGATTGTCTATTCTCTGAAGAACTTAGATTCCCATCCTTATGTTCGTTGTATCATTGAATTTTTCTCATGGTGAATTGCTATTTATGGGAGCTCTTCTACCTCATGGCTTTGTGATATGTGTGTTCCAACTTAAGGATGTCTTCCTTGAGAATGACTTTGCTAAATTCTAACTATCATTCTTTATTTGAGAGTTCTTGAATCGTGTAGGTAGTATAACTTCGAACTCCATAACCAAAAGATAATAGGAACCCAAATTTATATTACCATGTAAGATTTATTTTTCCCCATCTGGGCTTCAATCAACAGCAACTAGTCCTTGTTTTTGTTTTGTTTCGTTTATTTCTTTTTCTTACTTGTGAGATAGATTTTTTTCTGGGCTATTATTTCTAGAAACATAACATTTAAGGGCCAAGATTTAATTTCAACTTTCTCCAACTCACCATCTCACGTACTTTCAGTGCTTAACTTCTGTCCATTCATTGCTACTAAAATCCACACCCTTTGATTGTTGAAACTTAACTATATCACTAACTAAATACACAGACACATATCTGGGGCAACCACAACAGCAACCTGCACACTAACCACTCTATTTTTTCACTCTAAGATACTTTTGCTTTCCCGGATTTCCCTTCCTTAAGCATGCTGTCATTCTCAGCCAGTATCTTGTGTTAAACGCACAACAACTTCAGCTTATATATTTTATCATATTGTCAGAACAAAGAGGGATCTCATTTATAGTTATGATTTATTTCAAACATTTTATTTTTGAACCTATCTTTATTTTTAAAGCTATTTATGACCTCTTGGCACAAACCCCTCCTTAGACATCATATTGGATCATGAAACTGGTTCATTTTAGACAATATAAGGCACAGTCTTATCAAATTGCCCATGTGATGTGGTTGGGACTCAGTCTTTCCCTCTACTCTCCTGGCCCTGCTTTCCTTTCAGTTGGAGTCCTTTAACATGGCTTTTCCAGTATCCCATTTTCACAAGCGACTCTACACATCTACTTTCTTTATACAGAATGATTAATTAATTAATTTATTTATTCTCAATTAAAAATCATGTGACTCTTTCTTTCTGTTCTTGGCAATTGTTCCAGGTTAGGTTCTGATGGCTAAATGCACATTCTTTTTTTTTTTTTTTTAATTTTATTTATTTATTTAACAGAGATAGAGACAGCCAGCGAGAGAGGGAACACAAGCAGGGGGAGTGGGAGAGGAAGAAGCAGGCTCATAGCAGAGGAGCCGGTTGTGGGGCTCGATCCCATAACGCCGGGATCACGCCCTGAGCTGAAGGCAGACGCTTAACGACTTCACCACCCAGGCGCCCCCTAAATGCACATTCTTGAGCAAATTTTTGAATAAGATGACAGAGCTGAAGATTGGCTGGGCCTGGATTATGTGCTCCACTGTGGAGGGGGAGAGGCAGTCCATTCCATTTGACTAAATAAGATGGGAACTGAACATCTCACTTGATTTTCATCAAGAAAGTTGTATTTGTACAATCAGAGGAAAGGAAGTGGAACAGTTGCAATTCTTATCCGACAGAGACTCTGACTTCTACGGACAGTCAGGCAGTGGCTCTCCATGCCCCAACAGCAGCTGGCAAGACTGCAGGCTCTGGAGTCCTGACCCCATGGCCTCACTGAGTTGTTGGGGTGCTCCTTCTCTTCTTCCATAGGTCCCTCAAGATCAGAAAGTGGTTTTTGTTTCATAATGGAAGTCCTAGTCCCAAGCCTTTCATAATAGCATCAGAAATGGTTATGGAAGAAAGGAAGAATAGAAGAAAGGGAAAGATAGGGAGAAGAGAAACCTATGCAAGGAAAGGTTAAAACATTTTCCAGAATCACAGCAAGTTAATGCGAGAGCTGACAGTAGAACCCAATTTCCACAAACCCAGTCAACTGAACATTTTTCTTATACGTATATTCCTATGTGACAACATAAAATATGTATCATGCTGGTGAGAAAGAAAAAAAAAATGAATGAAACCGAAAAATGAAAAAAAAAGGAATTTATTTTCTCTTTTTTTGAATAGTTCATGGAAAGCATTCGTTTTAAGTATGTTTAGTTTTAAAATGTCCCCTTTTATTATTTGGTCTTTAAGCTCCATTTCTTTGCAGTTCTCTGGTTTTCCATTTCTTTTGTTTTGTTTGCCTTTATCTAGTTCAAGGTCATCTTCAGGTTCTTCTCAAAGTACTGACATGGACGTGAATATCCTGGATCGCAGGTCTTCACATCATAATGTCAGGGTAAGAGTGAATGTCTCCTGCAGGGGTTGCCATGGAAGACCGAGTCAGATTAACTTTCAGAGTCATGGATGAGTGTCCCACAGTGTTCTGCACTGACCAGCTCTCCTGGCTAATGGATGGGCCTTGCTGATTGACTCCCTTCAGTAATGGCCACCCTGAGCTGTGGATTGGGCCAACTCCCAAAGAACCGCATGATGAAAAATATAAATGTTTTGCTTCTGAAAGGAAATCTGGAGAGCTGTAAACAGGAAGGAGAATAAATGACTGCTGGGTAGTGAAACCATCACCACTGAGCACTGTCTCTCCTGAAATAGACCAAAATCTGTGTGCGAATGTTGACAGTGGCTTATTTGGGTTGTGCCCAGGAGTTATTTGCATTTGCCAATGGATAATTGTTTGCTGCTGCTGCTATTAATTTTCTCATGACAAGTCAAAACTGCTTTCTTATTAGCCTTTTTCCTCTGAAAGTATATTTTCCTCCAGACTTGGTAAGACCACCTGTGTGGCATTGAATCCCATATGATAAACAAACTCTTACGCTTTAGCTGCTAGATCTAGTGGCATATTTACTTTGTATAAGGGAATATCCAGTTAATATCCAGTTAATATTAAATCAATTGCTAAAACTTCACTCATATATCCTGTTTTATAAATCTGAATGTCCCCTTGTAGCTTCCCATTGGTGACTTCCTTCCATAGGGCTCTTCTGTGCTCTTGAATTCTTCTCATTTGCCTTTTGACTAATGCAATGATCTGTCTAAATTAGAAGAGGTCTGGCTCAGAATAATTAATACTCCACTCCTTCTCTGAAAAAGGAAGTAATTAATAAACTTAAAAGTTCTTTCTTCCCCCTTGCTTGTTTCTTCTAGGCCAGTGTAAACTACGACACTGTTTATGTCAACAAAGTGTAATCAGCAAAGGGATAATCCACATGCTATTATCCAGACTTAACTGCAAGGAATTCATTTCTATTTGATAGTTTTGAAAACTTGTCAATATACTACAGCCATGAGAGCCACTGAGCTTAAGCAGATGTGAGAGTCTGGCTGGCCCTGTCAGTCCCTGAGGGGGCCTTGGCCAGGATTTTAAAATCTTTGACCTTCTGCTCACCCTCTAACAACAGAAGCAATAATCCAAAGTGCTTTATCTTTCTTGGATTTTGGCTCTTTTTTCTACAGATGTGCAACTTCTATTTTTAAGTTTTTCTTTCTTCACTTTTTCTGTTATAATCTTTCTCTCAGGGACCCTGGTGAAAGAAGGTAAATGATTTTCCTTTAATTCTTGAGGGAAAGTAAGATAGGAAGATACGATGTCATCTTGGCAGGTTGAAGTAAGTCAGAAGTGTGTTTTAATACCTTACAGATGTACAAAACTTTGGTTTACAAATCTCTTTTGTGTGCCTCAGCTAAAATCTCAGAAAGACCTTGTGGGATAGGAAGCACAGAAGGTTGAAATAACACATCCAATATCACATTCCCATGGTGCCATGGAGATGACCCGAAGAATCTAGTCCCAATGCCAATGTTCTTCTCATCAGTGTCGCTCTCCAGCCCTTTGCATTGGCCAGATCTTGTAGAATAGTGTGAAACATACATCTATTCACGTATTTTTACTTACTCTTTACTTTTCTATGGTTTGCTTTCATGTCTTCTGTATCATTGAACATTGTTATGTGTCCTAATAGTTTGGCTTCACAATTGTAGTTTGCATTCCTTCATAGCCAAATAATTAGGCAATGCCAGTAATATTCCAAACACATACGCTGAATCGGCTTGGCATACAGCTCTGAGTTACCAGTGTTAGCAGAGAGTTGAATGGTGATTACCAGTGGAGAAAATGGGGAGATGTTGGTCAAAGGGTAGACATTTTCAGTTATGCAGGATAAATAGTTTCTAGAGATCCTGTTTGTAGCATGGTAACTATATTTAATATTACGGTATTAAAAACTTGAAATTTACTTAGCAAATCTTAATTGTTCTCACTGAAAAAAGGGGGGTTGTGTAAGGTGATGGATGTCTTAACTTGATGGTGACAAACATTTCAAAATATCTGCATATATCAAAACATTATGTTGCATTTCTTAAATATATACACTTGTCTATTATATCTCAATAAAGCTGTAGAATGAGAGATCAAAGTTAGCGATTGCCCATGGGTCAAGCCCAGAAGAAGCCACATTAAGGTAAAATGAAACAATCAAGTTAGTGATTCTGTGAACACCTCAGATCCTGGAATTAGAACAAATAGAGAGAGCCAGTGGTATTTTCTACCTTTATTTCTAAAATATTAAGTATTCAAAGTGAAGCCAGAGCTGTTAGGGAGAGACTAACGCGGACATTGGAATATAACAGAGGTCAATGTGTCCCCATGTATCAGTAATCCATTCTCAACTCAATGACAACACCCTTTATAAATTGCAAGGGCTCAGACAGGATGACTTCCTGGTGTACCAGGTGAGGATGGGTCCTAAACATGGGCTCCCACGATTCCCATTAATCCGATCACTTAACAAAGCATAGACACCAGAGAGACACTCATCTGTGGGTACCGAAGGGATCATATGGTTTTGGGCCATGAACATCTAAGATATCTCCGACATTGGTCCATCATAGAGAAGAGATTGGTAGTATTCTAGAATATGCATGACTGTGGAGAAATTAGGCCATCTCCTTACCTAACCTTTTCACAATATTGCTTGGTAGAGAGATGCTATGTCATGTGATGATATAAACTTCAACTTTTGCTGAATAACATTTAGTATCTTCATACTCCAGCTATAAAAGGCAGAGATGGGATATCACAGGAAGTGTATATAGATCCATGACCCAAGTTAAACATGGCAGAATGAACATCTGAGTTTATCTCTATTCCCTCCAGAAATCAAGTTAAAGTGTCAATGCTGTACAAAAGGTGAGCAGTGACAACAGTCTACATCCCTGATTACTTACTCCCTTCTGCAATAGAGGATAATAAATCGAATATATATTTCCCATACTTTCGTGTTGGTAGATTTGGCTGCATGACCCAGGTTGGCTTCACAGAAAGCTGGAGTAAACTGCACCTGCAGAGTACATTCTAGGAAATATTTATCTCTTTGAGAAATGATAGATGTTATTCTAACTTGAAAGGGAGTATAAAGAAGGTATGTGTTTTTATGGTCAAGTCATAAATATCTGGATATCTATCAATACGTTCATCGTTCTTCTGCATACAGGTTCAGTTTCCAAGTGAGTGTCTTCTGGAACAGCTATGGTTTCCCAATCACACCTTTTACACATATATTTTAGGAGAGCTTCATTTTTGTCATTACAAAGTAGCTTTCTTCTGGTTATCACAAAAATACTTGGAACAATTTCTACAATGTCACAGGGTATGGGTTAAGAGACCAGCTTCATTAGAAAAACTTACAAGACAAAAGTCAGCAAGAAAAGAGAAGGCATAAATCCCCCCACCCCATCTCTCATTTCATCCATAGAGAGCCAAACCCAGACCATGACACACTGCTGGATACATATGACCCCCTGTTGCTCTCCATAATTTCAAGGAGAGCATAGGAGCAAACTGCCAATCAAAATCGGAGAGGACCACTTGGCCCCTTGGCAATCTGGTTATGCATAGCAGCTGTTCACATGTATTTCCTCGGAACACAGGCTTCCAGAACTTGGGAAACATGGAGCTCAGAGGAGCAGGCCCTCAGCAGAGGATTGTAACCACTATCTTATAGTGAGTTGGCTTTGGATGCTGGTTCTCATGCCAGAAGAAGGAGGAAGTCCCAGTTCTTGTTGGTTCAGGGTCCAGGCAAACCAGAGTGATTTTTACACAATCCTGCCCCTTTCCCCATGATCCAGCATGGTCTACATCAGTGTATAAGCCTAGGATATTTGTTTGGGATATAAAAATAATAGATTTTGTTTGGTACTCAGAACTTAACTGTTCTAAGAATAAATATTTTCATTATTTATTTATTTTTTAGATTCTTTGGAGCAATTGATAGAAATTAGACAATAATTTAATGTTAGCTCAACGGCAATTTTGCTCAGATTTAGTTTCAACCTTCATCCCTTGGAGTAAAAATGACATTCCGTGTTTTCCACCCATGGAGCTAAATTAACCCAGAAGGAGTCCAGGATCATTGAGAAAGCACAATGCTCTGCACATAATCTAACATAAATCAAGTTTTGATTGGACATTATGGAAGTATTAACTTGAAGAAAGTGATAGTGATACTTCAAAAGTATACCCTTAATTGTAGAGAGATGATTTTTCTGTAATACAGTTGGAAAATGTGTCCAGGGAAATGCAAGAAGTGAGATCAGATGGCCTGGTAATATTATGAATATGTTAAATACCCAATTTAATGTATCCAAATTAGTGAAATGTCTATAGTTCATGAGAAAAATGAATTTCTACAGGTCTTCATTTACATTTACAAATTCTTCTAGTTCTTGTCCTTTCCTATTTCCAAATGCACTCATAAGTTTTCATTTTGCCATTATATATACTCTTTTTGTATTCTACGTATTTAATTTATATACTCATCTACAGAAAAACAATACATATAATTTTATAATTACATAAGTACACTCATGTTTCCTATAACCATCATGAGCACTCGAAAGATCAGTAATATATTTTCTATGATAATGTAACAACTCAGAACCTAAATTATAATCTATTTTATATAAAATTGCAATGATTCTTTTTATCTATGCACAGTTTTCCTGAAGGAATGCTTTTGCTCATTACACAAAGCACTTCATCTACTTTAAATTCTCTTACAAATCATATGGACAAATACACTTCCATTCTCTGTGTCTATTTTGAAAAGTAATAAATTTTCAGTTAGGAGAAAATAATCTCAAAGGTGCTCAGATTTCAAACTATAGTGTGTGTGTGTGTGTGTGTGTGTGTGTGTGTGTGTGTGTGTGTGTGTTGCATATGTGCATGTGTTTCTTAATGCCTCAATTTCCCTGATCAACTAATAGATAAGCTGCATATATATGGACCTAGGGGCACAAGAAATCTTAGTTTTATTTAGTTCAAATGGAAGTTTCTACAGCAAGTCAAGGGTAAATTATTAAAGAACATGTTGCAAATGAGTGATACACTTATAAATACCATTCAGATATTTTTTAAATCACCCACTTAAAAGCCAATCTACACCAAAAAGTACTTTGTGTTTTATGTCTGTTGCTGCCTTAGCTTGTACACGTTTCATTCTACTTTTTCTTTTTCTTTTTTAAGATTTATTTATTTATTTGAGAGAGAGAGAGAAAGAGCAGGAACAGGGGCAGAGGGAGAGGGAGAGAAATCCTAAAGCAGACTCCCCGCTAAGCACAGAGCCTGATGTGGGTCTCATTTTCAGACCCTGAGATCATGACCTGAGCCGAAATCAAGAGTTAGAAGCTTAACCTCCTGAGCCACCCAGGAGCCTCCTACTTTTTCTTAAATAAGAACAAAACTTGTGAAGGATGGAGAATGCAGACTCCAATTCATTTATTTCCTACAAAACTTAACAGAGTGGGAACCATGAGAAAGAAAAACAAGTGGGCTACCATGCTTGTTTTATAAAGAAATATACAGAAATAAGTAAAATGACATTTTTTTGTACCAGAGTTAGAAAGGCAGAAGATAAATAGAGGCACAGACAGATATAGATATGATCGCCGAGATGTATACAAAGGATTTCTAGCAATGTTATAGGATTACTGCTTATTATATTAGTTTGATTTGGAATGATGATTAGAATTATTTTTATATTCAAATCACATCATACAACATATTTTTGTGAGTTATTTCAATAACATAATGCACTTATCAATACTTTTTTTATACAGTAAGCATTTAACATATATAATGAATTGCTGTGAATTTCTTATTTCTACTAATTTTAAACATGTGTTGGCACATTAATAACACTAATAATCTTATATTAATCACATGTTTATAAGAATAAACATGATAATACACTATTCTATTTTAATTTAGACATGAATTTTTAAATCATGATTTATTTGGGTTAAAGTTTTAAAAACAAAAGTAGAAATTACTTTGCATTTTTTTAAAAGATCATAATGTCTGTCTACCTATATTGTGTTCATCTGTTTTGTTAGAATTTGAACTTAATGAAGCACCTCTCTAAATATCGTAGTTCATTTGAACGGGATAGAAAGCTGTCTCCATATACACAATGATGAAATGTCTGTCCTTCCCAAATATCGCTGGTGATGAATGTGCACCAACCATAGATTCACAAAGGCTATGTCACATTTAAATATCCCAAAGAAATTGTTTTTCCATTTTCCCCCAGCGATGATTATCACCAAATTTTGGATGGTAGTCAACTAAATTTTCTCTTTATTAACTTGGAGTGATTCAGGCTTTCTGATCTCAGCCTGAACATCTCTGCTCCAGCCTTGATATTTACATCCTGTAAGTACTTGTAAACAATTACCATATCCCCTACTTAGTTGTCTGTTAGCCAAGCTAAACAGATTGAGCTCTCTTAATCTTTTCTCATAAATCAATCTCTCCATTCCCTTAATTACTCCTGATGTTCAGTTTTGAACTTACTCCAATATGCTCATCATATTTCTAATACTCAGTTTCCCAGAACCAAAGTAGTTTTTTAATAGCCTCATGTTAAAATTGTGCTTATTCAATTGAAATAACTGCAGCAAAAGATGTTTTCTACAGTGCTCGGTTCTCTGTGGCTACGCAGGATGGAAACATCCCCATCAGGGTACTCATCACGGAATGTATTCCTTTTGCGCTCTCAATGGCCTTGTGCCAAAGCACAGGGCTAACATATGAGATGTGAAGGGTAATGGCTTTAAGATTGTCTGGGCTGAGTGTGAAGACTGTTCCTCTTTTAAAAAAGGAGAGAGAGAGAGATACTGTTTCACGATGTAAATAGGAGAGTGAGTTCATTTTTACACATTAGCTTGGCAGGATTTCTCTGTAGATATTGTGGCCAAAACTTAGGTATCCCCCCACCAAGTCAGTTCTGATGTAAACCAAGGCTCTGCTATTGTTTTTGTTGTTGTTGTTGTTGTCGCTATTATTTAAATAAATTCCGTCTTAGAAACTGGAAGCTATGACTTAGTATTCACACAAATACTTAGTGTCAATAAGGGGAAGGTGAAGAAGAAAATTTGAACTTGGCGGTGGGGTTGGAACACAGTGGCCGGTGTATTAGGAGCAACTATGATCTCACTTAGCTTTCTGGTGACCCCAGGAGGGTGCAGCTGACCCACACAAAGACCACAAGGAGGTTAAAGAACAAGAAAGTCACTGGTTTGTGATGGCAGGTTGCTGCCAAGTGTATAAAGTGATTAAAACAGTTTCTAGAATTATCTTACAAGTATAACCATTTCATAAACTTTTTATTCTTTATCATTAAACACTACCTTTAAAAATGTTTAAAGAGGATTAAATACACGTAAATAATTTAGTAGCCTAACTAGCCAAGCACATGATAAATGAAAAGTGGATATGTGGCAACAATATACACAAAAATTCACAAAACATAGGAGTCATACAGATGTATCAGTAGCTCTACTGATTATTTCTAGAAGCTACATCCAAACTGGGTGTGTGGATCCAGGCAAGTGAAGACAGGACATCCCGGGGGTAGTTGCTATTCTGACTACTGCTCTGTGGAATCTGGAGTAATTCACTGGCCTCTGATGTCTTCCATCTGGGGTCACCGGGGGCCAGACTGGTGACTTAAGCAGAAGCGTGATGGGGGTCACCCGAGCCCTGTAACTCTTTGAAGGGCTTCAAGTCTCTGCCCTGCCTTGAGGATTTGGTATTGATTCGGATTTACTATCTTGGCCAGCAAGTGAATCTCTAGTTTTAGGGGCTTGATTTGGTTTTTCCTATCATTATGACTCTCATTTGTCTGAGAAATGAAAAATCCATGTGAATGAGGACTTTCCCAGATGCTGAGTATATCCATTTTAATCAGCAGCAAGGGTTCAGGATTATATCTCACAGGGTGGGTTCTGGAGACTCAGTGGACGAGCTGATCCGTGGATGTGGGTACAACTCTGTGATTACCTGCTTCCACAGCCCCACTCTAACCAGGGCTGTGACGGAATTGTCAGGGTCACCTGAGACCTGTGTCCAATAGTATCGATAGCCCCCTCTCGGCAGTGTACTTACTTTGGTAACAGCTGCAGGAGGAAACGGAGGATCTCCACCGCGCACACTTGGAGAGCTGTGGCTGCTTCTTCTTTCCACTGATAGGCTCTGAGTCTGAGAATTGGCTCAGGTCTGAAACTGGAGGAAGAGTCAGAATTTTTTTTTCCCACTGTGGTGAGTGTGATATTAGCCTTCAGCCCATCTGTTCTTTATTATTTTGGGGTGCATAGATCAAGGAACATCTTATTTGTCCCTGATCCTTGCTTCTATGCTCCCCGTGATCCGTGAGCTATCACCACAGATCATGCTGGGCCTGGGGGCCCTGTTGCCATTCTGGCTTTACTGCTCATTGGATGGTTATGCCTACCTTGTCTTTGATGATTAAGTGCAGCCCCTGGTTCGGCATCATCTGCATCCCTGGGGAGGTCAGTTCCTCTACTTTCCAGCCCAGCCCACAAAGGAGAGACACCAAGACACTTCTCAATGGTGCCAGGACCCTCCTCTCTACACATTCCTTTTATTGCTTTAGTAAAGGAACTGTTCTAAGGGTCCTTCCAGGGAATATGTTCATCTAATGGTCCCATATTTACCTCATAAATCTATTCTAAAATGTCTACCTGCTATGGACTGAATGTCTGTGTTACCTCCAAATTCATATGTTGAAACTCTAACCCCCAATGTGATGGTATTAGGAGGAGGGGCCTTTGGGACCAGTTTGGGTTTCCATGAGATCATGAGGGTGGAGCCCTCCTGACTGGGATTAGTGATTTTATAAGTTGTGAGAGGGCTGGCTTCGTCTCTCTGCTCTCAGCTATGTATGGATATAATATGTCGGCCATCTGCAGCCTGCAAAAGGGTTCTCACCAGAATTTGATCCTGATCTCAGACTTTCCACCTTCAGAACTATAAGGCATAACTTTCTGTTTATAAACTACCAGGTCCATGTTATTTCTGTTACTGCAGCCCCAAAGGACTGAGACCCTTCACATCCCTCCTGCAGCACTCTTCCCAGATAGTTTGATCACCCGCTCTCTCTTTCTCAAGCTTCAAGGAGTAGTCCCTGCTGTGTATTAGGGTCAGTTCCTTAAAGAGAAGGTGTAAGAGAGAGCCCACAGATAGATGCACTTTCCTTTATCAGCTTTCGCTTCACTCCCTATCCATCTGGACCCTAAAAATCCACCCCAGGCATGTTTTCCCAAGGCTTGACTACATGTATTAACTACATCTGACATTCTTTTGCTGAAAAATCTCTTTCTTCCTGAAGCTGTGATAATGTTTCCCTCTTGGGCCTGCTGAGAGTTCACTCTAGTTATTGGTCCCAAGACAACAGGGAAGGTGGGGCAGATGCTGGGCATGGAAAACACTGTCTCCCCCAAGGCAGCTCTGTCCCACCAGGCCTTTAACAAGTCCTCTATCCCAGAGAAGTTCCTCTTCTCTCACAAGTGGTGGTGGACCACCTCTCAATCAGAGAGTTGATGGGAATCTGGGGTTCAAGGTCCTCAAGCACATGCACTCAGATGCCTCACTCAGTGTCCGGGCTGGGAGGATGGCTGGCCTGAGGGTTCAGCCTTCTCCTTCAACTGGGTTACTTTCCGTTCGCCTTGGAGCCCAGAGCTGTGTCTTCAGCACCATCCACCCTCTGGCTGCAGGACAGAAAGTTCTCTTTAAATGTTGCCAGGGAAATGTCTGGCTTTCACCCTGTGCTCTGAGGTGATAGCTCACTAGACTGGGTCTGTAATGTAATTCCCTCAGTGTACTGATTGCACTTAACTGCAGCCAAATTACTCCACAGCCCTTGGAAACGGGCATTGGCTCCATGGTCTTCAATGCCAAAAATACTACACAACCCAGTCAATCCCCTCCTGATGCACCACCACTGAGTTGTTAGTGACTGGGCTTGTTGAGCATGCTGGTGAGATCACAACCTCCTCTCAATACCAGCGAAGGGGGCCTTGTTGTCATCCCTGGTGGGTAAGCATTCTAACTCTTAAATCTCATTCTGAGGATCCACTTCCTGGGGCTTTTTCTGGCACCAGCTTTCTGAGATTAATTATCCCTGAGCAGAACCTGAGACAGAGATTTCGGTGCAGGGAATTTATTTTGAGGGTAATTCCAAGAAACAAGCAGTAGGAGAATGGGAAAGTGAGAGAGTTGCAGGGGGAGGGGCTGGGCAGTTTAAAAGAAATTTATTATCAAACACTTTGCAATTGAGGGTAACAAGAGCTTTAACTCACTGGGGAGCTCTTGGATGACAGAGTATACCCGCAACCCAGAAGTATCCCACTGCACGGGTGAAGGGGATGAAGAATATATGTGGCAATTTCTACTGGTCTTTTGTTAAAGGCCACATGTTTGTTCCCTGGTCCATCAGGCATCAGATCAGAGAAAGCTCTTCAGCAAAGTTGCTGTGCTGGCCTCTGGAAGCCGGACCAAGGTGCACAGAGCAGTATGGACAAAAGGATCTGGTGGACACTGACAGTGTTGACTACCTTTGAGTAAAGGACCACCTAAAAAGAAAAAAGTGGCATTTTCTGAAATTATCACCTCAAAACCTTTGTCTTCAAACATATTAACCTAAGACGTATCTCTATCCTTATCTGGTTGCTGTTAAAGTTTCCTTTCAGATAAACTTTCATAAATAGTCACCAATGAGGTTCACATGCTATGTTTTCATTTTCCTTGTACCTGTTACGAAAAGAACTTTGATTTAGAAAATTTCTGTCATTTGTTGGGAAGGCTGAAATGAGGTATAAATATAATTTCAAAAATAATAAAATGGCTTATTGGTGGATAGGGAGATGCTTGAAAAGGTTTATGAAACCACATGCACAAGAAGGTGAAAACTGGAGAAGGCCAGTGATTTGCACAGACCAGTTGGTGTCTGATGGGTTAGAACACACACACACACACACACACACACACTCACGCACCCCCCACACATCACACATACCCTCTCACAGACACACACATACATCCTCACATACATCCTGGCATGTGTGAACACACATATACACACACACACACCCTGGTGGAAATGTTTTTCCATATATATATATGAATGTATATACAATGTTTTGTGAAAAGATTGCAATTTATCATTGTTGGAAAAGAGTTACTTTAAGTTGGTTGTAATAGTGGAGGAAATTGATATTATATAATGATAACACACACACACACACACAATTTCCTCAGAAACTGTTGAATATTTAGTCCAAAACTAAAAACAATTCAGTTAAGATATATTCCTGAAAATATATTTGTATATCTTTGTATGTAAAATTGGATAGATTATATGGGAGAAATGGTAAGAATATGTGTTTCTGAAAATTTTATCTGTCTACTTATTCACTTATACAAATCAAATGTAAATATATATAATCATTTACAAAGTTTCCTTCAAGTGTGACCTTGTAGCCTTGGAAACTTATTGGGAAAGTAAAACATTCCTTAGGACTTAGAGATCCTAGGGCTGTGTGTGGTTGATAGGACACGGCCTATTTCTGGAATTACTGGTCCTACTGTCCCAAAGACTCACATGTTCACATTCGGCCTCCCCATTTCCCATCTCCAAAACTGTCCCCCTAGGTAATCCAGTTAACAACATTGGGGTGAGTCTTTCCCCAAGTAGGATGATTATTAATAAGTCAGTATTCACTTTTAATAGCTTGAAATCATCATTGAGAGGTTTACATTTTAAAAGGGCTAAATCAGATATGAAAAGTCATTAGGATGGTCAATATATAATATGTGCTCATTTGAACAAATACAGAGTAAGTATGGACAAATTCAGCATCTGTTCATGATAAAAATTCTCTGAAAACTAGGAACAGTAGAAGTGGTGGGATACTTCTTCAAAACTGTTAAAGGACATTAAAAAAATAAATAAAACACCAAAACCTAGAGTTAGCATCATTCTTCCCTAGGATGATGACATGGCCAGGACATGTTTTCCTGCCCCTTCTAGAAGAAGAAAAAGACCTACCAGAACTAAATAGTTTCTTCAGCAATATAAGAGGATACAAATCCCATTTACAAAATTTGATTGTATTACCATGCTGATAATGCACTATAGTGAAATTAAACCATAAAACCCTGTGGGATAAATTTAACAAATAAATTGTAAGATCTGCGTTCTAAAAACTACCAAATATTCCTGAGAGAAAATAAATGAAACCTCATTTAATGGGTAGACATAACATACTCACGGATGGAAAGATGTTAAGATATCAACTTTCCCTTAGTTGATTAATGTGTTCAACACAAATGAAATGAAAGCCTCAATTTGCCCACCAAAAATTATAGATAGTTTTGCTACAAAGTCAGACAAATCAATCGATTGACCAGAATGGAGAGTTAAGAGATATACCCATGTGTTTTTGGTCAAAGTTTTTTGTTTTTTTCTTTTTCCAGCTTTATTGAAATGTAATTGACAAATATAATTGTAAGATACAGATATTTAAAGGGGCAACATGATGACTTGATACATGTTTAGTTTATGAAAGAATTCCTCCCATCAAGTTTAAATTAACACATCCATCTGTTCCTTATTTACCTAATTTTGTTTTTTGTTTTGTTTTGTTTGTTTTGTTTTGGTGGTCAAATGATTTTTGGCAAGTATGACTGTGAAGTGCAATGAAGAAAGGATATTTTTTTTCAACAAATATTGTTGGAACAGTTGGATAATTATCTGAAGAAAGGAAGCATAATCCACACCGCCCCCATATCAAATTTATGTTGAGATAGATCATTAAGATAAAGTCAAAAGCTGAAACTACGAAGTGTCTAAATGGAAAAAAAAAAAGAATGTCTTCATAAAGTAGAGTAATCAGAGGGGACACGTGGAACTAACTATAAAAGAGAATAAAGATCTGTTGTATTTCATCAAATCAGAAAATTACACTCATCAAAGATCGTTGATAAGGAACTGAATAGGCAAGCCAGGCACATTAATAAATTTTTATATTTTGCATTTTCCCAAGAGATAGGAAAATATGTGAAGTTATCCAGTCCAATGAATGAAAGAAGAACTAATACTACCAAACCTAACAAAATACAATAAGAACAAATTGTTATTCAATCATACCAAGAAATAGACAAATAAAACATTAAATATTATTTTCTTTACTGCTTTTAAAATACAGCACAATTTAATACATCTCATTGCAGTAATGACAAAAAGTGAAACATTAGACAATCTATCACTATAATCATTACATTCAAGGAAAGCTCTTTAACCATGCTGACATAGAGTAAGTGCTTCATAAATATTTGTTGATTATATTGAAAATAAAGATTAAATGTATTACTCCTTCATGATAATCCTCTGAGAATGGAATAAAACGGATGTAATTTCATAACAGTTAACTGCCAGAAACAAACAGTAAATAGTTTATCTTAGGTGGCCTTCTGATTAAAATTTGATATATAACAAGCAAGAATGTTCACTACTACTACTGCTGGTCTTCATTTTACCAGAACCATTTTAATATATCAAGTAAGAGAGAAGAAGAAAACATGTAAGTATTGTATAAGAATTATAAGGCATAGACATTAATTTTAAATTCCCTAAATCCAATATTCTTAGAAGAAAAATTGAAATACAAATATTATTTTGTTCAAGACTACCACATAAACTACCTATTCCTTCCAACTACAACCAAATAGGAAATGAAATAAACAAAGCACTGATCTGCAACAGCAAGAAAAATATAAAGAAACTGGGAATAATCCTAACAAGAAAGTTTCAAGGATGATAGTACAAAAATCTATAAAATGTTAGTAAAGGAATTTAAGGAAGGTCTGATAGCATCAAAAACTCTACAGTATTAATTGATGGTAAGACAAAATATTGTAGAGCTGAAGATTGTCCTTAAGTCAAACTATGAATTCAGTTTGAAACCAAACTAAAAACTGGTTATTTTTCATAAATCTGAGATGCTGCTTTTATATAATAGTAATATGCAAACAAAGGATGAATTTTAAAAATAACAAAAAGGTTTATAGGCAATATCAATACATATCACAATGTGAGTCATTAAAGAAGATTATTTTGTGTACTAATAGGTTAATGGAAAATAATATAGATTCTATGGAAGACTCACAAAAATACCAGATTTTTTTGTATGATAATGTTCCATTTCCAAATAAGTCAGTGGTTCCTAAAGCCATCAACCATCTGCATACATTGGATTTACTAAGAAATGTTAGTAATTGACTTTTAAAGAATATTTATTTTTGATATACTCCATACATTATAAAAATATTTAAATTTGATAGTGATTTTTCTTTAATTTTATTTAGCTAAAATTCTCTCTTTTTCTTTAGCTTTGAGCACAGATTCCTCACACTGAATTTTCTTCAATTCTCTACTTATCTCAGGATTTTAAAATTTAAAATAATTGTCAAATGGTTCTGCCTGTACCAGGCTACTACCGAGGCACCCACCTATTTTCCACAAACATGGAGTTTGGTTTCTTTCTTTCTTTCTTTCTTTCTTTCTTTCTTTCTTTCTTTCTTTCTTTCTTTTTTAATTCTACTACTATTCCCTCTAAATTTCTTAACTGCTTAGAAAGTGTCTATCCTTGTTGGATGCCGTATTGTCTGTATTTCGCTGCATGGATTTTAACATCACTTTTTTCTTAGTATTACCGAGGATAACGAGGTGTGGTTTTGTTCCACTTGGTTTTTCATTTGAAGCTTTAGTTTTTATCTTCTGTGAATTTTTAAGGCCTTTACTTAGCTCAATCTTTGTGAATTAAAAAATAAATAAATGAAAAGATTTATTTTATTTAAAACATTGACATTTTTATTTAGAATGGAGACTGAGTCTAGGATAAAAATCTAGGTAAAAAGTGTCACCTTCTTACCATCCATTCGTTCTATCTCACTGTCAAATAAAACTATAATTGCTACCTTTTAAGAAGGTTTTGTTGTCGTTATGCTTTTTAAGTGTCACTTTCTCCCACAATGTATAAGGCTACTTCATTTTGTAAATAAGAGACATGGTCAACATAAGATTTGCACACATGTATAAGACTAATTAAGACCGATCTTATAAAATAGCAATAACATTCATTGCCTTGCTGAAAATACCTTAGTGTTGTTTAATATACAATGAAGAATTTGAAATGCAAAGATGAATGTATTAATGTGATCAAATTCACATCCATCTGAAGGCAGGTGTTTCCAAGTATGAAGGATCAAGATACATTGATCTAGGTTTGCTGTATGAGAAAACCTTGTTATTTCTTCCTATGGTTACTTTTTCAATTTCTACCTAAGGTTTAAACCCTCTGCTATGCCATGCTGGAATTAAATATTATTCAGACAGATTCCACGGGACTGGCATGTTGTTAACATAAAGTCACCCAAAGGACAATAAAAAATCCATTTATTATTGTGGAGTAAGACTTCATCTGAGATATTACCACCATAATGAGAATGATTTGAGTGTGTATGTGTGTGTGTGCACGTGTAACTAGCTGGTGGTTGACTTTAAAGAGAATTTGAAGAGTTTCAAAGAATTTTCAACATCAAGAAGGTTAGTTATTGGATAAGTTTGAAATATTCCAAGGTCATGACTTTGAGCCTAGTAATCCCTAGTAGAAAGAGTACAAACTTTAGTGACTTACTTGTGGAATCTAATTCCTACAGAGCAACACACCTGTTGTCTGACTTTATACCTATGACCAAATGCACTCGTGCCTCTGATTCCACATGTATACAATGTGGAAAATGCTAGGTACAGCATGACGCATGGCATAATGAAGAAGGCTCTTGGTAAATGTATCATTTCCCTACTTACTCCCCAACCTTGACTCTAAACAGACCAGGCAAGTGTTCATTGGTTGAATACTTAGTTTCACTCATTCTTTTCACTTTATATAAATACTCAGATTCTCCCTGATGCCTAAATTAGCCAGGGACTAAAAATAAAATGTCATTAAACTGACATTTTTTAGATCCTCTAAGCATACAAACATTACAGTTACAATATTATTTACAAAATATTAATATCTGTTGTAAATCAAGCTTGTAATGTGTCACTCTCAACTGTACAATATAAGGATAATGGAAGGCATTATGAGCTCTCTTTTTACATTGGGAGGGAAAGCTCATTTGGTTTGCTTGAGAGCTTGGATGATATTGATGGATGTTGAAGTAGAACCCAGCCTCTCTGATCTGAGGCCACCATAGCTGTGGTGCCAGCTACACATAAGCTTTGTTTTATCAATGAATATTAGAACCTTAGCTTTAGAGAGGCGAGAGGAAACTTGGAGAATAATATAGCTCTGAATTTATACATAAAGGTCTGGGGTGGTAGATAAGTTAAATGATTTGCCAAGAACCACCACACAGCAGAATCAGGCAGAAAACTCCTACACTTGAATTTCTTTCTTTCTTTCTTTCTTTCTTTCTTTCTTTCTTTCTTTCTTTCTTTCTTTCTTTCTTTCTTTCTTTCTTTCTTCCAAATCACATCAAATAGTTTCCATCATTCTTTTTATGCTTTTCTGCTCTGTGCTCTGGGACATATATCAGCACTAATGGGTCTTCTGAGAGTATAGAAAATTTGAACTGTCTTAACTTTAATCTGTGGTTTAGTTATACCAGTTGAAATCATCATGGGCACTAGAATTCTCTCTCTTGCTCTATAAGATTCATTTTACGTGATGTATGTTTTATACAGAAACACAAAGTAAATGCTCAAGAAAAATGGGCGGTTGCTCAATTTTGAAAGGAACTGCAAGTCATATCCTTATGTAATGACCAAATACTTCCCAAAATTCCCCCAAATATTTCCATGTACTGGAAGTTAGTTGTATTGACTACAGCTCATACCAAAAGTGCCATTGGCAAGAATTTGGAAATCTTTGTTATATAGGGAGTGTTTTAATATTTGTTGTAATGGTATTTATACACAGCAATGCACTTGTAGAATATTACTAGCTTTAGGCTTTCTCTAAGACTGAACAAACTCAATTCCCAAACTCCCAAAGCAATTTTTAAGCAGAAGAGGAGAAGGTAGACCTGGAGCCAAATGTAGTAGTGATCCCATAGTAGGTGGAAATCAGAATTGAATATGGTAGGGGTCAAACACAATTTAATCATTGTGGCACCATATGCCGGCCGCTATTGCCTTGACATGCTGGTGTGGAGGGCAAGCAAGACCATGGTTGTGGAAAAGAGGACTGTCATTGTGATGTTCTCTAGACTCAGAGGAAGAAAATCACATCATAGCAATCTAATAAGAAGAAGATACAATATTTATTAATCGCTTACTACATGCCTGTTACTGAGATAAGTGTTTTACATTTATATTTTATTTACTCTTTGGAAGAGGTCCATTAGTTAAATCTATTAATTGCTCTACTTTTGCCCAAGAAAATAATTAATAGGCAGACCTGGGACTAAAATATAATTATTGTTAACTTCACTGTCATTAGCTAATATGATATGGCATCTTTCATATAAAGTCCTAATAAACAGTTGCTGATGATTTAAATACAGAAGAAATAATTAAAAATATAAACAATAAAATCCATAAAGAACTTATTAGCAACTGAGACTTGCCTACATTTGTAGACTCAAAGTTCCATAATCTGTCACAATTGCACTGTTTTCTTTCACCTTGGGGTGGATCTTAGGAAACTCATTAACACATTTGTTTTATGGAAATACTCTGCGTATGAGGAAAAAGTGTAACTTATTACTGAGTATTTATATAACGGAGCAGGAGTGTTTAAAATAATTCTATCTAAAATTACTCTGTATTTTCTGATTTTGTTAACGCAATTTTATTACATTTTTAAAAGCTTATAAATGGTCAACTTGAAGCAATAGAAATCAAGCTGAGTATTTAACTTCTGGAAATATGTACTCTATTAGGGAGATGGATGCTGGTTCCACTGAGGTTCTAGAAGTCCTTGTGGGACCTCAGTCACATCACCCTTTTAGATATACATTGAAGAGTTTTCACAGATTTGGCAGACTCATACCATTTGTTTCTCTCTAACTCTTGTAACCTTTCACGTTTTATTGTGTGGTGCAGCACACACTCTTTTCACATAGAGGGCAGCTTTATCCCTCTGAATTGCAGCTTCTCTGCAACTGGTACAGCCTTTCCCCAGACAGACAAAACTGAGCAGAGTCCAAAACATTATAATAACATTTGTCTCCGATGTTGATGAGGGCCAACACATATTAATTTGTCATTTGCTGCATATTTATCAACCAGATTGCAGACTATTTCCAGACTGAGGCAGTTAAAAGCCTTTATTAAAAATGATGCTTTTGAAATCTAATTTATTTCAGCATGCATATATTTTTATTTAATATTTTGTTTATGTCTTGCAAGCTAACAATGTTTCAGAAGTGTCAAGCGGGAATGTTAGGCTTTACAAATCTATTATTTTTTATTAATTTGTTTGGGTACAATGTTATTTCATATCCTCATTTCGCTGTTTTTTAAAGGAAAGTACTAGTGGTACTGGTACAGGGCTGCTGGTTGTTACCATGACAATCATAATTTAAGGAATTAAGCCTAAGACCTTTATAGTGGGATATTATCAGGCAAATAGAATTCACAAATGAATCAAGGTAAGCAGTCAAATAAATATTTGAACAGAGCTTTTTGTAACTACACAAAGAAGCAAAAGGGTAAGTGCAAAGTTTGTTTACATATGTGGCTAGGCTAATATCTAGAGTAATGTCAATTCCCGGATTATCAAAAAGGTATATTTTTATAAAGTTCCATGTGAGTTGTAAAACACAGTGCTGATTTCATCTATGCGTGCACCTTAAAGTTCTTTTGAAGGAAAATGATTGTTGAAACAAAGAATACATATATGTAAAGAAATCACATATTAAAAAATTCAGAGAGATGTATGTTTAACTTTTTTTAACAAACTAAATTAAAGCATCTTTATAGGTTGCCCAACTATGCTACCCAAGTACTTTTACTGTGACATGAATAACATTTAGCACTGATTTTTGATTCCCTCAACAAAATTTTTTAACCCCAAATGCTGTTTTCAGCATAATGTTTACTGAACCCTTCTTGACTTTAAGGCACTGCTCCAGATTCTATAAGGAATATAACGATTTAGAGATTCAGTCTTTGCCTATCATGAGCTTAAAATATAGTGAGGAAATAAGCCAGAAATAAATGGGGTGACATAAACATTCCGAATGAATGGCACAAATCATAACCATTACAGGAATTCGGATGAATTTATCACGCTATTACCTAGGAGTAGGTAAAAGTTGGGAAGAATAGAAAGAACTGTGTTTGGTTCCTGACTCTGCTACTTATTATCATTTTCTCATTGACAGAGTTCTTGTGTTTTTCCTCTAAGGTTCATTTACTTTTTTGGAGAGCAGCAGCGTTAGTCTGCTAGGATTGCCATAACAAAATACCAGCGACTAGGTATAACACCAACAGAAATTCATTTTCTAACAGATCTGGTAACCAAAATTTCGAGATCAAAGTATCAGCAGCGTTGGTTTTTTTCTGGGACTTCTCTCCTTGTGTTGGAGATGGACAGCCTCTCCTCCCTGTGCTTTCGTAGGGTCTTTGTGTGTGTGTATGTCCAAATTTCCTCTTCTTCTAAGGACACCAGTCATATCGGAGTAGAGCCCCTCCCTCTCCCACCCCCCAGTGACCTCATTTTAACCTAATTACCTCTCTAAAGAGCCTATGTGGTCACATTTTGATTTACTAAGGATTAGGGCATCAATATATGGATTTGAAGGACACCATTCAGCCCATTACAGAAACAAATACATCATGCGACTGTTATAATATTAAAAGATGGTATTGTCTGTGAAAGTACATTGTAAACTGAAAATGATTAACACAGGTTAAATGGTGCATTAGTAAGGTCTATAAAACCAACTGCTAGAACAAATAAATCTGAAGGGCTTAAGACAATAAACATGTACAAAAACTCATGAAAAAACTAGTGCAGGTGTTTACAGTCAGGACATGGTATATTAAAGACCTTATCATTTTCTAGTGTCTTGATGCCCATCATTGAATCTGTGCCCCAGCTGGGAAAAGAAGAGAGTGGGAAAGGCCTGCAAACAAATTTCTGGGGTCGCACTAATAAAGCTGCACCTGCCACTTCCACCTCCTTTCTGTTGGTAAGGGCTGTGCAAACAGTCCTAACAAGATTCAAGGAAGCTTAGTAATGTAGTTTAATGGTGAACTGAGAAAGGGAGAACATAAATATTCCATATGTTGGTGAAAAATTAGCAAAAATATCTTCACAGACTGATGAAAATTCAGTTAGTTTCTGCCACAGAAGTTATCAGTATATGTATTTTAACTGGACTTTGAAACATAAAGAGGAGTCCAATAGATGAATATGGGACAAGAATTGCATTTCAAGAGACTGGTGTGATAAATGAGTAGAAAATACGACACTTTAAATGGAAGAAATCCAACGCAGAGGTGAGAAGTATGGAGCCAGTGGCCCTGAGTTTCTAACTTGGCTTTACATCCTGAGTTTATATCCCATCATATGTTAGCTGTGAAATAGTTTCTGCTAAGTTATCTAACCTCCTTGAACCTCACTTCCTTTCACGGTGAATTCTTCATGACGGCACCTTACAGGTATTATTGTATAAGACCTTGTAGGTGTTTTTTTGTGAGAATTAAAATAGAAAATATGGAGACACTTGGGTGGCTTAGTTGGTTAAGCATGTGACTCTTAATTTCTGCTCAGGTCATGATCTCAGCGTCCTGGGATCGAGCCCTGGGTTGGGGTCAGTGCAGAGTCTGCTTGAAATTCTCTCTTTCCCTCTTCCTCTGAGCGTCCCCTGACTCCCTCTCAAAATACGGTTGTGTACTCTACGTATTGTTTGCTGCATCATAAGCATCTAATCAAGATTCAATAATGTTAAGGGTGTTAAATAGCATCAATGGGCATAGGTCTACCACCCAAACAATTGTATTATTTTTTTTCATGTTTTCTTATTTCCTGATTTGGCCCAACTTAACATAGTATAAACCAAATAAGTTACAACAAAGACTACAAAGTGAAGGTGGGGCAAGTAGCTTGGAATGTCTTATTAGCTATCCAGAAAACCAGCAGGTTTGGCAATAGTTAGGTTTTCTGTTTTTGATAGTTGTGGTATACAGTTTGGATGCACCAGGGCAATTTTCAGAGCAGGTTACACAAAATGGTTTCCCAGGGCGTATGCGGTCATTCTGAGAGAAAACTGTCTTGGCCACACTTTCCTGCCTCATCTCACTTGGAACACTCACAAAGACTGACTGCTTGGTTAGACTAGAGAGAGAAAGAGTGAGAGAGAGAGAGGTTCTCTCAACTCTAGGCTAACCTGCAAATTCAGTAGACTCGCTGACAAAAATTCAAGCTCAAGATTGGTCTCTTTGCCTGAGGAAAGTTTAGAATTTCACTCTAACCACTTTTTAGCATTAGAGATAATGTTGAGGACTAGATCTGTAACCAAAAGACCTGGTAAAGAATAACCAGCACAGCAGAGTATCATTCACCTGAGCACCTCCCAGAGAAGCATCCAGGACGTCCACCCCATTCTAAATCAAATGTCAACACTGCAAATTAAATTCGGAAGTGGAGAGGCAGCCGGGGCGGCTCTAGAGCACAGCTGGTATGTGCTTCCCAAATCCCATGCCTTCGAGAATATTACCACTGCTGTTGCGTACCAGCTGGGGTTTCTGGGTGTCACTCAACATTAACATCCCAAAGCAGATTGTTATAGTTAGTTCTGAATCGTTTAGGGTCCAAACTTCAGAAAATCTGAATAAGCAAATGATGGTAGATCTAGAGGTCATATAATTTAATAAGACACCATTTATTATGTATAGACATATGTGAAAACAAATCTACATAAATTTCCCAGAATTCGTATTGTCATATGCAATATTGTAATTTAGATAATTTCTACTTCCTCAATTGAAAGCATCCAAATTGTCAACTAATTTTGATGACTTTTGTAGATCCTAAGTGTAACTGTGAATTTTAAAATTAGAATTCTTGGGGAATTCTTCCTGTGCTAACAATACTAGGGAACAGTCAAATCAATTAACTCAAGTTGAAAAATTTAAAAGACCATAATAAAAATGTGCTTCGTTTCTCCTGGATAGAAAGTGTTGACTTAATTTTACTCAGAATTAGATGTCAAAGAGGTATGTATACATTTAGTAATATTTACATTGTAAAAAATATCAAAAGGCGAAAAAATACTTCAAGCACGTTGAACCACATCAAATGAAGTTTTTTTTTTACATTGCATTCATCCATCATAACAGTCAAAACATATATTTTTTTAAAGTCTGTTTTTTTCATGTGTTATGGGAAATAGTGGAAAATATATTATGAAATTGACACTTATTAAGCAAAAGCTAGTGAAATTGGCAGATGGATACTTTATCCTGAATGCCGAGATAGCTTCCTTTTCTGGCTCAAGGGAAACTATCTTTAGGCCAAGTAAGTGTATGTGCTTCGAACTGATTCATTTAGGAAATACTTATTAAGTGGCTGGTTACATGCCTGACCTTCGTCAAGGCATTAGGAATATAATAGTAAACAAAATTCCTTCATGAAGCTTACTAGTCATTGCAGAGTGGAAATAATCATATACGTTCATAATATGTCAGGTCATGGTAAGCAAGCTTCCACCAAATCTGTTCTTTTCTTTCAAATGTACCTGAGATGTGATCCCTTTTACTGGTTATTTCTCACCATTGGCAGGTGAAGAGATGTTACGTGTGGCCACTTCTTCTCCAGCCTTACGTGGTGGTTCTCTCTTCCCTTCTCACCTCATCGATGCTGCGTGTAGCCATGACCATACATAAAGTGAACTAATTCTGTGTCCCCATGAAAAAAGCATCCATCCAGGGACCAGGAGGAACACCCATTTTGGATTAATGTGTGGAAGTGAAATACCCTTATGCTTGGGCTATTACTTATTGAGTGGTCTGTTTTTGTTTTTGCTTTTTAAGATTTATTTATCTGTTTGACAGAGAGAGAGAGTGAGAGGGCCAGGGGGAGAAGGAGAGAAAGAGTCCTCAAGCAGACTCCCCATTGAGCGGAGCCTGACTGGGGGCTCAATCCCAGGACACTGAGATCTTGACCTGAGCTGAAATCAAAAGTCGGAGGCTTAACTGACTGAGCCCCCCAGGCACCCTTGAGTGGTGTGTTTTTAACTGAAGTTTAACTCGGTAACTATTACACATGGGGAAATAAAATAGCATAAGGGAAGAGGGGGTGCCTAGAAGGTTGGGGTGTGGAGGGATTTAAGGTGGTCAGATAAGCCCTTGTCCTAAGTGACAGTGATGAGTAAAAGAACGTGCCCACAGGCTATCACCCTCCACCTATGTCCGGAAACCACTTGCTCCCCATCGCCCCCTTCAGGCCAGTCTTCTCTCACTCTCCTGGTTCAGCACCTTCTTTTTTTTTTTTAGATTTTATTTATTTATTTCACAGAGAGAGAGACAGCCAGTGAGAGAGGGAACACAAGCAGGGGGAGTGGGAGAGGAAGAAGCAGTCTCCCAGTGGACGAGGCTGATGTGGGGCTCGATCCCATAATGCCAGGATCACGCCCTGAGCTGAAGGCAGACGCTTAACTGCTGTGCCACCCAGGCGCCCCGGTTCAGCACCTTCTTATGGCCTCTCAAAGGTATCCTTCTCCTTGGCATACACTCATGCTATTTCTTCACTCACTTTAGAACTCCATCTGTGCCCTCACCCTTTTCCTCCAGGTACTCCTTGTTACTCTCCTTGTATTTATAACAGAACTCCCTGAAAATGCTATCCATATTCCTTCTCTGCTTTCCTGTCCTTCTAGGGATGCTCTCTAAACAAAGTTTTGCCCACTGTGTTGAACTTGCCTATTTCAGGTTCACCAAAGATCATTTCTTGATCCTCACTCCATAGGATCTGTCAAAGGCATTTGACATGTGTCTCCTTGAAACGGTTCCTTCATGTGGTTTTCAGGATGCAATACTCACCTGGCATTACTTCTCTTTTTCTTCCTATATCTTCTCTTTTGTTGTGCTTGTTCCTTCTTATCTCCTGTCCTTTTAATGTGGCATTGCCCGGTGCTCAGTCCTAGAGAGTCTCCTCGTCCTATGTATCTCCACTCCCTTACTTATGTCATTCATATCAGTAATAAACATGTCATCTACATGCTGATGATTCCCCAACTGATATAGCCTACCCAGATCTTTCCCCTGAACTCCAGATTGGCATATCCATGTCCACTAGGGAGTCCCTGGGTTTCCACAGGTCTGCTCCTCCCATATTCTCTTCTTAGTCGTATGCACCCACATTCTTGAAAGTGTTGATGTCAGCCCAGACTTCTTCATTTTATCATCCCCAGGCTTTTATTCCAACTCATCAGTAAATTCTGAAAGCTAAATATGTAGGATTCAAGCATGTTCCGCCATCTTATCTCACCATCATCTATCACCAAAACACTACATTACTTCAACAGCCTCCAATCCAGGTTCCTGGCTTCTGCTATTGCCCCTGCAATCTCTTCTCAAAAAAGCAGCCGGAGGGATTGAATTAAAATGCCATTCCCCTGCTCAAATGTCTTAATGCCTCCCCAATTCACCAAGAGTAAAATGAAAAATCTTGTGCCTGCAAATCCTGCATGATCAGGTGCCTCCTTCCCTTTCCCATTCTTCTTTCCCCTATTATCCACATTGGCCACCATACACTGACTGGCCTCTTTGGTGAGCCTCCATTGTGAGAATAGCCAGGATTTACTTCTCTTGGAAACCACATGTGTCAAAATGGCGAGTGCCCTCATATTCTGTAGATTTTGATTTAGAAATCATCTTCCCAGTGATGCCATTCTTGGGCAACCTATCTAAGGCTGTAACTCGCAACTCTGACATTCTGTGTCCCTTCCTTCCCTGATTTATTTATTCTTAAGCATTATTACTAACATATGAAACCTGTGTGTACATAGCCCCCCCCCCCACAAATGTTTATTGTCTGTGTGAAGGCAGGTCTTGTGCTTGTTCTTTCCACTCTTATATCCCCAGTGCCCAGAATGTAGTACACAGAAGATACATCGTAAATATTGATAGAGTGACCGCGATTGACTGTAGTAAGTAGATGATGCTATAAATTTTACATATAGAGAGTGTGAATGCTAGGTTTCTATAAGAAAAACGAAACCCTCCACTATGTTTTCCTTCTACACTGCTGTGTTACTACACACTAAAATACCTTTTTAAATGTAAAAATGTATAGTTTCAGTCCACTGTGTTGAATTTAGTTTATCAGAATACCCCGAACATTGTAAACGTTTTAAATTAACTCTTGTATTTTCTTTTTTTTTTCTTTTTATTTTATTTTATTTTATTTTTTTATTTTATTATTTTTTTTAATGATTTTTTATTATATTATGTTAGTCACCATACAGTACAT
>NW_024423344.1:72098992-72132123 GCF_017311325.1 Ursus maritimus
CCCCCCGCTTTCCGATGTAAGGCTCGATGATTCATTAGTTGTGTATAACACCCAGTGCACCATGCAATACGCGTCTCCTTACACCCATCACCAGTCTATCCTGTCATTCCCCCACCCCCTCCCCCTCTGAAGTCCTCAGTGTTCTCATAGTCCATAGTCTCTCATGTTTCATTCCCCTTCTGATTACCCCCTTCTTTTATCCCTTTCTTCCCTACCGATCATCCTAGTTCTTATGTTCCATAGATGAGAGAAATCATATGATAGTTGTCTTTCTCTGCTTTTTGACTTATTTCACTTAGCATTATCTCCTCCAGTGCTGTCCATGTTGTAGCAAATGTTGAGAACTCGCTCTTTCTGATAGCTGAGTAATATTCCATCGTATATATGGACCACAACTTCTTAATCCAGTCATCTGTTGAAGGGCATCTGCTCCTTCCACAATTTAGCTATTGTGGACATTGCTGCTATGAACATTGGGGTGCATATGGCCCTTCTCTTCACTACGCTGTATCTTTGGGGTAAATACCCAGTAGTGCAAATGGTGTCATAGGGTAGGCTCCAATTTTTAACCTTTAAGGGACCTCCACACTGTTTCCTCAGAGTGGCTGTACTCAACTGCTTAGCATCCCACCAACAATGTAGGAGGGATCCCCTTTCTACACACATCCTCTCCAACAATTGCTGTTTCTTGCCTTGCCTATTTTTGCCATTCTAACTGGCGTAAGGTGGGTGGCCTCAGTGTGGTTTTGATTTGAATTTCCTTGATGGCTAATGATTTTGAACATTTTTTCATGTGTCTGTTAGCCATTTGTATGTCTTCATTGGAAAAGTGTCTGTTCATATCTTCTGCCCATTTTTGATTTGTTTATTTGTTTCTCGTGTATTGAGTTTGAGTAGTTCTTTGTAGATCTTGATACCAGCCCTTATCTGTAGTGTCATTTGCAAATATATTTTTCCTCCCATTCCGTGGCTGCCTCTAGTTTTTCTGGACGTTTCTTTGGCTGTGCAGAAACTTTTAATCTTGATGAAGTCCCATAAGTTCATTTTATTCTTTTGTTTCTCTTGCCTTTTTGGGGATGTGTCACATGAAAAGGTTGCTTTGGCCGATGTCGTAGAGTGTTGTTGCCTAAGTGTTCTCCTCTAGGATTGATGGAGCCCCTGTCTCACATCGAGGTCTTTCATCCATTTGGAGTTTATTTTTGTATGGTGTGAGATAGTGGTCGTTTCCTCATTCTCTTTGCATGTAGCTGTCCAATTTTCCCAGCACCATTTATTGAAGAGACTGTCTTTTTCCCACCGGATGTTTTTTCCTGCTTTATCAAATATTAGTTGCCCAAAAAGAGCCGAGGGTCCGCCTCTGGGCTCTCTATTCTGTTCCATTGGTCTATGTGTCTGTTTTTGTGCCAGTACCATGCTGTCTTGTGATCACAGCTTTGTAGTACAGCTTTCTCGAACCGCACTGTGATGCCCCAGCTTTGCTTCTTTTTCCTTTCAACAGTTCCCTTGAGACTGGGCCTTTCTTTTCTGTTTCCATACAAATTTAAGGACTGTTTGTTCCAGTTCTTTGAAAAATGTCCTTGGTATTTTGATCGGGATAGCATTGAATGTGTAGATTGCTCTGGGTAGCATGGACATTTTAACTATGTTAATTCTTCCGATCCATGAGCATGGAGTATCTTTCCATCTTTTTATGTCTTCCTCAATGTCTTTCAAGAGTGATCTATAGTTTCTAGAATATAGGTCCTTTTACGCTTCTGGTTAAGTTAATTCCAAGGTAACGTATGGTTTTTGGTGCTATTGTAAATGGATGGATTCCTAATTTCTCTTTCTTCAGTCTCGTTATTCGTATAGAAATGCAACTGATTTCTGAGCATTTATTTTGTATCCTGCCACGTTACTGAATTGTTTCTATAACTTCTAATAGTTTGGGAGTGGCTTTTGGGTTTTCCATATAGAGTATCATGTCATCTGCAAAGAGAGACATTTTGACTTCTTTTCTTTGCCAATTTGAATACCTTTGATCCCTTTGTCGCCTGGATTGCTGTTGCAAGGACTTCTAGTACTATGTTGAATAATAGTGGCTAGAGGGCATCCTTGTCGAAGTTCCTGATCTCAAGTTTCTAAAGGCTTCCCAGCTTTTCCCCCATTGAGAATAATATTTGCAGTAGGCTTTCATAGATGGCTTTTAAGAGATTGAGAAATGTACCTTCTATTCCTACACTCTGAAGGGTTTTAATCAGGAAAGCGATGCTGTATTTTGTCAAATGCTTTTTCGCATCGGGATTGAGAGGATCATATGGTTCCTGAGTCTTTCTTGTTGATATGATGTATCACGCTGATTGATTGGTTATTTAATATTGAACCACGCTTGCATCCCAGGTATGAATCCCACTTGATCGTGATGGATAATCCTTTAATGTGTACTGTTGGATTCTATTAGCAAGTATCTTGTTGAGGATTTTGGCGTCCATATTCATTAGGGAAATTGGTCTGTAATTCCCTCCCCTTTTGAGGGGTCTTTGCCTGGTTTGGGGATCAAGGTAATATTGGCTTCATAGAATGAGTTTGGTAGCTTTCCTTCTGTTTCTATTTTTTTGAAATAGCTTTAGGAGAATAGGTATTATTTCTTCTTTGAATGTTTGGTAGAATTCCCCAGGAAAACCGTCCGGCCTGGAGTTTTGTTATTTGGAAGGCTTATCCCCGACTCAATCTCTTCATAATTAATTGGCCTGTTTAAGGAATCAATTTCTTCCTCGGTTTCAATCTTGGTAGTTTGAGTAGGTTTCCAGGAAGGATTCCATCCCCTCTTCCAGATTGCTTAGTTTATTGGCATATAGCTGTTGATAAAAAATTTCTAATAATCCTTCCAATTTCAATGGTGCTCGCTAGACTCCTCCTTTTTCATTCATGATTTTAATAATCTGGGTCCTTTCTCTTTTCTTTTTGATAAGTCTCTTGCCAGTGGTCTGTCAATTTTATTGATTCTCTCCAAAGAACCAGCTTCTAGTCCTGTTGGATCTGCTCTACTGTACTTCTGGTTTCGCTTGATTGATTTCAGCTCTAATTTTGGTCAACTGCTTCCTCGCGAGGATTAGGCCTGTCCCTCTGTTGCTGTTCCAGCTTCTTGAGGTGAGAATATAAAAACTGCATTTTAGATTTTTCTATTCTTTTGAGTGAGGCTTGATGGCTATGTATTGGTTCCGTGGTTGTTTAGGCTGGTCTGGTACCTATCCAGCTCGACTCGGAGGACCGGCTGAAAAAGGCGTCTCCTACTCCTCCACCATCTTAACTCTTAACTCTTGTATTTTCTGTAAGCCATTTCCAACTGAAAAATAGTAATGGTTATCAGTGCTAAAATGGGAAATTGCAAACTTAAAAAAAGAAAATTTAACAAGATAAGTGATTGAAAGAGAGTATCCCTTTTCATAAGCTTTACTTCAAAACAGAATTTAATCAAAATCGGCCCGCAGATGTCCTTACTTAATTTTATGGCAATTCCTTTCCAATCCAATATCATACAGGATTTCAAATCATTCCAGGATGGAACAATTCACTTCTCTATTAATCAGCTAGGATTTCTGATTATAGTGGTCCTGCCTTTCTCCATTTCAATGACTCTTCATGGAAGAATCAAAGAGTAACTTTCTGCAATAGTGGAGTTGCCTTCTGTAGTTATGTTTTTTTGTTTTGTTTTGTTTTTTGGGTTTTTTTTTTTTTTTTTTTTTTTGGTTTTGGTTTTCTTAAGTGGGCACTAAACATTCTGCTACACATAGTATTTTCTTTACATGTATTAAGAGATGAAATCAGTCTCTTTGCTCTATGCATCATTTTATTTTTATGTCTTAAAATGATAACCCACAATTAAAATGCTCCAAAGGAAATTAGTTGGTGCCAAACTGAACAGTTAAACTACTACATCTAGGGAGGTGTTGTGAAAAAATCTTCTAGGTTATTACACAGTACTCATTATTAGGTGTAAATGCCAGGCATTCAACGAGCTTCTATTTGTGTTTATTTCTTTTTGATGTAGAGGCCCAAATAGAGATGAGAAAACCAATCTAAATGGATTTCACTCTAAAACCAAAATGAGTTGTGTCTGAAATTTTGTTGCTACACTTTTGAGGTAGCCTGAAATTTTGTAGTCTGAAATTTTGAAGCTACACCTCTCGGGTTTCATCTAAAAGAAAGATGGGAAAAAGGTTAGAGCATTTTCACTCAATCAGATGGTGGTAGTAGAAAGAGCAAGAAGCCTGCATCCGTGAGGGGCTGTGTTTTATTGCTCAGTGGGCCCTGCAGCCATTTTGTAATGGCTGAGGGAGGGCGTCTGTGAGCACAGGTGGCCACCAGCTCGCCTTCAGTAGCAGCCCAAGCATTTAGTCTGGAAAGGAGGCTAGGTGGCCCCTAAGGAATTATAGAAGGAAACCATGTAAAAGCTGAAATGAGAAAAACCTGGGGAATAAATGCAAAAGCATGTGTTCGCAAGGGTGAGTGCTCCCAGGAATGCCACCTCAGCAGAAATCTGGTAACTAGGCCACGCGGAGAACAGTCTTTCTAGTTTAAATGATTCTTGCAAAAATCTTCCCTATCTCTTCCTTAACCTTCAATTCTGCTGTATATTCAAATGTGCAGGAAAAAAAAATTAAGTATAAATTTGGGAAACACACTCAAATTCAGCAAGTTTTGTATTCCATATTTATAGAGCCTTTAGCTTGCAAGTCCCTCAACTGGTAAATATATAATCCTCGAGCTGATGTTGACAGCTGACTGAGGTTTTTATGTTCAGTTCAATAATTCATTTTCAGGGTAATTTGGACGATGCAATGATATAACTGTGTTAACGGACAGTTTTGAAATTAATATTTTAATGTTTCCTATTCAGATATTGCAAGAAACACTGGTTAAATGTTCTATTTTAACTCGCTTAGGTTTCTGAACATGATATTCTGTGTCATTTGATGGCAAACAACTCACCAAGCTTGACTCATGCTTAAAGCTCTGTGCTAATTAATCAAGAATAGACTACTGATTCTCCTGCTGATGACCTCGTCAGCAGTGGGTATATTTTCAAGATGAAAAAAACAAAAAGGGCATCCTAATTATAATTTTTTCACTGTGGTTTTCTCCTTAAGCCGGCATGCTGAGACCGTGGAGACAGACTGCCTGGGTTCTTAACCCGGCGAGAATAACTCACATTCACGGAGCAACTGTTAATGCCAGTACTCTGTAAAATGTTTCATAAATGAATCATGTAACTGAATTATCACAATGCTAAGAGGCTACCCCTGTCCTTATTTTACAGTTAAACAGACGAAATCTTAGGAAAGCTACTAACTTGTTCATAGCAATATACCTAATGAATTGGCAGAGCCAGGATTCAAACCTGAATCAGAAAACTGGCACATAGTTAGCCATTGATAAATGTTGGTTTCTTTCCCCTTACACAAATTTTAAAATGCTATTTTAAAATTAAAAAAAATAGTTTTTTAAAGATTTTATTTATTTGAGAGAGAGAGAGAGAACACGAGTCGAGGGGAGGGGCAGAGGGACAAGCAGACTCCCCACTGAGCAGGGACCCCCCCCTCCCCATATGGGGCTCCATCCCAGGATTCTGGGATCATGACCTGAGCCAAAGTCAGATGCTTAACCTATTAAGCCACCCAGGTGCCCCTATTTTAAAATGCATTTTAAAGAAAGTTTTTTTTCCCCCCCTTCAAAGCTTCCTTCATGAAATAAATGTTACAGATACAGTTGGAATTCTATTTGCTGTCTACCTGGAGCTATTTCTCTCTTTCATTCCAAAAGTCACATTATGTTAAATATGCTGCATTTCTTTCCAGGCTAATTTATTAATAGGCCGTAGGTTTGTAAGACCATCCATAGAGCATTAATGTGAATATTCTTCAACTTCTTTTGTTCACTTGCCATTACGTTCTTGGAGTTACTCCAGTTGTTCTGCGTTTCATTGTATAACTATATCCACGTTTATCTCTTCCACTATGAATATAAAATTAGATTGTTTCTCTATTTTACAATAGCAGCTGATTCTGTCGTGAGCCTACTTGTCACTTTAGGGACACATACGAGTTGAGTAAGTTCTAGAATTCTGCTGAAGAACAGAACGACTCTGTTTAACAATACTCCACTGTGCACTTGGTTTGATAAGAAGGTCGATCTCATGTTGAGTGTTTTTACCACAGAAAAGGGGGAGCGGGCGGGAGGGAACTTCTGGAGGGGACAGATATGTTTATTAGCCTTGATTGTAGAGATGGTTTCGCAAGTGTTTGCACATATCCAAGCTCATCAAATCATAGTTATTAAATAAGTGTTTTCTGTGTATCACTTATACTTCAACCAAGCTAATCAAAGGAAAAGACATGCAAGGTTTAGACACAAAGTATAGGTAGTCACTCAAGATAAGCTTCTTGCTGGAACATTCCTTTAAAGAGATGAAGGACGTCTGATGTGTCGTACGGTATGTGCATTTTCCAGCTTAGCGGGCATCTGTCACCTGATTGCTCTCCTGTGTGTTAAGAATAAAGGGCCACGTTGGACTTCCTTTTCTTTACATCATCACCACCTTATATGCCATGCCAGTTTGCTTGCTAGATTGCTATTTTTTTTTAATTACTATAGAGGTTGTGATATTGTATATAATCAATGATTTAATTTATACCTTCCTGATTACTATGAAAGTTGAGAATCTTTCCTATTAGCTATTTAAGATTTCTTTTCCATGAACTTATTCATTTATTTATTTGAGTTAAGATCTGAATGGGGTCAAGAGGAAATGATGAGTAAGTAGTTCAATATATGGGAAATGAGTTAAAGGGTGGGTTGAAACCAGAGAAATTAATATGGGCATCATCAGCATAGAAATGGAATTTACTGCAATTTTGATAATATTACACAAAGAATGAGTAGTGAGAGAGAGAGGAGGGGCCCAGGCATGATTGAGTCTTGATACTTAAACATTTAGAAATCTCAGAAAAGAAGATGTAGCCACCAGAGAGAATGAGGGGAAAAAACAAAACAAAACAAAAACAAAAACAGGTAACAGAGAAATGAGGAGTAAGTTCTTCAAGAGGGCAAGAAGGTGATTTGAGACTGAAGGAGCAATCCTGCTGAAAGGATAAGAAAAGTGACGAGCAACCATTGGGGTTTGAGTTGTAAAAATCACGATTGAGTGCAGACAGTTGCATGAGTACAGACAATGTTCTTTTTAATCAGGCACAATTTATACATACTCTGCTCTAATTTGTCTTATCTGTTTCGTGGGCTCTTGGCATCTTAGTCTTAAATAACACACAGCTGCCCCCACAAGTGGTCGCAGTATCCTGGCTCGCTCACCAGAAGTTTCTACCAGGGCAAGTGTCATGTGTAGGAAAGTTTCTCTTCACTCCTTGTGCAGAGGGAGCCAAAGTGTTGCTGTCACCCCGACCCTACCTGAGAGAGGCCCCTAAGGGAATGACCTGGGCCCTTGCCATTACTTGGGGATTCAGATGAAGTCCCACACTTTAGGACATGATATCTGATCCCCAGTAGCTCCCCAAAGGTCCAGGTGACACAATACAACATGTGGACTTAATGATCTGCTAACACAGTCTTGCCCGTGAGAAAGAGGAGGCGTAAAGGAACCCACAGGTAAATCCCTCCCCCATTCTTCTACTTATGGGTGGTTCCCAGATAAGGTGTTTCTTTTTGGCCTACTGGAGTTATACTTTACTATATTATACTGTGAGCCTGAGCAAACAGCTATGTCTCATTAAGCTGCTTCATAATATATAATCTTATATCTGTTTCCCCTTCTTTTTTTTTTTTTAAGATTTTATTTATTTATTCGACAGAGTTAGAGACAGCCAGGGAGAGAGGGAACACAAGCAGGGGGAGTGGAAGAGGAAGAAGCAGGCTCCTAGCGGAGGAGCCTGATGTGGGGCTCGATCCCGTAACACCGGGATCACGCCCTGAGCTGAAGGCAGATGCTTAACCGCTGTGCCACCCAGGCGCCCCTGTTTCCCCTTCTTCATTTCATTTGTTTACCCTCCATATCTTTGCCTGAGATTTCACCCTCCCTAAAAGACTAGTTCTTAAACTTTGCCTCAGTTTCCATTTCCTGGCAGATTTTGACATCTTTTGAAGAGAGCATAGAAATGGACATTAGATTAGGGACATGGGCTCCAGGTCTTCTGTTTTGTTTACTTGCATGTTGTGCTGGCAAAGGATATCGAGCCGTCTGTGTTAGCTCATGTAATGATCCAATAAATACGTGAGAAAATTCATTTGCAGAAGCAACGTTCTTGAGGAGGTGTGAGCACAGGGGCCCCAAACAAATTGGGCGCTTGGCCTGAGACAGGAGCAGAGAGTTTCACCTTCAGAGGCTAAAGTGAAGTCAGGATTTGTGAGAATACAACTGGGAGTGCTGGGAGGGGGCTGTGGAAGTTCTTTCCTGATTCGGCCATAACCACATTAGAGAGTTTGAATCTTCACAAATGAAATTATTTTGATCAGATTCCTATTACTCACGTTAGGTCTGAAAGTCATTCTCTTTCCAAGAGAAAGTTCATGGATGAGGTTCTAAACATTCTCCAGGTATAAGATGCAAAAACTGAAAAATTCTCTTAGATAAGAATTGGCCTCATTCCGAATACTTTTTGTGGGTTATGCAGATATTTCCCTTATCTACAGGAACCTGCCACTGTTTCACTGGTAAAAATAAAGAATCAAATACGGACATTATCGCAAAAGAATATGTTCTGATATATACTGATCATGGCTTAACATTGGGAACAAGGGTTTTTTTCTTCATTTTAAGTGTCTTCCCCCAAACCCCCTAAAAACATAACTCTTGTTTCCTAAGCTAATAGGACACCTTTAGACTTTCATGATTATTCAGGGTTAACAATCAGATATTTTTTTTCTGAGGCATAGTCAATATTATAATGTGGAGTGAGTCGTTATTTTCCAATCATGAATTATTAAAGTACTGAAAGTGACTATTTTCCAAATATTTTTCTGGCATGTCTATTTTTGCAAAGGAATATACCAGTGCCGACGAGTAGGCTGAGGGAGGGACACAGAAGTCCAGAGGTACCGATAATTATGTTCAGTTGCTCCTAGGTATATTGGAGTCTTCATTTCTCTCTGCCGACAGCACTGACATAACCTTGCCTAATGAATGGCTACAGATACAAAGACACTATATTCTTGCAACATCAGCCCTCTGCTGACATACCTTATCATTGCAATTTGTCCCACCTTTCCTTGTGTGTACTATCTTTCTGAAGTTTTATCTAGTCGACTGCCATAAGCTGCTGTTCTCAAACACATTTTTCAAATCTAATGAGAAAGGTGATTTTGGAAAAGAAAGTTAATGGCCTCTGGTGCTATCAGCTTCTCGCCCTCAAATCTGCACAGCTGAGGCATCAATTGTCTTGAGATCGATGCAGCTGATCATAAGTTTGCTTGGGAAACTCCGAGGCTAGTTCAAAGTGCGACACAGCCCTGGAGAGGAAGACAAAGAAATATAATCATCCTTTGGAATTCTGGAGAGAATGGAAGATGAAACTCAGCACTGAAAGTATATGTAATATGCACTTGGGTAGTGGAGGGTGGTGGAGGGTAGGGGAGGGTAGGGGAGGGTAGTGATCTTTAATGCTATTTGATGGAAGGGAGAATATGTAGGGGAGAATCAAGTAGGAGGAAATCACAGATCCCCTTGCCTTGAACGCGGAGTGTGCATGGACAGACCAAAGGACAAGCACCTGTGTTACGGCTGACTCATCTCTGTCTCCTCCCTTCCTTACCAGCAGGCGAGGGCAGAGGGTTTAAAAACAGAGACCCGTTTTGGCAGCATTCAGTTCCTAGACCTGATAATAAATGCGGTCACTCCTCAGAATTCTTTGCATCCCTGCCTTTCTTCTTGTCGTGGCTACTGAAGCCAACTCGCTTGTATGCTCAGCACCAAGACGCCCTGGGAAGACATGGGCACCCCGGCAGGGAGGCGGCCCTGCTCACCCCCCTCAGCGAAGACTCAGCGGTGCACTCCCCCTTCTTGGCCTGCCGGCCATGCTGAGGCCCAGCCCTGTGTCCGGACTTAGATACTCTTCACGCTGAGAATTCCTCAGTGAGATATCATATTGGAGCCTTCATCTCAGATGTCTTATCTCCACGCCTTTATCCTGTCTCTGTCGCTTATCTTTAATATTCTGACTAAACTCAAGAAAAAAATTAACGGCTTTGTTTGGCCTGCAGAGTGCCCCAAGGGTCCTGTAAACAGTGAATGAGCCATCTCACAAAGTAGCAAAGTAGATACTGGAGTGTGGTTTATTTCCTTGAAGCACCAGATTTTCCAGAGAACCCAGGATCCCTGTGATTCGTGGCTTAAGTGTCTGTCCACCAGGTCTGGTCTTGTTATTCTTCTTCCGGAGACGTACCCATGACCTGGGTTGTGATGCGAAGTTTGGGGCGTGGTTCTTGTTTGTGTGTTTGTCTTTTAGATTTAATTAAATGATTCGATGTTTAACTGCATCCCTGCGTGAGTCCAGTGGTACAATTTAAGGAGTGTTTTTAATGCTTGACAAATGGTACTCGGCTCTATAAGACAACCTGGCCAATTACGGTATAGATGAGCTGCTTCTGAAGACTCCGTGGGAGACGTCCTTGTCTCCGGCTCGGCAGAGTCCCCAGCTACGTGGGTTGTCATCCGTTCTGCCGTCGCCGGGCAGCAGTTATTTCACTGTAGGACATAGGGGTCAACCACTGAGCCAGAAGAATATGTAAGGATAACAAACATTCATTACATAAAATTTTGCAAGATATTTAGGAATACCTGCAGTAAAGGTAGACGTAGCAAAATATAGACTCTAACGTTTTGAAAATAGTTGTAACTACAAACACATAATGTAATAAAATAGAGTATTTTACCTTGAAGTAAGTTTCCTCCCTTCCTTCCTTCCTTCCTCCCTTCCTTCCTTCCTTCCTTCCTTCTTTTCTTCCTTTCTTTCTTTAGCATCTAAAGATAAAAGCTGCACAAACAGTAAGGTCGCTGTTGACTCCGCTGGGGTAGTTCCTACTCTTGTTTAACCTGATTTCCTAATCTGTCAACCATGTTCTTTCAACGTAAGCTTCTTAACTCTCTGAATTTGGTGAATTTGCTATGATTCCAAGCATAGTCATTGACATAATAATGCCTTTTCTTGGTAATTCGATGGCTCTCCATAGAAGTTCAAAGAGTAATCAATCAGAAATTGCTTACTTCCTCTTGGGAAACTACATCTTGCTTTCCAAATGCCTACTACATTTTTCATTTGGGTACCAGGCAAATGCCCCATGCTCACTATGTCTCAGATTAAAAAAAAAAAAAATATATATATATATATATATATATGTATGCACACACACATATACGTGTGTGTGTGTGTGTGTGTGTGTGTGTGTGTGTGTGTATTCTGAGGGAAAAAAAAATGTGTGTGAGATAGGAGCAAAAGTTTGAAGTGAAATGACCCTGAGTTCAAGTTTGGTTCCAGCACTTTCTTACGTCAAGTTCCCCAGAAGTAGGCCCTGTGTTGATAACTCATGAGGAAGTGACTTACTGAGGAATTTCTCCTAAGCAAACTAGCAAGGGAATGAGGGGGAAAGGAAGGGCAGAAGGGAGAAAGAGAAGGAGACCACCATGGCTCTGAGCTCAGGTAAAATATTGGTCCATGTATTTCCTTGGGAGTCTTTCTTTATAATGTTATATCATTATCAGCATCTCAGGCTGTGGTACATTCTCCACCTCCCACTTCGATGGACTCAAGAACTGCCGACCTCATCTGTGTATCCAGTACCTGCTTCGCTAATGCATCGTGCAAGCACCACGTGGCCAGCCTGTATCCTGGTAACCATCCATCCTGGTCATTAATTCCCACATTATTTTCCCAGGTCACAGAGTCCCTTACAGCCCTTGCTGTTGAAGATCAATCTTTCCCCTCGTCTGGATGGATGAACAGTGACCTGAGTATTTCAAGTTTTTGGCCCCAATTTTCCTCTGTGCTAAATCTATTTTCATCTTTTGACTTGGCCCAAGATTTTTGTTGTCCAGGACTCTATCTGTTTTCTTTGGCATATGGCTCTGTATTCCATTAATCTCAGCCCTCCAATTTTGGTCTAGAGATCTTGGAACCCCTGCTTTGTATAGGGAGGTCTGCTCTCTGCATGATAGCTTTACTGAGTTACCTCTGCAGTGAGACCATAAAGTTGAAATTTACATAGAATATCTCGTGTATGTCAGTGATTCTCAGATGTAGTTCATGAACTGCCCTGCTTCACCCATCAACGCTATTCCTTGCTCCCCTTTCTTTGCCAACCTCATTGCTCCTTCTTCTGTAGTCTGCTTTTCTTGCTAATTTGGCTTAAGTTATGTTTTCTCTTGACTTTCTTAGTTCAGTACGTTTTCCGACTGTTCTGCCTATCATGCATATGTAATTGATGTGGGAGAATCTACAACTGGTCTGTGAAGACCCTAACAGGCAAAGCAAGAAATAAAATGATTACCATATCCTGATTGCCTTTGTATTTCTAGGATCCACGGTTGTCCCCGTGCTTAGAAGACAATGAAGAAATGGGCTTTGAAAACTCAACTTCCATTCAGTGTGAAAGAATGATTATAGCTCTACCATAACTCTAGCTTCTCACCAATCCACAGTCCTGCTTGCCTTCTGGTGTTCAGTCCCTAGTTCTGAGCACAGAGGATCTCAGTAAATAGTCATCCTTGAGCTGATCACTTTCTCTGTACTGCGTGTCCCACAATCCTAATAGCTTTAATTCATGGAACGCTCCGGCATGTCCCTTTTAACTTTTTGAAACTCACTTAGCTCCCGCACCAGCTCCCTGGACTGCTCTGTTGTGTTTATTACAGTATTTTCAAAATATCAATCTGGCATGTTTGAGCAAGGCGTCTTCTTTAACTTAAACCTAAGCCAGGGTCAGCTTTTAGGGCTTCAGGCCCTTATGAACTCGTGAACTTATGAAGATTCTGGAAATTGACCTCTATTGGTGTATTCTGTAGATACCAACCAGTGCTCCGAACCTAATACTCCATCTTGGCTTTGGTTTTCGGTGTGTTTTTTGCTTTATTGGTCACTTTTCTCCAGAATGAAACTTCTCTCTAGCCAACTTTGCTTTGTCACAACTATCTCCTCCTGTCCCATGCATCCATCTCCACAATTTTGGATCTCGTACTATAGCAGCATAAAGGTTTTTATGCTTTTTGTGCAGTTAAATCACATTAAGTTCTTTTTTTAAGGGTCATATAAAAATCTGCTTCCTCCGTGACAAGGTCTCTCACCCCTGAATCATACAATGGTCTTTCCTGCCTCCTTCTTTGCAATTTTGTTTTGTAGCATTAAAATTTAACCTTGGACATTTCTTCTTTATTCACTGGTTTATACTTTCTTTGAGAGCAGGGCCTGTGGAGTTATTTATTTATTTATTTATTTATTTATTTATTTATTTATTTTTCAATCGTTCATTTACTTGTTCAGTGCGTGTTGGTAGGCCCTCAATTAATATCACTATGGTAATGAATAAATTCATGAATTATCTCCAAATAGACTAGATATGCAAATATGAGAGGGATATTAAATTCTTGAGATTAAAGTAAATTTCTTGACTGAAAGGTAACATAGTTTTGAGACAAAACTTGGAATCTAGCCAAATAGATCAAGATCCACTTTGCTTTTAGCTTGTATTGTGGTTTTTTAAAATTTTGGCAGAATCACCAAGAATTATGAGGTTTGTCAAGATAGTGGGCGGCTCGGCTGGTAAAGCAGATTCAGGGTCTGGGAAGAGGATTGCTATTTGCGTAGGAGAAGCAGATCTATGTTCTTCAATTAAGAATCCTCCTCTCTTAAGACTTTGCCATCTTCCTGCTTCTTTATAGGATTTAGCCTAGTTAGGATGGACTATTCAGTTTCATTCTATGCTCTGCCTAACATAGCTAACAGCCATTTTGCTAGTCTTGGGAAAAACTTAAATGGTCAATTTATAAGTAGTAGCAGGGATATAGGCATTAATATCAATATAAATATAGGGAAGCAGGCAACTCTGCTGGTGGTGTTCTTACCACACAGATGAAGCATTAGTCAATTATTTGTGTGTTTTAAAGAGTTACAGTTTCTTGACACATGAAACAGCTCAACGGACTGACTGGAGGTTTTTCTCAGTCTAATTTTGTTACTTTCACCAATCCTTTATTTAGTCATGGTATTCTAATTTTCTTTTCTTTTTCTTGTATTAGTATTTGCATAGTCTAATTATTTAAACAACTTTGTAAATTCTATTCTCATTTCAGATTTACCAAATTTTTCTTTACTCATTGATTCAAATATCAATTATTGCCACAGTACTTCTAAGTAACAGGCATCACAAATCTGAATGATTTAAAGACGATGAACATTTATCTCATAATCATGAGATCTGCAAGTGGGCTGTGGTTTAGCTGGGGTCTGTTTGTTGGCTCTGCTACAGGTTATAGGTCACCTGAGCTTGCCCAGAAGCTTCACCTGGGCTCAAATTTATCTATCTATCTATCTATCTATCTATCTATCTATCTATCTATCTATCTATTTATTTATAATTGGGGGGTGCTCAAATTTTATGTGTGTATAGCTATACATATCTATATCTATATATCTATGACACCTATACCTATAATATATATAGACCTCATCAGAAGTCTCATGTATCCCCAAATCTCTCTTTATCCTATGGGCCTCAGATGAACATGACACATGGCTTTATTATCTTTACATATATTAAAAGAGTACATGAAATAGGTAAGGCTTCAATACCTACTAGGTATTAAAGGGGGAAAGAGCCACAACAGCATTATGTTTGCTTCCAGTGTCAAGAACGGATGCATCAACATCAATTTAAATATTTAAAGTACTGATCCTGCAGCGAATGTTGCCACAAGAAATTTGATCCCAATATTTCACTTTTGAATGGGACCGTCCTTAACATTTAGTTTAAGACAACACTGGACAGAGTTTTATATATATTTTATATATATATTTTAATATATTATATGTATTTACATATTATATATATATTTTATACACACACACACACATATATATATATATATATATATTTTTTTTTTTTTTTGAGAATGTGAGAGAGAGAGACAGGAAGGGGAGGGAAGAAGGAGAAAGAATCTCAGGTAGACTCCATGAGGAGCACAGAGCCAGACGTGGGGCTGGATCTAATGATCCCAAGATCATGACCTGAGCCGAAATCAAGAGTAAATGCTCAACTAAGCCATGCAGGCACTCCCTTAGTTTCCAAGATATTATCAGCAGAATATTTCATACAAAGTAATTTTGAGATATTTGCTAATTTATGCTAATGATTAAAATTTATTAAAGAAATAAACGCATTGTTTCTTTTAGAGGCAAACCTACATGCCCTATTCCTATACAGCCCAGAGATACATTGCTTTCTGTTACTAAGTTCTACTTTCTTCCAGACCATTTACCCAATACAGCATTGGCTTTCATGACCCTTGTGAGAAATTTATGCTTCTAAATCCCACAATTCCAACACTGGAGTCAGTTAGATAGATGCCAACTGAATTGGCCCCTTCGGTATCGATCAGATGTAGCAACTTCTCAGTATTTTCCTCCTTTTGGAAATGTCTTATATAGACGTTAGCTACCTAATATTATGTTCAAGCCAATGTCAGTTTAAAACAAATATTTTGATAAGGGTCACAATCACTGACCCATATAGTATTGTTTCAAGCAAATATAACTGGTATTTACCTGTGGATCTTTTCCAATTATTTATATGTCATACAGAAGAAAATTCTTGTTTAGAGAGAGAGTAAATAAGACAGCAGGCTACAGCTGGGTTCTTCCCAAGTCCACACATTCTGAGCTAAGAAACGGGGCTCTGAAATCTCTGTCATCCTTCATCTACTTCTTTCGCATAATTTCTCTTGAGAAAGTTCTCCTAACTTTAAATTTTTCACAATTTCTCCCAAACCATATCTATTTCCTCTTAGCATTATAACGTCACTACGGCCTCCTGGGATATCCTTTTCTTGCTTTTTAGGTGTTCCAGTTTCTATGACTAGGTAAATATTTTCTCTCTTCAAATTCAGGTGAAATTCAGCCTAATCCTTAAGGTTTTCTCTGTTCATTTGAGTCCTCCATGACCCCTGCTCCTTTGATGTTCCCTGGCAATACATCTCTCTCTGATCCTTTCTGTGGATTTAGTGTATTTTGTCATCATGGTTGTTTTGTTTTGTTTCTGTTACTCCTAGGACAAAGCTTCATTTAGTGTGTGTGTATTCATTGTTTCATGTAATGTATTTGTTGATTTTGATTATCAACCAAACTATTCCAAAAAGAACGTTTTTATCCAGACTCTAAAAGTGATAATGACACAATTTCTAGAAAACATTTTTCTCTGGTAGGATGAGAAAATGATATACAAATTTTTTCTTGAAATATTCTTCTAAATATACATGAGTAACCACAGCTCTATATTTATAGCAGACTCTCTTCTCAAATTACAAGCTCCATTGATAAATTCTTACTGGATATTACTAGTCCTTACTGGACATCTCTATTTGATGGTCCCTTGAGACTTCAACTGAAGGATCAATGCTGAAATAACCTCTTGCAATTTCCTCTCCCCTGTCGTAGTTAAGGAAATTTTCCTTAATCTACTTGGTCTCCACCCCCTTAGGTGTAGAATATGTCCCAGTGACCATCACAGGTTTTTTTAATGTAAATTTAATCTAATTGTGTGTATCACCAGCTTTAATGTTAATTTTAATTAATTTATTTTTAAAGATTATTTATTTATTTATTTATTTATTTATTTATTTATTTATTTGGCAGAGAGAGAGAGAGCACAAGCAGGGGGAGCGGCAGGCAGAGGGAGAGGGAGAACAGGCTCCCCGCTGAGTAGAGAGCCCAATGCATGCTTGATCCCAAGACCCCTGGATCATGACCTGAACTGACGGCAAACACTTAACTGACTGAGCCACCCAGGCGCCCCAACCAACTTTAATTTTTAAAATCAGTATTTAGGGCAAACCTTGTTTTACTTGTTAGTTTGCTTAACAAAAGCCCCCAGGCTGGGTGACTTAAAAAACAGGATTTGTTTTCTCATACTATTAGAGGCTAGAAAATCAAGATGCTGATAGGGTTGGCTTCTCCCCTCTCCCCCGGCCACATCCTCTCCATGGCTAGCAGATGGTGAACCACCTTCTTGCTGTGTCTTCACCTGAGCCTTCTTCAGTTTCTCAGATGACCACACATTTAATCTCCAAGGGCTCTGCATTTGCTCTTTGCTTTCTGTGGAGCTTTCTTCCAACCATCCTTTGCTTAACTAGATTTTATCTCATATATAAGAAGCCTTCTTCAATAGAATCTTCCCTCATGGTCCCAATATAAATTAATTTCCTTATTCTATTATCTTATAGCAACCTAACCTTTTCTACCATAATGCTTAGGGTATTTCATATTTACAAAAGTAGTTGTGTCATTGTGTGTATAAAGTTCATTTTTTCCACTAGATTGATAGATCTAGAGGGAAAGCACATCCTTCATTCTTCCACTCTGTATCACAGCACCAAGCATGTACAAAGGACTCAATGGATACTGTGGACTAAAAGAAAACATGGTATCCCTCCATCACGTCTTGGTGAATTAACAAATAATCTCTGAGACTCAGGCTACATGACTCCTGCACGATGCATTTCCTGATTTGTTAAGGCAAATTAGATCCTTCCTCCCCTACTCTTCGACCACTTGCACCCAGGCCCTCCTTATACACCAGTTGTGTGGGAAAGAAAAGCCTTTCGAAGAGATGGGAGAACCACATTCAGGCAAACTGGACCTTTAACCACCGCACTTTGTGGAATAACTGCCTATTTCTTAGCTCTGGTATTTGGTCATTTTCTTGCCCTTAACCCTGGGGCAAGAATCCTAATGCCTGTCTCAAGAAGAAGAGAGGGGGCCACAATCTCGCTGGGCCTTTAGGAGTAACCAAACTGCCTCTTGGGGTCCATGGTAGGGAATGTCCTTGGACTATACTTTCCCTTCCCATCTCATTCCATACATTCTCTGGAGCTGTTTGGGAAGATTCTTTGGGACAAGGAATCCTGTAATTTGGAGAATATGGAATGAGAAAATCTCTGTTTTGGAGGCTTTATGATCATCTTATTCTTACCACTAATATGAAATGGCCTAGAAAACATGCGTCATAAAGGAATTTCTTTGTTGTAAGTACTATAAAGGTGACACCCATTCATCTGCTTACTGTTCTTTAGAATTACTGCAAAATAAGGGCTTCCATTTTTGTTTAATATCAGAAGGAAAGTCACTAAACCCTGCATTCCAAATATTGTGGAAGCCTGGCTCCACTTCTGAAAAAAAAATCTGAAAATTTTGAGAAATCTCACAAATTTCCTGGTCACTCTTGGCTCTGATGTTTTTCTGGTGGTGAATTATTGATCTCTGTTAATGAAGGATTTACCTTTCCCCCCTAACATCAATCTGCACAGAATGTCTTCCCAATATCTTTGCTCTATAAAGCATTACGTATGACAGCTAGAGGGAGATTGGATAGAGGTGTGATTGCATTGTAACACCGTGTTCAATTTCAGAACTAGGTATGCTTGCTCTGAAAACCCCTCAATTATTTCTTTTACTAGGAACTTCCCACAGGTGTTCTCTCTCTCTCTCTACCTCCCTCTCTCCTTCTCTCCATCTATTTCTTTCTTTCCCCCACCATGAGTCCCAGGAGCAATCATAAACTCTTACTGCAATTCCCCCAAGCATATGTCTTTCTCTTTTTCTTACCCCTAATGGAAATATGTGCTTCCCTTGGTGCAAAATTTCATTAACACATATTGTTAAAAAAAACTCAATTGTTTGGTACCACAAAAGATGTGGTCACTAAATCCACATTTAGAGTTTTTGTTCATTTTAAAACAATGATATTATCAGTCATGGCCTCAATTTTAGCCAGACCTCTTAGTTGTGAACAATAAAACATAGTTCAGGCTGATTTCAGAAAATGACATTTGGACAGCACTTTTATCACAAGAATAGCTGGAGAAGCAGGTTCAAAAACAAGCAGGAGCCTAGGGAAGGTTTGCAGGCAGAGGCACAGCCCAAGTCAAGTCTCAGAATCAGTTCAGTGAGAAAACTTGCTTCTTCTGTTCAACTCCAGGTTTCATAGCTTAACCACCATTGTCACTGCCACAGGGCACTGGACCTAATCTCCACATGGGTTTCATGATGTCATTTCCACTGACTGCATCCCCACTTCTGTTATCACTACCCTGCAGGGTACCAGTAGGTTCTGGTTTGACACCCTGGGCAGAAGTGCCTATGTGGCTGACCTGAGGTCATCTCCTAGTGACTTTTCTAGTGGGGAGTAGGCTCTGCACCCACAAATACTCAAAGTGTGGCAGTTCTCAGATGTGGGAAAATGACTCCAAGTCCAGGGAGAGAATAATAACAATAACAATAATAATAATAATGGTAATAATACTAAACCCCTGCATCTTTGTTCAAACATTCTCTGTAAGCAGAGATAAGCTACATGGAAGTTTCTTCTCTAACATTTATGCAACATGTCAAGCCCCTTAAAGGGAAGGAGGGGATGCTACAATGAAACTTTTGTGTCTTTGTTCGCTTTCAATGGCAGATAGCCTTCATTTTCCCTACTGCTGACATTATTAGACATTTGGAGTAAAACAAATTGTTTCTTGGCAATGACTTTTTTAAATGATCCTCACGCATCATTGTTTGTTTAGCTTCTGTTTTGTTTTCTCTTTTCTCTGATTTTTTTTTGCATTAAATAGACAAAAAAAGGCTACTAATTAATAATGATTTTATTAAAAGTATCTTGATTCTTTTAGATCTTCAGAGAGAGAATGATGGAGGGTCGGTGAAAGAAAATACATATTTATCTCCATGTATATTGTTGCTTTTAAAACAATCAAAAATTTTTAAATGATCCAATTTCCAATTTATATTATGATTCATCTTGTTATATTTTGTATTTGTATTTAAATTATGTGTAAGTAGGTTTGGAGACATTTTCTCACTCAGGAAATAAACAATAAATATGTTATTTTGGTTGTCATTAGAAAGCTTGGTAAATTACTATTTGGTTGACATTTTCTGAGGGATTATGAAATAGAAATTTTTTTCTAATAATACTAGACTAAATTACTTATGGTGTTATATTATCAGTCCTGAAGAAACCAACAATATATAAATAGTATACTCTATATCTAAGAAATAATTTATTATTTTATTTTTCAAAATAATGAAAAACATTTTATTATCAACTCTTCTTTACATTTAAATTTGAACTCAACCACCTCAATCCTGAAAATGTTCACAAGTATAGTTTTATAAAATTCAAATACATAAATTTGCAATGGACCCAATGAAAGTCATCCAGAAGAAATTATGTCACTAAAATTCAAATTGAATTACCTAAAAAAAAGATGAAAAAATATACTTTAGAGTTTCAGCTCTGACATGGAGCTTGACCTGACCTTGTAACAAGGAAAAGAAACTGAACAAACTGAAAATTAACTTTTCTCGATCCATCAAAGAGGTGAGTTCGGAGGGCGAGCCGCCACCCTGGACTCTGGAGAAATGGTGAATCTAGGGTCCCAGCTGGAGTCGAAGCTGCCCCTGGAGTAATTAACTGATAGGAACATTTAAATGGCACTTCTGGCACATTTCTGGAGGCTAACTATGGTCTGACAGGAGTGAGAAACTCTTTGAGGGACACCTTACACGGGTTTTACATCCTGGAATCCTACCAGATTCTTGTGGCTAAGAGCCAAGAAAGATCCTGTCAGTGTTCTGGCTTTAAAGGAGAAACTAACCAGTGGGAAATATACCCAGAGTATTCTCCATGATAAAGAACATTCCTCTAGGAGAAAGAACTTTGGCGGAGCCTCATGTCCTCAGGGAAGGGTGTTTCTTCTCCTAGCCCTTCTCTGAACACCAGTAGCCCCTACCCTTCTTGGCTCACCTAAACAGGGAAGGAAGTACAGGCAATGACCCCAGAAAAGAGAAAATGTGTCCATCTCTCAAAACTGGATCCCATTGAGAGCGTGATCCGTAATGATACTTAGACCTAGGTTTATAGTAATTAATATTTTCCTGATTGAAATAATCACTACGTTTGATGTTAACGTCTCCAAGAGATATAATTATAGTGAGAATGTAAAATATCCAAACAAATCCTCATTATTTTTCCAAAAATTCCACTTGTACAGCCGTTTGAGAGAGAGAGAGTGGTGTGTCTTGCGGAGGTCCCAAAACGCGTGGAGGTGTTGGCAGTGAAGGTTTTTTTGTGGAGCAAAAGATGTCCGTCCTTGGGATAGTCAAGATATTCTAATTCTAGGCTTTGTGGGGGCTTTAGTATCCATAGAGTGAGCACTCTGTACTTGCTGTTGTGGATGCTGGCCCACCTCGCTAGAATCATCAACGTTGAAATGCATAATCTCTTTCTATGAGGCTTTGGAAAAGAATTCAAACATTAATTTCATCATGAAAATAACAGCTTCCTTTTATTGGAGCTTGCTCTGTGCTGGTCCCTGTGCTGAGTACTGAGCTCATTCCATGCACAATTTCATTAAAATGTCACAAATTTACACTGATTGTACAGGGATATTCTGCTTTTAGGAGGAAAAGCCCAGACTCAACCCTGGTCTTTGGATTCGATCAAACACACTCAAAATTTATGTAAGTAAAATAACATACACAGAAAAGAGTTTAGAAAAGTCTATGTATTGATTTGAGCTTAGTAGAAACACTGTACGTGTAGGTTTGAATTGGCCTGCTAAGTAGAATTTGGACAATTTTACAAGTAAGAGAGACGTTTTTAGGTCCAGGATTCTCATCGTGAATTGCTTACAATTCACATCCCAGTGATTTTATATGCAAATAGAAGCTGTCTGTTGACCAAATGAAAAGAACCAAGAGATGCATTTTAATTACAAAAACTGATTGTTAATATTGGAATTTTAATGGACTTCTTGACTGATGAAGAAATAATCAGAAAGATTAGCACTCTTTTATTTTAATCTAACTGAATATGGCGAGGGAAAAATAACCCTTCCTAGATTGCAGGGGTATTAAACCATAGTGTTTTGCAATTGATAAGAAGGTTACAGAAACTACAAAATTGAATAACATTCATTCCAGGAGAAAAATGTCAGTGTGTGTGCACGTGTTTAGACATTCCTAATTCTGATTTATAGTATTAATGATAGTAAAGAAGGAAGGAAGGAAGTTAATCTACCCCTCAATATCTAATATCAATGTTTCAATATCTTAAGAATCACACTAAAATATAATTTAAACTTGTCTCTGTTTCCAATGACTGGAATAAATTGGCCTGTGGTAGTTTTAAGAAGAGCTGGCTAGATTTCTAGATGTGTGTATTAGAAAAGAGAGGGACTTTACACTTACTGTTATATTGGCAAAATCTATATATATTACTGCCCATTTCGTATGAGTTTGTAAAATATTGTATTAAAATAAAATTCCTGTCCTATAGCTAAAGACATTTTTAAATATACTTTAAACATTTACTGTTATCCTCCAGAAGATCACAGGCATATAAAGAAATTTTAATAAAAAAAATTTACAAGTCCTCTCCCATCTTCCATTACTCACTGCCTTCAGCAAGGCTGTGCTCTCTTTCAAACCCCCCACCCCGGCATTGCTTCTCTAAAACACAGAATTGCTGGCTTTTATGTTTATCACCAGTTCCCCTTTCTATACGTTTTATTTCTAGGGGTAATTCTATGCCTTTTCCAACAAAATCAATCAATTTGTGTTTGGTTTCTTTAGTTTCCACCCTTCCAACCCCCTTTCACCCCCCATTTGGCCAACACACACATAACACCCTGAATAAAACTGGCAAAAACTAGAATTATCTTTAATGGGAAATGAAGGGGAGAGGCTGTGAAACTCATATGTGAATGTTTTTCCTGTCACACTAGATTTCATTTTTTAAACCTTTGTAACGCTGCCCTCTTAAATGGCTGCGTTGGTATCTGTCTGCCTTCTGTGCCAAAACACGGAGCCCTGAAAAGTCACGACCTTACATCATGTGCGAACACGGCAGGGCTGTCCCTGTCCGGAGTGAGAAGGAAGCCTTCCTCTGAAGAATAAACTGAGCTCAGGCTCTTTCTGAAGTCTTTATTTGGGCTTGATTCAGTACACCATAGAGAACTGCCCTTAGAACCTCGGGAAATAGGGACCCTCTTGCAGCCCTGTAAATATCCCACAGTGTGCATCAGGTATTAGGAATTCCTCGGCAGTGGTTGCTCTGCTTGTCACTCAAAGGCTCAGAGGGGCTGTGGGAATGTGAGTAGAAAGCAAAAATCATACAACTCCCATCCTCCCGGGTGTTGCTGATACGACTTCCTGTCTACTCGCCTGCTTTCTCTATGGCATATGGCTTAGAGTACGGGTAAATATTTGTCGTACAGTGGTAAGTAAATAATTAGTACAATACTGTGGGAATCAATAACCATTTGCTTGACTTTTCTCGATGCGTCACAACAGCCCATGACATCTGTTCGATGATTTACATTAAATCACTCTTCAGACGCAATGTTAATCCAGCCCTGTGTATTTTAGAACACAATCTAGAGGCTAAAGTTTGCTCTTTCGAAAGTTATCTTTTTTCATTTGTTTCCACTGACTTCGCTATTTATATAAATATAGGAAAAATAGGGTGTGGATTTCTTTTAAAGTCAAGCACATTGGGCCTAACACTGATGGTTCTACTCTTAATTGCTCTTTTTTTACGCTATGTGCGCTCTCTGAGTGATGGGGACTCTCAGAGAAGTTTAAGCACAGGCATATGGACCCACTTACAAGGCTTCATGCTAAATTCGTTCAGTACTTGATCTTCCATCTCGCTAATGACACTTTTTTTTTTTTGTCACCAGCACAATCACGGCCTACAGTTGACTGCTTTTATTGCTTTTAATTAAAGCCTAAAATAGAAAGTGTCTATTAATCAGTGTGTGAAGCCAGTCAGGAGTGAGAGCTTTATGCACTCCTTACAAGATGGATAGTAGTTACGTAAAGTGTCCCACCTTTGTCATCGTGGCAGGAAGACAGCCATTTAAGTTAATTATATCACAGGGAAACACCTGTAATCTGGAAATTTGGAAGGCAGCACCTATTTTGACAGGCCAGCTATTTTTTTTTTTTAAGGAGCAAAAGATATATTTAAAAAATTCATCATTTTATGATCATTGTATTCATTTCACCGTACAGTTGGAGAGAGAATAGGGAATGATTTTTGTGTGTGTGCTTCTTAAATCAGAATAAAGTCAGCTAATCACTGACAATGAATTGAACACGTTGACTGTTCTCTCCTCCTCGTTCTCCGAATATATTTTAAAATGGCTTGATTTTTTTCCACATTTCCCAGTTCAGATTTACAGAATAGGAACTTCTGATGATAAAACTCTCGGCAACCTGCTCCCTTCAGTTTCTAAGATGGAAAGAAACGAGGCATTTTCCCTGGTCTTTCTTTTTATGTGCTGGAAAGTCTTTTCAAATTCAATTTAAATGTAATTCAGAGAAGATACATCACAGTTCGTTGGGATGATGAGAGTGCCCAATCTCACCAATATACATAGTTGTGCGGATTGAAGTAAAAATATTGAATTACAATTCAGTGAAATTTATCCGAAGCCCTTGAGGGGCTTCACAGAGCTCAACTCATTTTCGGTTGTTCAAGTGAAATAGTGGGATTTGGGCAGGTGGTGGATTAGTTTTCCAAGTTGTATACTTCCAATAACAGCAGACACAACCACATCTCAGAGACAGAAGCGTGTGTCATCCTCTAGTGAAAATCACTACTGTTTAAAAATGTGGAAAGTAAGAATCTGGTCATATTCTGTGTGTGGGGGGGGGTGCGTGGGTGGGTTGTTCGTTGGTCAAAAGAATACAAGAGTCCAAAGACCTGTCATCGAAAAGTGAAACTACCATTGTCTGTAAAACCTAGCAGTGTCTGTGATTTTCATCCTTGTTTTGTTTTGATTTGCCCATTTTACAGATGAAAGGGTTGAAATACATTACCCCAAATTCCATTCTGTCTCTAAAATGCACTAAATAACTGTGATTACTGTTTTCACTAATTCTTTCTTCTTCTTCTCACTTCTCTCTCTTACTGCACCCCATCTCCAGCATCCCTATGCCGTCAAGAGTTGCAGGAAGGAGGCACCCCACGGTAAAGAAGTAGGAAGACTGGGTATGAGACAGGATGTTTAGGAATACCCTTCGGGTTCACAGTGAGAGCCTGGGTATCGGCTCCCAGATCACTTGTCAGCACTTTACGCTCCCCTCCCTCTGTAGTCACAGCACATCCTTCTGTGTCCAGCCACCCCCAGGGTTCCCCCTGCAGTTAGAATGTGCTCCCTGTCCCTTGTTGGCCACAGTCAGTCCCACCATTTGTTTTGCTCAGCAGAACAGGATGATATCACATCTATGCGAGGATTTTAACGTAGTTTGTTGGTTTTGGGTTTGTCATCTGCCATTTGTGTCAAGGCCCAGCATGAGGCTCCTCTTTTAATCTGGGCCAATGAAAGAGAAGACACAAGGAAGAGATTCACAGCTTGGAGCATCAAAGCCAACCCCCAACTACACATAGGGTAAGACAGAGAGGAAGGCTGCTTTTCATAAAACTCTGCGATTGGGGGAGAGGGGTGTTGTTCATTATCACCTAAGTTTACTATTACGAGTCCATGCTTTCCACAGGGTTTTCCTTATTAAATTTGTCATGTCTTTATTCCTTGGCCCTGATAGTAGCCAAAGGATATCAATGATCCAGGAAATCGTCAGGAGATGTGATCTTTTTTGCCCATTGCTCAAGCCATCTAAATCCGCCCATAGTCACGGGAAATGTGTAGTCAAAATATGAAGTCATCAGTCTCACAGCAACTTATGACAGTAGTGCCGGTCATAGCACACAGTGCCCTAGAGCTGGGACTTGTGTGATTAGTTCTCATTTCAAGGAAATGGGTCATTAGGCAATGGGCTCCTTTTTGAAATTGTGCTGAACTCCTATTTGCTCTCATTTTTGTTACTTCTTACTCATAAAATTTTGAAACATTTGAGAGAAAGGGGTCACCTTATCTAGTACCTAAACAGCCAAGCATTTACCCATCCCAACTCTCAGCTCCTTGGTTATCAGACAAGGAAACTGTCAGGGAAGTTACAGTGGACCGAGTTATACGCGGAATTGATAGCAGAGGCAAGATTAAGATCATGTTTTACTATCTCCTATATAGCTCCAACTTTTTTTCCACTGTAATTCTTGCGCTTTAAAACAGTTTAAACATCAACATCACCTTCAAAGTTCTTTTAAAAATATGCCTGAGAATCATCGTATTCATTTTGTCCACTGGTATACAATGATGCATTACTGAATGAACCAGAAAGTTTTGGTTATTCATTATTCACATAACCACTGACCAGGCTCTAGATCTATACCAACTTGGATTCTGCTGCTTCCTACCTGATGTAATTTCAGGAAAAATAGTCCACAAAATAGTTTAATGATGGCATTAAACCATCATGCCCCCAAACTTGTCATTATATGTGAAATTTCTAGTATCCGATTCATGTTTCTTGCCTAAAACATGTTAAATGTCTTGCTTCAATTGCTTATGTGCACTCTATTAGTCAATTAATTCAATTCAGTAAAATATTAAAGACCTATCACATGCCAGTTTCTTTTCTAGATACTGCCTATGTGTGGATATAGATGAGTAAGTCCGCTGCCTTCCCTCAAGGAGCAGGGAAACACAAAAACTAGTTTGTAAGTGGTGTTGACTCCATTCCCTGTGCCCCAGAGGGTCTTTCCATACAGAAGTCACGGCAGACAGGAAAGATGCTGATAAGAAAGCCTACGGAATATTTACCTCCTCCACAGTCACTCAACCAGTGTTAGTAGGTTCAATTGAGCACAGCTCAGTTTCTCAAACCTGAGATGTTTCCAAACTCGCATCCTCAGTGTACATGTAAGCCATGTCCGGCAATGCACGCCCTTTCTCCTTCTCTTCATCTCCATTTTTACTTCTATGCAAACCTCTGCTTAACCAATTCTTATTACTCCAAGAGGATCTCTTTAGACAACTAGGTACTTCTTTGATACTCTTTATCTCATCTGTGGGCTTCTCTGCCTTGAATACCATCCTCATGAGGACAAAGACTCTATCTACCAGGAGCAGGACATTTGCATTTCATTTTAACTGTAGCCACTGCTATATTTGAGCAAACAAGCCATATGCTTGTTCACTTGGAGTTGTTAGTAACAGGAGTTTAGATATTTTGTGGTCTCTGTTATTCTTTACTTTTTCTGATGTCTCACATCTTGATGACTGGTATAAGCTTTTATGAATTTCCTCATTTCACGTATTCTAGTTTTACTCAAACAGGCAATGGAAGGGAAAGGTAACCCTGATGTATTTTAATTTTTTAAGGTAATCAAATTTTTTTTAATCATTATTACTCACATGCTCCCAAAAACACATCTTTCAAAATCTCTCAATGAGAAAATCCACCAGTGGTGTATGAAATATTCTTCCGGTGCTGATCATGAAGAAGAAAAAGTAATCAGAGGAACCACATCTGATTTTATCAGACAAGACAGGTCAGTCATCACCTAGCAAGACTCCCAGACAATGGAGCACAGTAGAGACCAAGGACTGGGGATAGTGTTAAGAGAATGACACCTTAAGGTGGGAGGGGGTGGGGTGACAACATCATTCTCTTAGTCCCCTCGGTATTAATTGGAATGAACCAGAATGAACAGGCATAGACGTTAGATTTTCACAGAACATTTTTTTTCCTTGTCTAATTGAAACACCATGTAGAATTGTCAACTTTTTATTATGTCCTGATACAGGGATACAGAAATATGGATATAAACATAATGGCATTTTTTCTGTTTTTGCTGAAGAATAGTGAAAATCTGTCATGGGTAATCTGTGGACTAGCATTGGGGAACTGCTTGGGCAGAATACTCAGAATGAGGCAGCAAGAAGGTATTAAATTCAAACATCTAAACATAAATATCTAGGCAAAGATCACAATAACATTTCTGGGTTTGTTAATGAAAATACTTAGCACATTCAAAAAAAAAAAAAAACAACTATTTTTAAATTGGATCTTGCCTCCATAAATATCTCTTAAAAGAAGCACTCCAGTCAATCATTTCTAAGGTCTTTAAGGAAGTCTGTTGATTGAGAAATTAAGCCTAATTTAATCACACCAGTATATCCATCTAAAAGGCTTCATTTTCTCTAGCTAAATACAGGTTACGCTCTTCAAATCAAAGCTATTTCCTTCTCAAACAATGGCAGAGAAGAGTTGCTCTTTTTTATTATAACAAACTCACAAAAGGTGTATGAAATCCCTGAGTGGTCATTCATTTGTCAGTAAGACCACAGTCCTCGCAGGGATTTTTTTTCAATGGAAAAACTTGGAAGTATGATGTGTCTATATGTGTTGTGTCTCCCTTTTTTATTTGACAACATGTTCCTCCTATAAATATCTTTCATTTCCTTCAATGTATTTTGGAATATTTCAGAGGAAACATTATTGCCTTAGTAAATACTTGAACCAAGAAATAGAATGACCAGTAGAATCCACTTGGTGAATGAATCATATACACCATTATCTATGGGTGTATTAGTCATGGTTATGCTTGTCATCCAGTTATTCATTAACCAGTCAACAGAAAGTTTGACTAAGCATTAGGTACTGTTCTAGGCACTGGGGATATTCATTTGAACAAAACCCCTGCCTCCGTGTTACTAGTCTAAACTATGACATCCTAAAAGGATCAAGATTTAGGACATCCCCACATTGCTCTAAAGCCCTGGGAGAGCCTGCTTATACATCATAAATAAATAATTTGACATTTATTAAAGAGTCATAATGTGCCAATCCTAGTGCTAAATGCTACAAAAGGATGAACACCTTAAGGTCCTATTCTCAATAGGGCTTATAATCTATTCAGTTTAACAAACTATAATCATAGTCCATTGTGATGAGTGCAATAATTAATGCATGTGTGTGCTGAGTCCAGAGGCAGCATAAAGCGAGGAAGAAACACAAAGGATGTTGGGAGTCGAGTCTGTTTCAGGGAAGGCTTTTCAGAGACTGACTTTTTAAAATTTTAAGGATCATTCTCCTTTTTAAAAAATATTAATTATGTTAAATATCTTCATAGTTGCAACACCAAAAGCAAATAACAAGTACATTCAGAGAAATATCACTTCCATCCTCTCACCTACCTCCATGCCTAGAATTCAGCTTTTAAACCAAATCTGAAGAAAGGAGAATACTCCATCAGACACATTCTGAGGTGTTATTAATATTCAGATTTCTGAGTCCAGCACAGACATGCTGAATTTGAATATCTGGGTGTGGGACCTTGGAGTCTGCATTTCAAACAAGTGTCCTATTCTTAAGTACAGTGGAGTCTAAAACCCCTGGTCTTTAGGTTTTGGGATGGCTATTTGGGCATTACGTAGTTGCACTGGGTTACAGAGTGGTTAAGAAGATAGGCATTCCTTGAGCTCGCTACAAAGCTTGATATGTGGACTATAAGACAGGCTTTGGGGAGGCATGACAGGATAGGGTAAGAAGGAGAATGAGGCAGACTTACATTTTGACATTTTAGAAAAATAAATCTGGACTCTTTATGGAGCATAAATGAAATGAGTCTGTAAGTTTCATTTCAAGAAAGGGGACCAGAAAAAGAGCACATCCAGTAGTCCAGGGAAGAGAAATAAAAGTCCGACCCAGGGCAAAGTAGGTTTCCAGCACATCACCTCCTTGACTTGTTACCAGACCATAAAGCTTTCCTCAACCGGAAATTTGCTACTACACATCCCAACTTAAATAAAAATTTCAGCAGTCATTTAAAATTTTGATATTCAGACTATTCTTGCAAGTCTTCTCTTCATCTACTTTTTAAAAAATGAATTCATTGTTCCAAGTGGTATTTTCAAAAGCTAGAAAATCAATTATCAATCAATGAATGTAAAAAAAACTTTTTCTTGGAAGTATGCAATGAGGAGAGTGTTTCCTTTCACTTGATATTTCTTCAGCCTCGTAGAGAGAAATGCTGTAGTTGTAATTAGGTGTCTAGAGAATGGATTTAATAATTATAACACATGAATATGTATTCTATAATTTGATTTTTGAGAATACTATATTACCTGCCAATATATTTGAGGTCTTTGACCATGGGACCATGTTGAATTCTAATTGGTAAAAACCAGGTCAATATCACTTTCACATACATAAGTATATGAATATGCAGGTTTAACAAAATATATGAATATGGGTAGGCATTGACCAAGATGGCCTTATCTTTCTTCTCAGCCTAACTGAACTTTATACAGATTTCTTTCTGACCCTAGTCCCCTGACTTCCCTTTTCTTCAAGCTTTACTTTAGAAAACTTGCAATTGCACACGCTTCCTCTGTCCCTTAGAGACGTGTATCTCCTACAGCCCAGGGATATCTTTCTCAAGGACTCGGGATATGTCATCATCAAGAATGATAGTGCCCTATCTCCCATCTCTGTGGGAGGGTAGGAGCCTAACTTCCATAAGCACCAGTCAACAAACACAGCCGGCCTCATCACATCAACCAACCTCCCCTGATGTCCTCCAGTACTTTTCCAGGAGCTCAGCCCCGAGCTTAAAACTCTTTTTGTTTCAGTGGAACTGAGTTCAATCTTTTTCTTCTATTTGAATAGTCTTGAATAAATCTTCCTTGCCTATTTAACTGCTCTGGGGGAATTTTTCTCTTACAATTATGCATGAGCATGTAACAACATGTAATGTAGCTAACACATACACACGCATACCTTATAAAAAGAAAAACAGGTCACTAGTTCATCTGTTTTAGAAAGGAGAAGAAATGGCGCCTAACGATCATATTATTCATGCCCTTTTGAATTGCAGCTCATTCATTCATTCATTCATTCATCATCCATTCGATAAGCATTTATAGGAAATGCAATCAGGGGAAGCTCAGTATATCACACACAAATGGAAATCAGTAATAAGAACATTTGTTCCATCTACAACATCCTTAGCCTTCATTCCACCATCCTGAGCTGGGAAAAGAGAAGCTGCTGTGTTATTACCCTTTTACCAGTCTTGTTCTGGATGGCAAGGTAAAAGAGGAATCAATCCCTTTCAATAGTTTCTTCTCTTTATGTACAGATATCTGGGACACATTTTTATTTTTATTACATGTGATCTTATTTCTATGATTTGAGGTCCTCAAATATCATCTTCAACTAGTAAAAGAACAACAATGAAAAGTTTCCAAGACATTTTAGTGAGGCTTTATTATTATTTTTTTTGAGTTGCATTTATGGATTTTTTCCCCCAAAAAACGAATTGGGGATACTTTTTTTTTTCTAAGCAATTTAGGGCCTGTTTGAAACTGAGTACAAAATTGTGCAGAGGCACTGACACCCTCTCCTTGAAGATGTTGACCCTATGGTAATCTAACCCCTGATAAAAGTGAGAACTTTTATTTTAGTTTCTAATTCTTCGTGGTTTAAAAACAAGTCCAAGGTAGGTAGTTAAGCTGTAATGGCTTCTAATGACTGTGACTTTTACGAACAATGACCCTCTGAGATGAAACTATTTGGCCATTCATAGGTTAGTTAACCTTTTGGAATCTCAAAGCCTCAATTACTTCTAGCAGAGAAACACGTCTATCAGAGACACACATCTGCGCCTTTAGTGATAAATGGCACAGGATAATTTAACCAGTGACTTTCTGAAGGGGGAATATTTACTCAGGTGTGGAGTGAATATTGTATCAATAAACAATGGAAATGAGGATTGTTAATTAATTAAAGATATTGGGACCTAGCTAATTTTTTATCAAAAAATTTTAAGAATGAAAATATCAAGGGGATTTATTTAAATGGGTAAATAGATCAGTCTACCAAAAGTCCAACAATTATTTACTTAAGGAAATAATTTTGTTTTCTCTGTGTTCTTTAGTAAAAGAAAAAATATCTGCTTTCAGATAAATGTCCAGCGAGTTTGACCTGGTCATTCAATTTGCTTGCATTTTGTAGACGGATGCCTAGACTTCAGTGCTCCATGTAGGAGAATTTATATTTAAGCATCTCATGTGTGTGTTGTTTTTCTTAGATGTGTATGGCCCTAGAATGTAATCATTTAAGTATTTCTAGCTACTGAATATTTTTACTGTTCATTGCTTTTAATTTTTCATGGACTACCCATCATGAAGAAAAAATGCACTGGATCGTATTATTCTTAATATTGAAGGTAGATAGGCCAAGAAAGGCCTGTGAATTACAACATCAGGGAAGAGACTTCCCTCTCTCCACTGATCATTAGTATAGTCTATGTCTTAAATCCACATCAAAGATTTGTTGATTTTAAAATTGGATGCTATCCCGGCGACCTGGGTGGCCCAGTCAGTTAAGGCCATTATCTCAGGGTCCTGGGATACAACCCGGCCCCACATTGGGTTCTGTGCTCAACATTCAGCAGGGACTCAGCTTGTCTCTCTCCCTCTGCCCCTCACCCTGCTTGTGCTCTCTCTCTCTTTCAAATAAATAAATAAATAAATAAATAAATAAATAAATAAATAAAATCTTTTAAAAAATTATGCTATCGGTATATGTTAATTCCCTAATATTATATGGAGCACAGCACTTGCCACAATAGAGGGGAAAATAAGCCTTCACGCCACTTAAGTGCTTTTTCTTTTCTATCAGATGCTGCCTTCTAAGTGACTATGGCTATCACTGATTTCATGAAAAACTCAGTCATGCTAACTAAATTATGACACTCCTTTGTCTAAAGTACATTTGATATTTACTATTTTTTATATCTGCATTTCCTCTTCAACTGTCATTATTTTAAGCTGTTACACGGGTAGGTCAAGCCTTGCTTCTTTATGCCATCGCAGTGTTGTGTCTTTGCTGCTTTGTTAAAATCATTCATCAGACAGCAATTGTTTTATATAAGCAGTGAGGTATGTGTAGGATGAAGAG
>NW_024423344.1:72132128-72316578 GCF_017311325.1 Ursus maritimus
ACCACCGGGAGTAGTCTCTATATAATTGCTTGGAATACGCTGCTTAAATTCCATTTGTCTTCCCCGCCGGTGATAAGAGAGACGGTTGTTTACGCATCACTCACCTAGATCATATTGCGAGAACTAGGAATTATATTTGCAAGTACAATTTCAAAGTGCCTGGCAAGATTCACCATAGACCTAGAATGACAAGGATGTTTTCAGGATGCATGGATAATGTGCGTTACACACCTTGTTATAAAATGTTGGCGAGTGTGTTGTATTATCTTTGATGTAGAAAATCGCTCCTCCTCTCCTTTGCCTCCTCTCTGTCTGCCTTTGTCAGAGCTTTGCTGGATTGTCTGTGAAGCCCACCTAAGGTGCACCTGGCAGAAATCGGGAGACACAGCAAACTTCCTTGGGGACCTCTGAGAGAGAAGAGCTGCAAATAAAGGATATAAAAAAGTTCACGAAGAGGGAATGTCCCCCAGATGGAATTCACATTAGCATCTCAATGCACGATATTTTCACTATGTTACTGAAATCATATTAACCTTTTGCAAATTACAATATGATACACAGAACTGTAAAAGATGATTCAGGTTTCATCTAACAAACACATTGGCCATCAAGGTTAACAGTGCCATGTGGTATAGAAGACAAAGGACCTAGACAATTCTAGTGTTATTTTTGGACATTTAGCTAGACATACAGGCAATAATGACTTAAGATGTCCAGAGTTAATTTTAAGATAGAAAACATGTGACTTAGAAACCTAGCAATGCAGCACAACTTAAGAGAAAGCTCAGTTTTAGACCTAGGCTCAAACAAACAGCAATCTACATGAGTGTGTCTGAAAGGACAAGGAGATAGGTAAAGAGAAAAAGTGAAAATAAAGTATGTTGTCTAGAGAAACAAGATTATAGATTTAATCAATCACGTTGCCATAAGTTATTCAATCAATAGCACATAATAGAAATGGAGATGTTGGTAAAATCATATAAATAGATAAAAGGGGACAAAGTAAGTTGATGTTGCTAGAAACATGTAAGGTAGCTCATTAATGGTGCCAGGTAGAGAATATCTACTGTCCATTTTAGACTATTAGAAATAAGCATAGAGACAAATTAATGGACAGAACTGTATTATGAATGAAAACAACGTTTGCCATTGTGTATATGGACTTCCCATGGACCATTACCAACAAGTGTCATTTTGAAAAGTATTCATAATAAGCATTTTTTAGCATTATGGTAGAAGTTTTTTCATTTTAAAATGTCTTTTGAGATATACTATATTTTGAATCTAAAATACATGATATTTTTAATATGTTCATATTACAAAAAAATTGAAACCGAGTCGCTGAGAGATAACATGACTTGCCTTCGTCTTGTTTACACATCACTTCCTTAGCTCATCTTGTAGGAACGAGGGCTGGTGTTTGTAAATATACAATCCTGTTAATGGCAAAACAAGAAAAAAAGGCCAGGTGAACACCTTGGAAAACGGACTGAGGGTTTCCTTAGCTGTTTAGGTAGAAATGATGTTTCCACCACAATTTTGAAATGAAAAATAAGATTTTTAAAAATGGGCATCTGGAGGAGTGGCCTAAGTACCACGTATCCTTACCCAAGTACCCATAAACAGAACCAAGGAAAGAACTTCAAAGCTGGTTGGAAGTGGTTTGCTTGAATTTCCCAAAGCAGATGCTGTAGGAGCATCTGAAAAGCAGGAGGAGGTCATGGACACGTTTGCAGATTTACTTACTATCACTCCCCCTCTCTTGCCCCCGGCCTCTTCATCCCTCCCTCTCTCCCTTTCTTTCCTCAAGTATGGGCACAGCTACTTATTTGCTAGGTAATGTTGGCAAGTTAAGTAACCACTTTCTGCATCAGTTGCTATGAAAAATAGACACAAAAATCCTACCCCTTGGGAAGGTTGCCTCCAGGATTAAATAGATTGACACGCTTGCAGCAGAAGCGGCTGGCTCACATCCAGGTGCTCTGGATCCTTCTGGCTTGGTTGGTCCGCCTTTCCTCTCCATGCAGCTGGGGCTTCTGCATTTCCCTGTCATTTATTCCCTCTCTGCAGCTTTCCCTTTGGGTCGTGGAAGCCTCCTTCTAAGGGGAGACCTAGAAGTTTCCTCCAGCCCTACAAAACCCAAGTGCCTTGTGTTTTTTTTAAAGATTTTATTTATTTATTTGAGAGAGAGAGAGAGCGCGCACAAGCAGGGGAAGGGACAGAGAGTGAGGGAGACATGGGCACCCTGCTCAGCATGGATGGGGTTCCATCCCAGGACCCCGGGATCATGAACTGAGCCCAAGGCAGATGCTTAACTGACCGAGCCACCCAGACTCCCCCATCCCCCCAAGTGCCTTGTATTAAGGGAAGACAGCTCTGAGGAGCCTCTGCTGGGGTCTGGCTACATACTGGACCCCACCTGACACCACATTTTTGAATAGCTGCTTTCCCTTCCCTAGCTTGCTTCTGTCAGTCATCATGGGTCCTTCCCGAGACTTCCTTCAGGGTGCATCATGAATGCTCTGCTTCTAGGGAACCCAACCAATGGCTGCATGCACTTGACCCCTGAACAACATGGGGGTTGGGTCGCCAGCTCCCCTCATCGTTGAAAAATCTGTGTATAATTTTTAACTGCCCCCAAACTTAACAACTGATAGCCTACTGTTGACCAGAAGCCTTACTGATAACATAGTTGATTAACACATAGTTTGTATGTTATATCTATTATATACTGTATTCTTAAATTAAGTAGGCTAGAGAAAAGAAGTTATTAAGAAAATCAAAAGGAAGAGAAAATACATTCACAGCACTGTACTGTATTTATCAATAAAAATCCGCCTATAAGTGGACTCATGCAGTTCAAACTCATATTATTCAAGGGTCACCTGTACGTGGAAACACTCTGAACGTTCTGGGACATTGTAAGTGCTCAGTAAAAAAGTGCCTAATGTTATTATTGCCTTCTTCAAGTATGCATTAAACACTACTATTTAATAGGCATTGTGCTGGCGTGAGTCTCTTCCCCAGAGAGTTGTAACAAAGCCCAGTACATTGATAGGAAGCCTGCAGAGGCTACATAGCAGGTGGGACTGGAAATTCAGTGGGGAATCGACTAAATCAGTAGCCTGAGGAAGCACATCAATCAGGAGAATTGCTGTTCATTGAGTTTTCCTTTTATTTTGTAAAATACCTGGTGGGATATTCAGTGATCTTTTGCAAGTCATTTTAATATTACATTTGATAATAAATGCACTTCTCGCGGTTTGTGTCTTTTGCTTCCCTATCAAAATACGGGTATTTGTATTTACTCCAGTTATGCTTTATTTAAATGACATTTTCAAGTTAGCTTCTTATCACAATTTGTGGCCTCCCTAAATGTCTTACCCAATTAACCATTTGGCAGGATTAGTTCTTTGCTCCAATGGTTATGGCTTTTGGTTATGGCTTTGTCAACATGTTATCTTTTCCAAAAAGTACCACAATACACTGAATGAAATGCGAAGCATCCCAATTCAAGGCTCGCTACTAGCTTTCTTCTCAAAGACACACTCAGAACAACTCCAGAAGAATCATGCATTCTCTGGAATCTAGATATTTGCATTATCAAGTTTTCAAAGATAGGAATGAAGTCTATTTAAACGCCGTGCACTGCGGTTCGTTTTAGTAGAGACGTTTGCATAATACATGTAGTGTTCCCACAAGCAGAGGGCAGGATGAAAGTGTGTATTGAGTGGCGCTCCAGGAAAGTGCACAAGGATTTAGCTAAAGGTCAGTGAATGTTCCAAGAAATGCAGTTCCTAACTAAAAGGAGTGACTATAATGAACTTAAAAGTTTATACCGAAAAACTCAGATTTGAAAAATACATTGTTTCTCTATGATATCTTCTTTTCTTCCTCACTTCCTCCTCCTCTACCCGAAAGCATGAGGGGGGGTGAGCACAGGTGGGAAGGTTTTGAAACTTCAATGCACCTACGCATAGATGTCTTTGTTTCTTTTACCTCCGAACTGTCCACATGCTCTCCTTTTCGTAGGTACCTAGAGACTCAAATTGACCTAGGAGTGAACTGGATGGGTCGTTCATTGTATGATAAAGGTTTTTAGAATTGGCGGAACTGGTTTTCAAAGTGTTTGTACCATGTGCGGCCCCCCAGGAGTTGTACGTGAGTGATCAGATCGAGCACATCCCCATCAGTATTTCCTACGACCTGACTTTTTATTTCTAACGGATGTGACGTGGTATCCCATTTTGGTTCTAATTTGCATGTCCCTAATGACAAATAATATTGAGCATCTTTTTTATATGCTTATATATTATCTTGTCCATCTATTTTGGTGAAGTATTCCAATCATTCTTAAACGAAGCCATTTGTTTTCTGATCAGTGAGGCTTGAGAGTTCTTTACGTATCCTGGACCCAAGTTCTTTATCAGATATATGATCTGCAAATATTTTTTCCCAGTCTTTTGTTTTTCATTTTCTTAACAGTATTTTTCAAAAAGCAGACATTTTTTAGCTGCGATAAAGAACAATTTGTTGATTTGTTATTTTATAGATAGTACTTTTGGTGTCATATCTAGAAATATCTCTGCCTAACTAAACAACACACAAAAATACGCCTCTATGCATTCTTCTGGAAGATGTATAGTTTTAGATTTTAAATTTCTGTCTGTCATCCATTTTGTGTACATTTTTATATACGGTCCAAGGTGTGCATTGAAGTTCAGGTTTTCTGTGTATGGATATTCAATTGTTTCAGTGGTTTGTGAACAGTTCCCTTTCTCCACTCCATTGTCTTTGCATCTTTGTTGAAAATCGTTATGTATGTGGTCGGTGTAGATATGTGTCCGTTTCTGAACTGTATTCTGTTCCAGTGCTCTATTTGCTTGCCTTTGCCCCGACCCTACACTGCCTTGATCACATTTTCCTGCAGTTGTTGACTCAGGCAGTGGCTGGTGGCATCGCCAGGACACCAAGATAGTGCCGCGCGGCGCCCCACCGTGTGCTGCTGCTTTCTGATCTTCCTCCTCGGCCCCACCCACACAAGGCCAGGACTGCGGCAGGGTTACGCGCCAAGTAGCACAGGGCATCCCAGAGCTGCCACAGTCTAAGCGGGTTAAGTTGGTTTCTGCAGAGGGAGGTCTCTCCAGCTCCAGGTCTCCAAGACCCGCTGTGGAGTAATGACGCCTTCTGAGTCCTCGCCTACCCACAGCGGCTCGCCGGGGTTTCAGACTTGTGGCCGCTTGCCTGGCAACTCCGCAGAAGCCCTGGACCAGGCAACCCAGCGAAATTCCATTCAACTGGCTGCAATTCCACCGTCCACGCGGCGGGGTGACTTCTTCTAAGTGTGCCCTTCGTGACTGCTCTCTCATGGCCCTGGGGGACCTTTAGAGTTCTTGCTCCATGTTTTCACTTGCTGCCCTGAGGCTGCTTTATATTAAAATTATTTATATTATATAAATTGTATATTTTATTATATAGGCAATTACTTCTATTAAAGTCCTCTTTACTTTGTGATTTCTGTCTCCAGATTGGATACAGACTGATCCAATCTTTTTCCATCTTTCTGCTTTTAACCTATTCTTGTCCTTATATTTAAAGTCTATTACATCCTATCGGCAGGTCTGGCTTTTTTATACAATTGACAAGCTTTGGGGTGTTTAAACCACTTACATTTAATATGACTATTGACATAATTAGGTTTAAATCTACCATTTTGTTATTTATTTAATATCAATTTTTGTTGTTCTTTGTTCCCCTTTTTTTTCTTTCTGACTACTTTTTAATGAACTGAATGTCTTACAAATTATCTCACATTGGGGCACCTGCGTGGCTCAGTTGGTTGAACCTCTGACTCTTGGTTTTGGCTCAGGCCATGATCTCAAGGTTGTGAGGTTGAGCTTCTTGTCTAGCCCGTGCTGTGTGGAGCCTGCTTGAGATTCTTTCTGTCCTACTCCCTCGGTCCCTCCCTCCTCCATTTGACTCACTGTCTCTAAAAATAAAATATCCCACATTATGTCGTTTCCTGCAGACAAAATGTTGGTTGGTTGATTAACTAGCTATAGCTTTTTTTTTTTTTTTTTTTTTAGTTTTTAGTTTTATTTCAGTGGTTGCTCTAGGTTTTAGAGTTACACATTTACCCCATGAGAGCCTATCATTAAGTGACATTATATGGTTTCATGCATAGGACAATAGCTTAAACAGCCTATTTCCATTCCTCCCTTATCCAACTTTGTGCTATTTTGTGATATATTTTACTACTTTTACATATATTACAAACCTTACTCTACGTTGGTAGTATGTTTGCTTACATAGTAAATCACCTTTCAGAAGTTTAAGCCTAAGGAATATTTCATACCTTTCTATATGTAGTTACACTTCATTCCTCCATGTAGATCCAGATTTCCATGTGGTATGATTTTTCTTCTTCCTGAAGACCCAGCTTTTTCTTTTCTTATAGTGCAGAGCTATTGGAAGTGAAGTCTCCTGGATTTTATCTGTCTGAATATTTGCTTTTGCTCTTTGAGAGATTTTTCACTGAGTATGGTATTCTGTACTATTGAATTCATTGAGTATAGAAATTAAAGAGATGATTTCACTGTCTCCTCGTTCACTTTCTCTCTGATAAAATATCTGCTGTCAACCTTATTTTGTTCCTGGTGGGTTTTTTTGTTTTTTTGTTTTATACTGTTTCCTTGTAAGATTTTTGCTTAATCTTTGGTTTTAGACAATTCATTGATGTGGATGTATATAGTATTCCTCATGTTTATGAAATTTAGCTCCACTGAGCTGCTAGGATTTGTGGATTTATAATTTTAATCAAATTTGGAAAAATTGAGCCATTTTTTTCAAATATATTTTTTGAAATATATTTGGCCCCCTTTCTTCCTTTGAGGACTCCAATTACAAGTGTATTAGGCTTCTCGAAGTTGACCTCACAATTAACTGATACTCTGTTCATATAGTCTTCCCTCCCTCTGTTATTCATTTTAGATAATATGTATTGCTATATCTTGAAATTCCTTAACCTTCTTCTGCAATACCTAGTCTGCCATTAACCTTATCCAGTGTATTGTTCATCTCAGGCGCTACAGTTTTCATCCCTGGAAACTCAGTTTGGGTCTCTTTCATATTTTCTATGTCTGTATATTTTTTGAGCATGTGGGATACACAACGTCCTTGCATTGTGATGTTAACAGATGTCAGTTCTGGGGTGGTTTTCATTGATTGATTACTCCTCTTTTCAAGTCATGTTTTCTTGCTTCTTTATGTATATATTTCACCTGTTTGCATGCAAGGCTGTGAACTTAACCACTTAGGGACTAGCTATCTTTGAATTCCTCTAAATATTATTAAGTGTAGTTCTGGGGTGCCATTTAACCAGAAATAGTTTGATACTTTCATGTTTTCCTTTAAGATTTGTTATGAGGACCAGAGCGGTGTTTGGCTTAGAGCTGATTGTTTCCCACTAATGTGTCAGGACTCTTCTGTATGGATGCCCTGTGAATATGAGTTTTCTGCTCTGTCTGGTAGGAGCGGGGACTATTGTCAGCCTTGTGTGAGCTTCTAATCCTGTCTCTCTAATTGTTTTGAAAGATCCTTTCCGTGGTCTTGGGGAGTTTCTTCACACGCAGATGCCAATCACAATTCTGCTGACTGCTTGAAGGGAAGCGTCTTGCAGATCAGCTGTGCTATCTCTGCACATCTTTCTCCACTGTCCCGTGAATTCTCTCTGCTTTCATCTCCCTCGACTCTCAGTTCTGTCCGCCCAAATAAGGAAGTATGCATGGCTCTGCTTGGGTTTTCCCTCCCAGAACCATGGTCTTGTCATTCCTTCAAGGCAGTAAAATGGGACAATTATAGGCTCACCTTGTTTATTTCCTGTCCTTCAGTGTGTTCATTTTCAACGTGACCATAACAAATTAATACCAACTTAGAGCCTTAAAACAATACTCATTTATTTTCTACACTCCTGTAGGTCAGAAGTCCAGACGTAGTGTGGCTCAGCTGATTCTCCCTACAGTCTCACAAGGCTGAAATAAAGATTCTGCCAACACTGCATTCCCTTCCAGAAACTCTGGAACATAATCTGTTACTCAGCCTATTCTGGTTGTCGGCAGAGTTCGTTTCTGTGTGGCTGTAGGACATGGGTTGTTCTCAGTTTCTAGAGCCTGCTGGTATCTCCTGGCCAGTAGCCAACTTCAAAGTCAAGTTTGGTGGTCAAGTCCTTCCAGGATTCTATTCTCTGTGACCCCTCATACTGCCTCATCTCCTGCCTCTTCTTCTCTTCTTCTGCAGCATTGCTCTTACTGACTCTTCTGCCTCTTTTTCCATGATTACTTGGGGATCCCCTTGATGGTCCAGGATGACCTCTCTATCTCAAAGTTAGCTGATTAGTAATCATAATGCTACCCACAGAGTTCCTTCATGACACCTCTTGCTTATATTGTCTGCATGGGTAACCAGAGGATGGTAATCTCAGAGTTTCATCTTTGGGATTCTGGCTAGTACATTCACCAATCACTTACTTTTTTCGGTCTGATGCTCAGTGCCTTTAAAATCATTGTTTCTTATAATTGATCTGGTGTTCTGTTTGTTGAAGATGAGATTGTAAATTTTTTCCTGCTACTCCATTTTGGATATGAGGTGATGTCAATGTTCAAGTTTTTAGTGTTGCTCTTCCCTCTACCTCTCTAAGATGCTGTCCATGTGTTGCCGTAGAAGTGGAGAGGGGGCTGTTGGCATGCCAGAGGGACCTTGTTTTACTCATGAACTTGTACTTTTCTCTAACATGCAGTGCCTGAGTGAGTCTGATCCCTGCCACCTTGGTGCCTGTGAACACAGAGCTGGTCTTATCGATTGTGTTGTCACCATAACATCCACTGTGGAAATCCGTGGTCTTGGACTTTCGACTGTAATGCAGAATTAGCCACACACTCTGTTTTCTTTGTCCTAACTGGGTTTTCTGCTGGAAAACTGAAACTCAGAGTGGACACAAGCTCTCTTCCCCTTCCCAACCCCAGCATTCTATGTCTCCACTTGGAACTTCTGACTATTCTGAAAGCCACACAATGGCTGTGGGTAATCAGGATTGCCATCTTAAATAAGTCTATACTTTGATTTCACTTTCCCGGTGCTGGGGTTGGCTCCTATATCATTTTTCTAGAACATCAGATTATAGGGTTTCTCTTGGATGCTCACAACCTGCCCCAGGAAACATCTGCAGAAGACAGACACACCAAGGTCTTGGTTTTGTGGTGTCATGTTCCTTGTCTGTGCGTGCTGTCTTCTGAATTCTTCACCTTCTTCCCACCAGTCCTAAAATCTGCCCTTGCTCCTTTCTAAAATCTGCCCTTGGGGCACCTGGGTGGCTTAGTTGTTAAGCGTCTGCCTTCGGCTCAGGGCCTGATCCCAGAGTCCTGGGATCGAGCCCCACATCAGGCTCCTCCGCTGGGAACCTGCTTCTTCCTCTCCCACTCCCCCTGCTTATGTTCCCTCTCTCGCTGGCTGTCTCTCTTTCTGTCAAATAAATAAATACAGTCTTTAAAAAAATAAAATAAAATAAAATAAAATAAAATAAAATAAAATAAAAAAATAAAATCTCCCCTTGCTCCTTTTCCTGGAAACAAATCTTTTTATTCTTATATCTCCTAATGATAATTTAGGCTTTCTAGGCTTTTCTTTTGATATGAAAAAAGAAACAACAATAACAAGAAAGTATGTTGATTAATATAAAATGCATTTAATAGAATATCACAAAATAAAGTCTATAAACTCATAAAGTGACATGTCAGCAGATTAATGGCTTTCTGTTCTCTCAAAAAATATCTAAGGCATTTCTGCACATAGATCAAGGTTTTGTAAAATAAATATAGACAATGGGTAAAATGTCAGAAAGTTCATGGAAAAGAAAGGGCACAGGGAATAAGTTGACCTGTTCAATACTGAACTACTGAATTGAGACAGCAATGGAGAGGAGAGAAAATAAGGAGCCACTGGGGGCAGGTTTCTGGCAGAGAATTTTCAGAGGAAAGGATAGAGATCAGAGAAGGAGACTCCAAAGTAGCCGTTACAGTCATTCAGAAGACAAATGAATGAATACACTTATTTTCTTTATGTCAATGTTTGCTATCATTGTATCATGGAAAAATCTATTAAATGTTTCTATACTTTTCAGCTCTTCTTGGGAATGTAAACTTGCCACGGATGAGCCACAACACAGAAGCAGGAACACAATGTTTTTCTGGTTCCAGATTTATACCTACACCTAGTTGATAGTATTAACATAAGGTCAGGTATCTTCCCTCAAAAGAGACTTCAGCAGAACTCATATGAATTTTTAAAATTCATTTATTCAAAATAATTAATATGAATTTAGCAAAAGCTATCCACACAAATGTGTATGTGTGTGTGTATATATATATATATATATATACATATGACTTAACAAAGACAAATGGACAATAGCAGTAAGTTATTGGGGAAAAATTCCAAGCACACAGCAATAGCATGGTGCTTTATTCCCAGTGAATGGAGCAAGGTGAACAATCTGAAGAATGGTGTCGTGACCAAATTGATCCACATCAAAGAAAAGAGAAATTTATTAGTGCTCAGGGAGGTAGATACTAGACCTTATATTCTTCTCTATTTTAAAATACTAAAGCCAGAAAAGGGGGATTTAGAAGTAAGCACCTTGAAGACTTCTTCTCCTCCCTATTGTCATTGGAGTATGGTTAATCCCTTGGAACAACAAAAATAAGTTTGAAAGAGCTACTTGTTTTTCTAACTCTTTCTATGAAAGTAGTTTCCCTACTTCTATTGTCTATTGGCAAAAGTCTTTAATAACATTTATCTTTTGACCTTTTATCCATTTGCCCTTTGAGTTTATTTGCACCAGCCTTGTGAATCCACGTGAGACAGAACAATCTAGTAGGTATTTGCCCTGTAAATCAAAACCACCTCAAAGCAGCTTACAACTCTACAGGACTGCAGTCTTTCTCTGTCTACAGACAACAGGCAAGCACGATGAAAAGATGCAAGTGGAAATTATAGATTCAGGTGATTTGCTCTTCATTATTTCCTTTTTTCCACTATCTCAAAACACAGAGATGAGTATCAAATCACTGAGAGAGATATATATGCAATTTACATTTATGGTCAAGAAGGTGGGAGAAATTTACTTTTTCACTTGACTGACAAGCAGATTTGAAGGAGACTGTGTTAAGTGGAATAATCATAAACTGTTAATATGTTCCTCTTTTTCTTTTTATTATTCTGTCAAAAGGACAGAAAAAACCCAGATGCAGTACTGGCTCATTTCCAGACTCTGTCATCAGATTAGTATTCAACTTAATGTTCAGGGGTTTAGCCATTATAATTAATCATCTCCTAAGTGTAGAAAGATACTTAATACTCTGTCCCTACTCATTATTTAGATTTTTAGTTCTGTAGTGAAGGGCCTCAGAAAAAGATTAATTAAGTCAAACACTTTGGGGTTATTCTCCCACCATCGTGCAGAGGATTTACATACATAACTGGCATTAGTGTTAGTGAATACTCCTCCCATAATTCCTAGAATATCAATGAAACCAATGACTGCCGACGTGAGTTCGTCTAGCAACAAAATACAGACCAGGAGTATCCTAATGAGTGCTTCTGATATTTGCTTTTATTAGTAACTTTTTTCATACTGCAGTAATCACCAGTTTTCACAATTAAGGCAGAATATACCCTGTTTTAGGAAAACGGTGAGCTTATTTTACTTTGGAAAATTAGTAACTGTATAACCAAACTACTTCTATATATCACTGAATCTCAATTTGCTCAGCTAAAAAAAAATGATGGGTTAAACAGACAATCTCCAAAATTGCTTGTAATTTTAAAATACTGTATTTTGTTATGTAATGTATTTAGATCTAAAATGAACCTTATATATTAGAAATTCAAAAATCTGAAATTTGCTACTTGGGGTGAAACAAAGAGATTACTGATTTTAGTTTTGCAAGTGCTGGTTTAAAGTGCTTAAAATTTGTCCTTCCACATGAAAAGATAAATCTTTTTGTCAATATTTCACTTTCCATTTATGAAATACACAGTATTATGTTGAAATGACACAGAGACTATCTCCTCAAGTAGGGAAGAATCCATGCTATGATTTGAGACCCCAAATAGCCAAAGCAAACTTGAGAAAGAAGAACAAAGTTGGGAATATCACACTTTCTGATTTCATATATATATATATATATATGCTATTGAATGAAAAAAATATCATACTGAGACATAAAAACAGATATACAGAGCAGAATGAACCATGAGAGACTATGGACTCTGGGAAACAAACTGAGGGCTTTGGCTGGGGGGGAATGGAATAGGCTGGTGATGGATATTAAGGAGGGCACATATTGCATGGTGCACTGGGTGTTATACGCAAGTAATGAATCATGGAACTTTACATCAAAAACTAGGGATGTACTGTATGATAACTAACATAACATAATAAAAAATTATTATAAAAAAAGAGAGATCCCACAAATTAACTTCACATATATGTGACTGATTATTCTCAACTAAAGTGCCAAGAATACACAATGAGTAAAGGATAGTCTCTTCAACAAATGATTTTGGTAAAACTGGACATCTATACGCAAAAGAATGAAACCAGACCTTTATCTTAGACCATACACAATAGTAAACTTGAAAAGGATTAAAGACTTCAACATAAGGCCTTAAACTACAAAACTATTAGAAGAAAACATAGGGAAAAAGCTTCACAATTGTAGTCTTGGCAAGGATTTCTTGGACATGGCACCAAAGGAAAAGCAAAAATAGACAAGTGGCACTACATCAAATGAAAAAACAAGCAAACAAAAACTTCTGCACAACAAAGGAAATAATCAACAAGCGGAAAAAAAAAAAAACCCCTATGGGATTGGAAAAATATTTGTAAACCATATATCTGACAAGGAGTTAATTTCCAAACTATGTAAGGAACTCCTACAACTCAATAGCAAATAAACACCCCGATTAAAATGGGAGGAAGGCTTGACTAGACATCTCTAACAAAAACCTACACATGGCCAATGGGCATATGAAAAGATGCTTAACATCGCTAACCCACAGGAAAATGCCCAACAAGATATCACTTCACAGCTATTGGATGGCATTTTCCAAAAACAAAACAAAACAAAATATATCAGGTATGGAGGTGAATATGGAGAAATGGGAACACATGTGCACTGTTGGTGGGAGTGCAAAATGGTGCAGCCACCATGGAACACAGTGTAGAGATCACTCAAAAACTAAAAATAGAACTAACATCTGATCCAGCAATCCCACTTTTGGGTATACATAAAAAATAATTGAAATCAATTTCAAAGAGATACCTGTGTTCCCATGTTTATTACTCCGTGTGAATAATGCTGTAATAAACATGGAAATGCAGATAAATCTTTGAGATTCTTATTTCAGTTCTTATATATGTGTGTGTGTGTATATATATATATATATATACACATATATGTATATAATCACATTTGTACACACACACAAATATATACACACATACTATAATATTATTCAGCCTTAAAAAAAAGAAGTATCTTGTCATATGCAACAGTATGGATGGATCTGGAGGATGTTATGGCAAGTGAAATAAACCAATTACAAAAAGATAAGTACTGCAAAATTCCACTTACATGAGGTACCTAAAACAATCCAAATCATAGAGAGTAAAATGGTATTATCAGGGGAGGGGAAATGGGAAATTATTCAATGTATATAAAGTTTCCATTATGCAAGATGAATAAATTCTGTTGATCTGCTCAATGACAATGTGCTTATAGTTAACAACATTGTATTGTGCACTGAAAGATGTGTTAGTAGGGTAGATCTCAAGTTAACTATTCTTACCGCAATAGAAAACATAAATTAGAGAGGCACAAACAGCTTAACTAACATTCTAACATTCTAGTTCTATGTTCCCTAATATTTCCCCATTATCATATGAATTTTTTCAATGTAATTCTTCATCCAGAATATTAATTCTCTATGTACCCCAGGACTTAAGTCAGTTAATTAAACAAATTCGTCTGCAAAATCTGTACCACAAGAGAATCTTGCATTCTCAAAAATGTTTCCCCGTATGGCTTTATTTACCTCTGTGGAGGTCATTTATCAAAGCATACAACATACATGGGATTGAAAATGTTTAGATTTTATAACTGTGTCTACATTTTCAACCAGATGCATGCCCTTTCTTAACTCCTTATTATTTTTTTTTTAAGATTTTATCTATTTAATTGAAAGAGAGAGATCGCGAGAGAAAGCACTGAGTTGGGAGGAGAAGGAGAAGCAGGCTCCCCAGGAGCAGGGAGCCCAATGCAGTTCTCAGTCCCAGGACCCTGGGATCATGAACTGAGCTGAAGGCAGACACTTAATTGACTAAGCCACCCAGATACCCCCCTTTTTTAACTTCTAAAAATCTAAATAGATGGAATAAAATATGTCACTTTTATTTGCTTTCAACTCAAATTTTTAAACTGTTGGTTCTTAATTCACCCTAGTCTATCCAGAAAAGTCACTTCACCCATATCACCAAAGATCATGAATGATGATCTCAAATTGATTCTTTCCCAAGTAGAAAACCACTGTTGGGGAACTTAGTAGACCAACTGCAGCTCTTGGTGGTTACATATTTAATGTGTGTATTTTCTTTCTGCCTAAATAGGTTGTAAGCTTTTGGGTGCCATGACCAAATGTTGTATTTCTTTGGTATCCTACCGCAGGAATTGGCAAATGTTTTTCAGTACAGGGGTGAATAATAAATATTTCCAGCTTGCTGGGCCATACCATCTCCACTGCAATTGCTAAATTCTGCCGTTTTGGTGCAAAAGCACTATAGACACTATGTTAACAAATGAATGTGCCCATGTTCCAATAAAGTTTTATCTATGAAAAAAGGAAGTCAGTTTGGCCTGTGGACAATAATTTACTGATTCTTTCATATGGGCAGGCAGTAATTCATGATAAAAATGGACTTAACTGCAAAATCAGCACAAAGTTTTACTTGCATTTTAACATTCTTTTTCTGCAACATTGTTTTTCCAATTTGTATAATTGATAATATAAGTTGTACCATTGACATTCAAGTCCATGCAGAAACTAACTGTTGACAAAATTTTATATATAAGCTAATGTCTGCCATAGAAAAATACAAACGTAGGGAAAAAACCTTAGAAGGCCTATGGTAGTAATGGAATCTTCTAGTGTAATATTGCAATTTTGTTTGTTTCTGTTCTGCCAAACTACTTCAATCTGTATTACATTTAATTTTGTAACAAAACCAATCATTTTAATAACACAATAGATGAGATTGTACTACATGGATCAGCTATGCATGAAAATTAATACAGACATTCATGGTTCATTAGTTGGAAAACAAAATTTAAAAATACACAAAAGACATCCTATGCTAAGAAAAATACTGGTTGTGATAAAAAAAAAAATGATGCACCATGCAATTATTTTAGCTGATCTCATTCTAGTCTGTGATATCATATCGCAATAATTCTAGGACTTTAATCATTTTTATCAGTTGAAAACTTGTTCCGATTTTCAGCACTCTTGCAACGCTATTTGAAGATATTTGTAAGATCATACAGGGTAAAGTTACCCCTTTCTTGTTACTGTAAGCCAGAAGCACAGGCTACTGGGTCCTGACTTCCATGACTTGAAAGGTATTTTTATTGTTTTTATTGTGCAAAGGAGTCAGTATGGAATGCTGAATTAGTCTTGATTTATGAATTATTTGGTTAGATCAAGTAGAATTCAAAAATTTACATCAGAAAATATTACTGGAAAATAATAAACAGAAGCTAAAATAGATTTTAAAATGTTCTTCTAAAATTAACAACACAAGAAACAACAGGTGTCGGTGAGGATGCGGAGAAAGGGGAAAACTTGTGTACTATTAGTGGGAATGCAAACTGGTGCAGCCACCCTGGAGAACAGTTTGGAGTGCCTCAAAATGTTAAAAAAATAGGACTACCCTATGACCCAGCAATTGCACTACTAGGTTTTTACCCAAAGGATACAAAAATACTGATTTGAAGGGATATATGCACCCTGATATTGATAGCAGCATTATCAACAATAGCCAAACTATGGAGCAAGCCCAAGTGTCCATTGCTTGATGAATGGATAAAGAAGATGTGGGATATATAGACAATGGAATATTACTCAGCCATCAAAAATGAAATCTTGCCATTTACAACTATGTGGATGGAGCTAGAGTGTATCATGGTAAGTGAAATAAGTCAGAGAAAGTCAAATGCAATATGATTTCAGTCATATGTGGAATTTAAGAAAGAAAACAGATGAACAACGGGAACGGGGATAAGAAAAAAAGGAGAGAAGGAAACAAGCCATAAGTGACTCTTAATGACAGAGATCAAACTGAGGGTTGATGGAGAGAGGTGTGGGATGGGCTAGATGGGTGATGGGTATTAAGGAGGGCACTTGTTTTGATGAACACTGGGTGATGTATGTAAGTGATGAATCACCGAATTTTACTTCAGAAACCAATAATGCATTTCATGGTAACTAACAATATTTAAGTTTAAAAAATGTTCTTCTTCACCATTATAATTTTCAGTTTATTAGCAATATAATTATGTTGTGAGGAGTCTATGCTTTGAAAATAAATATATCCACAAATTCTTATTTTGTTTTTGGGTATTTAATCTGATCTGTATGCCACCATTTCAAAATATTTGTGCTGGATATTGATTGCTTGTTTGGAGTTAAAATTGTTAGAAAGAATGCTGGAATGAAATTTCTTGATTCTGGGGTGCCTGGGTGGCTCTGTCAGCTAAGTGTCAGACTCTTGGTTTCGGCTCAGGTCATGATCTTAGGGTCCTCAGATGGAGCCACATGCCGGTCTCTGTGCTCAGGGGGTCTGCTTGAGATTCTCTCTCCCCCTCCCTCACCCCTCCCCATGCATGCTCTCTCTCTCTCTCTCTCAAATAAATAAATAAATATTTAAAGAAAAGAAAAGAAACATCTTGATCCTAAGAAAAACATTTTTTTTTCTTTAATAGAAGCAGAATGGTTCTAAGGCTCTCTTTTTCATTTTCTAAGATTTTATGCTCAGGACTCTAGAAAATAAATATGGGAATTAACATATGACCTGTGATCATTTGAGCCTCAAATAATGATTCAACTTGTGTGGATTTCAATAACAAAAGGAATTTGTTTTAAGGGTATAGGTGTTAGAATTTGGCTAGAATAAAAGGATTGACATATTCATGAGAATCTAGATGTTTCTCTCATTTTATCTCTTGCCTGTGTTTCTTTTTCTTCCTGCATGACTCTTCATCCACTGCATTCTCCTTGTTCACTGGCAAGCTGGTTTTTCTTTGTTTGGTGTTTATATGACAGACAAACGTGGTTACCAAGAGGGACAGTATTTACATGTCCTCAGTTTCATCCACCCAGAAAGATATTGATCCAGAATCCAAGGTACACATTCAGATTATCTCAGCTCAGCTCATATCACTTCTGTCCTGAACAGCTGTAGAGGACTTGGGGTCACGACAAAGGCTACCTGCTTCTGATATAAACATGGATCAAGGAAGATCAGCGGTCACCAGATATGGTGTGTAACAAAGGAATGGTTTGTACAAACAAATTAAAACCAAAAACAAAATAAACAATATGTGTTGCCTCAAATAGCATGCAATCTTAAAAAAAAAAAAAAAGCCTTTTAAATCTTTGAAAACTCCAAAACAAAAATGTAAGTTAAAAACCATGATTGCCTCCTGTAAGTACATCCATATATATTATTTATTAGGTGAAGAAATAGCCTGTTTTTCCATATAATTTACTGAGGAATTTCATGAATGTCTTTGCAGATTCCTTAAAAATGATGGTCTAGCTTTTGTCACCTGACTTTCTGGTATAATGGATAATGTAATTACATTTCCGGGAGTGCAAACCTTTTTTGCATTTCTGTGCCAAATCTTATTTGTTAATAATATGTATTTATTTTAATACAGTAGATAGATTTGCTACTGTTTTACTCAGGTTTCTGTAATAATGTGTGCAAGTAGGTTTGCTGTTTCTTTATCTCAAACAAGGGAGATGATTGTATTTTCGGAAGTATTTCACTGGAATATTGGACTCCAAGTGAAGTCAGTTTTAGTTGTCACCCTATCTAATAACATTTGTCTTAACTCCTTTTCTGCCACATTTTTTTCACTATGCTTTCAAGGTACCACTTTCACTTATTTTTGCTCCTGTTTAACAGGCCACTAGACCCGAACTCTTGTTAACCCCTGTTTCTTGTTAACCTCCATCTCTTGTTAACTCACGTTAGACATAGGATTTGGTCCCTGGGTTCTCATGTGTCTCTCCACCCTTCTTTGGTACACTCATCCAGGTCTTTGGTTTCAACTCATTTAGTTGTTGAAAATTTCAGAATTTGTGTGTCCAGCCTGGTCCTTCCTCATGAACTGTCCATTGCATGGAAGATACCCACTAGCGTATAAAGACAGTGTTTTCTATTTTCTTTAAGGCATCTGCATTTCCCTGATGATTAGTGATGCTGAGTATCTTTTCAAATACCTGTTGAACATTTGTGTATCTTTGTGGGGTAAATGTCTATTCAATTAGTTTGCCTATTTTTTTAATTGAGTTATTTTCTTTTTTCCTTGCTCTTGAGTTGTAGGAGTTCTTTACATGATTTGAATATTAACCCCTTATTAGATGTACGGTTGGGACTATTTTCTCTCATTCTGTTGGTTGTCTCTTCACTCTGTTAATTGTTGCCTGTGTTGTGCAGATGCTTTTCAGTTTGACGCAATCCTGTTTATCTATTTTTGCTTTTATTACCTGCACTTTTGGTCTCATAGCCAAAAAAATCATTGTCCTGAGCAATGTCAAGGAGCTTTTTTTCCAGGGGACCTGGGTGGCTCAGTTGGTTAAGCGACTGACTCTTGATCTCAGCACAGGTCTTGATCTTACGGTCATGAGTTCAAGCTTCGTGTAAAAATAAGGAAGTTTTTTTCCTATGTTGTCCTCTAGTAGTTTCACACTTTAATCCAACAGGAATGTCTCACATATCTGTTTCTCGTATTATTCCATTGATTGGAACTCTCAGACAATCATAAGTAACAATGAAAAGTATGGGGAATATTGACATCCTCCTAGCATGTTACAGACAAGGAAATAGAGGTACAGACAAGTGAATTATTTTTTGATGACCACCTGTCTTTTTGTCATCAGCCAAGAATGAACTCTTGCTTCCTTATTTAGCTTCAAACTAAGCTAACTGTAATGCACCTTTTCCCCCTTTTTTATAAAGCATTTCTTGACCATGAAAATCGTGAGAATTCCTGTTTCAGTTTCAAGAAAGAGTAAAGGAGCTTTTAGTAAAATCATATGACAGTTTTGTATTTTCATATGATCATTACCTTCCAGGCAAGTATAATTCCTCTCACAGTTGATTTTTACATTATCTCCACTTATTTGGTTTTAACTCCTGTTTTAAGATGAGATAAATGGTATCAAACATGTATCCTTATGCAAGTAAATATTATAATGCTATTTCAATTCTACCTTTGAAATTTTATTTCAGATAAAAAAATAAATTATTATTTTTCAGGGAGCAATTATCCACATGAATGGCTTCTCTATCCCCAGTGAGCCTGCCTTACACCACATGAGGAGGAAAATGAGCAAATTCACCATTTGGGCCAATGAGGCTTATCTACAAATATCACACCTACTGATGATGGAGTTGTGGTTTTGATCTCATTGTTTCTTCACGTGTCCAATAAGACAACAAAGCCTATTTTATTTTTGAGACATTAAAATATTATTAAGACACTAAAATCTATTTTATGTATAAGATAATAAAATATATTTTTCACTATATTTTAAAGTTTAAATAAAAGTGAGTAAATTGAATAGAAGTCAATAAAACTAAGTAAGAATATCGGCATAGTGGCTGGCAAATATTAGACTTCCAATAAATTGTAACCCCTTTACTTCCTTTCTTTTGAAACTTACCCAAGATTGTTGAAAGAAGAAAATGGGTTTTCGGTCATTCTACATCTTGAAAGGTAATAGATATTTAAGATTTCTACTTGCATGGAAATTTCTGAAGATGAAGAATTTAACCGACTTATGTTTTCAGTTTGTGTCTGTAGATCTAAGTAGTTTGGGAAGAATTAATTTTTAAAAAAGTTTTTAATCTCTGATTGAGGAATACAGATCAAGATGAATAAGTATAGAGTAACTGGTCTTTACTATACTTCAAATCCCTTAAGCGTCAAGTAATTACTGTCTCAGGGGAAAATATGTAATTACTCAAGTGAAAAATATTTGGTAACAATTATATGAGCCCTTTTCTTTTAATAACGTAGGAGTCACGTTTGAAAATGTAAGCTATATTATTCAGCTCCAGGAAAAATGTTTATTTGTTTACCTTTTTATTGAAGTATAGATGACATACAATTTTATATTAGTTTCTGGTTTACAACATAGTGATTTGACAATTCTGTGCATTACACATTGCTCACCACCATATGTATAGTTAATGCCACCATACAAAGTTGTTACAATATTACTGGCTTTATTCCCTGTGCAGTACTTTCCATCCCCCATGACTTATTTATTTTATAACTAGAAGTTTATACCTCTTAATCCCCTTTACCTACTTTTGCCTCTGGTGCAGCCACTATAGAAAACAGCATGGACGTTTCTCAAAAAATTAAAAATAGAAATATCATATGATCCAGTAATTTACTGCTAGCTATTTACCCAAAGAAAATAAAAGCACTAATTCAAAAAGATGTATGAACCCTTAGGTTTATTGCAACATTATTTACAATAGTCAAGATATGGAAACAACCTGAGTGTCCATAGATGACTGGATAAAGATGTCTATGTGTGTGTATGTGCGTGTGTGTGTGTGTGTGTATAATGGAGTTTTACTCAGAAAAATGTTTTAAACAACTCTATGAAAATATTTAGCTAAAAAGCATGTTAAATTTATTGCTAGAACTCTTGTGTTGAATATTACGTGAATGACTTAGCATAAATTCTGGTAAGAAGATATTAGTAAAGAGAAGCCGTGAAAGAGTTTGTAACTTGCCACACCGTGCTGGAAATTATGGAGTGTACAAATTACTGTAGTAAAACCAAAATTACTTTTCATAAAATTATAAACATTTTATAATAGATTCTGTTAATTAGTTAAACCAAACAAACACTTAGCTAGATATATGGAGCTGTTTTTCAAATTTTAATCATATATTCTATTTGACTAAATTAAATATCAAATTAAGTTAAAAAAGGATAGTTAGGAATTCTGTGGAGATGCTGCAAACCCTTGCTAACTTGTTTTCGAAACCCTGAGCTGTATGGTTGTTTGCCATGGAGTACCCTTGAAAAGGCTTAGATAAAGACCCCAGCAAGGTAATGAATCTCACTAATGGTTTGGCTTCAGTAGATTCCTAGTATAACTCTGTAGAAAATATGGGATTATTTTTACATTGGTATTGAAAAGTTGCTTCCAGCATGTAAAGATTTCCCTGACAGAGTATTTAGCATAGTATTTACTGCCACTCAAAGACGATTAATTGTTTACTTCATAGTTTATCACCAGTCAAGGAACGTAGAAATGGTTTCCAAATATTTGACATCTACTAACTTTCTTAATAAAATCAATACATAAACTTGAGCGTTTGAGGAAAAAAATAGTTTAGTTGTTTGAAATTGCAAAAATATTCCTATCTAATCATTACAAATGTTTGTTTTCAGTTTGTTAAGACATTTTCTTTTTTCTCTTTCTGACTGGGATAGGAGGATGATTTGGAATTTTCATTCTTAAAGAAAAAAATGGGCACCATTCTACAGAAAAATCAAACCAATGAAACAGCTCTGTGGTTTAATTTCATGATGAGGAAGAACAAGTCAATCTGATAAAACTTATAAGGTGGAAAAGAGAATATTTGAGATGATTTGATGATAAAGAATATTCCGTGTCATTTAGAATGTTTTGTGAAAGTCAAAATCAGTTTTCAATTATGAACAGTGCATGTTTGAATGTGTGTACAAAGCTTTATAGAAGGATATGAAGATTTTAAGTTTCAGAAAATAAGCACTTACAAATATGAATGCTTATTCTATTCCATTAAAATAAGAAGTATGTATTTTTGAAGCCCTGGGGTCCACAATCCAAGAAGGACTTATGCCAGTTGAAGCCTGAAGACTGAGATTTATGCTTTCACCTTGGGGTCAGGTGAAGGGATATGAAAACGGTGGCTATAGCAGAGTAATGTTGGAATTGCTCCTCAAAAATAGCAAATACCAAACCGCCATGATGACACCCATCACAAGAAATCAGGAAATTGGGCATCTCGATGGCTCAGTCGGTTAAGCGTCTGCCTTCAGCTCAGGTCCTGATCTCGGGGTCCTGGATCAAGCCCTGCATCAGGCTCCCTGCTCAGCGGGGAGCCTGCTTCTCCCTCTCTCTCTGCCCCTCCCTCCACTAGTGCAGGAGCATGCTCTCTCTCTCAAATAAATAAATAAATAAATAAATAAAATCTTTAAAAAAAAAAAAGAAAGAAAGAAATCAGGAAATAAGAGCAGGGGGCACAAACCCCTGGCAGCTCAAGACTTGGATGGTATCAGTATGTCTTCAGGAGGAAAGACAGCGGGCAACGTGTTACACGATGGATGTGAGAAGTAGAGAACCCCAAAATTGCCACCAGGAATGCACTGGAACATGGGCAGGACAATTTGAGAAAAATCTACTGAAACTCTACATATTTTTTTGCATAGGCTGAATTGTGGATAATTAGCATGAATCCATGACTTAAGACGATGTGACAGGAGCAATCTGATGTCTATGAAATCTGCAAAATCCCTTCTACAACAGGCCGACATTGAAGAGAGACCATTCGAAAGAGAACCTAAATTTATCCGAAGAGGGACGATAGGGGCAAAAGCAAGAGTTAGGTATGTTTAAACTGAAGAAAGAAAACTACTAGGAGATTTCAAATGGTAAGGGACCATACCTTAAAGAATTGATGGAAATTACACGGAGCGCATTAGAGCCATGGGCCTAGAAAAAGTCTTCGAATCCGCCCCTACTTCCTCAAATGCCACAAAACTAATTTAATGTAGAGAAAGAAAAAATAGTGCAACACAAATTATCACAATTAAATCCCATACTCTTATTTTTTTAAAGATATATTAAAATAGAATATTGACCTTATGGAAAATAGAAGCACTCCGAAAAGTCATGGTAAAGAACAAATGGAAACAAGTTACATGTTTCCAAGCACGCAAAAATAAATTAAGAAAATGGTAGAAGACATAAAACAATAGCATAATTATAAAATAGAAAAATTTAGAAATGAGGTGATGGCACGTAGAAAAACATGCAAAATAAATGAATAGCAATATTAACCTAGGCACACAGATAATTTCTTTAGACAGAATAAGCAAAGGGAGAAAAACTTAAAATAAAAAAGAAATAAAGAACTAAAAAGGAACCAAGAAAGAGTGACTGTTACGGAATGTGTGTAAAGACTGTCCAATAGATTTATAAAAGATGACCTCAAACCAAAACCAAAGCAATGAAACCAAAGTTGAGAAATTTTAAAATTTCTTGAAAGCAGTAAATTCCGCCAGCAAAACCCACTCAGCCGTGAGTCACGTACTTGACCAACACTACCCGTATCTCATACACTATTATAAAAATGTGTATCATAAAATTCAAAAAAGAGTATTAGTTGTTTAATTATTTTAGTTTTTTCGGATATTTTAGTTTATTATAGTTGATATGTAGGGCCTTTTCCTCAAGCAGAATCCTGTGGAATCCTTTTTGCTTCCCAATATCCTTAACTCTTCCATGAAATTTGTTGCCAAATACTGGTCCTTCTTTTACCGTAATTCTGGAGTTTGATTTTTCCCCCCAAACAAATCTGTATCCTTCCAGGACACTCCAGCCTCTGGGGAATCCTTCACTCACTAAGTGCAGCACTGAGTTTCCCTCTGCGTTGGTCACAGTGCAGGGAGGAAACAGCATCCCAACCTTTGTGAGTCTCTTGCCTATGGCTGATGTGCTCTCATTTTTAACTCGCTCTGCAATTATTTGTGTTTTTCCAGACATTATGATTTCCTCAGATGTGTCTGAGATAGCCGGCTACTGGCAGCCAAAACAACTTCTACTTGGAACATTTCTGCGTGAAGAGAAAGAGCCCAGGTTCTGGCTTCCAAAACACTCCAGCTTAAACCTCATCTCTGGCTTATACTAAACATAGAACTTAAGTAAAGAACTTAATCTTTCTAAGCCTCATTTCCTCAGCTGTAAGAGGGCTTTAATGATATTTTACTCCATGGTTTATTGTGGGGATTAATGGGCCAGCATATGAAAGTGCTTTGTAACCTGCAAGTGCCCCACAGGTTTAAGGTTACAGGACCACTGAAAACATCCACATCAAATTCAGTGTGTCTGGTATGGAGTTCATCTAACAGTCATTCAGAAAGCATTTATGAGATGCCCGTGAGCCACAGGGCCAGGGCTGGCTGCTGCACCTCCTTCTAACTACCCCAGGGGGTCTCCCATCCTGAGGCTCACGAGCTCATGCAGAGTGCTTCATCCGCCCATCGCCCATCAACCCATTTGCAAAATCTCAGTGTCACTTGAAATCATTTCTTCTTCCTAATTTCCAACAGCCAGTCAGTGTCCTTCTGGCTTTCTGCTGTTTTCTTTCTAAAGTTTCTGAATCTTTCCCATCATTTCCTTTCTTATACCTATCTCTATTTAAGGAAACCAAAATTATATAACTTAAGCATTGTGCAGTTATATTTGAAAATTGCCCTATTGTGTTCAAAATTAAATGAACATAGTTTAAGTATGTATCTTCACCAAAAATATGCTAGCAGTGGCAGAGTGACTTGCTTCAACATATTTATGGGAAGTAGGCAGTGGAACAACAGTACAGTGCTTTTATTGTCAAAGGTCTATGGCGCAATGAGATAGCTAGGAAATTTATATATATGTATATATGTAAATAAATCTATTTATGTTTATTTATATATTAACTGTGCATATATAAATACATATTCCTATATATTTGTGTATATTAAATATATATTGCCTATAAGTTATATATTAATATATAATAAATAATATATTATATATAAATATATAATAAGTCTATATGTTTTATGTATTAAATTTACAAATATACAACACAGATATAATAAATAATAAATTTATATATTTATATATATTATGTTTTATATATTTATGTGCCCAGAGCTTTTATTTATATATATTTGAATATATATTTTCATATATATGTTTATATATTTTGGGAAAGAGTCCCCAAAGAACCTTTCAGAGATGGAGTCCTGCTAGAATGGCTCCCAGGGCATCTTCATTCTCTCTGTAGGTCAGAGTCTGGAGTTAATAGGAGTGATAGAATTAGAATACTAATAAAAATAACAATAAACGGTAGCAACAAGATTAATCTATAGTTTTTCCTTTAACACAATGAAGATGTCTGAGTTCCCTCTAACTGAAATGTGGAACTTAGCCTGTCTCAAGCTACCTTGGAAGGTCATAGTCTATGGGCACCTGGGTGGCTCAGTCGTTAAGTGCCTGCCTTTGGCTCAGGGCCTGATCCCAGGGTCCTGGGATCGATCCCCATGTCACGTGGGGCTCCCTGCTCAGCAGGGAGTCTACTTCTCCCTTTCCCACTCCCCCTGCTTGTGTTCCTTCTCTCACTGTCTCTCTCTCTGTCGGATAAGTAAATAAAAAATCTTGGAAAAGAAAAGAAAGGTCATAGTCTAGGAAAAGGTAAATTAATCAGACTGACCCCTGGGAAAAATAGAAAAAATGGTCAAGAACTATACCCACGTAAGTATCAGGCCTAGATAATTTCACAGCATGTTCTATCAATTATTTAAGAAAGACAATAAAATGGAATTCATTTACTATAGCGAATGAAATATCTAAGAATAAATGTAACAAGAAATGTGCAATATTTACATAAAGAAACTTTAAAATACTACTTTTTCTGTCATGGAGCATGGGAACAGAGAGAAAATTGAAAAAGGAATTTCAGTCTTTACAAATGAAGTTAAGATTACATTAACATCAAAAATAGGTCAAACACTTACTGAATGGGTTGATATCTTTTTCTGAAGCCAGATCTTCCCATCATCCAGGCAATGGCAAGACAATTTTGGATCTTCATGTGGGAATGTCATTGTAGAGGGCAATAGAAACAATCTCTCCCATGATCCAGTAAGTTTAAATCTCTTAACAGGGAAAAACAGTAGCAGAATGGAGAGAGAATCATCTCTTTAGATTCCAAAACAACAAGAACTTTGGAGAAGTCAACAAAATACACACATACAAAGCCCTCAGACAGCTCTGGTCAGAAAAGTTAAAGACACTGGAATCTTCTCTGGAACAAACCAATGGATCTATCACAGTGACTAAGGTCAGCAAGGAAACTTCTAATACTCATGCTTCATTTGAATCTATAGCCAAAGAAAATTTACTTTTAGGGGAAGATGTTGACTTCGTTGACTTGGAAGAAGTTTCTTCTCAAACTGATAGTGAAACAGGCAAAAGGGACCCTTCAAAAGATTGCTATTCTCTTGACCCAGAAGAGCTAAGGAAAGCTAAGTCATGAACAATAGTTCTGCTACAGAAATGCAGGTGCAGTTAGCCCTGAAATTTTCAGGGCTGAACTGAAGGGAGCCTGAGATTTAGAGACCTGTAAGAAGCAAGATATAATGCTAGACATGGACAAGCAGTCTGGTCCAGAAAGCCACATAGAAAACACATGGAACGTATATGGAGATCTAGATAAAGTTAAACACATTGAATATTGCCTTAATAAGAACAAAGTAGGGTCACAGTTATCTGAAAAGTTACAGGAGGCAGAATTAAATGGTGGCAAAAGTATTGAGCCGGTGGGAATACACATCACCCTTAGTAATTCTCTTCCCCAGGTAGGTGATCCCTCAACTGAAGACAATAAAGAGCCAGATAACACCTGGGTGAGGCTCCCTCCCACTGCAACTGGCCTCTTCTATAGAAGCATATAGGAATAAAGAGTCTCCAGACAATTCTTCAGAATCTGCTCTGGACAAAAAACACCAAGGGACATAAATGGATAATAAGTTTGAAATTCAGTTATGTGCCATTGAAGATACTGTTCTTCAAAAGAAGAGAAAAACAAGACTCCACCCATGTTTCTGTGCATTAAAGTAGGAAAACCAATGAGAAAATTCTTTGCGACTCACACTGTAGCCATAGGGCAGCAGTATGGCAAAGGAAGAAGCAGCCTGTGTACTGGTTGGCTGTTCCTCTGGAGAGCCTGTGTTAGCAGCTATCTGATATATAAGAAGAAGATATCCTGTGCCCCCAGAAGAAGTGTGTAGTCTTGGGCTGCTCTGCTCTGGTCGTTGGAATAATGAGCCACAGAATCAAGCAGCGAGTAATGAGAGTTCCTAGAAATACTATGCTCTGGACTGAGATTCTTCATCTATTTGAAACATAATTTCTTAATTTGAAAAATAAGTCATTGTGGTAAGTGACCGGATCATGTGTGAACAAATTGATGCATATATTAATGAATGAATTTATCCTGGCGTGTACTGGACTAGTTCTAGATAAGTGACTGGGACTCTACCCTCAGAAGGTTATGAAATCTGATGAAACAGTTTCTAGCACTTTCTAGAGACTTAATATGATTGTATTCCATAGATTTGGATACTGCTTTATGTAAAAAATACAATCATCTTTTTCTTAATACTAAGAGATTATTTCCTTATTTAGAAAGAACCAATAATCCTGTTCAAATTAAATCTTCCCTTTTTTTCTAATTAAAAAAAAAACTCAAAAACATAGCACAAAAAAAATCACAGTTGAATCATTCTTTTGAATATCAATTTAAAATATCTCAAATAAAATAGGAAACAGAATCCCAGCTTCAACATGGCATTGATACGTCATGACCCAGTAGTATTTAAGGTATAATGTCAAGATGTTTTGGTGTTAGAATATTTTATTCATTATATTAATAAATGAAAGTAAAAAAAAACCTCACAATCTTCTCATTGTATATGCAATAGGCAGCTTAAAATGCATAATCCATTTTTTATAAAAATTCTTAATTAAATGAGAATAGATAATTACTTTCATAACAGATAAAATGAATTCCTATCTCTTTAATGGATAAAGTAAAAGTTCCTATATTAACATTCTCTTAATGTTCTGAAAGTGTATGAAACCTTAGAGGAAGTATTATCTGTAAAGTAAGAATTATAACAAGAGTACTTTCTTCTTCTTATTATTATTATTAAACATTGTTCTGATATACAGTTTAATCCAGTTAGATAAGAATAGAAATGAAAGATAAAAATCTTAATGGAGACTTTAGCTTTTAGGAAAGTGGAGTAAAGTTACTTTTTGTAATTCCTTCTGCAAAGTACAACAAAAAACCCTGGACATTACACATAAAATAAACATAGAGAGACTCTGAAAGGTGGAGAGAAGGAGGTAGACCAACTAGACATGTTGACACCCAAGGAAATACGTGGTGGTGAGTTCTTTGGATTTTCTTTTTGCCTGTCATTTCTCAGGCTTGGAGCTGAAAGAGACGTCGACCTAGAAACACAATGTGTGCAGACAGAAAAAGCCCCAACCAAAGCTTGCTCCTTTATCCCAAGGACCAGAGAGAAGTTTAACAAGACAGATAAGTTTAGCCAATAACTACTCTTCCCCCAGCCAAACGCCACAGATAATATTGTGGTTTCCTCTCCAAACACAGCAGCAAAAGTTGAGTGAGGAGCCTGGAGTTCCACCTTTGCAAGGCTGTCATAAGGTGCCCCAATAACCTGACCAGGGGGTAGGACAGCAGACTAGTTAATGGTAAAGTTTACTATACAGCTGCAGGATTAAGGTAGTGTGGTACTGCCTAAGGGATAGATAGACAGGTAGATCCAGAACCCAAATAGCAAAAGGACGAAGAGACTTACACTCTTCTTCCCATCTGATTTTTTTACAAAGTTAAAACCAATTCCATGGAGATAAAATAACCTTTCCAACATATGGTGCTAGAGCAATTGGACATCTGTAGGCAAAAAAAAAAAAAAAAAAAAAAAAGTGGACCCTGACCTAAGCCTTACACCTTACACAGAAATTAACTCAAACTGGAATATGGAATTAAATTCAAAACTAAAACTTGTTTTATAAAATAAGAGAAACTCTCTGTGATGTGGAGCTAGGTAAAGACTTCTTAAACTTGGCAGGATGAAAACACAAACTATAGAGTGGGAGAAATATTTGCAAACCACCTACCTAGCAAAGAATAAGCATGTAGAATACAAAAAAAGAACTCTTAAAACGCAACAGTAAAAAGGCAAACAATCCAATTAGAACGAGGCAAGAGTCATGAAGAGATATTTCACTGAGGAAGATACATAGATTGCAAATGAGCACGTGAGGAGAGATGTTTAACATTTGCTGTTAGGGAAATGTGAATTAGAACTTCAAGGAGATATCACCACACACCTATTTGAATGGCTAAAAGAAAAAAGAAATGTGACCTTACCAAATGCTGATGTGGATGGAGAAGAACTGAATTGCTCATACATAACTAGCAAAAATGGAAAATGACACAGCGACTCTGGAAAATAGTATGTCTGCTATTTAAATGCTGAATATACAACTTTGCAATTACGCTTCTAGGCATTTACCCCAGAGAAACGAAGATAAAGACCTGTACCCAAATGTTCATTGAAATTTTACCTGTAATAATCATAAACCAAAATCAATCCAGATGTCCTGAAATGGGTGAATGATTAAACAAACTGGTATTTCCAAACAATGTAATCCTACTCAACATTATAAGGAATATTTGTCGGTACACACACCAACTTGGATGGTTCTCCAGAGCATTATGCTGAGTGAAAAAGCCAATTGCAAAAGGCTTTTTACTCTTTGATTCTATTTACATAATACTCCCCAAATGACAAAAATATAAAAATGGAGAAAAGATTAGTGTCTGAGTGGGGTTAAGGAGAGAGAAGAGGTAAGAGACAAGAGGGCGTGTCTATAAAAGGGGACCTGGGGGATCCTGGTGTGATGGAAATCTTGTGTAGACTCTATCAATGTCCATATCCTGGTTGTGATATTGTGTTGTGTTTTTGAAAGATGTCGCCATGTGGAGAAACTGGGTGAAGGGTACACAGGATCTCTCTGCATTATTTTTTTTAATGTTTTTTATTATATTATGTTAGTCACCATACAGTAGATCCCTGTTTTTTTATGTAAAGTTCAATGATTCATTAGTTGCGTATTACACCCAGTGCACCATGCAATATGTGTCGTCCTTACTGCCCATCACCAGCCTATCTCATTCCCCCACCCCCTCCCCCCTGAAGCCCTCAGTTTGTTTCTCAGAATCCATAGTCTCTCATGCTTCATTCCCCCTTCTGATTACCCCCTCTTCTTTATCCCTTCCTTCCCCTACCGATCTTCCTAGTTCATATGTTCCATAGATGACAGAAATCATATGATAATTGTCTTTCTTTGCTTGACTTATTTCACTTAGCATTATCTCCTCCAGTGCCATCCATGTTGCGGCAAATGTTGAGAACTCATTCTTTCTTTGTATATATGGACCACAACTTCTTAATCCCTTCAACAGATCTCTGTATTATTTTTTACAGCTTGTGTGAATCTACAATTATTTCCCCAGGAAACTTTTTTAAAAGTCTGTTAAAAAAATAACTTATGAGGGTGCCTGGGTAGTTGTGTTGGTTAAGCGTCTGCCTTCAGCTCAGGTCATGATCTCAGGGTCCTGGAATCTAGCCCCACATCAGACTCCCTACTCAGCCGGGAATCTGCTTCTCCCTCTCTCTCTGCCCTTTACCCTGGTTGTGCTCTCTCTCTCTTACTCTCTCTTTCTCAAATAAGTAAATAAAATCTTTTTTAAAAATTTATGATTATTTTAAGACATTATGTTTTGCCTAGAAAACTACGATAAACAAGAAAAGACAAAAATGAAACTCAGAATAAAATACAATTCATTTAATTGGATGGATAAAAATTTATGTATCTTCTATGTAGACAAACAACAGGAAGATAGAAGATGAAGTCGATATAATTAAATAATAGGCATCATGTCTAGAAACTAAAAAAACACCACTCCTGAGGGACACAAAAGAGTCATGGTTAAAATGTATATACTTGAAAATGAAGACTCAGTAGATCTTAAAAATTACTGCTTTCCTCTAAGTCAAGCTCTATGTTTTATGTAATTTCAATGAAACTGTCATTTGAAATCATTCTGAAAATACTAATATGATTTTGGAGTCCTAGGAGAAAATATGTAAGGATACTTTTCAAGATGAAGAAAAGGAGAAGAAAATGGATTTAATTAATATCGAAGTGACGAGTAGAGAGTGTTAGTGATATTTATTTATTTTACTTTTTATTTATTTTTTAATTCCTGTATAGTAAACATAGTGTTATATTAGTTTCAGGTGTACAATATGGGCATTCAACAATTCTGTACATTACTCAGTGCTCATCACAAGAAGTGTATTCTTTTTTTTTTTTTTTTTTAATATTTTATTTATTTATTCGACAGAGACAGAGACAGCCAGCGAGAGAGGGAACACAAGCAGGGTGAGTGGGAGAGGAAGAAGCAGGCTCATAGTGGAGGAGCCTGACGTGGGGCTCGATCCCATAACGCCGGGATCACGCCCTGAGCCGAAGGCAGACGCTTAACCACTGTGCCACCCAGGCGCCCCAAGAAGTGTATTCTTAATCCCTTTCACCTTGATTGCCTATTTCCCTCACCCAGCTCCCCTCTAGTAACCACCAGTTTGTTCTCCATATTTGAATCTGTTTCTCTGTTTTCTCTTTTTTTCTTCATTTTGTTTTGTTTTGTTTTCTCTTAAATTCTACATAGAGTGAAATCACAAGGTATTTGTCTTTCTCTAACTGACTTATTTCACTTAGCGTTATACCCTCCAGATCCATCCATCCTTGCAAATACCAAGATTTCATTCTTTCTTATGCCTGAATATTTCATTATATATATATATATATATATATATATACACATATATATCTCACATCTTCTTTAGCCATATCTATGGATGAACACTTAGGTTGTTTCCATATCTTTCCTATTGTAAATAATACAGCAACAAACATAGGAGCACATATATCTTCTTGATTTAGTGTTTTCATTTTGTGGGGGGGGGGGACTACCTAGTAGTGGAATTACTGGATCCTATGGTAATAATATTTTTAATTTTTTTGAGGAACCTCCATAGTGTTTTCCACAATGGCTGCACCACTTTGCATTCTCACCAACAGTGCACAAGGGTTTCCTTGTCTCCATATCCTTGCCAACGCTTGTTGTTTCTTGTGTTTTTTATTTTAGTCATTCTGACAGGCATGAGGTGGTGTCTCATGGTTTTGATTTGCGTTTCCCTGATGATGAGTGATGTTGAACATCGCTTCATGTGTCTGTTGACTATCTGTATGTTTTCCTTGGAGAAATGTCTGTTCATATCTTCTGCCTAAGATTTTTTTTAATTGGATTTTTTTATTGGATTGTTTATTCATTGTTTTCTTTTTCCTTATCTTTATCTTTCTCCTTTCTTTTCTCTTTTTTTGGGGAGGGCGTTGAATTATATGAGTTCTTCATATATTTTGGGCATAATGGACATATCATTGGAAATATATTCTCTTACTCAGTAGTTTGTCTTTTTGTTTTGTTGATGAGTTCCCTTAGTGTGCAAAAACTTTATATTTTGGTGTAGTCCCAATAGTTTAATTTTGCTTTGTTTCCCTTGCCAAAGGAGATATATCTAAGAAAATGTTTCTAAGGCTGATGCCAAAGAGATCATTGCCTATGTTTTCAAGTCTCATGCTTAGGTCTTTAATGCATTTTGAGTTTATTTTTGTGTATAGTGTAAGAACGTGGTCCAGTTTCATTTGCAAGTAGCTGTCCAGTTTTCCAAACACCATTTAGAAAAAACTGTGCTTTTTTTTCCCCTGTTGCATATTCTTGCCTCCTTTGATGAAGATTAATTGATCATATAACCATGGGTTTCTTCTGGGCTCTTTATTCTGTTCCATTGATCTTTGTGTCTATTTTTGTGCCAGTACCATACTGTTTTGAGTACTACAGATTCGTATTACATCTTGAAATCTGGGATTGTGATAGCTCCAGTTTTGTTCTTTTTCAAGGTTGTTTTGGCTATTCGGGGTCTTTTGTGATTCTGTACAAATTTTAGGATTATTTGTTCTAGTTTTGTGAAAAATGCTATTGACATTTTGATACGGATTATATTAAATCTATAGATTGCTTTGGGTAGTATGAGAATTTTAACAATATTCATTCTTCCAATCCATGAGCATGAACTATCCTTCCATTTGTTTGCATCATCTTCAATTTCTTTCAAAATTTTATAGTTTTCAGAGTATAAGTCTTTCACCCTCTTGGTTAAGTTTATTTTTAATGCATTTTATTATTTTTGGTGCAATTGTAAATAGGATTGTTTTCTAAATTTCTTTTTCTGCTACTTCACTATTAGTGCATAGAAATGCGATAAATTTGTGTATGTTGATTTTGTATCCCGTGACTACCGAATTTATTTATCAGTTCTAGTAATTTTTTTGTGGAGTCTAGGTTTTCTATATATAGCATCATGTCATCTGCAAATAGTGAAAGTTTTACTTCTACCATATCAATCTGAATGCTTTCTATATCTTTTTCTGTATCACTGCTATGGGTAGGACTTCCAGTATTTTGTCGAATAAAAGGGGTGATAGTGAATATCTTTATTTTGTTTCTAAACTTTGAGGAAAAGCTCTCAGTTTTTCACCATTAAGTATGTTAGCTGTTGGTTTTTCATATATGGCCATTAAGGATGTTATATATTCACTTAAATGGATATATATATAGAGAGAATGTCAAGAAATTTCAGAAATAAACCAACCATAATACATTGTGAAATTCAGTGTATTTAATGGAAACATTTCAAGTCAGTGTATAATTAAGTGAAAGAAAAATAACATTAAAAGGCAATGAAATAAACATAGAATATCTCATTTGAATTCATGTTTTCAGTAGCTAGGCCTTTTTTCAACAGCATGTAAATCTTAGAAGCATACAGGAAAATTATTAATAAATTCAAGCTATAAAAATAAAGAAAGGAATTTTAAAAAATCATGTCAGGGTCACTGGGTGGCTCAGTTGGTTCAGCACCTGACTTCAACTCAGGTCATGATCTCAGGGTCCTGGAATCAAGTCCTGAGTTGAGCTCACTGATCAATGGGGAGTCTTCCTCTCCCTCCTGTTCTGCCCCTCCCTGACAACTTGTGCACTCTTTTTCTCCTCTCTCTCTCTCAAATAAATAAATAAATAAATAACCTTAAAAAATGACAATTAGAGGCAATTGACCACTTAATATTTGTGTCATTTGTTGCTATATAAGAAACCACCCCAAATCTCAGAGTCTCACTGCAGTAAGAATTTTTGTTTATGCGCGTGCAGCCCCAGGTTCCATCAGGATAAGCAAATTTTGATTGGGTTGCTGGGGCACTCTGTCTCATCCCGCACCACTAGCTGGGCTCAGATGCTCCTTGTGCTTGGACTCAGGTCTTTGCATGTTTTCACTGTGGTGACCAGGCTAAAAGGACAATGATAACTGGAGGGAACCTTCTTTAGTTGTGGATCACAAAATGCCAGAATAAGACCAGTCTTGTAAGTAAATTTAAATTCTCCACTCCTGTCACATCTATGAACTCATCCTTGGCCAAAACAAGTCACATTGACAAGAACAAAGTCAAGGGGTGGAGAACTACACTGTCTCATAATGCAGCAAGGGCCAGGATTTTAATGTATAATACTATCAAAGAGAAGTGAAAAGTTAGGACTAATAATTCAATTTTTGACAGTGAGGTTGATATTTGCAATTCATATTACATACAAAGGGAAATTTTCTTGTACATAAGGAGCTTCTACAGATCCATTAGAATTAAATTGAAATGCAAAAGAAAAATTAACAAAGGATAGGAATAGACAATTTTCAGAAAATAAACAGATATGCTGTGGTTATGTGGAAAGGCAGTCTACCTCATTCACAGTAAGATGAATGTAAATTAAATTTGGCAAAGATTGGCAACAATTAAAACAAAATCACAATATCTTGTGTTAGTGGGACTTTCTTATATATTACTGTTGCTTGTGAAAAGGGCACATCTACAAAGGGCTATTTACATATATATTTGAATACATAGTTTAGCTACATATGGTGCACATGTTTAAAATGCACACAATCTTTGACCTAACAATTCTGTTTCTTATAGGTATTTGTCCTACAATTAAGTAATTGTACCCAAGGTCATCCATAGCAATGATGTAAAACAATAGAAAATTGAAAACAACTAAAGACTGTCAATTTTGTACTAGAGATATAAATCGTGTTACGTCTATACATTCATACTCAGCTTTCAGAAGGAATTGGCTAGCTTTAGGTGTTCTGATGTGGAATGATCCATGACATATTAAGAGTGAAAAAGCAAGATGGAGAAGAGTTACAATATCCTCACATTTCTGTAGGAAAAAAAACAAAAACAACAAAACATAAAAGGGATTCTGTTTGTGGGAAAATTGACAAATACCCAAAATATACTGAAGAATAAATGAGAAATAAGAGTTGTCTCAGGAAGGGAACTTGGACGCAATTAGCAGCTGTCATTGAGATGAAAGCTGAGAAACCCCCGCATTGCCTCAGTAACCATCAGACAGCAAAGATGCTACTTATAAACATTTGGGGGAAATGCATTGGTGTATTTACAGCTCAAGATTTAACCCTAGAACGTGGGGTAGCTGTTTCCTACCTGCTTAAGCTTGATAGCACAGAGATGTCTTTCGTACATCTCCCAACATATGTATTCAATAATGAGAATATGAATTTTTAGTATGCAGATTTCTGCAAGGCAATCATCATCCTCTTTCATTTTCTTTGAAATTACCCAGAACTATTCCACTGATGTTTTTGATAATGATGACAATCCAGATTATAATAATTTCCTTGTTATCTTTCAGCTTTAGAAAATTATCTGCTCAAAAATTTTATAATACTCTAATTCCTTCATTATAAATGTTATCTTCTAAGATGTCAAATAGAGCAATTGAAAGGAGACCTTAATAAGGATAATTTTTTTCTGGTTGGGGAATTTCCCCTCCTCAGATCTATTGACCAATTTTCCTGAAAGAGGGGGGACGTGATAAACTAAATTATCTGGTATTTTGAAACTATAGTTTTTCATTGGTATGCTAGAATATAAAATACATTTCACCCAAGCACTTGCTTTCTCGTAAGAAATTATATTTCTTTTTTTTTTTTTTTAAAGATTTTATTTATTTATTCGACAGAGATAGAGATAGCCAGCTAGGGAGGGAACACAAGCAGGGGGAGTGGGAGAGGAAGAAGCAGGCTCATAGCAGAAGAGCCTGATGTGGGGCTCGATCCCATATCGCTGGGATCACGCCCTGAGCCGAAGGCAGACGCCCAACCGCTGTGCCACCCAGGCGCCCCAGAAATTATATTTCTGAACACAATTTTGTCATTGTAATCTGATACAGGCTTAATTTGGGGGGCATTTATTTTATAAAATCTCAGGAAACTTAAAGCAATTTGGTCTGTTTACCTCTGCTACAGTCTGTTACAGAAAATCTTGAGGAACTCTCAATTCATTTAGAAACAGTTAATGACAATTGAGTTGTCTAAATTTTCCTGTGGATTAAGTGATACATCAACAGCTGTGTGACCTTGAGAAATTTATTGAAGTTTTTTATGCTTTCGTTTCCTCATCTACAAAATGTGAATAGCAATAATTACTTTGTTGGCTTGTGAGGGCGAAATGGAAACCATAACAACAGCGTCTGAGGTAAAAATAATTGTTAGCTATTTTTAGTTACTTTTACTAAAATGTGTATTGAATGTTACTAGGAAACTAGAGATCTGCCATGTCATACTTATCCAAGAGAAAGGTTTGTAAAATTTGACATATTGAGTCATTGTAAGTAGTGCTTGTCACTTAATAACAATTGAAAAATGGATTCTGCCTTCATAACATTTCAGGAACTCTTAGTTTGGATGGGTGGGTCCATGGATGGAAAAATAGAGACAACATATTAGTAAACTAGCTCACAATACTGCTTCTAGTTCATCTCCCCAACTATTACTTCAGATATTTTCTGTTCTGCTAATACTTTGATCAGTTCTCTGAATTAAACTTCACTGGAAATGAACAAGTGTAAGAATAGTGATTTTTATAGTTTCCCATACCAAAAAAAATGATTATATATTTGAGTTTATTAAACTTGTAATTTTGAGCAATTTCATCAAATGGCTGAATGTGCTTGAAGGAGAATTCTAGCTTTAAAAAGACACAAGATGTCTTAGAAAGAGCAGTGACATGAAGGGATATTAGTAAGAACATTAACACCGCACTAGCAGCGATTATCAGCCAGTAGCAGAAATCCGCGGATGCAAAGGGAGATATTTCTGTTCCAATAATTCCATAATCCATCTAACTGTAAAAATATATCCAATGCAGAACAGTGATTTTCAACTTTGTGATGTGCATTCCTTTTTATGCATGTTATTATATTTAAGTCTTATTAAAAAATTAGTGGGGGGGCGCCTGGGTGGCACAGCGGTTAAGCGTCTGCCTTCGGCTCAGGGCGTGATCCCGGCGTTACGGGATCGAGCCCCACGTCAGGCTCCTCCACTGTGAGCCTGCTTCTTCCTCTCCCACTCCCCCTGCTTGTGTTCCCTCTCTCGCTGGCTGTCTCTATCTCTGTCAAATAAATAAATAAAATCTTTAAAAAAAATAAAAAATAAAAAAAAATAAAAAATTAGTGGGAATTATTATGTTTTGGAGGAATTTCATGATTAAAAATTTGCTCAGTGTCCTGGAAGTAAGTTAAAAACTGACCAAATATGGAGTTTTTCATTTACATCCCAAATAATTAAATGATAAAAATTAGAGGAGGTATAAATAAACAAATTAATAAGTAGGAAGAAAAGTAGTTTTAGCTTAAACTATATCCAAAACCACCTTGGAAAATAATCATAATATATAAGAGCCTTAGTAATACTCTAAACTCCAGGGGCACTACACCAAGAGGAAAAACATTTTATTTGTTCCAGAGTTAACTAGTAAATGCAAAAAGTTACTATAATGTCATTTTAATCTTTATTCTGTATGAATCGGAGCAGATGACATTGCATTTATCTTATATGATCTTAATACAGAATTGATAATGAAGATAAGTGAGTATATGTTAGTGCATAAAGATTTATTAATAAGATCTTATATTTATAAACATAGATACAGAGTAACTGTCTTTCAGTTGAAATATTTATTACTTTGCTTACTTCTCAGGAAGACAAAATTCCCTTTAGTATTTTTTAAAAGCCTCCTTCTTTTTCCCCTCAGGAATACCCTAGTGCTAGGAGCCATTGTCACTAAGTACCCAGATTGAAAGTTAATTTATCTTACAAAACAAAATGGCCTCCACAGGGTCACCGTAAATGAGAGGAATCAGAATCTTTGGATCACCGCAGATGCCCCACAGGAAGCCCAGCATCTCTGTATCGTAAAGAATACAGAATTGACAGTTTACAGTCTACAGATCAGAGTGAATATTGTTACGAAGTTGGAACCGTGCACCAAAGGCTAACCTTAGCTTTGAATCTCAGTGTCAAAAAATAAGACAACAAAATCCAAACAAAGCTTATTAGGAATTTTGCTAAGCAGTTTCAAATTAAGTAAAGGAAATAGAAGTGGAGAAAATGGTCCTATTTACAAGAAAGTTGATTAGAAACTAAATATATAACACAGATTAAAGTACTCACTAACAAATTTAGCACTGGATTCTAAATACAGGCTCATGGTCTCAGAGGAAAACCGAGAAGCTATTAAATTAACTTAAAGCAAGTTTTATAGTGTAAATTATTGAGTTTATACAACATTTCCCTACTGGTTTATGTCATAATGTGTGGTCCAATAATGCAACAACAAGTGCCTAGAAACAATAGTTCTGATAGTAAAAAATCATTTTTTTAAAATTAACAAATCTCTAACATAAAGCATTTCACACACTGAACTGAAAGCTGATCTATTTCTCATAGTCTCTACCACCAATTACTGTCAACAAGCCAGTTCACCCCCTCCCTCCCAAGCCTGGAGTGCCCCTCTAGACCCTTACCAGAGAGCTAATTAGATAACACTGTAGGTCTATGATTTGGGATAAATGGGTTGTCACAGTGGCTGTGAATTGAAGTCTCTGCTCTCTTTCTTGAAGCAAACATCAGAATATTAACCAAAGGAGTCATGGGCTTAGTCTGAAGAGGTCTACCTACACTACTCATTTATTCTCAGCTTAAGAGTTGACCTTGTTCCTCCTTTAAGAACTGCTTTCCCCAAGATCTTTCCCCAAGGGCGTTTTTACCTTTTTTCTTGGAATCCCATTTTATCTGCTCATCTCATCTTCCAAAAAGGATGATGTTCCTGCATTTAATAACAAACATATTTCCTATTTTTTCCCTCAAAATTGTCAATGCATGAGAAAATGATACAATATCGGATCTTTGACTAGCATATTAAAATTCACTTACTCATTTCTTTGAAAATATTAGCAAATACTTCCAGGTGCTCAGCACTTGGGAGAATGAAAACATTGCAAACCAGATATAGATTCTTACAAGACTCTATGGAAACATCATTCTCCCTCCTTCCAAGCAGAAACCCACATGACCATGGGAGCTCCACAGCACAGTCCAGGAGACTTCAGAACCTGGATGATCTGCCCCCGTGTTCAAGGGTTTCATTAGCTTTGGTCGAAAGAAGAAATTAGCAGTCAACCTTTTATCCTTCCTTTTTTCCACAACAAAGTTCTGCGTATCAAATGACACAGGACTCTTGAAGCAATTTTTGATGAATGGATGAACATGATTCAACATTAGTACAGTTGGACTTGGAATCTAATTCGTGTTGACAAATAGAGATGGAGGAAGTATCAGAAAGCATCCCTATTTCACCTATAATGTCCCACAACTTCTCATTTATTTATTTATTTATTTATTTATTTATTTTTAAAGATTTTATTTATTTATTTGTCAGAGAGAGAGAGAGAGCACAAGCAGGCAGAACAGCTGGCAGCGGCAGAAGCAGGCTCCCCTCTGAACAAGGAGCCTGATGTGGGGCTCGATCCCAGGATCCTGGGTTCATGATCTGAGCTAAAGGCAAAGCTTAACCTACTGAGCCACTCAGGCATCCCCCACAACTTCTCTTTTCATGTCTGATTTGTAAACTAGTCCAGAGAAAGACGAATTTCACCTAAAATATATTTATTATCAAATGCTATGCAAGTCACATTTGTGTTTGTGAGAGAAAGAGAAGCCAAGTTTTGAAAATTAAATCTAGGCAACAAATATCCATATCCCTTTCCAATTCAATACTGGTAACATTTGTTAATACTTACTTCTAATCATGCAGTTCAAATAATCACAAATATTTTTCCCTTGGAGATCATTTTACTGAAAATCCCTATTTTAACATATTACATTTATTTGTACTGTACTGTTTTCTGGCTTAAGCAAGACAGAGCAGAGAAAGTCTAATTAAGGAAATTAGGCTCTGACTATTTAATTCTGAGATAAAGATGTTTATTTACTTATTTAGGCAACAGTGAATATAAAGAAAGAATCATCACATTCGTGTCAGACACATATACTAAGCACTGCTGTGGAGTCTCTGAATAATGTTCCTTTTTTCATTTTTCTTTTCTCCAGTATTTTAGAACTTCAGACTTGTTCATATTCCGTTTTATGGTTGGTGAGAAGGAGCATATTTTAAATTAAATTATTAAATGTGATTTAAAGAAGATCAGTTTTAAGAACCAGAAATAGATTTCATTTATATGAACTCAGTGAATTAAATCTGTTGTTATATCTGTTTATCTGGGTGCAGTTTTACTGGCATCTAAAAAACAGAATTTTACTTTGGTATTTTACTCTATTTATACATAGGGCTAATATGGCAAATTGAACTGACCATATGCAGTCTGATATACGTAGACTCACTAAAAAAATGTGCCAAATTTCACTTCCCTTTGTGGGGGAAAAGAATTGTGCTTTGGAAAAAAAATTACCTATCATAGCACTGCAATGATGGGAAATGGGGACTTTTGAAGTTAATAATATAGAATTAGAGTTATTTATTTAATTGGTTCCAGTCTACTGCAGTGTTTAACAAGCTCAGATAAATGGACTAATCTTTCACAATTAGTCTATTAAAGTCTGGTTATTTTTAAAACTTATATCAGTTGCAATCAGAGGGTTTCCTAAGGCATAAATTGTCTAGCACCTTTATGCTTTGAGGACATTTAACTTGCTGTTGGGCTATTTGCTCTATGAACTTTGTTTGTTTTAGCATAAGGAATTCCAGAATCATAACAGACGTCTGAAAAACCCCAGATGGCTTCAGTTAATAAAATACATTAATCAGTTATTAGTGACTAAAAAGGATCCCCAATTCCTATTTAATAAGTGTTTCCTATTTTTCACTGTGTAAGCAGAGACAGTGTAAGACTTAGTGCAGTGATAACTTGGATAATCGACATCAAATGCAGCATATCTCCTTTTGCTTTGGGGACGCTGCATCATAATAAACTTATCCTAAATATGGGAGGTACATTTATTTAATCCCAAGTGGAATCACTTTACCCTTTTATAATCTTCTAGAACTTCTCGAAGGAATAAAGAACATTTATTACTCTTCGTAGCTGAAAATGTAACATTTTCCTATTATATAGTCAATCACAACCAATTTTATAAAATGAACGGATGGAAATAATTGGCACACTGTAACCTCAGGGTCAGAAGTAATAACCAAATATGTTTTTCAGCAGAGATGAAAAACTCAAAGCATAGATTTAATGACTTGTGATCTCCTAATTGATCCCTAGCCCTTTCCTTTACCTACCAAGGTTCTTTGACCTCTGACCAGCACAGTTTCTTACTCAGCTCAGTTTTAGGTGGCCTCTGAAGTTATGCCCATTTGTTTGGGTTTCTTCTCCCGCCCATGTGTGAACACTTTTTAACATGTGTGCTTGTAGCATTGTTCACTAAGTTTCAAAATTAGCCTCTCCTTATTCTGATTGCCCGGCAAACAATCATTTGAAAATTAAATCAATTGGTTTTATAATTTGATCACATTAACTCTATTGGTTAAAAATTATATTGATGCTCCTACATTAGAGTCTCTTCAAAACTAAAGTGTGTGAACATATAAAAGAAATATTCAAAATGTCTGCTAATTCTGTGGTTGATTTCAATGGTGACAATTTTAAAGTAAGAAATGTATTGTCTACTAACCATCTAAGAGCAAGAATAATTCAGAGTTTGTGTGTGCTTCAATTTATTTAAAGGATAATAATAATTGAAATTAAGGGAAATGACAGAAGTGTAGAAAAAGAGAACAGGATATATTATATTTTCAATTACGAAACATTTAAAAATTTAAATATTTGACATTTAAATTTAAATGGGCATTCAAATGGAAGACTTCTGATGCAATATGATGAATTAAATTACGTTTAAATGGAAAAAATAATTAAATAACAGTAAGATTAACTGTAATAATAAAACTACATAACCAAATAAAATGACTTAATTTTTTGAAGATTTTATTTATTTGAGAGAGAGAGAAAGAGTGTGAGTGGGGTGGGGGGAGAGGAAGGAGAAAGACAAGTGGACTCACAGGGCTCAATCTCATGACCCTGAGTTCATGACCTGAGCTGAAATCAAAAGTTGGATGCTCAATCAAATGAGCCACCCTGGTGCCCCAAAATGAAATAAAATCTAAATAAAATGAAATTAACCTCTCAAGACAAAGCATATGCTGCCATATCTGGTGTCTTTTCTAGCACCATGCATGGTTGGTCTAGAACTTAATCTCCAGTGTACCTGCAGGGGCTCCACCAAATCATGGCTCCCATCAGGTAAGGCTTGGGGGCCCAAGCACCTGGGAAACAATTATAAAACAGTCAAGTTTCTATAAAGACAGCAAAGATGATTCCTTAAGACTACTCTTTAATGATGTTGTTAAATCCCCAAAGTCGCCTGAATAAAATTCCCTGAGGGAAATAAACATGATCAACCACATAATGAAGGCCAACAACTGGAAATCTGAGAAGGAATGTCAACACACAGAAGATAAAGTGCTAGGAATTACCAGGTAACAGATATTATACTCAAAGGAAAAAGAACAAATATATTGTAGTTGAAGAGGGAGAAGTATTTGGAAGAGAGTTAATGGTCAAAGGAGGTCGTGTTCTGATAAGCCACAAAAAGAATACCCATATTTGAAAACAGAAGTGCACCCATATAAAGTGATTAGAAGCCAATGTATCAACATGCCAGGAGTAACTGATACTGGGTGGTGTTTGCTTCAGTGATTATTCTTTCTTTATTCCTAATTAGTCTCAGTAAATATGTAGTTAATGAGGAGATAGCAATTGAAATGTTAGAGGCCTCCTATTATATCTAGAGAACAAATAAGTCATAAAACCTTTTTATTTATGATAGGAGATTGGGATAAGTACCAAGGATATTTTATAATATGCCAACACATATTAAATATATAATATTTCACATTCCACTTCCCTTTTAAGAAAATGAGTAGTGAATGTTTATTTTTTGGCATTGCTTTGACTAGAGAGTGGAATTTCTGTATTTTTCTTGTGAGCTAAGCACTGTGAAGGTACCACAGTTCTTATTTTGTACATGTAGCAGGAACATGTTATAACTTCTGAAGAAACAGAATTAGTAACAGCAGTGTCTAGTTTGCTATCTGGCAATTTACCACTTATAAATTATAATGGCATAACCTTTTAAAGTAATTAACAGTATGCCTTTCTGTGTTTTCTCTGTGATAAATTGTTGACTTTTTCAGCTTTAAAATATGGATAACATCACTGTTACAACCATGAAGTTTGTTCATTTATTTGTCTGATAAAAAGAGACTTGGATAAAAGGTTGCAAAAGCACATATTAACTTCCCAAATACCTCTCTACCTTCAGGAAAGAAAATCTTAGGGGCACCTGAGTGGGGCAGTCAGTGAAGCCTCTGCCTTCAACCCAGGGTCCTGGGATCGAGCCCTGTGTTGGGCTCCCGGATCAGTGGGGAGTCTGCTTCTCCCTCTGCCTCCCCCTAGCTTGTGTTTTCTCTCTCGTTCACTCTCTCTCTCTCTGTGTCAAATAAATAAATAAAATCTTTTTTTAGGAAAAGGGGAAGAAAATCTTAGGAAACAGACATTCCACTTTGCTAGGGCCTATGGAATTCTTTCATATCCAATCCTTTCCTTTTTTGAGAAAATCTGTATTAAAAATATAGACTCTCTACATTACAGGGTTTTTAATGTGATTTTTATCATTATGTTAAAATACTGTTATTCTCATAGGAAAATTACAGAGGTTTCAAATTAGTAACTACATGCAATTTTACAAAAATTTTATTATCATTATTTGATAAAGCCTACCTGTGCAAGACAGATAGACGATTGGCTGTTTACTCTGTTGCTACCATTAAGTAAACCAGAGACTGGATAGTTTACATGCTCTAGTTCACAAGGCTAAATATTTTTAAGTGTCAGAACTATAACTGGGTTATAGTTATAGTTCTTCTTCAGAGCCAGAAGAACGTAATTCTCACAGTGCAGTCCTTAGAACATTACCTGGAGGAGATTATAATACGTATTCTGATTAACTATGGTATTGAAATAATTGTGGAAAAATATTTCCACTAGTTCACCTCCTACTGAACATCCCTAGAGAGCCACTACAATAAAAACACACACCTATGCACACATGATCTTTCCACCTTGACTAGCTTAGAACTTTAAAAGCTTACTTATCAAGGAAGTCATTTTGGTTGAGCATCTTGGAATTAGTTTTCCAAACCAGGATAAGAAAATAAGTCAGGACTAAATCATGAATCCTTGTAATGAAATCTATTAGTATTAATATCTATGTTGTTTAAGCAAGGTATGGACAATTAAGTACTAAATTCACCCAATTATGTATCAAATTGCAAAGCATAAATTTATGCCTGAAAGATGAAGAATGAATCTAATGAAATTAAGTAATAATTTAAGGTATAACATAATGATATGTCATGGCTATTACCAAATATTGATTATAGAGACATACCATATTTTCTTAGAAAATGAGTACAAAAACATATTGTAATACATACTTAAAAAGAATGGCATATATTTTGTGCATCTAAAAATAACAAACGTTTACAGTAGAAATCTTAAAAAAATGAATACAATTTAAATATCAAAACTACCATTATTAGTTCTTTGGAATATTCCCTTGTTATCTAAACACATGCATGTGCACACACACAGTTGTGCACATGCACACATTTAATCATTCATTTACTATAGTAAATATATGGTGTCATTCTCATTGCCTAACTAATCTGTTCAGCCAATATTTGTAATGTAGCCATGTAGTCCAATGTACTATATACCTAAGTACATATATATAAAGTACATAGTATATGTTCCATCAAGGGTTAGTATTTCCCTCAAGTTATTTTTTGAGACATTACTTGGTGAAATTACAATATATAGGCCCTTTATTTTCTACTCTGCCTTTTATAATATTTTATAATATAAGCATTTTCTGAAGTCAATATGTCTCTGTCATATTTCATTACTAGGATGGGTCAAAATTACTACTCTCTGAAGGCTGGACACATTTACAGTATTTGCTACTTTGGCTGTGAGGAACTGAATAAAAGTATGGCTCCCAAATTCTTGCCTCCTCTCCACTACCCCTTCAAATATTTCAGCGCCTTTCCATTTCCCCAGAGTCAGGACCTCACTTCTATGTCCCCAAAGGTCACATGTGACCAGACCCTGACTATTCTCAGCATTGCTCCTTGGTTTTTGTTCAGATTACCAAAAACGCAGGGGCGCCTGGATGGCACAGCGGTTAAGCGTCTGCCTTCGGCTCAGGGTGTGGTCCCGGCATTGTGGGATCGAGCCCCACATCAGGCTCCTCTGCTATGAGCCTGCTTCTTCCTCTCCCACTCCCCCTGCTTGTGTTCCCTCTCTCGCTGGCTGTCTCTATCTCTATCAAATAAATAAATAAAATCTTTAAAAAAAAAAAAAAAGATTACCAAAAACACTCAATTTTCACTCCTCAGGATCTTTAAGTCAGGTTTCTCTCTGCATAGAATGACCTCCCCACAATTCTCTACATAACCATCTCCTTTTCTGTTTTGATCCTCAGTTTAAATGTACTGAAACACAAAGGACATAGAGAGTGGAAAAATGGGTAAGCATTTAATGAGCTGGTGCTATGTTAAACTCACATGCTCCAGCCACACCCAGAGTCCCACTCTTCCTATTGAACCATGAACATTTGAAACATAGGGCTGAGTTTCCTTCTCTGTCTCTCAGATAATAAATTATGGCAGGCATACAACATAGATTTCAGAGACAAATGAGTGTTTGAATGAATGGGTGAATGAATGAATGAATCCTGAAGTATTTGTAGAGGGAAACTGTTTTCATACAGTCTTCAAATATATGATAAAAAACGAATCTAGTCAAGGAAAAGAGCAACTACATAGCACTGTAATCATGAAAGTAAAAAATAGTGATACATGTTTAGGGAACAACGCCTTTTAGTGGTCTGTCTTCTTCAACACATGGATTTTTCTTTAATATTTTTATGTGTAATGTTCAACAATGTTATAATGTTAAAATATTTATTTCTTAGAATACCTTAATGATCAGAATTTTTTGATAAAAGAAAATACAGTTAAGAAAATACTACAGAAATAATTAAGAAAACCTCCTGGTTAAGGGACAACGTGCTAAACAAAATTTAGTTTCCATTGATCTTTTGGTTCCATCACATTTCTTTAAAACTTTCTGAAGGAAATCAATAGCATATCAAGTACACAGGGATACTTGATAGTTTAATTTCAGAAGAACCACAAATCAATAATTTATTAGTTTACAGACTTTAAAAATTTCAATAAAAACAACAGGCTCTGCATAATGTCTTCTTAAAGTATCATCAGTGGTTTCACCATGTCAAAACAACCTCACTGTTTTTGTCAGTTATATAGAAATCTCTCTGTATGTCTTCCTCTAGCTTTGTCCATGTGTGTGCAAGGTAGAATGACGGCTGAGAGAAATAGAATTTATAAATTGCTCTAGGGTATGATTTGGTTGGACCTAACCTGATTTTTAAAATTGGCCAAGTTCAGTTTTCTATATTTGAAAAACGCTAAGCATTAAGGGTTTTTAGTTTAATTTTATTTAAATCAAATAGTATTTCTTTTATAACCCAGTTTTTGTGGGAATAGAAGGTATGAGAATATGCCAAAACAAGATTGTCATTAATATACTTAGTGAAAAGTACAAACTTGAATACCTATTATTACCTTTCATTCAAAAAAAGAAATCGGCTTTACTTAAAAGCCAGTTGAAAATTTAAAAAACATACCACATTTTTGTAATTGAAATTTTAAAAATTATGTCTTTGAGAATATACTAAGTTTTCCTTCTCCTAAACTTTCATGAAAACAGCCGTGGAAATAGAGAAGAAATTAGAACACACCGTAGAAGAATAATGTCTACAAATGACAGATAACATGATGCCAGAATCTAAGTGCGATTTTCCCAAGCTACGATGCACTGGAAACCAAGGTTAGCAGGGTTGCACGTGTTTTGGTTTACAACTAGATGGTCCTTCAAAAAATAAAGGGTAAAAGTAGGACAGAAGTGAGAGAGGGAGAGACGTAAGAAGGAGGGAAGGAAACAGATGGAAAATAAATGTATTTCCCATCTTCCTTTGGAAAAGGGAGAGGGGGCACAGGCCTCTTAGGGGAGAAGAAATGCTTTCTTAGCAATAAAGAATGGACAAGAATGGACCTTTAATGGAACAGATGGAAGCTATGATAGTTTGTGACGAGGTTTTTCAGGGGATGAGGTCAACATCTAGTCTCCTCGCCTGTGACAAGTACAATCTTCCTGGTCATGAAACTCCCAGTGAGAACTGATGACAATCAAGTTCCTTTCAGAGAATGTATCTTCAGGCAGGTAAGAGAGGTTCAGAGAAATCCTGTCCCTGAATCTGCCGTTTCAATTGCCTACAGCTCAAATTAATCAATAGATCTAAGGGACATAATTGGGGGAAGCATATTCTGCTACCCCTCACATGCACCCCAATTTTCATAGATACTGCCAAACTGCATGCCATGGGGTCATAATGTAGGCACATGCTTGCTTCAACACTGTTATTACACTTTTAGATTTTTGATAATCTGGTGAGGAAAATTATAAGTGAGTGTGGCTTAATTTGTGTTATTCTTATGAGTAAGTCTGATATTCTTTTTCAGTACATAAGGGTAATTTGTATTATTTTTGTGTTTGTGAGCTTGCAGCATTTACTACTTAATTCCATCGGGTAGCTGATCTTTTTTATACATTAACAGGAAATGTATGTATCTCGGGGAGTTTGGTCTTCTGATGTTGATATCAGATGAAAATAGATTTTCCCAATTTGCCACTTGTTTTTTTGACTTTGCCTTTGGTGAGGTTTTTTTTTTTTTTTCCCCTCCCTATAAAGAATTTTAAAATTTGTAAGTAATTGTATTTTTCAATCTTTGTATTTCATGACTTCTCAGGTAAACCACAGGAGAAAGGTCTTTTCTCCCACATATTTAGTACTTCGATGATTTTAATTTTTTTGACATTTACATTTTTGATCCATTAACAGTTGTCTAAACAATTTGTTTAAGGTGGGAAATACAGATCAAAGTTCACTTTTTGCTCCCACCAGAAGGCTGTACAATGGTATGTGGACCACGTATGAAATTCTCCAGCTCTCCCCATTCCAACACACTCATGTAACAAGGCAACTAACACTGTCCAGTATTTATTATCTCCAGATTACTGGTATGTCCCACTGTTCTAGTTTCCTATATCCATACCAGAATCATGAAATTGTATGTTTATAAGTCTATACAATATGTTTCCATTTCTGTTAGTTGTAGTAACTACTCGCTATTGTTTTTTGGAGTTTCATATGTATTTTTTATTTGTTCATTTTCTTATGTATAAGCTTTAAAACCAAACAGTTTGGGGCACCTGGGTGATTCAGTTGTTAAGTGTCTGCCTTTGGCTCGGGTCATGCTCCCCGAGTCCTGGGATCAAGCCCTGGGTGGGGCTCCCTGCTCAGCAGGGGAGTCTGCTTCTCCCTCTGCCTCTCCTGCTCCCCCTGCTTGTGCTCTCTCTGTCAAATAAATAAATAGATAAATATTTATATAAAACATTTTGGTTAAAAAGAAATCCTGTTAATATTTTCATCAGGATTTTATTAAATTTATAACATAACTAAAGGAAAAAGTATTTCATGATGTTGAAAGTCTTCCCGTCCAGCATTACAATGAGCCACTTCCCTTGTTTCATGTATCTCTTGTGTTAATAAAAAACATTTAAAATTGTACTTCATCTAGGTCTTGGACATTTCTCAATTTCATGCTTATTTTATATCAAAATGTGTAGGTATTTTGTTCTTTGATATATATGCATTTGTGTGTATTATGTATGTATAACTATAATATATACACTTAGATTTTTCCTTTTTAAAGATTTTATTTATTTATTTGACAGAGAGAGAGTGAGAGAGCGCAAGCAAGGGGAGCGGCAGAGGGATGGGGAGAAGCAGGCTCTCCACTAAGCAGGGAGCCCGATGAAGGGCTCAATGCCAGGACCCTGGGATCATGACCTGAGTTAAAGGCAGATGCTTAATTGGCTGAACCACCCAGGCAGCCCTACACTTAGATATTTCAATATAAAATACAACATACATATTGAAGATTATATGAAATATTAATGGACAGTTAAATGCATTGCTAAACATTGAACACCTAGATGAATGCCACCCAAATGAAGAAACACTACAGCTATATTTGTAGAGTCCCATAACTGTAGTTAATTTATTTGAATTGCTGTATGCTATGCATTTTGTGAATGGACCACAATTTTGAGGATGACCATTTAAAAAGTTTCCAAAATATTGAGCTATTATAAGCCGGGCTTCTATCAATGTTGTTATACAACATTCCAGTAAACACTTGCACAAACCTTTCCAATGTCGATATCTGGGAATGCATTACTACCTTGTAGGGTACAGGCAGCTTCAAATTTATTGGATAAGTCTAGACTATTTTCCAAAATTTCTGTCACTATGTGAGATCTCAAATTTGAACTATCTATCTGGGTGTTTATTTGCAGGTACTCTTGAGTTCAAAACACTTCAACTCTGATAAATCCCACACTGACTCATTCCCTTTTCTCTCAGATGTGAACCTTCTACACTGCTTCCTCTCTCAATCATCAAAGTCAGTGGCCTCAGAATGAATACTGACTCTGCCTTCCATTCACTGCCTTTATCAGCACTCTGCTGATTTCCCTTCTCTACATCTCTCAGATGTATTCATTTATTTCCATATCAGTGACTAAGCCCCTGATTTAAGCTTCTGTCTTCAAGTGACTAATCCTATCCTGTGAGACCTCTGGTGGTCTCCAAAGAGTTCCTACCATACCCTTTCTTACCAACCCCTCGTCTTCTTCACAAGCGATCTATTCAAAACCCAAGTTTAATTGTATTGTACTTCACATGAAAGATAATTGCTCAGAGGAAAAAAGCAAATCCTTAGCATGGCTTTCAAGGGCAGCATGATCTAGTCTCCAGTAAACCCTCCGTCTTCACCTCATAAACTCTCTTCCTCTGTCTCTGCTGTCAAGTCTCCCAGTTTAACTTTAATGTTTCAGACTTTTAATACTCCCCCATCCTCAAGGCATCTCATGTTCTATTCTTTTTTCCCAGAATGCTTTTCCACCTTTTATCTATTTACCTCTCATATATCCTTCCTCATCATCTCAACTCTCACTTCCCAACTAAGTTCTCCCTCTCTCCTTCCCCAAGACTAGATCTGGGTGCCCTTATATCTATACTTTTATCTATACTTTGTACTTAAACACCTTTAAATGTGTACTTACTTTGTATTTATGTCTGTAATTGTTTGAGATGATATTACAAATCACATATATACAGGTTTCTAAATAAATATTTTTCCTTATTGCATAGGATATTTTATACTTCACAAAGGAGCTCTATTAGAATTTAGATACAGGTTTCATCCTATCACTCCTTTGCATACGAATGAAAGACATTAAGTAAAATAAATGTGTCTGTTATTAACTTCATATTTGGAGTCCAAGTCTTCTTAGTCACTATCCAACTCAGAATTGTTAACATATTTTTTGACACAGTACGGTGCCAGTTGCCATCAAGAGCACTGGCGATGCAGCATTTCTTAAGAGTGCTCCATTATTGTCTTTTCTTCAACGTCAGCAGGAAATTCCTGACAAATTGATGTTTGATACCTTAACAATAGTCCTATTTGACACATAAATCTGTCATGCTGGATCCATGTTGCTTCGAATTTTTTTCATCTATTCCGACCATTTGGCAATTTATCCTGACATCAAATCCACTGCTTGTTGTGCTACATTCAATCCTAATTCAAGAAAAATGCAGGAGAGCATCAAACTTTTGGATCTCTTACTTCCTTAGGTCTCATAAAGCACATTCTTGTTACTTTGCGAGAAAACATGGAATTATAGACATTCTTCCAGTGACAAATATGTTGTTCACTGAAACCAAATTTACTTTCTGCTGTTTGAGTTCCATTCTTTTCTGTGACATAATATCTTTTTGTTTTATTGCTGATTCATGAGATAATCTTCTAAAACACATTTTAATTGACAATTAGATTCCCCCATGTGGACCTAAAAACACACAACTAAATTAAAAGTGAGGAAACTCTAACAAACTGTAACCCACCTATATCCTTGCAAAAATTAACTTCTATCTGTGGACTGGTTGATGACAATTTTAAGTCGTATTCGGAGCAGGTATATCCAATGTGAAAATGTATACACTATGGTATTTTTGAATCTATACTTGTCAGGCTCACACCAGCACTAGAAAATAAACCTGAAGGATTAAGGAATGAGTAGGTAAGGAAAACTTGGCAAGTAAAGCAAACGATTAAGATGAAACACAGAATGATTCAGCTTGGTTTTAATTCCCTTTATTTTTATGTGGCTTATATGCAAATCTCTTTTAAATGAACACTTACTGATTTATAATCCAGATATAAGTGTTCTTAAGTGGTTGTAAGTACATTTCAAACTCCCCAAATCACTGCAAAGATTATCAGCTATCTTCCATCATCCACTAGTGAGAGACTAGGTGTTGTGTGGGTTCCTTTACCCACCAGTGTCCTTCTTTGGTGAGCAATGGCTGGAGTAGATGAAGTCTCTCTTTCCAGATCCCCAACGCTCATGATTTCCCTTCGGAGATCCTATGTCTTGCCAAGAGTGCCAATAAATTTTTTTTTTAAAGAAAAAGAAGAAGAAAGCTAAGCAATTCACACAAAATACATCAATGCTCATTCCAAAAATTCTTTCCCTTTAGTAATAATGTCAAAAATTCTAAAATGAAGAAATCAAGTTCACTATGACAAAACCTCTCAGTACACAACTATGCAAATAGCGGTCACCCATCATCAGCAAGAAGACGAGAATAGCAGCAGGACAGCCCCGTTAAGCTTCCGATCGAGACCATGAAGGCGGTTGAAGACGCAAGAGAAAACATGGATGCAGATGAAGATGCTCCCAGTGGCACTAAAAGATGCAGAGTGCAAAAATAAGCAGCTGCCGTGTGTCCCCTGACTTCAGGCAAGGGCTCCTGGAGGCCACTGAGAAGCACCAGTGAAAATTTTTGCCATAGTTTCAGCTTTCTCTAAATACTTTCGCTCACTCTTTAACCACATCTATCAAAATGGCCAGTACAGCATGAGTGCAATTCCATGTTGAGTGATTTTCAAGATTGGTGGAGATAATATTTAAGAAAATTTTGAATAATTAAGTAACTTCATGTCCAATCACATATTGAAACATCTTAGAAACCTAAACTATTTAAAACAATTTGCCATTTATGCAAACCTTTCTAGGTAGATGCATAGACTATAATAAATAGAAGAAAGACCCTGGCCTATATTTGAACTTGAAATTTGGAAAAGAAAAACACCTAAGAGTGTGGAAATAAAACTGAAAAAAAAAAATGGACAAGTTGGAGAAAAATAATCCAGTTAGGGCTTTACAGCACCATTTATGCCAAATAACTTTGCAAATCAACAAAATAGTAAAGTGTAAAAAAGATTTTAAAAGAAATATTGGAACACGAAAGGAAAAATAATCCTATCTTCAGAACATGATTTATCTTTTTTTTTAACCAAGGCAAATTTATTTAGATAATCTTCAACCTACTTTATAACTGTCTTTTTAAGTGATAGTTTTTTTGAGATAAGAAACACAAACGATAAAATTCACGTTTTAAAGGGTACAATTCAGTGATTTTCAGCATAATCACCAGTTGCACAACCATCATCACTAACTGTGCAATATTTTCATCATCCATTAGCAGACACTCTCCATGAGTCCTCCCTCCATACGCTGGTAATCATTAATTTACTTTTTATCTCCATGGATTTGTCTATTTTGGCCGTTTCACATAAATGGAATCATATAACATGTGGCTTTTTATGTCTCCCTTTTTTCACTTGGCATGAAATTTGCAAGATTCATCCACATGTCAGTGTTTAAAAGTATGCCATTCCTTTTTATGGTTGAGTACTGTTCTGTTACATGTATATCTCCAACTTGTTTGTCCATTCTTCAGTTAACAGGCAGTGGGTTTGTTTCTATTTTTGCCTATCACGAGTGAAGCTGCTATGGACATTCAAGTACACGTTTCTGGGTAGACATATATTTTGAATTTTCTTGGGTATATACTTACGGGTAGCATTGCTGGGTCATATGGTATCTCTAATTTTTTAAAAAATGCCAAACTGTTTGACAAAGCAGGTTCTGCACCATTTTACATTCTTACAAACAAGGCAGTGGATTATAATTTTTCCATATTCTCACTATTATTTATAATTGCTTCTCTTTTTTACTGTAACCCTCCTGGTGGGAGTGAAGTGATATCTCAATGGGGCTGTGATTTGTATTTCCCTCCTGACTAATGAATGAATATTGAGCATCTTTTTAGGTGATTACTAGCCATTTGTGTATCTTCTTAGGAAAATTATCTATTTCAAGAATCATTTGCCCATTTTTAAATGGGATACTTATCTTTTATATTTTTGAGTTGTAAGCGTTCTTCATATATTTCTATATTTGTCCCTTATCAGATATAATTTTCAAATATTTTCCCCATTCTCTAGGTTGTTTTTTCACTTTCTTGAGAGTGACCTTTGAAACACTTTTAACTTCCAATCTTGGCTTAAATGAGATAAAACACTTGAAAAATGGTTAGATCTTTGATAGAAAAATGGTAATTTACAAAACAATATGTACTGTATGAGTTACTTTTGGTGATAAAAATACATAAGTGTTTGCAAGGATACAAAATGATCCACGAGTGTTAACTGAGATGATCTCAACGGATGGAGGAAAAAAAGCTCCTTTTTGCCTCTTCATATTTTCTAACTTTCTGTCATGCTGATGTAGTTGCTTCTGTAATAATAAATGTTGTTTTAAGTAACAAGAAAACAAAAAATGATAAATATATATATTTATATAAATCGTTTATTACTTTATTTTACACAAACTTATTTGGTGCGGACTGTAGTTTAAATGTATTAAATGCAGGAAATCTTGTTGTAAGAATGTCCCAATATATTGGTAGAGCAAGAACCATAAGAGTATGGCTACATTCTAATGAGTTCCAAAACAGAGATATGGCGAAATATGTAGGAACAACTCTAGGAAAAAAATAACACTTATTACATAAAAGCAAAAAGTAAACATTTGATGGAATGAAATGTGAAAAAAAAATTAGTCATAGAAAGAATAAATTTTGGCACTTACCACCAAGTTTAATATATTCCTGCACATTAAAATACGTGTTGGTAGAAAAACACAAAGGAAAGGAGAAAACGTGGAGTGAATTGAAGCTGAGAAGAGAGATATGGACGCTGGAACACTGGTGCCCGTTTAGATGGAAAGAGTAGAAATCAAAACAGGCCGGTTATGGTAGCCCAAAGAAAGGGGATTGGTGTCAGTTAATAATGATTTTTCCATAAATGACAAGTGTTTGTTTGAGTTTATCGCTTTAAAGATCCAAGTGAGAAATGCTAAAAGGCACTTTCTAAGTTCTCAAAATTAAAAAGGGATCTGCACAGATTGCAGTTATATCATTGTGCTATGAAAAAAATGGGAATCTTATGTATAAAATATGTACAAAGAAGATATGTTCCACAAATGCCCATGAAGTCCAAAGCTGCCTAGAAGAATAACTGGATACGTGGAGCACATAAGCCTGGAAATGCGTTCTACTGTTATAAATACTCCCCCCCCCCCCAGATATTGGCACCTTACACCATACAGAGGTTTGAAAGACCTTGTATACAGAGTCAGATAAATATTTTCTGTTTTGGGGTCCATAGGGTCTCTTTCACAAATACTCAACTGTGCTGTTCTAACATGAACACAGCCAGTGAATGCCTAAAGGAACGGGCAGATCTGTTCTAATAACTCCTTATTTACAAAAACAGGTGGAGGGCCAGATTTCACTTATGAGAAGTAATTTGCTGACCCCTGCTCTAAGATCCTTTGTCATTCCTACTATGTATTTCTAAAGGTTAATTTTTCTCATCACTATGTCAGTATTTCCAATACAATTTGGAGAACATAACATTTATTCTGGTTCAAGGGTAGAAATAAATTTAAGAAAAACACACACACATGCACACATGCACACATGTACACAATGAAACAGTAAGTTACTGCACCTTAATTATAAAATAAAACTTACAGACTCAAAGGTCAAAATTCTTAAAAAGAAAAGAAGAGAAAAGAAACTCAGAATTCTTCTTTTGAAATAATTAAATCATTACCTAATGGGTTATAACCCATTTAGACATTTTTATGTGGTATTGTTCTCCACTACAAGTGCTTTGTTTTGTTGACCATTGTCTAAATGTTTAAAATTAATAGTATCTGTTTTTATCACTTTGCATAGCCAATTTTTAAAATAACTGAAAACACAGTTTTACAAATAGAGTATATGATTAATGGTGATTGAGGCAATACTAAAGTTCATACGAACCCACTTAACTAATGATGAATTACAGTTACATTAAAGTAGTATTATTACAAATATGTATATCTACATTTACGATTTTCTATTTATCTCTCTTTCCACAACATTTTCTATAAGGATTATGTAAGATGTCAAGATGCAGCCACCACTTAGCTTAATCAAGCCACCACAGCTGAGTAATTCAGGAAAAACATCATCTTAGAAGCAAGCATTGATGGGGCACCTGGGTGGCTCAGTCAGTTAAACAGCCAGCTCTTGGTTTCGGCTCAGGTCATGATCTCAGGGTCCTGAGATCAAGCCCCACGTCAGGTTCTGCTCTCAGCAAGGAGTCTGCTTGAGATTCCCTCTGCCCCTCCCTACCTCTCTCTCTCTATATCAAATAAATACATTTTTGGGGAAAAAAAAGAAGCAACCATTGATGTCAATGGGCAATAATTCATTTTTACTTATGCTTCACTGAAATATATAATATAGGTCAAATTTTGTGCATATTGCCAGGTACTGGAAAAATTAAATATAAAATTAAAATGAAGTTTGGACATTATTTCTTTATTTATAGTATTCATATTGTTGCATTTTCCGTGGAAATTCTCTAATGGGCTATATTGGAAAAGTATTAGTATCATGAAGATAAATATACACATTCCCCCATTTTTTATGTTATTTTGCATAAATTTTGTTAATATTTTTTCCATTTAAAAAATCATGATGAGCAAATCCTTAATAGCTACACATTGAGTACCTATATATGCCAGATGTTGTGCTGAGTTGGGAAGAGGAAGAGAGTAAAAGAGAAAAAAGGGTGCAAGAGAGAGAGGCTCATCAAGCCACAGAGATAGGATTCCTGTTTATGTCAACATTCTCCAGTTTCATTGCTGTCACGATTATTAACATTATTACGTTTGTAATTTGGCTCTCAGGGGCACCAAATTGGATTACTCATAATCTTTGGTTCAAAGTTATCATTATTAATGGTCCATTATGTTTTAATAAATCTTCACTGTATAATGGTATTGGAGAATTGTGGATTTTTTTTTTTTTTGAAAGAAGCTAGAAAACAAAACAGGGTCTCAGGGATAGCATTTGTGGGGAGGGAGACTTCAAAGACTACAAATCACAATTACTACTTTAATTAGAAGCAAGGTTTTGATTCTCCCCTAGCTCCCACCAGTTATTGAAAGTTCACAGAAATATAGCTAACCCAAATTTAATTAATGGGCAACAAAGAGATATTCACTAAAGGGGTGGCATCGTGATAAGTCAGACCCATTTATCAGCGTTCAGTAGGCATTGCTCATTGCCTATTAATGTTCTTTGACTTGCCATCTACTTCTAAAGAAGGCTTGAGGTGCTTTTTCCTAACACGTAGGCATGTTACTATGTTGAATAGTGTTTCTTTATTTCCTCTTGTAAAGAATTTTACCAGTGATGTAACAGTGACTGATTTTTTCTGATCTATTCCCTCAGTAATTTCGTTAGTGCTCCATTTCTGTGAATCACAGCCAAGTAATTAATCTTTTACCTAGGAGACAGCACTGGTGATGTTAATAAAACACAGGAACAAGAATACATTTATATAAGAGAAAGGACAGGAAAGATCTGTTTTAGGGTATTATTAAAAGAGGATGTTTTGGCAGGCATGAAGAGAAATAGAAGGCTGATATCAGTGTATGGAATATCTCATTACTGGTTAATAGCGGCGTACAGAAGTCATACGGGGAGCTGTGTTTGGCTCAGGAGAAATATTCTAATTTTTTTTTTTAAACACAGCAAAGATAAGACTGGAAAAGCATGTATTAGTTTGTAAATGCCATGTATTACCTTAATTTGGATGGCTTTTCAAGAGGTTGGAGGCATATTCCATGGACAGGACAGCACCTCTTTTTCCCCAAGATAACCATTATTTTAAGTAACCTCTGGTTAAGATGAAGGGATGCTGGCTTGCTCATTTCAATCAGAATGACTGGTTCAACGCGGAGAAAACTTTAGCAACCTGTGGGGTTTCAGCAGTCCAAAAAGTAGAGTGACTTTGTGAAAGTAATTGAGTTGCATATCCTGAAAGGATGGAAAGGAAATAAATGTTGGCATAATTCTTAGGCAACTTGTGTATATTTTAAAAACCTTGCATTAGTTTTGAAATGACAATTTTTGATCCATGTAAACCATTATCATGATAGAAACAGAGGCAGCGGCATGTCACATAGTTCCCCAACAAGCTTATTTCCTTCTAGAAATCAGTGCCAACACCATCTCCAGAGTTGAATGAAAACACAGAGTTTATAAAATTGATCACAGAAACATATACTTTACTAACATATATAAGCGATACCTCAAGATGCCAAAAGAGGTGGATAAGGAGAAAAAGCTTTATTTAGCTATCAAGATACTTGCCAAACCCAATTTTGTTCATTCATATATCATGAGGCTTCCCAAGAAATTACTGGAAACAGTTGTCTTATCTGCTATGTTTCTCCTTTCCAAATATATCTTAACTAGGAAACACCGATATATTTCCTCCTAGAAATGTGTTGTCTTTTTTTTCCTCTCCCCATTAAAATTTGCAATGTTCCAGATCTGCTGACTTTTTTCTGATATCCTTTAAACCTTACATGGAGGCTCCACACTGAGCTTTTCATAGAATTGTTCTGTAATTATTTTTGCCCGTAGAATGTCCTTGATCTTGATCTTGAAGCTATCGGATTGCACTTTTAACCTCCCTGATGGCCTTGTACTGGACGAGCATTAGACCAAGTTTGCAAAGTAGACCCAAGGAAGCTCTGCTAGGACCTAGAGATGTTGCCTGCCCTCTGGGTCTCGGTTCCTTATCCTTACCAAGGCAGAATGGAGCTAGGTGTTTTCCAAGGTACCTATAAGACCTAAAATTAGAATGTTCAATGCCTCTAATTTGAAATGTAAAACAAAATCTATCCAGTATAATATTTTCCCACACATCACTTTCATATTTAAAGTCCTGAGGTTCAAAAAAGAAATGTAAACTTGAAATGTTACTTTTTAATGTAATGGTCAAAATCACAATAGTTTATTTTTTTAAGTCATTTCTACATAGCTAATGTTTATGAAGAAAAAATTTTTTTTCACTAATGTTGCCATGAAACAAATCTACACTAAAAATAATTATTTCATGTAACCATAAAAAATAATGTCAGATGCAAGAGACTTAGGCTGTGTGTTCATCCAAGCTGATCTTTGAAAGAAATAAGATCAGCTACAGTGATGAATTTGGTAAGCAGATTATTATTTGATAAATGCAGGTCCATAACCCTCTTCCTCTCAGTTGTTCTAGCGAACGAGTTGTTTTCAAAGCATCTAATGACTTAATTCGATTCAGTTCTCCTTTATGATCTTTTAAAAATAAAATCTGATCTTGTGAATAAATCCAGAATCAATTAATTTTAAGTTAAAAATATAAACGCTTATGATCCATTTTCCTCATTTTCTGTCAGGGATAAATATCTGCTAAATCACACAGAAGAGATATTTACATCCTTTGTCAGAGATCTGGCAAAATGGTACCTTTGTTGTAATAGGGGATGTTAGGGAACAAGGGGCCTGGGAAACACTGGGAGATCTTGTGACAAGGGACACGGTTCCTGGAGGCTGCCAAAATCTCTATTTAGGTTCCAATGCACGGACACTAATCTTAATTGCAGTCTCAGCTACTGTGTCAGTGCAAGAAATGTTATCTCATTGATGGAAAAATGGCTGCCTAGTCTGAAGGTATTCAGACACCACGCTTTCAGAGATACTCACAATTTTCCAAACTAGCTTGTTCTTTTTCTAGTTAATTGTCCATACGCAAAGTTCACCAGTCCTCCAAGCTGCAATTCTTAGCCATTCTCTGTCAATTAGACCCAGATGGCAAAATTAAAGGCCCTTCACATTACGGCACAACAGTAATTTTAGTTCATCAAAGATCCTTACCCCATGCCGTTTTTTCACAATTAATATTTAAGTTCCTGTTGGGCAAGTGCTTTGTGAACAATGACATGTACTCTGGAGTGAGAGGATCCATCTTCTTGTCAAAGCTGATGGAGAAAAGAAAAGTAGTCTGCGGACATGATAATTACATAGTGCCTGAAAAGGTGGAAGGTGAGACACTACAGATGGGAGAGAAGATGAAAGAGGTTCTCATTGCCAGAGAGTTCTGAGAACAACGGAGAACTAGCATCCCAACTGCAGTGCCCGCCCCATGTTAAAGAAAGGAAGAAAGAACTGTGGGGTTTGGTTCGATTTTTCAATAAAATTCATAGCAAATACAGACACAATTTAGAGAATGGAAGCTATTGAAGAACCAGAAATGGTTCTCTAGGTCTCTCCCTTCACACACACACACACACACACACACACACACACACACACACACACATTTATCAGTTAAGATTTTAAGAAGCAGAGGCCTTGGACATAGACATTTCACATAATCATTCTCAATTAGTTATTGTTTCTGAAGCGGAGGAAAAGAAAGTTTCCAGTTGCTAGAAAAGATATTCATTAATTGACCGGGAGGCATTTTTCATAAGTTTAAATTATAACAACATGTATATTAATTAGTAATATTATGTTGGATTTATAGATGAGAGAGCAGCCAGCAAAATATTTTATCTCAATTCATTCTTGTAACAAAAACAAATGGTTGGTTTTATCATCTCAATTTCAATTCAGGAAAAGGAGCTCCAAGGAAATTCAGTGACTGAAGATCCCACAGTGTCTAAGAGATGGTTTGGGGGTTTAAATAAGTCTTCCAGCACCAAGTTCAATGTTTTTTTCTCCCAAATCAAAACTACCTCCTAAAACCTTAAGGAAAGACCTTATTCTTTGTGCCTGCATAATATTCTGTTTCAGGGATGTTGAAAAGAGGGGATAATGGTCTTTGCAAGGCAAGGCAAATGAAATGCTATTTTATTCCACATTCTTCCCTGATTTTAATCCTAGATATAATGTGGCATTAACCACAACTTACAGAAAAAGTTAATAATCTTTGTTCAAGATAGTTAATTAGTATGATTAATGTAGCAAAGTCCAAAAATGAGTTATTTACTTATAAAATAAAAAGATATATGGCAGGGGCGCCTGGGTGGCACAGCGGTTGAGCGTCTGCCTTCGGCTCAGGGCGTGATCGCGGCGTTCTGGGATCGAGCCCCACATCAGGCTCCTCCGCTAGGAGCCTGCTTCTTCCTCTCCCACTCCCCTGCTGTGTTCCCTCTCTCGCTGGCTGTCTCTGTCTCTGTCGAATAAATAAATTAAAAAATCTTTAAAAAAAATGAAAAAATATTTTCAAAAAAAAAGATATATGGCAATTTTTCATACATTTTTGAAGAAAAGCCAAAAATTAAAAAAAAAAACAAGGAAAGACACATTTTGAATGAAATTTTATGTGAAAATAAAATTTATTTTGAAAAGAATTAAAACACAAAGCCAACAGAGATTCTTTTCCTATTCTTTCATGACTGATTTCTTTAGGAAATAAAAAATCAAGTTGACTTCGCCGTTTTTCAAAACTAAGTTTTTCTTGCTTAATGCATTAATATTAGCATAATAGTTTCTTCCTTAATAGATTGTCATAAAAATACTGATAGCAGTGGTGGTGGTGATGATGAGGGTAATGATGATAATGAAGTTAATAATAGTAATTAACAGCTTAACATAGGCCAAGATTTGTGCACAGAAATTCACGAATACCAGGCACCCTCACTACTACCATCCCCATGTAAATGAGCAGGTGCAAGGGTCAGAGACTGTTAATTAGAGGGGATGATATCCTTTACCCCCAGAAAGCCTCAGAGTTGAATTCAAGCCCTTCTGTCTGACTCTAGAGCTCCCCCTCTTCCTGAGAATCGAGTTGCACATACAATAGCAAGCAACTAAACAAACCCATCATTTTACCCAAGAATTGTAATTGAACTCGGATAATTAGGAAAAAGTTTGACTTTGCAAAAGCTTGAATCATTGCAGTTTTTCATGAAGGATTTTGCATTTAAATAGCAGAGATCTACCTTAATTTGCACAAAGCAAAGGACAGTCAAATATCTAAAGGAACAATGCTACCTATAACATAGGGAGTCATTTGTTATACTTCGGATTTGGAAAAATTTTATATGGATGTGAGCTTTGGGATACTTCAATATGTGACTCCTACAGACCCCAAACTGTGTCAGGATGAAGTGGGGAATTAACTAAATAAAAAAACTACTCTATATTAAAAATGTGTATAAAATTCTTGTAAGACTTCAAAGTCCTGCTAGCAAGTTACTACATACCAGGGTGTTGTTGATATGAGTAAAAAGCTAAGAAATAGAAAGGTTACTTGAATTATTTGCCTTCAGTCTTCTCTTTCTAGTGATTTTAGTGACTACTGTTTGTCATTCTACTTAGAAAGATATGACTTCCATAAGCTTTAGCATTTTCTCATCTCAACAAAGAACAAACAGCTGAGTTATTAGGTGTGTGATGCATGCCTCCAAGGGCTCTTTGATATCCTTTATAGCTTTTTATTTACTCATGAAAAGGATGGTGAAAGTCCTAACATGTTTGGGAGTGATCAGATGTTGGCTGCATCGCAGTTTTTCATTTCAGTTGGATCAATGACGTGTCCATGGGACGTAATTTTGAGACCCAGTGTACTCAGTGAGTTCATGCAATTCAAAGTTCAAAGTTCTAGGGTAATAGATCAATCACTGTGAAAAAATACAGAGTAAATGGTTAATGCCTGTTCTTAGGTCAATGCAAGATTAACTGACAGCAAAATGCTGAAAAAGTCCAATCATTTTAACATCCTCAGTCTCACTAAAATCTAAAATAAAGCGCCTATATTTGTAATGCAGTAAGTACAAAAGAAAAACAAAATCCCACACTAAAAAAAAAAAAATCTGTTAAATACTTAACAAAATAGAAAAGCCACATGTGATGGTTACTCTAAAATTACTTGATCTCATTCGTGGGAAGAACCTTAAAGTAAAGGGGAAATCTTTTTTTTTTTTTTTTTAAGATTTTTTATTTTTATTTATGTGACAGAGAGACAACCAGCGAGAGACGGAACACAGCAGGGGATTGAGAGACGAAGAAGCAGGCTCCCAGCGGAGGAGCCCGACGTGGGACTCGATCCCGGAACGCCGATATCACGCCCTGAGCCGAAGGCAGATGCTTTAACGACTGCGCCACCCAGGCGCCCCGGTAAAGGGGAAATCTTAACATGCATTTCCATCTTTAGGGTCTTCTATATTAGGGAAAGCATGGCTGGCCAATCAGTTTTCCCTGTAGACTAGAATACTCTAGACAGACATTTCACAAAGCTAATAAAGGACTGCAGGTGAAGTACATGCCGGAAATGTTTGTATGGGCTCAAAATACCCAAATTGGGGTCTGCAGACAGGGCAGCATCCCCCCAGTTTATTCCAACTGTGTCAAGATATTACAGACCAGTGTGCATCGGAAGAGAAAGCACTCAATGCATGGTCTTCCACCTCCAGCCCTAGGCGAGATGACATCACCGCCAGTACAATTTTGAAAACCACTAAGAAAGAAAGAAAAGGATTTGAAAAATCACTCCTGGATTTTATTATAATGTTTTAATCCATGTGGCTTAGGTTTGAATATTCTGAAAAATCGGCCATGTTATATGTAGCCTCATTATTTATTCCCGGCTACTTTCATTACTGCCTAGAAGGTGTTTCATCCACTGCTGGATTTTCAAAGACCAGTGCACTTTCTGCACGTAGAATGTGTCTATAGTTATATCCATAGCTATCTCTAAACACGTATATGAGATATAAAAATAGTATACAATATATTATAGTATTAAATATAAATTAAATATAAATATTTTATGTAGCTATGCCTACATAATAGCATCTATGAAATAATAGAAAAATATATAGATTAGTCTATCTAAATATACAGGCATATATCAAAAAATATACACACATATATATTGGTAAGTACAAAAATAGAGAAGAAGTCATGTAGGTAAGAATTTATGCTATTTTAAGAAAACATTCATTAATAAATTTAAAGAAGCACAAATCAATCAACAATTTAGTATTTGGAGGTCTAACATTTTAGCAAAAACAGAATAGTAGGAAGTTAATGAAAGTGGCTTCCCTAGTCCCTGGTTAAACCATTGCAGAAACAACTTGGCAACAATTATACCCAATGTGTAAAGGGTCATGTACCCTTCTATTCACTAATTGTCCTACCAGGTAACTGTTCTAAGAAAATATGATAAGAAGAGAAGCTTTATGTGCAGAGATGTTTGTCAGATCCTTGTTTATATTGCCAAGACTTAGAAATAATCTAAATAGCTAATTATATTACGAGTGTTTGGCATATTCCAGCGTATAAACCCAAATAATTAGTCACAGTGATTAAAGTAACAAAAATTAAAGTTGGTAGTGATATGAGAACATTGTAAATAAAATCTTAAAATATATATACATATGTATACATATATAATACAGAAAAACATATAAATCATTTGATATATAACTGTCAATAGCAAAACAGCGGGAGAAATATAAACAAGATATGGTTGTTTCTGGATAAAGATTAATGGGTAATTTTTTTGTTGTTGTTTTGTTCTGTTTTTGTTTTGTTTTGTTTTCCCTTTCAATCTACTCCAATTGCCCATATTTTCTATAATGGTATGAATTACTTATTTTATGGTAGCAACATATAATTTGAATTACATTGTTGTTAAAAGAAGATATATTTATCCAACAAATATTCATTATATCCTGTGTGCCAGGCAAGGTGAAGAAAAACCCCACATGGGTTCTTGGCCTCCTGTATTTTATAGTTATGTACAATTCTAAGTTTAAGCCAATAATCATGCTGGCAGGTGAATGACATTCCAGAAACTCCCATTAATGTCAGGAATGGAAAGGCTGTGTGGATGGACCTTAAGTATCAGCACAGAGCAGGGGAAAGATGGGAACAGTGGTTCTATTGAGGTTGGGGTTCTATTGAGTTGTGGGGGGGAGCAGATCAAGCAGCAACTGGTAGGTTTCTGATCAGAGCTTTGTCTTTCACCCAAGAACAAGAGAAAATGTGGAGAAGGTCTAAGTAGAGGAATGATAGAGAATATTTTAAAAGGAATGAACTCCAGTGAGCGTTATTTTTCTAACCAGGTGGTGGCAGTGGGAATGTAGAGAAGTATATAAACATACACAATTTTGGGGAGGTAAAGTCAAACTGGTAATGGGTCAACTATGGGTGGTGAGGGGAACAAAGTGGTCAGACGTATTTACAGCTTGTACAGCTGCGAAGATTAAATTGATGCCTTTGAAAAATGATGCACGGATGAGAACCGGCTTGGGTGGGGTCGTGAGCTTGATTTTTTAATTTGTGGAACTTAAGGCACTTCTGTGATACCCATGTGCGTTCTGGGGAGACAGTGGCACATACAGGTATGGCCAAGGTTCCTTCCAAGCTAGAGCTGTGAAGCAGGGAGCTGTTAGACAGTGTGCAGTCTGCGGTGGGGGAGATTACCTAGGGAGGGACTCATCGAGTAAGAAGAAACGCATTGGGACGTCGTGGCAAGGTAACATGCAAGCCTGAGAGCAAGGACATTGGTGAGGCTGTTAACTGGGCTGAGAGCAATCTAGCTGGTTGGATAAGGAGGAAAGTTCAGTAAGAACAGGGTGAAGATAAGCTGGGGAGGACAAAAGAGAGATCCTCCATTATTTACAGCGTGGAGAAATTTGTCCGTGAAGAGAAGGAAAAACACAGGATGGAGGGTAGAAGGAAAACGTGGGTAATAGAATAGATGTCCGCAGTTCAGGGGCCCACATCCTGGGAGCTGGCGCTGTTTCTGCATTCAGAAATATCTGGTCTTAGAAAAGCAATACAGAGCACGTGCTCTGTCATGGACCATTCTCGCAGGTAAACCCAAACGGCACAGCTTCACCTCAGCCAGACTCTCAATCACACCTGGCCCGTTGTAATTAAAATAAACGTGCTCTCTTTTACTTCACCTCTAACATCTCTAATTAAAGAGCCCACATTCAGAGAGAGGTGTGTGTGATCACACTGGGGGCCTGGTACCCTGGTCTTGCTGCTGACTGCCCACTGCCCACGGAGGCCCAGTGAAGGCAAGGCCATGACACCACGCCCGGAGTTGCTGGTGAGTGCCCAATCCATCAACACCCCTCCAGCTAACATCTGCCCTTCGCTGCCCTTTTACCCTCTCTTGGGACAGCTTCTCTGTTGAGCCTTCTCCTCAGAGCTGTGCCCTGACCCTACTAGGACTCCGAGCTACTGACATCTCTATTTCTCTCTCTCTTTTTTGTTTTTTGGCTTTTTTTTAAGGATTTTATTTATTTATTTGACAGAGACAGAGCCAGTGAGACAGGGAACACAAGCAGGGGGAGTGAGAGAGGAAGAAGCAGGCTCCCAGCAGAGGAGGAGCCTGATGTGGGGCTTGATCCCAGAATGCCGGGATCACGCCCTGAGCCGAAGGCAGACGCTTAATGACTGAGCCACCCAGGTGCCCCCCTCTTTTTTTTTTTAATATTAATATTGAGTTAGGGAATTTAGGCAAATAGTTATGACACATTACATTACTCTTTATTGTAGAAAAATATAATTCTCACCTTAAAAAAGCTACAGACTGATGATTTTTTTTACATCAAGACTAACATATAAATCAGAAAGTAATAAGACATCAGAAAGAAAAAATCCTTAAAAGTGATGTTAGGGATGTGCGTGGAGCCCTTTAAGAAGCTATGCTTGGGAGCCTGGTCAAAACGGGGCTGGGCAAACCAGCTGGCCCCTGGGTGTGTGCGGAGAGGTCAGTCGGGAAGGGCTGAGATTCACAGGTCACACTGGAATCAAATTAAGGAGAGCCGTAACCAAAGGCTGTGATGCTTGGTCTAATTGGACACTGTAAAATGGACTAAATATTGGTGTATGTGTGGCTTCTACGGGCAGAGAACCCACTCGGACATGATTCGGACTAAGCACCTGAGCCAGTGAGAACATCTGGAATGGCAAAAACTAGTCCTTGTTGGGAGGTTGGCTTCACGAGCCGTGCGTGTTTGTGTTTGAACTTATTTATTTATTATGGAACTTGACCTTACTCACTAATTAGCACCCAGTGGCAATTTCAATTGGGACTATACACAGATCATTCGAGGAAGTAATTTTAAAGGTATTAATTAAGCTCTAGAGAGAGATTCTCAAAAAATGCAAATGAACAAATTTTTTAAATTTCTCTGTATGCACTTGGCCACCTGCCTTCTTGTTTTGCCGCCTATTTTCACAGCCCTGACATATAGCAGTGAATATATTAACATAAAAAAGCATGTCTGTAACTCTGACATAGTGTATATTTTTTCTCCTGCAAAGCACTTTTTTTTTTCTTTTCGGTTCAGATGATTATATCTTTTTTTTTTCAAACTCAGCGTTTCTTTTAAAGTGTAAGGTTTATTTTCACACTTCTGATTGCCAGAGGAAGAGGAAAGAGAGTATCGCACATCAGGCATTCAAATCCAGACATTATGCAATCACAATGACAAGGATTAATAAAGATTAATTTGGTTCCCTCTTAAAAAGTCCTAGCACTTCAGCGGTACCATTGCTGGGCATGCGAGCCAAAGAATAATTATCATCTGCTTTTGAAATGTGCTTTTTTTGTTGTACAGCACGTTGCTGTCCATGTCGGCAGCTTGTTTTTATCAAAGCATTCTCAAGCTACTACTTTCCAGGAAGCTGCAGCTAGGTACGAGGATTTATGTGGCAAAGTTTTACATGTATCAGTGGGAAAATATCACCGTTCTTCAAATACCCACCCTGCCAGATTTCTTTTAATTATTCAGTTCGGTATTATTACTTGTATTTTAAAACAAAACATACAAATTATGTTAAGGAAGGCTTCGTAATGTGATTTCAGACTTTGTTTTTATTAAGAATCTTATCAAATAAGTTGAGTCTTCACAGGACTATGGTATCGGTTTTTGATTTTGTTTCCAGTACTTACTTAGAAGAACAATCAATTCAAACAACTTCTCATTCCTTACTTCCAAAGTGGCCATTTGAATCAACTGTCCAATTACTTGTTTTGTTGGGTTGAGTGCCTTTGAAAGTCCTAGTGTAAAGAGACTGATAATAATGGAAGAAAACAAGGAAGGATAAAAATGCCAACAGACACAAGAAAATTTTTTGGACTTCTCTTTAAAGAGATAGCTCCGTTCAGCACTTAATGGTTGAGGTTCCGTGACCCTCATTGGCCTGAGTAAAATAATTATCATTCAGCATTTCAAGATGGGGAGGAAAGGATGACCAGTATGTTCCCGATGATATGTGAGCTAACTTCTTAAAGCTACAGTGACAGTACCGCACACTGGGGGACTGAAATAACAGAAATGTATTGTCTCACAGCTCTGGACGCTAGTACCAAAATCAAGAATGTTAGAGGGTTGACTTCTTCTGAGGCTTGTGAGGAAACATTTGCTCCATGCTTCCTCCTAGCTTCTGGTAGCCTCAGCCATTCCTTGGCTTGTCGATGTCATTTTCACATCTTCCCTCTGTGCATGTTGTCTCTGTGTCCAAATTTCTCCTTTAATAGCAATACCAGTCATATTGGATTATGGCCCACCCTCATGACCTCACTTTTACTTCATTACCTCTATAAAGACCCTGATTCTTAATAATGTTATACTCTGAGACACTGGGGTTAGGATTTCAACATATCTTTTTGCGGAAACGAGGGGTTGGGCAGCAAAATTCAACCCTTAACAATATGTTGCCTTTGACATTGGTAGGTGGGTTTATGGATAAAAATCCCAGAATTAGCACCATCTTTCTCCTTCTTTTCCTACTTATCTAGACCCTATTAATTTTCCTGCAATTGTTTAACCTTGATATGCAGTATTGGCAGAAGCTGAGAATTTCCATGTATAGAAACCAGGGATGCCAGAGCGTGGAAGAGAGACATAGGATCTTCCTACTAGTGGGCAAAGAGGAATGGGTTTATAGGGAATATTCTCTGGGGTCGGACTCTGAAGTTCAGAATTTGCCTCTACCAGTTGTGTATTTGTGCTAGTTACTTGGCTTCTGTGCTTTGGTTTAACAATCATTCTGACGGCTGCGGAATTAATGGATTCATTCTACTTATTTGATAATTTGTAACTTCTTCATGGAACGTAAGTCTCAATGGTTTTGAAGGGATGTGTTCCTTTAAGGAAAGGTAAACATCTGATAGAGTATTTTCAACGAGACAGACGATATTATTCATCTCATCTAGGATACGATGAGGAACATTAAAGCCGCATAGACTATAAAGGATGTTCTGCCGATTACTTCATCCTGATGCGGAGTATTGTCATAGTCTGTGGACGCTTTCTTAAAGAAAACTTTATTGCTGTGAACTTCCCAGAGCAACAAGGGAAGAGTATGTCTATAGTCAGGCAACAAATGGAAATTGAATACTCACTCATTTTCATTCTATGACCTGGAGTAGGGGATAGCAGAGTGAACAAGACAGAGATGACTGCTTTCCTCTTGGATCTTATATTCTAGACGAACTTGCCATGCAGGCTGCAAAAGGATCCCTTTGCTATCCTGGTTATGTATGTATGTTTGTATGTTTGTATGTATGTATGTATTTGTTATATCAGACCACTGGGATAGTTTTCTTATGGAAAAAAAAAATGTTATTTAATAAAGTGTGGCCCCTGGTCACCATATCTGACCATTCCGTTTTAAGGACACGTGTGATTCTTGCTTCCTTCACAGTGGCCTCTGCTTTCTTTCTTTTTTTAGAAAAGATTGTATTTATTTATTTATTTGAGAGAGAGAGAGGGAGAGTGCAAGTGAGAGATAGAGAGCATGAGCAGGGGGAGGGGCAAAGGCAGAGGGAGAAGCAGACTCCCTGCTGGGCAGGGAGCCTGATGCAGGGCTCAATCCCAGGACCCTGAGATCCTGACCTGAGCCGAGGGCAGACACTTAACCAACTGAGCCACCCAGGCACCCCGCTCTGCTTTCTCCTTCTCCTATATCTTAACTTACCTGGTTTGGATGTTTTTTTAATTTTTTTTTCTCAGTACCTTTAAAGATGAATGTCTCAAAAACTTCTAATAAAATAAATTCATTTGCTCTTCACAGATGAATTTGTTATTTCTTCCAAAGGCAATTGCATTAAATAACAAAAATGAGTATGGGACTAACGTCCCTCCCCCCAAAGACTGAGCACCTCCTGGACAGCAGTTTGCTCACTGAGGTCTGCCCTTGGGAGTCCTTATCACATCAGGCTTTTCATGACTCTGTGATTGATAGTAGTTGTTTGGAGTCAAGTTGTATAGACGGATATCACTTGATTACCTGAAAGAAACACTATATTTGGAAGAATGTTTTACTAAGCGAATAGATCCAGGCGAAACCTGATTTTATGAATTTCTGAGTTCCCATTCTTTCCAATATTAGCAGTGACTGGATGATTACTTTTCCCAAGAAGATTTGAATTGGCTATATTTCTAGCAATTTTTTTCCTGCTAAAATAAAAGCTGCTTAATGAATTGTTACACATCGCACTTCACAGGACCCATACTAACACCCTTTCACAGACTTCCTAAGACTTAACAACGCTTTCAGAGCGAAGATCAATGCTAATTGACATGCCTCGCATAAAAAGCCTTATAATTATCCAGGATGTAAGAAGCTCTTTGGATATAGTGCTTATATTGTCATTTTGTTAACAGATTGACAAAGTATGATTCAGATTTTTCTAAACCTTTGAAATTAACACCCTTCACCGTCAGTGAATCGCGTTGTTATTGATAAACCATTTTCAAAGCTATGCCCAAATGATGTGCCCAGACTAACTTTATATTAGTCCCCCAAAAAGCTTCTTTTCACCTAGGCTCTACTATGTTTACTGAAATATGGGATTTTTACTCCTCTTAGAGTTAGGATGGTGAATATTTGGGGGATGGTTTGCTATGAGATTCTAGATTGTGAAATTGGAAAAATGATTCACTTTATTTGCTATCGTCAAAATGATATGTGTAGTCATTTTAAGGACACATTTTAAGTCAACGGTTGTGATGAATCATTTCTGAATGGTCTAGAACCCTAATGATAACTAAGATACCATAGTGGTTAAGAATCTGGTTTTTGGTGTCAGGATGCCTGATTTGGAAAACGGACTCCAATTTACTAGCTATGTGACCTTAGAGAAGTTATGTAACCACCCTGTGCCTCAGCTGCCTCCTTGGTAAACTTTTTACGGTAATAACAGAACTAATTCCATAAACAAATTAATTATGTTAATTCCTAAGAAGTACACCTGGTGATATAAAAATATAATATTACCTCTATAATATTATTATTGCTGCCATTATTTTTGAACCAAAAATGTATTCAAAATAATCCTGGTGGGGGGCGCCTGCGTGGCACAGCGGTTAAGCGTCTGCCTTCGGCTCAGGGCGTGATCCCGGCATTATGGGATCGAGCCCCACGTCAGGCTCCTCCGCTATGAGCCTGCTTCTTCCTCTCCCACTCCCCCTGCTTGTGTTCCCTCTCTCGCTGGCTGTCTCTATCTCTGTCGAATAAATAAAATCTTAAAAAAAAAAATAATCCTGGTGAATATGTGCTATAGATTGAATATTTGTGTCCCCCTAAAATTTATATGTAGAAATCTTAACTCCCCAGGTGACGATGCTCCTGCCTCGGGACTGGCTTTTGCTTGTACCTCTTTCTGGGATGTTGTTCCCTATTTCACCACATGATCTTTCCCATCTGTTTATGGTTTCTGCTTAAGTGGCTCTTTGTCAGCTGGGTTTCCTAGACCACCAGATCTGAAACGGTGTTTCCTTTGAGGTGCAATTTTCTTTACTCTGATTTCCTTTTCTTCTCTTGTGTCTCTCCCTGACAATTTCCCCCATTATCCTCTAAGGCTCATGAAGTGATAGTTTGTCTATTTTATTCTTTGCTTTAAACCATTGCCTAGAATGGGCCTTACAGTTATTACTATTCGTTGAATGATCAATTAAATGAGTACAATATATAAATGAAATCTGAATCTGTCATGTGAAAATATGAGATTTATTAAATGGCAGAATCAGGTACTGATATGATTTTTAGAATAAGATAAACCCCATAATAAGTGGAATTTAAGCAATCAAACAGCTTGGATCCCTGTAACTTGATAAAATGAATAAGATTAACTTTAACTTTGATAATTCTGATTAGAAATAGAGTCTTATGAAAAATTTATGAAGTTGAAATTTTTGTCTTTCACATTGATGGTACTTTATGATAAAATAACTTTTTATCAGTTTCAACTCTTCTTTTTTAATGTTTTTCATTATTTAGTTTGTAAGTCACCAAAATGGAACCATAAGAGCCAGGCTATTAATTGTAATTTTAATTTTTAATTTTAGTTTTAATTGCAGTTACAATTTTATTTTTAATCATACTTATTGCATAATAGTTACGTCAACTATTTATGTCAGATTTTGCCAGCCCCATATCAAACCCATATAGTAATGGCCATGTACATGACATTAGTCAGGTTCAACAAATGCTCAGTGACTTCAACAAAATTAGGGGATAATTATGAGCAACGGTGACTCTATACTTGGCATAGACTCCCTTCTCCCTCCTCTAGGATGCATTTCAGACACTCCTTTGTTTCGGGGAAGAGATGTAGCTGGTTCAGCTCTCCTTCCCATTCTTTAATTCCCTAACCTTGGCTTCAGGCTTTTTGGGGGTATTAGAACTCCGGGAAGACAGAAAACAATAGGGGAATAGTAATTTCTTTTTTGGTGGTTTTGTGTGTGGACTTTACGGGCTCTGGACCTAGCAGGTGGTAAGCTGGTCCCTTCTCTCACAGGTGTCTTTGTGGATTCTCATTGTTCTGAACTTCTCACACAGTTACCTTGAATTAGAGTTTCTGGGCAAATCTACTCTCAGTGGAGATTTGCCACCTTTCCCTTTCCCTATGCATTCATAATCAACTTGTGGCTTCTTCATTATTGTGACTCCTCCCCACTCCAGATGGCCCTATTAACAGAACCCAACATGACTCAATGCCAGTTCTGACTTGGGGGGGACACAATGGATTCTTTATGCTGACGAATTCTAGGAGTTCAGCCCACTTTCAACATAGCAGTAAGTCTTGTTTCTGCCACCAAAGCAATTGTTCGGCTGTCTTTCACACTCTCTGTGGCTTTGGGGAAATTCAATGCTTTTCCACATACCTTGACCACGTTTTAGTCTCTTCAAGTAGCTGCATTAAGTGCTTTCCTCTCAATAGGGGTTGGGACACACAGCAAAGAATTGTACAGACATTGTATCTCTTTAAAATATTCTCCTTTTTCTGTGTCTGTGACCCATTTGTATATCCTTTATCACCCTGAGCAAGCAATGCAAATGCTGTGGAACTGGTTCACTAATACTTCCTTTGTGAATTCTGCATTTGGGGTCACCATTGTTCTTCATTCTATAGCCTTCATTGCTAATACTTTGCCTTCATGGAAATTTCATTTTTAAAATTATTTTAAGTTTTATTTTGGTTCGTTATGATAATAACTACTTACTGAAAGGGTAGACTTTTTTGCCTTAAATATAAGCAGGCATAGTTTTAAATCTTGGGTTTCCGTACTTGCTGAGTAACAACTCTGTGCTTAGCTATTTAATCTTTAAAGTAGGAATTTGAAGAAATGAATAATGTTATAATTATTAAAATATAATATTAATTCAATATCCTATAAATTATATGCCATATCTATATTAAATTATATATAAAATAATCATATAAATTATTTTTAATGTGTCTCCACCTATATCTATTTTGTATTCTATCAAGCAATTTCATATTTAGAAACTATTCAAGATAAAAGCTATTTGGTGCAGATATGAAAAAAATGTCAAAGCACTCACATAACTATTTTCCTCTTGAAATGCAATTTTAATTTTGTAGTCTAGAAAATGTTGGCTGTTATGCTTGCCTCCAGTTTTCTTCCATTCATTTAGCTTACCCCACTGCAACATGAATAGTTAATATTTTTAGATATTTTATACCTTGATGCAAGCTTCCCTACTATCTTATTCTTTTCAGTATATGCAGTTACCTTCAGTGGAGTTCTACAGTCGCCATTCTTTAAGATTCAGGGACCGATTGAATGAAATGTTCTTTATCCCTAAATATTAGGTTATCTGAAGCTACCCACTATTCCCTCTCCTCTCAAAATTATGTTAATGTATCCTGATTTAGATTTCAGTAAGCACCACTCTCAAAGCTAAGTAACTTTTGAGAGCTTATCACTTTCTTCTCAGTCTCCCATTGTCAACACCCTCAAGATTCTTTAAATGATTTTTGTGAGTATCTAATTGGATTCCTTATTTTCATCTCTCTTTGTTCCAATACGTCCTTAATCCCATATCTAAGAAATATTATTTCTTAGCACTTCTTTGAATGTCACCCCAAATCCCATCAGACACACATAGACACATCCCAGCCTGTCAATGGCCGTTTTTTTCAGTCTATATTGGCAGAGGTGTTTAAATTGTGCCTCCTGAGACAAGAGAGGAGCTGGGAAATCATGGGACTCATCACCTCACTGCTGCTTCCAAAAAGTCACTCTGCTTTTATTTGCTTCATATGCTCGGCTCCCAGATATGCTTTTGGATAATATTTCTCAACACCCAATCCATCTAGGGAACAGTAGAATTCTGCATAATATTGATATTTAAAATGAAGTTGAAACATGTAGTTCATTATTTAATGTTATCTGCACTTTACTCTCCCTAAAACTGTTTCTATCCGTAACAAAGGCACACTAGCATTGTATATTTAACTACATTACCCAAACCCCAGAAATGTTGCCACATTCTTCTTTGTTCGGTTCTTATAGTAATAACATTATTTAAATTCTATCTTCTTTCATGGCCATTCAAGCAATCCCTAAATGGAATTCCTTCAGCTCCTTATTATTGCTGCCATTTTCTATTTAATATCATTGCAATTTACCATGCGACATACTATTAAGCAAAGCAAAGTAATTTCTGTGTCTCATTGGAGTGATATTGCATTCTTTACCCCATTGCTTATCACCTTACCTTTATCAGAAGGAAGAATGGATAGACGTGTGTGATGAGTATTTTGAAATAATCAGATGAAGGTTGGGGGGAAACTTCAGTGAATAGAGTTTTAACTAGAAATCACTCCAGAAACTAGATTTAATGAAGTAGAAGAACCAAACAAGAATTCTGATAATTTACTAACAAGAAACACACCATATGTAAGTATATTTTTAAATTATCTGTTCTTATTACCTTCTCGGGGAAAATTCTCCAGAGTCCTATTGACTGGGGTAAGCTTCCCTTGCAATGTCTCCTATTGCACTCTGTGTATAAATCCATCAAAAAATGTATCATTCACGGGGGCGCCTGGGTAGCACAGCGGTCAAGCGTCTGCCTTCGGCTCAGGGTGTGATCCCGGCGTTGTGGGATCGAGCCCCACATCAGGCTCCTCCACTATGAGCCTGCTTCTTCCTCTCCCACTCCCCCTGCTTGTGTTCCCTCTCTCGCTGGCTGTCTCTGTCTCTGTCAAATAAATAAATAAAATCTTTAAAAAAAAATGTATCATTCAAAAAAAATATATCACTCAGTATTCAAATTAACTTGTTTACTAGACCCTGGGCTCCTTGAGAAAAAAAATCTGACTTGTTACCCAGTGGGCCTCAGTACCTATTCGTGCTGGTAAAGGACATGCTGAACAAATATTTGCTAAATGAATGAATAATTATGAATTAAACTGGACTTTAAACTAGTAGTTTTTATATCAGCATTATATAGATTAGAAAGCATCTTCACCCCTAAGGGAACAAAAATCCCTAAAATAAATCACCAAAACTCAACCTTTCTAGTTTTTGTTTTTATTACACAATTTTTATGTTTTCTCTACACTGCATCATGTTATATAATCATTGTGTTAATGTATGAGGGATTTTAACAAACTATTACTTTAAGAATCACAGGCACTCATTTGCAACACTATGATCATTTCACTTTCACTTTTGTATTTCCTAGTGTAACAACATGCTAATATTTAAAATATTAAAGACAAACCTAATTGGTCTGATTTTCTGTCAAATAGATCTTCTGATAATGCTTTTAATATTTGCCCGACATTAGACTATTTCTATTAGAGTGCAATGAACATCTCTATATTGGTATATGTCTCTTGTCATCTTGCAGGGTCTTTATGTAGGATATTTGGTGAAAATTACAAACATTTTACACTCATTGGAATAGTTGCTTATCACAGGGTTAAAATACCTCTATTATCAATAATAAAGAAATGTATATATGCTTTAGTAAAATTGGACATGTAAATTTTTTTATTTATTTATTCTTTATTCCTACTTAAAACACATTTTTAAAGCACTTCTTCAAACAATTATACTAAGACTGGGCTGCTTGATGATAAAGATAGTTCTCATTTCTCTTGTAGTCTTTTGCTTCTGAAACACAAGGGTCAACAAATATTTAAAGAAATAACATGAATTGAATTAACCAGCTCATGTCATTTTGGAAAGCAACTTGAGAAGGTGGCTGCGCGTCTTTGGAACCACATACTTTGGGGCCTTTTGGTGTCTCATACTCAGTGTTCAGCTTTTCTTGGCATGAAAATATTTGTAATCAATATTGTTGACAGTTTTCTCCTAGCAGTAGATAGAGGTAATGTGTTCTTGATGGCCAAACTGAAACTGTCAACAATTCATGGCAATATATGATCAAGTGGCAGCTTTGAAATAATGTTTCCAGAAAAAAACAGGTTTTCCTTCTTTTATTTTCTATGAGCAGCTTGGTTTATGAGCACAAACTCTATGCTGTTATCTCAGAAAGTAAGTACCTGTATGTCTTGGTCTGGAAGCTTGCCCTCCAGTGGACACCATGATTGTCCTTAGTAATGAAATATCCAATCTGTCCTCATGCAGATTACCAACAGCATGGAGTATAACCATCTGTGAACCAAAAGTGGAATGAATCAGGCTAATTTGCTGAACCTTGAATTTAAATATTACATCAAATGAATTATGGAACTCTGAACCAAACCAAATTTTTAAGAAATAAAACGAAAATATGACCAACAAATAAATCTTGTAAAGTACATCAACATATCAAATAAATATATATTCTGAAATATAGCTATCTTCAGTTAGAATATTAGAATCACAGAAATATCATCTTTCCAAAGGATGATTATCTTACGTATATGGACTAATTGTTCTGAATTGAGGAATGGAAGAATTTTGTTATGTTTCTGATCATGTATTTTAAATTTGACTTAAAAAAACACTTTGTTCTTTCTACCATTTGAGTGTTATTGAATTAAGCAACATTTTCCTCTACACATCATTCTGATTTTTCAGAAACAAGAGTAGTAATGGGCTGGGGTCATAGAGGAAAGGACAATGGGAATGGCTTGGGAGATGATCCCTTCAAGAATATTTTCTTCTTCTATAACTTTCTTTTCAAATTCAATGTTTTGTTTAACTGAACTACTACAAAAATAAATTATATATGGGTATTAAGTAACAAAAATCAATGCAACAATTAGTCAAATCCATGGAGGTGTCTGCTATTCCAATAGACCCTTCATTACACAGATTAATGTTTTTTCTCCCCTCTTGCTGGAGAATGAGTAGGAGGACCGCTTCCGAAATTTGTATTTGGAGATAGAGAAATTAAAAACCACGTATGTTAAAGTCACTTTTGGTGGTCTTCTTGCTGCATATGATGTGCTATACTTGTCTGTACGTGATGTGGAAGCAGGAATTCAAACACCTGGAATGATAGCCCCATGAATTAGTTGGCTCAGGCTGGCTGCTGTGACACAGTACTGCAAACTGGGTGCTTAAACAGAAACTTACTCTTCCACATTCTAGAAGCCAGGATCAAGGTGTCGGCAGGGCTGGCTCCTTCGGAGGGCTGGGAGAGAGAATCTGTTGCATGTCCCTCTCTCAGTTTCTGGTGGCTTCTCCATAATCTTCCCCATTCCTTGGCTTCAGCTGCGTCAGCCCATCTCCACCTGTATCTTCACACTGTGTTCTCCCTGAGTGTTCATGACTGTCTCCCAATTTCTCCTTTCGTAAGGACACCAGTCACACTGCCTTATAGGCTCAGCTTACTCTGGGGTGACTTGCTATTAATTAATCACATCTCTAAGACCCTATTTCCAAATAAGGTCACACTCTGAGGTGTAAGAGTTAGGACAGCAACATATTAATTTGGGGCGGGGGGCACAATTCAACCCTTAACGAGGACAATTCATAGATTAGGGAATCAAACCTAGAAGTGTTAAGCCACTCATCCCAGTTTTTGCGTTTAAAGTAGGCAGCTGGTTACATTAGAACTTGTGGCATTTACTCTTTTCAATAGAGTTGGTGACTTCCACCATTTAAAAATGGGCCCAACATCCATCTTCATTTTCACTAAAAGCACCTTGGTGGCTGAATGAGTAAATCAAAGTAAAATTTAATTGCCAAGTTTTCAAGTTACAGATTAATAGGTAATGTTGGGGCTGTTTTCGTCAATATTTTCCCAGGAGAGAATGCATTAAAATAGACACGGTAAGTTATTATGGGAAATGCAATCTAAAACATATAATGCTCACTTCAGAATACTCTTCTTTAAAAAAAAAAAAAAGACCTCATTTATTTACTTACTTATTTGAGAGAGGCAAGGGGGTAGGGGGAGGTGCAGAGGGAGAAAGTCAAGCAGACTCCCTCTGCGCTGAGTGTGGAGCTTGACACTGGGCTTGATCTCAAGACCCTGCGATCATAACCTGAGCTGAAATCAAGAGTTGGGTGCTCAACCAATGAGCCACCCAGGTGCCCATCAAAATACTCATTTCAATCACCATAGCACAAGGACCTTTTCTTCATTCCTCTCTCCTTATTTATTTGTTTTTAAAAATTATTTATTTTTCTTTCTTCTGAGAGGCATCTCTCACAAATCTCTTCTTTAACTGCAATTCCTCTTCGAACTGCTTTTATTCCTTGGGTTCTGAATAGTATACCCAAAATACTTAGAAAAAAAGATGGTAGAGATGCAAAGAGAATTACACTCAATGTCAAAATAAGAGTCTGAAATCTATGCTTTGATGGAGTCATTCCTATCTTTTGAAATTAGTTTAAGTTAATTATATATATATCATTATTTCGAGTGACTACTGCATGAAAACAGTAAAATATTTGTAAATCAAGCTTGGATTTGTTCCTGTTATTGCCAAATTACTCAACGTCACCGCGTGGTCTTCTACTTGAAGCAATGCACATGATATTAATAATTTATATTTTCAAAAATAACCTTGCCTAATAGCCTCTGCGTAATGCTAGTTCGTCAGATGAAAAAGGATGTTTGAGAGACACTATTTTAACTAAAAGTTACCTGTAAGCTTCATCAGGAAATAATACACAGGTAAAGTGAATTAATTATATAATAAATAAATATATATATAAAGTAAATTAAGTCCATTAATTGTTAATGTTGTCTGAAACATGATTTTTGATGGTATTTTTAGAAATGTTTTTCAAAAAATCTGCATGTTAGAAATTAGCAATGCTTCAAACAAATTTGAAAGGTGTAATGATATGTACTTGGGATCTAAAATACATATATGGACATTGTATTTTAGAGAGAAAAAAATTAGCAACCAATAATTACTGCTGCAAATGCATAATTGTGCAGGCAATCGAGCAATTCCAGTTGCAATTGGACACTTTCCATTAATCTCTGAGTTGTAATTAACCAATTTTAGGTATAATTATTCGTACCTGGGCTTTTAGGCTCCTAAAATGATTCTACTTCATGCTTCAAAAACATGTTGCTATGTTTACCTTTTCTTATTTGGTCTACCACTGATTTTTCTGAATATAAAGCAATACCATCAGAGAGAGTTCTATTAATGTTAGTTACTTTAGACTGGAAATGTTATCCCTCAGCTGACTAGAGCTGTTACCATACACACAAAATTGCTTTAAAAGCATTGACTAAATTGAAAAATTGACTTCATCAAACAACAAGCCATTTCAGTCAAAATAAATTCTTGATAGAATTGACTTCTTGACCAATTATTTAGCTGAATTGATAGCTTGCTTTACATCATACGCCTATCCATTTAGTGAAAACTCTTCAAGAGTCTGAAGGAGTTACAGCCAAAATCATGCTTGTAGGTAGGTAAAATAAATTATAAATATATACCACAACATTATGCCATGTAAAATATATAAATGATATAATACAACTTTTAAATATGGTGAAATATCTACACTTGATATTTTGACCAATGTCAGTTTTCATAACAAAAGATTTTATAGATGTTTACTTGATTTTCTATGCCAAATGCCTTCATCATCATTGTTGTGTATAGATCATTTGATTATATTTATATGCATGTGTAAGTGTCATAGATGATATTTCATCTTTTTTACTCAAACATCCCAAGTGTCTCAAATACTTCCAAGTGCATATTGTGTGTTTAATAAATGTTTATTGATAATAACTCTACAAAACAGGAGCAAATAACTCTTACTTGTCCTCACTTCAAAAGATCCTTTTGCTGTTGTTGTTTCACTTGTCTGTTTTTAACTAGAACTATGGCTTTTAAAAAGAAGAAATATCCACAGATAATTAATAGAAGGACACCAAGTAAAATCAGATACCAGAGATAATAGTGTATACAGTAAGTCTTCAGAGCTTAGGTTCACATTGAGGAACACATTGCATGTTGTAGTAGGGAAACTTTAGATGGTCTGAGGATGCAGCTGGAGAGGCAGAGAGGGGGTGGAGTGCACTTGCTAGCTTCTCTTTTGTCCTAACCCCGCTCTCCAGTGCTCCTTCTCTTTGACTGTACCCAGCTCGAAGCCAGCTGACAGGGAAGCCTAAGAAATGAATCCTACAAGGACCAGAATACTACAACATAAGTCGGAGCAAAGCAAAAGCTAGAAATCAATCTGAGACTTAAATAGAAAACAAACAGTTACCATTATGACTTTATATAATGTAGATTTTCCTCCAAGATTTATTAACTTTAGACACCACTTCCCCACTGCGAAGGATGAAGTCATTAGCTAATGCACTCCCTTGTTTCTCCATCAACCCTTCACATTTTGCTGATTCTTTTATGATTTTTTCCTGCTTCTAGAGTTGCCTTTAATACCTTAAATTTTATATGTATGCCTCTATATCTGATTTAATAGTTTTAGATAGAACAACTTACTTGCAGCCATGAAAAACAAGGAAATAATAACAGTTGTCTTAATTCACCCTTTCTTCTGCTCTACAAAAATTAAATGTCTTTTATTTTGTGACAATATCATTTTACATGTGAAAAATACTTTCTATTATGTAATAACTTCAATTACATTTAATTATATGTTCTATACTCTGTGGATGATCTAATAAACTGAAAATCAAACTCACAGCATTTATATGATTTTGATAATTTATAATTTTGTATAGGCCAATTAATGTAGGTAGAGCCATATGGAAAAGAAATGTAATCCCAAAACACTTAAACACCACTATTTAAATATTTTTCTAAGCAGCAAAGTTGCTGGGATTTTTTGTTTGCTTGTTTTAGTTGGTTTTTGTATCTTCTGGATTGTATGTTACCATGGTTCCCCAAAGATGTCAGTGTTATTTCCCCTGGAACCTGTGACTGTTACTTTCTGTGGCAAAAGGGACTTTTCAAACATGATTAAGTTAAGGATCTTAAGATGGAGAGGTTGTTTTGGATTATCTGGCATGGCTTAAATGTAATCACAGGGGTTCTCACAAGAGAAAGGAAAGATAGTGAAAGGGTCCAGAGCAGGCTGCCCCAGAATGTGCCACATGGGGATGTAGACTGTTTCAAGCAGAAGACATTCAAGGCCCAAAAGACTCAGGAAGAACTTTTTGCCTCTCCCTTAACTGCCTAGAAGAATTTAAACAGAGGGCCCATACCAGGATAGAGCTAACACCAAAGATAGCTTTTTATATCAAAAAGACTTATCTTCATGGTGTGGGAAACAATTATTTACCAATCATCTGCTCTTCTCATTTCCTGGAATTTACCTTCCTTTTCTTTGAGGTCACAGACTCCTATCCACCTCTCCTTAGCTCAGGCTGGAATGTGGATCTTAATTACCTGATTGCCCGGGAGCCTCTCATGGCTTTGTGGGCTCCTGTACATAGGAAATTAAATTTGTTTTACTTCTGTTAATCTTTCTTATGTCAATTTAGATATTAAGCCAACCAAGGAATCTAGAAGGGAAGAAGGGACGTTCTCTCCCCAACAAAGGTCAAAAACAGTGAGAAAAGGCAATGTAAGAATAGAAGCAGAGATTGCAGTGAAGCGATGAGGCGCCAAGGGATACGGCAGTCTCCAGAAGCTAGAAGAGAAAGGCATACCTCAATTTTGAGACATATTCATATGAAATACATTTCAAAAAGAACAATAAGCTTGAATGGCTTATCGATTTTTAATTTTAATAAATAAGATAATAAGGCAATAATGTGGGCTTCCAACGAATCCAAGCCTTGCAGATGGTTCATTTCAAATTGTGGAAGATTCCAAATTCACAAGAGATTCTTGAAATCTAATTATAACTCCAAATGGATATGGCTCCAAATAAAAAGATGAGTTGGAGTCTTCAAGAGAATGTGTGCTACCACCTGGTTCATACCAGTCTCCCCTTAACACTAACCTGAAAACAGATAATAGAAGAAGGGGGGGCATGGTGAGAAGGATAAGGGTGAGAAACTCAGCTTATCAAAAACACTTACCATGGATATTAGTTATCTGTATATATTTTACCTCCTATATGTTGATCTCTCTGACCATTTCATTCATTTTAAACTGTAAAAGCACATTTTCTAATGGTTTGACTTTAGCTTTGCCTTTATTATTTAAACAAAACCTGACTGAAAAGTGTCTGATGTCTGTCCGTATAGAATTTTGACGGGACCAGTGAAGACGGCCATTGACTGCATATTAGTAAAATCAGAGACTGTTTCGACATGACCTTGAATAAAAAGCCAAGTGATTGGACTTGGAATCAACCATTTTGTTGGTCTAAACCAAGATGGTCCAGAAAAAACGTGGTGTATTACATAAATACTGTTTCTCCTCTCATTACTTCTTTTGACAAAAGAATATATTTACATATAAGAAACATGCAGAAAAGTATTTCCAAAATGACTTTCTATATAAAATAAATAAAATATACAGTACTTTTGTTTCTATAAATCTATACGGAGAACAAAACCTTCAGTCAGCAGATTTTTCAAAATGCTAAAAAGCTATTGGATACCACAGCTTATGACTTATTTTCCTAAAATATGACCTTATATCGTGTTAAATCAATTATTGTGACACAATTTTCTACCACATTTTCATGAACTCTAAATCTTACAAGATAAACACCTGACATTTAATGAAGATGTGTTATTCTGTTCCTGTAGAAGGATAAGAATAATAATATAGTTTGTGTTGACGTACAGCTCAAAGACACATCTCTTCCTGACAGGGATAAGGTCACTTGTCATAAAATTGTATTTGCTGTCTAAAAATTGATACGTGAAAAAGTAAAACCATTTAAAACTTTAGATGTGTGATAGAGATATTGACCTTTTCTTCTAGCAGATTATATATATACAAGTTACTTCCAATTTTCTCAAATTATGAGTATGTCTGTCACAATTGGTACATTTTTAAAATAATTTTGCTATAAGTGCACTTTAATTTTCAGTTCTAATGCTTGAGATATTAAGTAAACTTCCTTAAAGCAAAGACACTTTCATTTGTAAGAGATTTCTGAAAAAGAAAGGTACCTTCAGTAATGGGAAAAAATAAATTTAGGGATCTTTTACTTCTTCTGAAATGATGCATGGCGAAATATCTAGAGTAAAATAAAACTTGTAAAAATGGGTAATAAAAATATAGGTAAAAAGACAGACTAAAAAGCAGTGTGTATAGAATAATAGTATTTTTACAAAGAAATTGCTATAATATTTTTATATTTACTTACATATATCTGGACATTCTAAATAACGTCTAGGGATATGAAAATTGGAAACTAATGATGCTTACAATGATCTGAGTTGTGATATTATTTGTTACTTATTTGCTACTGTGTTTTAATATGTGTTGTAAGTATTCTGCAGTAAGCAGAATATTTTACAGCCTATTTTAAGATTACAAACTGTTCTTTTTGATTTTTAATAATTTCTCAGGATTTATCCTTTAAATTGTCTTTCATTTATCTCTATCTCCTTGAGTTCTGTATTGGGCAAGGTTAAGATAATTGAGATGGGAATTTGAAATTCCCAGTTGGTATCTTAAATCAGTTATATTTTGGGTGGCTTTAGATGCTTCTTAAATTTATAGAGGTTGGGTTAAAGCCAAAGAAATCTCTTTCCAAATTCTCAATGCTTCTGCATTTACTTAGTACTCATTTAGAGATATTTTTAATGAATATAAATAATTAGGGTTTATTGTGAGTTTTTAAAATATAAAAATATGAAGAAGACAATCTCACTACTTTTGGATAACTATTGGTAGTAGGCCTTTGAATGTCCTTTCTTAGTATAAATATATACTTTAAAAATGAAGTGGGATTATGAGGGCAGGGATTTTTTTTTCTCTATTTTATTTCCAGACATATCTCCAGCACCTACAACAACATCTGATCCATATTGATGACCGCCAACATTTGATGAATTAATGAAATGAAGTTTTGCATATTCCTTATTTCCCTCATTCTGTATGATTTCCCCATATCTCTAAATATTCTTCACAGCCATTATTTTTAAATGAACATCTTCATCCCCATTTATAAAATTCTATCTTTCAAAGAAAACCATCGTCAATATTTTAGGGTGTTTCTCTATCACCATGTTTTAGATGCAAACACCAGACACCCCCCCCCCATAAGATTTCCAAAGCAATGAACTCAAAGTATTGGTTCATATGTGTGAACAGTCAGGTGCCAGGGTGAGTATAGGGCATGGTTTGTCAGGACTCTTGCCTGTCCTCTTCATGAGTCTCGTCTCATCTACACCCTTGCTCGAGTGTTAACCCCAGGCTGACCCATTTCACAATAGATAAATGCACAACAGTGACCAGGGCTCACCACGTGATAACGTCAAGAGCAAGAGCGAGCTACTCCAGCCATCAAAGATGATGTTGATCTCCACTTAGAGAAGGGAGACACCCTCCTTTCGTGTGGCTTAACTTTCAGAATTTAGAAAGCTGTCTTCCTAGACGGGAGTTTACTCTTTGCTCCAGGAATTTCTTGCTCAAGAAGATAACTCTGTAAACCAGGCAATAATGCCATTGTTTGTTGACAGATTAGTCAAACTGCTCCCTTTTCAAGACAAGATTTTGTTCATGTGGGAAAACAGCCTTTTTCTCAGGACAACAGATTATTTAGCTGAGTACACGGTGCACTTTCCAAAACATTGTTTATTATTCAGGATTATTTCAAGGTCCTCACCTCACTGTGTGCATCAGTCTTCAACTAATATTTTATACACTTTGCCCAATCCTACTCTGTTGAAAGGCCTGACTTAAGCCCTCAAACCCAGCGCATGAAACCTTATTCTGACTTCCTATTTTGAGATGGTACTAAGGCTCAGTCAATGTGGTACTCTCCTTGTTACTGTAGGAACACACTCAGCTTTCATGACCTACAGATATTCTTCTAGCCTTTCTGAAAATTAGTACCTGGCAATTTTGATGAAACCATGGCCAGTATTCAATGCAGAGATTGGTCTACCTTTCTGTCTAGACCTAAATTCATCCCTCTCTCAAGGAGCATGGGACGACAGTCAACAACTACAACATACATATATCCATGTATCTATGTATCTATGTATCTATTTAAGTTCCTAATCACATACCAGCTCTCCTCCAAACCTCCACAGTGAAATCTAAGTGAAGATTAAAAAGAAAACATCTGTGTGTTAGAACAAATCTAGCTGAACATTTCTAGAAATCATAAAAAAACAAGGATGTTAAACCTAAGTGCATTTTACTAAAATACTTTTGTAATTCATTTAAAAAATATTTCAGTGTTTAAATCAAACATTGTTATCGGTTGATTGATTTATACTCACTCATCAAAATATTGTTTTGAAAAACTGTTTCCCATAGTCTTTTCTTCAAACGAGGAACTCATATATTTGCCAAAAAATAAATTGCATTCTATCCTTGAAAGCATTGAATCCATTTGACATATAAAATGCATTAGGTTTGAGTAGAGGCCGGAATTAGCCAAGTGTTTTCACTCATCCTTGCAGTGTAAGCTGGTGAACAGAGGACCTAATATATAATCCATGGTTTTAGAATTGCTGTGAAATGTGTTATAAAACAACAAATAACTTTAATATTTATATGTCTAAATTTTATAGCATTTTTAATTCATTTTGCATCATGGAGCAGTTTCTTCTAAATGCTATTTCACATTTTATTGCTATAAACATATAGCCATTGAATTATATATCAAAAGTATAAAAAAATCTTAAAAACGGCAAAACTTGTGTATCTCCTCTTTGACTTATTCTTTTCCTGGGCACATCTTTAGAACAAGTCTATTTCTTCCTGTATTCATGATGGATTGATTACATTCTTTTGGTCATCTCTTTGCCCTTCAACATGAGAGACAAAGTATTCACTTGCTGAAATTGTTGGAATAACATACAGCTTAAAAGTAGACATTTACTTAAAATCTACCATCTTCTGGGGATAGTATTATATCTGGGAAAAGATTCAGCCCTTGCCCTCAATGAACCTTTGGAAGCAAAAAAGCCCAGTATGTTCTATTGCACGATAAGCAATGGAGAAATATACAGGGTGCCTTTGAAAGACATAAAAAGGTGTTTAATCCAGGAGAAAAATATAATATTAAAATATGGGAGCAGAAACAAATCTTAGACACTCTCCTGCAGAACTCCTGTAATATTATAGTTGGGTAGAAAGCAAAGAGAGTGAGAGGTTTGCCTGAGATTATCAAATTAGTTCATAGCAGATAGGGAGTAGTGGCAAAAATCTAGGTTTCATTATTGCTGTTATGTTGTTATTGTTTATTATTATTATTATTATTGAATGCCAACCTTTTGTGAACCTGTTAAGATAAATCCTTTATAAATCTCTACCTCTGGGCTTCAAAATTGTCTTCTACAAACATTCGGTTTGTGAGGAGATATATATATATATATTTAAATGAAGAAAGAAATAGTCCATGTGATGCTGGAGATTTATGCACTTTTGATCAATTGTCCCTGATTGTCTAGAAGAGAGTCTAAGAATGGAAAAATATCCTAGGCGAGGTGGAATTGTTTCTAGGGAGAAAAGTAAAGGAGAGAACAATGTAAAAGTGAATGTTCTACTAAAATAATGTACATTATAATTTTGCAAGACGTTATCATTGGGAGAAACTAGATAAAGGATACATTGGATCTCTCGGTATTATTTCTAATAACTGTATGTGAATCTAAAGTGATCTAAAAATAAATAGTTTAATTTAAAAAAAAGAAATAATAGGACTTCTGATTTCCAGTTCCACATATCAAAGGCTTAGAAATTGCCATTCTATCTTAACAAGTAAAAAGCTGAACAGACTGAAAAAAAACAACTCTCCTTGGATTCATAAGAGATTGAGGATACAGGGCAAACCTCATCCCCCACGTTTGGAGGGAAGTGGATGAATTCAGGGAGCCATGGCTTACCTGTGTTGAGACTCTTGAGCTGGAACTGCCATTGGAGCCAGGCTGGGGTAGGAAAACCTGAATTGTAACTGACGAATAGCTAGAGGCTCAGCATCAACAAGCCTGAGAGTTAAAACTTCTGGGGTTCCCAGGGGGATAACCACAACATTGTGAAATTTACCTCCAGTAGCTCCCATTAGGTTGCCTCGTAAATAACAAAGAAAAACCCCGCTTCTGGCAGGAGGAGGGGAGAAGGAACCATTTTGAAAAACACCAGAACTCTCTGATCTTCTTAAGACCTGACCTCAGGGAAACTACTTAACCAGAGCCTAACCTGTTGGGGTATTTCACATCCTGCTGGACGTCCTAGCTGATGCAACAAGAGAAGTAAAGGAAGTAAAAAGTATACAGATTGACAAGCAAGAAATAGAACTGTTTTTGTAGTCTAATGACATCATCTATGTAGAAAAATCCAAAAAATTGACCAAAATAGTCTTGGAACTAATAAGTGATTGAAACAAGTTTGTAGGGTACAATGTTAATATACAAAAGTCATTTGCTTTCCTGTATAATGGCAATGAACAAGTAGAATTTGACTTTAAAATACAATATTATTTATATTAGTACCCCTTAAAAATGAATACCTAAGTATGAATCTCACAAAATATGTACAAGGTTTATTTAAGAAAAACTATAAAACTCTGATGGACAAAATTTTTTAAAAAAAGAATTAAATAAATGGAAAGACAATTTGTGTCCATGTATAAGAAGACACAATTTTATCAAAATGTCAGTTCTCCTAAAGTTGATCTAACGATTCGCTCCAATCCCAATCAGAACCTCTGCAAGTTATTTTATGGATATAGACAAATTGATTCTAAAGTTTATATGGAAAAGCAGAAGACCAAGAAAAAATCAACACAACATTGAAGGAGAACAAGGTTGGAGAACTGATGCTTCCTTACTTTAAGACTTGCCATAAAATTACAATAATCAAGACAATGTGACATTGGTTAAAAAAAATATAGACAACTAGATCAATAGAACAGAACTGAGAGCCAAGGAATAGATCCACAGAAATATAGACAATTGATCTTTGACAAAGCAGCAAAGGCGATCTAATGGAGTAAAGATATTCTTTCCAACAAACAGTGTTGAAACAACTGGACATGTACATGCAAAGAAAAGCATCTAGACACAGACCTTACACGCTTTACAAAAATTAACTCAAAATAGACCATAGACGTAAATGTAAAATGCAAGCTATAAAACTTCTAGAAGATAACATAGGTGAAAACCTACATGACCTTGAGTATGGTGATGACTTTTTAGATATGACAGCAAATGAGTGACCCTTGAAAGATATAACTGATTAGTTGCACTTCATTAAGATTTTCAAAAAATATGTGTGTTCTACAAAAGACAATGCCAAAAGAATGAGATTAATAAGCCACAGACTGGGAGAAAATATTTGCAAAAGATTCATTTGATAAAGGACTATTATCCAAAATACACAAAGAGCTCTTAAAAATCAACATTAAAAAAGCAAACAGCCCAATTAAAAAATGTGCCAAAGATCTTAACACATACATTATCAAAGAAGATATACTGATGGATGGGTAAGCATATGAAAAGATGTTCCACATCATATGTCACTAATAAAATGGAAATTGAGACAATAATCTGATACCACTATATGCCAATTTGAATGGCCAAAACCTGGAACACTGACAATATCAAATGCTGACAAGGGTATGGAGCAACCAACAGAGATTCTCATTCTTTGGTGGTGAGAATGCAAAATGATATAGCCACTCTGAAAAACAATTTGGTGGTTTCTTACAAAACTAAATATACTCTTACCATACAATCCAGCAATCCTACTCCTTGATATCTACCCAAAGGAGTTGAAAATATGTCCACACAAACACCTGCACATAGATGTTTATAGCAGCTTTACTCATAATTTCCAAAACTTGGAGGCAATCGATATGCCCTTCATTTGGTGAATAGAGAAATTGTGTTGCATCCAGACAGCAGAATACTATTCAGCACTAAAAGAGAATGAATTATCATGCCATGAAAACACATGGAAGACTGGTAAATGCGTATTACTGCATATTAATGCAAATTACATATAAATGTAATTGTCAGAGTTTAGATGGCAGAAGAAATGAATAGACCACAGAGGATCTTTAGAGCAGTGAAAATACTCTGTATGATACTATAATAGTGAGTAAGTATCATTATACATTTGTCTAAACCCATAGAATATACACCACCAATCATGTACCCTAAGGTAAACTATGGATTTTGGGTGATTATGATGTGCCATTGGAGGTTCATCGGTTTTAACAAACATACGCTCTGGTGGGGGATGTTGATAGTAGAAGAATTGATGCATGTGTGGTATAGGGAATATATGAAACATCTCTGTACCTTCCTCTACATTTTGCTGTGAACCTAAAACTACTCTTAAAAAAATGGTCTTTGAAAAACAAAATTCGTCAATATTAATTCTAAAAAAAGGAAAAAAAATATATGAAACTATTCTTCACCTAGTATAATCATTAGAAAATAGTTTATCACAGATCATTCCTTCTAAGAAATCCAGTCCACATATATAAATATGGAGGTGTTGGTCTGTTTGTGCTCAAGTCCACTGATTCTTTGCCCACCCCCATCTTCATCTAACCTTCTCCTTTCCTTCAGATCATCTGGGGAATTCAGTTAACAGGGGGCACTGGTGAAAAATGGAGTAAGAAAAGGAAAGAATCCAGGAATTTCTTCCCTTCCCTACCTGCGCTGTGTGCCTTCTCTTAAGTCTTTGGTCAGACTTTCCATGACTCCATCTTCCATCTTCCAATGGTGACGATAGCCTTTGGCCTCCAGGAACATCACTCACTCCTTCTTGCTCAATAGCATCTTAAGACAGTCAATAAACTTGGGGCTGCCTAACACGACCATGGCTGCTCTTTAGACTTGTGCGTTCTTGGCAGGACCCTGATTGATGGAACAGAGCAGAGAGGTCAACCAATAAGAAAGCAGACATGAGAGAGGCATCTTGTTTAAACAAGAACTCTTGGAAAACTGCACAGAAACCACAATGTCCGGTTTTTCAAAAGGAGCCATTTCTTTTTCCTACATGCCCACGGTGCTCTATATTGGAGCTTCTATTAACTATATTTTGCTTTTTTCCTGTTGCCTTTCCCCAGACTACTCTAAGATCTTTTACTTTTTTTTCTCTTGTTTTCTCTCTCTCTCTCTCTTCTTTATATAGCAAAGTGCCTATATATTTAAGGTTCCCAATACATATATGTTGGATGAGTTAGTATATTTTTAACTTCCTATAATGGAAATCTTCTAATAACTTTTGTACAGAAATAAAAATTTAGTAAGGCAGGTTATTTAAGTCCTCTATGGGCCTCCTAATTAATAATCTGTATAAATTAACTAATTTTATAAATAAAATCAATATAAATCAAGATTTTTTTCCTAAAGAGCTAATAGCATTTTTACATAAAAGTCTACTTCCTGGTTCTAAATTAATGTAACTTATTCCATCAAGTTTGTAAACATCGCTTTGAGACATAAGTAGAGAATATGGCTCAGCTATGAAGTAGTCAATGTACTGATTTTTAAACACCTGTTTTAATTTGTTCTTCCTACATGATTTTGTCTGTCGACTATCTAGTTGCTTTTCTCTAAATCATTTGACATTATATTCAGGTAGAAGGTAACTGTTTTCATATTTCATTTCCTTTTCCTACCAATAGCCAGATAATAATGTTGAATTCTGGAAATCTCTTTTTTATTTCTCACTGGGGTTGTTTGACACATATGAGTTTATCATCCTTCTGAATAAAATTTACCTAAACTTACTAGGGAAATCATATATGATGGAATCTTGAATTATATCCTTAGGGTAAAAGTATGGAAGAATATTACATTTCTAGAAAATAGCTGCTTACAAGGTCTTACCAGGCTTCCTCATATTCACTGCACATCTTACCAACTGGCTAAATATTGCTAATTAGTAGAAAGGAATCATTGAACATTATCAGAAAAGGTCTTTGATAAGGATGTTGAGATAGGAAATATTTTAGATTAGACCCTTCTACTCATTATTTATGTTGTTTTGAATCAGTGATTCAGGCAAGTACTCAAATCACATAGACTGATCAGTAAAATCATCAGACATTAAATTTCTTTTTTTTTTCACTTTTCCATTCAATCACACCATAAAAATATGAAATGGACAATGGAATCGATCAGAATTTGGCTTCCATAGTCCTCCAAATTGGCTTCATTACTACTCTTAATAAACTGACTCTTAAATTAATGAAAGATGTGAAAACAAGTGTCAGTATTTGTTTTTACTGGGTTGAGAAGTAATTCTCATTTATTTTAAAATGCATCCAAAGTTCCATTTGGGGAGAACTTTCATAATTGGCATCTGTTAATCATTTCAGAGTTAAATATGACAGTGAAGGCAAAGAGGGAGATTTTCAGGGGAAATTAATTTTGTTTGGATTCCTTGGCAAGGAGATGATTAAAAAGAAAAGCCTCACTGGAACAGCGACTAAAAGCAACATTCCTTATTAAAGGGCTTTGGTAGACAGTTGGAAAATTTATTGAAAAGGTTTAAGTTTAAGGGTAAAAAAAAAGCCAAACATTTTTGAAAATGTGATAGGAGGAAGATTTCTGTAATTAAAAATTATATTGAAATTATGGACATGTTGTTTGGCACAAAAATTTAGACAGTTTTAGCTGTCTGCCTGTTGAATACTTGGCCTTTCCAAGGCAATCCATTATGTGCAATGTGTAAGCAATGGCAAATGGTAACTATCATTACCAGGTGGTTATTTGCAATGCAAATTCTAAACCCTAACACATAGAAGGTTGGCTCTGGAAGTTGCCAAACAGCTGGGTTTTGAACCTTAAACCCATAGGATGGCCAACACTATAATTCCACAAGAATTTCTCTAAACGTACTATTTTTTTCCCCAATGTCATTCATCATCATTTTCTACAGCACCTAGTAGCCCAGTGTGGCATTAGAGACAGTAAGATGGACCTAGAAAGTCATGGTCCTTCTTCCTTGGAAAATAATTGTTGAAGGAAAAATTATATCACATACAAAATTATTGAGAATAGAAATTAAATATATTTAAAAATTGAATTTTGTCTTTTTAAAGAGATTTATTTATTAATTTAAGAGAGACAGAGCATGGCCGAGGGTTGGGGCAGAGGGAGAGGGACAAAGAGCCTTTGCACTGAGGAAGGAGCCCGACACAGGGCTTGATCTCATGACCCTGAGACCATGACCTGAGTTAAAACCAAGAGTCAGATGCTCAACCAACTGAGCCACCCAGGCACCCCCAAGAATTGAATTTTGGCTTTATTTGTCAAGACAAACACTCCACAATTACTATTTGTCCAGCACTGGCCCAACATCTCTACTGAAATTGCCCATGAACATTACCAATGACCTACTGATCAAAATATTTGTTTCCCCCATGAGCCCTCATTCTTCTTGATCTATCCATTGAACAGTCTTGATCAAGTCTAATCTATTTTCAGAAAGTCTTTCTTGTAACACTCTGTGCTTTGTCACTCTCATCTGCCTTTTCTTGGGCTATTTGATATGCCTCAATAAAGTCCATTCACCCTTGATCTTCAAAATTCTTTCCGTGCTACATCTTCCATAATGTCATGCCCATGTTCTAGGCGGATTGAATTGTTCCTTCCTTATTAGGTCTATTGCATGTTTCTAACTCAAGTTTCTTGGATACTTAAACTTCAATTCTCTCATCTATTAAGAAGGAATAATAATAATGCCTTCCAGAATGCACTGTGCTGGTTTGTTTTGAAATCACATTATTTAGTACAATAATAACATGAAGTGAATGGCAGTTGTTATTAGATTATCAAGAAACTGGCTCTCCACTAGTACTGATTAAAACAAATTATGCCCCTACTCTATTAAATAATGCATTATACTTACTGGAATCATACATTTAATGTCACTTTCTGCCACAAGACTGTGAACCTGTGGTGACAGAAAGTGTACCATTTTTGTTTACCCTGAGATCTTCTGCATTGAGCACAGAACTGACATGTAGTTAGGGGTAGCAGTTCAAGAAAGAATTGTTGGATAAATACTGCAAAATGATACATAAATAATATAATAGATGTATGGTAAATCAGTATTGCCAATAATATATGGATATATGTATACATAAAATTAAATTAAATTAAAAATAAATTCTTATTCACTCAGTTTTCTCACTTTTTCTTATTAACATTCTAGGAAAAATAAAAGACTTATCTATTACCATACAGTAATTCAATTTTTCTATATTGATCTCATAAATTGAGTGCCAAGAAGTACCTAGTCAGCCAGTGAATCTATAGAGTGGTCCCAAATTTCATTTTGGTAAATAAACCATATTAATTTTTCCGCAGTTTCACTTGAATTCCAATCAGCACATTATCACCAGACCATTTAAATGTAAAATGTAGTTACTACTCTAGCATTAAAATGAATGTTACCAGGGAACAATTCATCTTTTTAGATACATTATAAAGTGAAGAGAGGCATAAAGTTCAAAGCATATTTGATTAGGTGAATTAAAACAAGGGTTAAAGTTGGCTTTAAAATAGATGATGCTTGTATGGTGTTCCCCGGTCCCTCCCACCACCACTGCTGTCCTTGTTGGTTTGTGAAGACAATAGTCTGAGTTCTGAGGTGGGTACTACAGGAATTTCCTTTTCAATGATTTCCTTCCTCCCCCAACACCTTTGCAGGTATTAAGATTTCAATGTCCTCCAGCATGTCTTGGTTATGTTTTTAAAAATTCACTTTTCCATCTACAGTTTAAAACTAATGGCTTAGTTACTATGAGTATTTGTGAAGTTTCCTAGTCCTTGTAAAATGTAATAGAAAATATCTGTGTTATAAAATAATGAAATTGTAATGTGTGAGTTTTCATCTTTAATAGCTATAACGGCATATATCTTATTGTGGTTTATTGGTAATGGCAACTTTGGGAAAAAAATAAAGATTTTATTTATATACGTATGTATGTATGTATGTATGTATTTATGAGATAGCACACTCAGTGCAGGAGGTTAGGGGCAGAGAGGGAAGGAGAGGGACAAGCAGACTCCTCCATGCTGAGCAGGGAGTCCAAAATCAAGAATTACAGGCTTAACAGACTGAACCATCCAGGTCCCCTGGGAAAAATATTTTTTAAATATGTTATCAGGGGCCCCTAGGTAGCACAGCGGTTAAGCGTCTGGCTTCTGTTCAGGGCGTGATCCTGGTGTTATGGGATCGAGCCCCACGTCAGGCCCTTCCGCTATGAGTCTGCTTCTTCCTCTCCCACTCCCCCTGCTTGTGTTCCCTCTCTCGCTGGCTGTCTCTATCTCTGTCGAATAAATAAATAAAATCTTTAAATAAATAAATATGTTATCAACAATTTATCAACTTAGGGTGAGATACTGAAGAAAATTATCTTACTTAAGTAAATCCCTTAGAAATGTTAGTTGACCTACTTTCATTGATTTGCATCTCCTGTCATTTAAAAATAACTCTCACGTGGCGCCTGGGGGCTCAGTGGGTTAAGTGTCTGCCTTTGGCTCAGGTGATGATCTCAGCATCCTGGGGTCCAGCCCCGGATTGGACACCCTACTAAGTGGGGAGTCTGTTTCTCCCTCTGTCCCTCCCCCTGCTCCTGCTTTCTCTCTCTCTCTCTGTCTCAAATAAAAAATAAAATATCTAAAAAAATAAGTAAATAAATAAAAATAAAAATAACTCTGCCTTTCTTACAAAGTCTTCCATGCCTGAATATCCAATATTTTGTGTTATGTTGGTAAGATTTAATTATGGTCTAAGAAGAATATTCAAACATGGAGCGCTGTTGGCTTTTTCTTTTCTTCTTTTTTCTTTCTTTCTCTTAAAAAAAATCCACTGTTTTTGAATATTTTCCGAATTTTTTCCCATTTATGGTATTAAAAACAACAAATTTTATACATGAAAAGGCTGAAAATATTTATAACTGGTTAAGATTAACAAATACCACCTCTAAAATGTGCATATTGTGAGCTGAGCAGTCCTGACAAGACCTCATGTCACCCCTACTCATCCTCTCAAAGAACTGGTTTTCAGCATTGTAAATAAAGTTCTTTCAGGTCATGTTAGCCCAAAGGAGATTTAAAAGACTCCCTGAACCCCACTACCGAAGACAACCCCAGTGTAAGGCATCCTTTTTTTTTTTTAAGATTTTATTTATTTATTTACTTACTTATTTATTTATTTATTTATTTATTTATTATTATTTTATGTTAGTCACCATACAGTACTTTATTAGTTTTTGATGTAGTGTTCCATGATTCGTTATTTGCATATAACATCCAGTGCTCATTGCAATATGCGCCCTCCTTAATACCCATCACCCCACCCCCATCCCCTCTGAAACCCTCAGGTTGTTTCCTGGCTTTCATGACAGTCTCCAAAGGCAAGGGAAACAAAAGCAAAAGCAAACTTTTGGGACTTCATCAAGATAAAAAGCTTCTGCACAGCAAAGGAAATAGTCTACAAAACTAAGAGGCAACCCACAGAATGAGAGAAGATATTTGTAAATGGTATTACAGATACAGGGCTGGTATCCTAGATCTATAAAGAGCTCTGGAAAGTACTATGGAGATTCCTCAAAAAGTTGAGGAACCCTATGACCCAGCATCCTTATTTTCTTACAGAGATTTCCATTTTCTCTTTTGGTTGCTTTTTTGAATGCCAGACAATGAGAACTTTGAAAATAGGGATATTTGAAAAATGTAGCAACACTGATGGGGTAACAAAGGGGAAGAAATAAAGAACTGTGTAAGTTCCAATCCAAACACATTTTATAAATTAGAGATGAGCTGCCAGAACTTCAGCCATGCTGCTTATTATATGTTCTATAAAATTAATGGTATTTGTCTGGTATCTTTTTAATTATTTATTTGAGAGAGAAAGAAAGAGAGTGACCAGGGGGAGGGGCAGAGGGAGAAGCAGACCCCCCGCTTAGCAGAGAGCTTAACATGGTGCTCGATCTCAGGACCCTGAGATCATGACCTGAACCAAAATCAAGAGTCTGATGCATGACTGACTGAGCCAATCAGGTGCCCGTCTAGTATTTTTTTTTACAAAAAATCCAATGCCTTTATTTATTTTGGATTTAAAATAATATATATGTATATGTATAAGTATATATGTATGTGTGTAATACACACACACACACACACACACACACACTGGTCTTCAGGTCATACCCAAAGCGGTGCTACTTTTAGGTTTATTAGTGTTCTTTTAAATAAAGATGATCTTAAATATCAATTCTAAATGATTGCCACAATTGTATTTCAAATGAAAAAATGAATTTATCATTTACTCTAAACAGATAATTATAATAATCTCTAACTTAATTTTTGCCTATCTCATTTGTCTTCCACCGCCATCTCTCTCTCCCTCTATCTCTCTCTCTCACACAGGTCATGTTAGCCCAACACATACGCACACCCACACCCTTGAAAAAACAACTAAAGCTTCAGAAACACAGAAAGGTAGAATTATATATTCATCCTGACAAAATACTCACTTTTTATGATGCCGCGGGCTTCCTTATATTAAAAAAAAAAGATACAACATCTCAAGCCAGATATGCAGGCAAAATGATTTTCGAATGTTGACAGTTACACTATTTTAAATGGATATAAATCTCAGCAAATAAATGTCAGCACTCTCTATGCATAGAGCCTGAAATTTGTATCTTGCAGTGAAGAAACTGGTGTGAAATAATGATTTACATCACTGATGTGAAATTCTTTGGTGGGAAAAAGGCAAATGCAGGCGGTGGAGAATAGAAGAGTTATTTACATGGCTGGTGCCAGGGAAAATTGAGAAACATTTTCTCAATTTTTTTTAATTCATCCTACGTTCACCCCCCTTTTTTAAAATTCATTCTACATTAATCTGTTTACCTGTGCTGTGGAGGTAATGGTAGGATCATTGATGCTACACCATTCATTAATAAAACCCACTGTATACATTTTTTCAACTATAAAGGCAAGCTGTTTATTACATTTTGATTTGCTAAGTACAAAGTCCTGATATAAAAAGTGCTATAACAGAAAAAGAAAAATAACACGTGACTAATTTTATGAACATAATATATTCTTTGGATATTTTAATTAATATGGTGTTCTTCAAGGAATGCTTTCCTGCTCTCTATGAGTCTCCTAGCGGTAGCATGTCTAATTAAATTATCTCCTCCCCCCCCCTCCGTATTTAAAAACAGTGGCAGGGAAAAATTTTTCTTTTCATTCTGGGAGAAATCTTCAATAAATTATAATATTTGCTAGGCATACTGAATTTACATGACTTAAAGTATAGTGTTGCTATTTGTTCATTGTCCTAATGGAGATTTTATATATTATAATATATAAAATTATATATATATATTCATACATACAATGCACACACTGTAAACTTAACCATAGAAAGTCTTCATTATCAATCCTTACATAAATAATGAAGTTTGATTTTACTACCTAAAAGCAAATCCTATTTATATCCAGACTTCGCTGCATGAAATGAATTAATTCCTCTGAGCCATACACACATCTCTCATTGATTTATACAGGAGCCTTTAAAATACATGAAAAGAAATTTCTCACACATGGTAGCATGCATTTAGACAATTATCTGTCTCTCCTTCATAGGGGACCTAATGTGAAGGGTTTTCTTGAAAGCAAAGGATAATACATTCTCTCCAAAATGTGTAGACATATCCCAGAAAGTGACTCAAGAGAATAAATTGGTAGATTAAACATCCTAGTGCTCTCTAATACATATTTAACAAAGGTTCTTAGGTAGAAACGTTGCCGCAAAAGACTTCTCGAGTCAAAGGAGAGTTGAGGGATCTTGGTGAGAGTACAAAAATGTTGTCACAAGCAAATGGGCATCGGGATGCTTTGCTGGTCTCTGGGTTGTGGTAAGCAGCTTTGTGGTACACAAAGATGCCCTAAGAGTGAGCAGGAAGGAGAAGAGGTAAATACTATGTTTCTTTCTCCCCATTACTTATTTTTCAAAGACCCTCTTTCTCTTTCCTGAGAACAATCGGCAGATTGAGCGTTGGATTGCCTTGCTCTGTGAATGAACACTCTAAGAATGGAGGAAGGTATGGACTGTCTTGATGCAAAGTGAGGGTCAGGTCCATACCATTGTTTTCTTATTCCAACATTAAAAACAGGCTTCAGCTACCCATACCAAGAAGGGAAATAATTGAATACCAACACTACCATTGCTCCAGGTTCTACCATTCCCTGATCCTTTGCCATTAAGATGACTTTATTCTGCTAATCGGTGAAGCAAGCAAGCAATACCAAGCCCTATGACCTCACAGTCATAGTTAAACTGCAGGTGCAGGTGCGTAGACATCGTGCCAAGCCCAAGGCCATGCACACACAAATTTAACATGCTTCGCTGTAGGATTATTAATTCTATTAATCCATTTAAACTTCACTTAACTCAATCCTTCGCTTTCTGAATCTAACCCTATCATAGAACCCCTCATTCTGTGGAGCTAACAGGCAAAAATTATGAGATGCCTCACAATGGAATCAGTTGAAACACAAAGCTTGAAAATTAATCATTACTAAGAATAAAATTTGTGCTAAAGAGGATTATGCTAGTTTGGAAAATGCATAAAACATGGCAAAATAAAACACAGTGTAGGGTGCAAAAGAAAATGATTTAGAAGAGCATCTCGTACAATGACTTCATATTGAATTATTAAAATGTTAATTTGTGGGCAAGGCATGCCCCTTATATACAGAACTTGCTGTAAATTGATCATATTAACAGGAGGCTTTGGGGCGTCAAGGGGCCGCAACTTTGGGAAGCAGCTCAGTGAAGCTCTCCATGGCCATTCTTTGAAATCCAGGTGCCTACCTGGGTCTCCTACCAGTCATGTCAAAGCTGCTTTCTCCCTGTCATTTATTTACTAATGAAGAAAAGCAGGAACATACCAGAAAAGAAAGAGAAAAGCAGGAAAGTGACTTCATACTACCAAGGGTATTCTTATAGTGATGACTCAAGCTATATATTCATTTTTACTCTATCATTTGAATGTTCAATTAATCAGTCAGTTAATATAAAGTATATCAATAATCTCACTGGATTACTTATTTCCCCTCAAAAAAGCAGATTGTAATATAATGAAGAATCATTTATCACTTACATTTAAGTGAGTCGAATGCCTTAGGAAAGTGCATTTCATCAAATTTAGTTGTTAGGCCAAGACTTGTGATATATTATTTTGATACTTGAATTCACCTTATGAAGAATTCGGTTTGCAGTAAAGCAAAATCCTCAGAGGGAAAGGAAAATGATATGTCTGTCCTGCCTTGTATGGTAGGTTTGACCAAATAAGCACAATTGCTTTCCTGATTAGATTTACTTGCTTTGGCTAGCTTAGGATTCATTTTATATATATATATATATTTTTTTTTTTAAGATTTTATTTATTTATTTGACAGATATAGAGACAGCCAGCGAGAGATGGAACACAAGCAGGGGGAGTGGGAGAGGAAGAAACAGGCTCATAGTGGAGGAGCCTGATGTGGGGCTCGATCCCATAACGCCGGGATCACGCCCTGAGCCAAAGGCACACGCTTTAACCTCTGTGCAACCCAGGCGCCCCCATAATATATATTTTGACACCTTTATGACACCTTTTCTGTAGGGACAATACAGGTCTCAGAAACCTTGTAGAATTATACAGAATGTGTATATATATATATTTTTTAAGGATTGAAAATCTAACAAGATTACTTGTTGTGAACTAATTTTTAAGAGTTTCCCATAATTTCAGTCTTGCCTATTAGGCCAGTATCTTTTTAGAAGTATGAGGACTTGCGTAACATAAATTTTGAAATATAAAATTTCATTTGGTGTAATATTTTATGATAGACTTGATTTAAGTAATAATATTTTTTTTAATCTCAAAATCCTTAAGATTATTTGTTTAGTAAAGTTTTGTCATTACTGTGTTTGAATCAATTACAATTCGGTCCATAATACACATAGTATAGCATAACTCACGTTTTTTTTTAGAAATGAATATTTAAGAGAATCTTTTTGGGGGGGGTAGCTGGCAGATATCTGGTGGTTTTGTTTATTTATTTGCTTGTTTAAAAAATCACTTCATTGAGGGGCCCCTGGGTGGCTCAGTCAATTGAGCACTTGGCTCTTGGTTTCAGCTCGTGTCACCATCTCAGGGCCGTGGGATTGAGGCCCATGTTGGGCTCCACGCGCAGCAGGGAGTCTGCCTCACTCCCTCTCTCACTCTCTCTAAAATAAATAAATAAATCTTTTAAAAAAATTCCTTAAAAATCACTTCATTGAAGTATGACTGACGTACAAAAAGCTGTACATATTTAATGTATACAAATTGGGGCACCTGGCTGGTTCAGTCAGTAAAACATGCAACTCTTGATATTGAGGTCATGAGTTCAAGCCTCACATTGATTGTAGAGCCCACTAAAAAATAAAAATAAAAATTAGTGTATACAACTTGATGACTTTGGAGGTAAGTATTCACACATGGAATGATTACCACCATCAATGCCATAAATCTATCTAAAGGTTTTCTCCCCCCAAAATATTCTCCTGTCATTTTTGTGGGTGTAAAGAACACAACATAAGAACTACCTTTTTAGCAAAATTTTAACCAAGAATAGACAAATGGAATTATATTTAACTAAAAAGCTTTTATAGAGCAAAATGATCAGCAAAGTGAAAAGACAACCTATGGAATAGGAGAAAATGCTTGCAAACCATATATCTGGTAAAGAGTTGATATTAAAATATGCAAGAAACCCCTACAACTGAGTAACAAATAAACAAATCACCCAAATTAAATATGGGTAAAGGACCTAAGTAGACACGTCTCCAAAGAAGATATACATAGCAACAGGTATTTAAAAAGGTGTTCCACATTACTAATTATCAGACTCTTAAATTAATAAAAAAATGGATGATTCAGTTCAGATTTCATAGCTTTTTCTAAAGGATTACCGTCTGGTAACTCATGATATAATAATTGCCCTATCAGTTGAAGACTTGAAACCCATTACTGGTATTTTTGTTTTCTATTTGTAACACCTTTACCTGTCACAATATATTTAAAAAGTCTGTGCAACGTATATGTGTGATAAATTTTAAATAAACATAATAAAATTTTGTTTTGTGTTGAAAATCACTGGGTACAGTTACAGCTCCTGGAGACTAGGAAAGCCATCCCAGGTTTTAAAAAGTATGGCTTTAAGAGTGCCTGGCTAGCTCAGTTGGTAGAGCATGCAAGTCTTGATCTTGGGGTTGTGAGTTCAAGCCCCACGTTGGGTGTAGAGATTAGTTAAAAATAAAATCTTTAAAAAAAAAAAAGTACTGCTTTTCACCATTGCAAGATTAACATGAAGAGATTACTCATAATTAACAAAACTTATAAGCAACCAAGATGTTCTTCAATAGGTGAGTGGATAAATAAATTATGGTGCTTCCAGACAATGAACTAAAAAGAAATTTCAGCACTAAACTAAAAAGAAATGAGACAAAAGAAGTATCAAGCTATGAAAAGAGTTGGAGGATTCTTAAATGCACATAGCTAAGTGCTAAACCCAGTCTGAAAAGGCTACATACTGTGGGATTCCAAATATATGACATTCTGGAAAAGGCACAACTAGGGAGGCAGTAAAAAGACTGGTGATTCTCAGGGATTTGTGGGGCAGGGATGGAAGGATGAACAGGCAGAGCACAGGGCAGTGAAAATACTCCATATGATATGGTAATGGTGAACGCATGTCCCATTTGTCAAAACCCATGGAATGTGTCACACAAACGGTGAACTCTGATATAATTATGGACTTTCATTCATGATAATATGTCAATATCGATTCACTAATCATAACGAATGAACCAAACTAGATACAAGATGCTGATGTTGGGGGCCACTATGAAGCGTAGGGAGGGAAATACACGGGAGTTCTCTTTATTTCCTGCTGAATTTTTCTGTACATTAAAAACAGCTCAAAAATAAAGCCTATTAATTAAAATAACAAAACACTAATTTGTACTTTCAATAGATTATCTTGCAAAGGAAGGGTACTATCTTCTAATACACTTGTCATCATTCGATGCAATGCCACCACTGGATCAAATGGTCTCACCCTTCAGATGTTGACCTCTGTGTTGATACCCAAGTGATTATATATGTGTACGTGTGAATGTTTGTGTGTAGGTTGGGTGTGTGTGTGTGTCCAGGGGACATTGAAGACATTGTACAAACTTGTTATTTGTGCTTCTAATGGCTAAAGAAAAATTTTTAAGTGAAATGACCTAATGAACTTGTTTTCTTTTTTATTTTTTCCTCCTGTTTGTTTGGTTGTTGTTGCTGTTATTTTTAAGCTGAATTCAAAAGTCAATGTTACAAGTGCAATAATTGACTATATCTTAAATGGGAAGCAATAACCTGCTAACAACAAACTCATACCTTCAAATGAGGAACAAAATTAACCTTGGAAGTTAAACACAAGGCAGTACACTAACTAAAGATGTTTTTCTGTGTAGAGAGATCTATTAAAATGAGTCCAACTAATTACTAAAGTAGCATCTTGTCTGTGGTGAATATAAATTCTGAGAGCCATTAACTTTTTAGATACACAAAGGGAGTCATATTCTTTTACTTTGTTTATAACAAAATGCGTTCTTTAGAATTGTGATTAAAATGTATTGAGGCATTTTCTTAATTCTGCTACAAGCAAAACAATAACAAATGTTATTCTTAGGAATTACATATATATGTTCATATGTCTCCATCTCTAAAACAAGACTGGTTCTGAAAACACATTACTTCTAAAATTAGTGAATGATTTATGGTCAAGAAAATGAAATTGTCATTTTTCTTATGTGAATAGTGGTTTATGGTGCTGATGCAAATGTGGTTTAGATGTAGAACCAGATATGGTGTGTAGTCCAGTAGAAAATAGCAAAGTGATCTTAACAGAATGCATTTAATATTTTGTATCACCTTTATTACTTTAGAATTTGCCTTTTTTTATATATAAGGTCATTTTAGTTTCTAATTTGAGGGAAAAAATCTTAAATAGAATTTTATCACTGTAGACTGTTTCCTTGGTCATCTGGCTTTCTAATTAATATCTCTGAATAATTGAATAAATCAGTGCAAACTAAGCCATAAAACAGAACATGATGATGATGATATTTAATAATGTTATCAATAATACAACATTGTCCTTCAAAAATTCACATCAACACATATCTCACTGCAGTGATATGCAAATTGACTTTTAGTACTTGAAATCTGATTTCTGAGAGCCTTTGGGTACCTCTAGTATATTCTAGCCGTTAACACATTCACTGTATAGTTCCATTATAATTCCAAAATACAATAGAGACGAACTTCTTTAACTCTTTGCTGGATCTCCACAATCTAATTTAGGTGCATTTACCAAGTAAGAAAGATACGAGAGTCAGGTCAACGGATGATTTCTTCTATGCAATTCTGTGACCGGTGTGTGTGTGTGTGTGTGTGTGTGTGTGTGTGTGTGTGTGTGCATTCATGTGCGTATGTATGTGTGTAACGATCAATTTTAAACAATGAAAGATGACCGGTCAGAGAGGCAGCCAGGATGAAATGCTTGCATTCTCCGTCTCTGACTGTCTCTCTCCCCTCCTGGAAACAGTGTAACAGCCGGGGCAGAGGTATTACATGAGGAAATGGGTCTGAAAACTTCAGTGGCGTCTCTTTTCTTCCTCTTCTTTGTTTCGCGATACCAGGTAAGTCCCTTTACCTTTCTAAGACTCAGTATCCTTTTATATAAATGAGTTTTAGCAATGATTTACCTGGATCACAGAGGCAGATAGAAGGCTGGGTGAAATGCTATGAAAATAGTTTACAGATCTCTAATACACCCCATAAAGGCAAGTCACTATTATTAACCTTGTATGTTAAATATTTGTTATTACGACTACCGGACCTTATCAACTGTGTCCGTATGAGGAAACTCAGACAGATAAGGTAGGTATCAGGGAAAGAGATCAGCCTTAGGTATAACATAAAATTGCTTCAGCAAGTAAGGCATATACAGGGCCAAGAGAACCTTGCGGAAAATAATAGGTGGAGGCTTATTGAATAGAGATCTTGAGATCAGAAGGAAGCCTGAAATTTGGGAGAAATCCCAGGATCTGAAGAAACCCTTGAAGAAGGAGAGTAAGTTCTGATATGTGGTATAAGTGTGTGCTGGACAGAGAAACAAGGCAGAGTCAGGCTACAGAAAATAACTCTTAGAATGAATGACTAGAACTGAAATATTAGGATAGCCATTTCCAACCAAGAAAAACCAAATGTCTCGTTATTGCAAAAAATAATAATTTTTTATTTTTAAAAAGTTTCTAAATATGTCTTGCTAGGAATAAAAAAAAATGTGTCAAAACCCTTTAACCATCTAAGACAAATAATAGCTGTTTTTAAGTGTCAAAATGAATTTCCAGGTAATCTTCTAAGATCTTTCTATGATCTGCTATCACAATGGCCATGCTGAAGACGTTAGAGAGAAGAAAACCCATAAATGCTGGATTTTCTGTTGTCACTGTTCTATTTGCTTTGGAAGGTGAAACCAGGTTTCATGTCATTTAAAAATATGACTTAATTTTTAAAATACACATTATTTAAAAACAACATTCGGGGAGTGGGTGGAATCAATTATGTAAAGTGATGAGTACATGTAAAATTTCTTCAGGTCAAATGACATTCACTTTAACCTTAGTTATTTATGTTTGGTGGTGACTAGAGATAGACCCACACGAACTGACGGAGCTCTTTAGAATAGAAATTACATTTTTTTACACGCCATCTTTTTAACAGTGTTATTGAATTTTTTGAACAGTCCTTAAGTCAGAAAACCAAATTATTACTTTAGCTAAAAAATGATCAAAAGTAAAAAAATAAATATTTCAAGGGAAATTAAATCTGGCCTCTGATTTCGGTAGAGTACTAGGGAAATAGTAGTCACTTCCCCTACATAATAACTTCAGATATGGACACAACTATGAGCAAGTGGGAAGGAAAGATACATTTGTATCTTGAAACTACCAAATATGTACCTAGGCCCCAGAGATTGCAAACCTCACATAAAAATCAGACTCCAGTGCTTAATAAAAGTTGTAAAAAAGTGATTCAAACGAAGTCAGAAAAAAAAGACAATAATTCGTACTTTGAAAACCAGGCTTAGCTCAGTATCAAAAATATATTGTTGAAAACTTTTCATTCAATTTAAACTGAAACCAAAAAGAAAGAAAGAAATTGCCTAGAGGGATAATTTTTACTGACTTCTTACCTGACCTTGTGGGGGAAAAACAAAAATAATTTAATAGACCATGAACACACAGCAACACAATAAACGTATGTAGGCCCCATTTCTGGATTGCACATAGGAGCAAATAATTTTGTTCTATGTCTAGTACCCAAAGCATAAAAGATCTCTTCGGAGGACCACCTTGGATACGGTTTAGCAATAAAGCAAAATTCTCAGAGAGGAAGAAAGATTATATATTGTATTTTGTCTTGTAGGATAGGTTTTACTGAACTTCAACCCAATTGGTTCCATGAGTTACTTTGCTTGCCTTGTTTCCTAATCTGATACCAGTTTCAATCTAGAGTAAAATGTAAAATCTATACTTTGGGGCAATTATCTCATAGGAGAGAAATGTGAAATTGCCATTCATGAGCAGTATATAGGTATCATTTCAAAACTTAAAATCTTTGGTTATTTATCTCAGCTGGTTAGAGCAGATTTTTAATGAAGTTTAGACCATAGACCACGAGCATTGAGAGTGTAGCATCGAGCATCAGTCCCTAAAAGGAGCATTGAACTTTGATACTGTCCTTCCATGGACATTTTACCTATTTTTAACTAGTAATTCTATAAGCAAAAGTAGACCAAATAATGGATTATTATCTATAAAGATGATCAAACAAGATTAATCTAATGATTGATAGATTACTATTTACTCTAGTAAATCATGTAAAATGACAGCAGAGTGAACATTAGAATTTTTTTTTTAAAGATTTTATTTCTTTATTTGACAGAGAGAGACAGCCAGCGAGAGAGGGAACATAAGCAGGGGGAGTGGGAGAGGAGGAAGCAGGCTCCCAGCGGAGCAGGGAGCCTGTTGTGGGCCTCAATCCCAGGACCCTGGGACCTGCCCTGAGCCGAAGGCAGACGCTTAACGACTAAGCCACCCAGGCACCCCGAACATTAGAATTTTTTGAAATAAAATAATGCTAGGAATTGACGGTACACAGAGAAAAATTTTGGTATAACTTGAAGTTATCAAGATATGCCAAGTTGGGGCTTCTGGGTGGATGGCCCAAAGGTTAAAACCAACAGTCCGTGTACCTACTTCTCTGAATCCCCTTTGTAAATTCATCCAAATGAAATGTCTTCAGTGTGAGGTTAACTAAACACCCCCCTCCACTCACACCCACACCCACACCCACACCCACACCCACACCCAAGCACAAGATGGCAGATCTAGAATATGTTTGCCTTTCTTCTGTTCCATTTTAATCCAAAAATCTAGACGAACGGTTGACAAACTACAGTCAGCTCTCCAAATCTGGCCAGCCACCTGTTTTTGTAAATAAAGTTATTGGAACATGGCTCTGCCCTTTGATCTACATATTATGTCTGGGTTTGTCTTGTTTTGGAAGAGTTGAGAAAGACTGCAAGACTACGAGTTCTTCAAATCTGAAGATATTTAATATATACTCCTTTAAAGTAAAAGTTGGCTGACCTCTGGTAAAGACTTGAAGACACAGACACGAGACTCTTTCCCTCCCTCCACAGGGTGGCACCATTAATACCTAATAATGCCTGCCTCCAGAAACCCCCAGACCCCACCAAACACAAACAACGGCCCCTCCTATTTTTTTTCTTTGCCTCTAATGTTAAAGGCCTAAACTAGAGATGTGAAAATCAAAAGAAATAAAATATTTTAAAAATTGTTAAAGTTTTGTCAAGGGGTAAGGTAAAGTAGTTGTGGTGGGCCAATGTTCCCACTGAGAACAACAAAACAATAAAAAAAAATTCACAAAAATTTTACCTTCCCACTGCCACTTTTTGTTATCTCTTCAGAATTTTCTTATATTTTTTTTTGTTTTATAGGAATCCCAGATTATATACTTTATGAATGTTGATGAGCCCCATATTTTTTTGATCAGGAGTAAAGGCTTCCAAAGAATGAATAAAAAAGAACAGTACAAGTGAATTTTTGGAATCACTGAGATTGTTCTTGCCATATGGGTAATTAAGAGGTTTACAATAGATGAAAACCTTAAACTTAGGAAGTTTGTACTTTGAATTGCAATCAAATTAAGGATTTTTTTGTTTGGTTGTTTTCTCATAATGGCTTATGATGCGTGTGAAAGACAACATGCTCTGGAAAGTTTAGGAGAAGATTTTTACAGTAAGGGGGTCATTAATGAGGAGCTTCTCAAAGAAATGGAAGGAGGTCTGGGGGTTTATAGAGTCAGGACAACAGAGACTCATTCATGAGTCTATGGAAGTTATGAGGAAGAATAGAGGCAGTTCATCTGAGTCATTGTGAAAGGGTAGAGGTGGGCACTTATCTCAGAATATGGACAAACACTATGATCCTTTGAGGTTAGCATCTTCTTGGGGGCAAAAATAAGCAGGGAGATGTCTTAACCATGCTGTTTTCCTGGACCACAGGACTTAGATTAAGTTCAATATTATGTTGCAGATAATGCTATGTAAAGAATAGACCAATTACATAATAAATAAATAATGAAATAAGTAATAATCTATCAATTATTCTTCACTTTAAATCATATCATTATAAAAAAATCTTATCATTATACATCTTTAACATCATGAACTTTCATCACCTTGGTTAACATGTCACTTTTGATAGAAGATAATAAATGAGTCCTGAAAGCCAAAAGCATTTTTACTTCTTTGTGGTTACAGCCAGAGTTCATTGCACTAACAATTAACTAATTAAATGATTGTCTTGTTTGAAGGGTTACAGAAATATAAGCTGTGAATGTAGGAATGATTCTTAGATTTGTACAATGATATAGTTATGTATTCCAAAGCCTAGAACTTTTTGCAAATATGTAAAATATTTCCAAGACATAATGGATATCAATCAATCTGATGAGCATTGTGGAAATGAGACTAGGGCTTGGGACAAAATAATAGGTGCATTTCTTTCTCCATGTATGAAGAAATTTAGGAAGGCAATGTTATTTTGTATGGGTAGTAATTGCTCCCATGTATTTTTTCAATGGGATTTTGCTGCTGTTCCCATGAAAGTTGGAGGGCATTTCTTTTGCTTGAATCTGGCCTGGACAAATGATGTGCTTGACCAATAGAATATGAAAAAAGCGATCTACAGAAATTCCAGGGAGAGGTGTCAAGCTTTGCCATTTTTCCCTATCCCCATCCCAGGACACTACCTTGAGACCTCTAGTGGAGGAAACTGGGCTGGCCTCCTGGACAGTGGGAAAACCCAAGACTGCCAGGCAATTGCCTGCACAGACCGCAAGATCGATGAGAAAAGCTGCCTGGCTTCCACCCAGTACCTTGCAATTGCAGGAGTATGGCCAGGTGAATGTAGCTTAGCACCACCCAGCAATTTGCTGAATGGTGAGAAGTTACAAATCATTGCTATTTGAAGCTACTATAAATTGGAGTGTCTGCTTAAATAGCAATGGCTAACTGAATCACCTAAACCTAGCAGATGTATTTTAGCAACACTGATCCAATTGAAAAGAGTCATTCTAGAAAGTTACTGAATATCATGTGCTTATATTTTAACTTTCCATAATTGGTTGGCTTACCATAATTTTGCTTGTTGTAGAACAAGCATTATTTATTTGCATAAACACCTCTTTTGGGAAAAAATTATAAGTGTATGTGTATATAAAATATGTAATGTTTCTATAATATAATATATAAAATATAAAAATTCTGGATTATTATATAATTATATGCAAGAAAAGTACCTCTTGTGGTTTGTCCATATATTTTTAAGGCTACAGAAAATAGTTAACATAGTTGTAATTGAGGGGCACCTGGGTGGCGCAGTCATTAAGCATCTGCCTTTGGCTCAGGGCATGATCCCAGCGTTCTGGGATCGAGCCCCACATCAGGCTTCTCTGCTGGGAGCCTGCTTCTTCCTCTCCCACTCCCCCGCCTGTGTTCTCTCTCTCCCTGGCTGTCTCTCTCTGTCAAATAAATAAATAAAATCTTAAAAAACAAAAAACAAAAAAAAAAACATAGTTGCAATTGAAATACTTTGTCTTCCTTTTCCTTAAATAACAATCTCTTCTAAAGTCAAGCGTTTGTTTTTGACTGACTGGAAGCTTTGTCACCCGTGGGCGTTTGTGTTGGACTGGTCACCAAGCACTGTGAGCCAGGGGCTGTCATCAGACACACCAGAGTAGTTCCCACTGCCTTCACCTAAGGCCACAATTTAGCCAAAGGCATTTTTGTAGTTTATTAAGTTGGCTTTTTGAGCCAATGAGCCAAAATGCTAGGTAAATGCCAAGGCAACCTGAGAAAAATTCTTATTTAGAATAAAACCAATAGAGGAAGAAATCTTCACTTAAAACCTCTAGTCACCCCCAGGCTCTCATCGTCAGGGTGACCAGAAATGACTTGCTTCACACAGAATCACAAGCGAAATGTTAAACATATTTAACGTCTTAAATATGCTACATTTATCATGTAAAATATCTCATTCTAATTTAGAACACTTTCAACCAGAGGAAAAACACAACTGGTTTCCTCTTCTTTGGTGGACCTTTACTGGAGCAGACCATAGCGTGTGTGCAAACAGTCGGAAGAGTATAAGCCTCATCACCGGCCTGGGTGCAGGTGAAAATATTTGTCATTGTTGATTGATTTTTTTTTTTTTGCTTGATAGTGAATTTGGAAGACTTTAAAAAGAAATAAATTGGACTTAATGTTTCTAAGCAAGACCCTATTCTAGATATTCAGTGTCTGGCCTGTATCTTTGAAATGTTGACAAGTGGCTCTATTTGTGGAACTTAAATCAACTTGAACATCACATTTTAATTTCCCAAATACATTTTGGTGTAATTTATTTCTTTTATATATAGTACATACGTAAAATATAAAATAAATATATATTTGTTATATATTATATATTTACTACTTTGTGCAGTAAATGAATTGTCTTATGGAAAAGATCGTAGCAAAACTTGTCAATTGGGATCAGCCTTTAGGATGTGAATAGTTAACTATGGAAATATTCATGGCAAGATTGGTATGATGTTCTTTCTTCTTTTCGTCATTTTAAAGATCACACAATTAACATAGACCAAGATACTAATTAGCAGGTCAGACATTGATACTTAAGGGTCCTATCATGGTTAGTAGGATTTATTGAGCTGTTGATGTAATTTCATTTTTATTTATTTTTTTTTTCTGAGTCTCTAGATTTATATTTTTTTTTAATTTTTATTTTGTTATATCAGTCACCATACAGTACATCCCCAGTTTTTGATGCAATGTTCCATGATTCATTATTTGCGTATAACACCCAGAGCACCATGCAATATGTGCCCTCCTTACTACCTATTACCGGCCTATCCCAATCTCCCATCCCCCTCCCATCTGAAGCCCTCAGTTTGTTTCCCAGAGTCCACCATCTCTCATGGTTCATTCCCCCTTCTGTTTATTTTTTAAACTTGTTTTCTGCAAGTTTCTGTTGTACGCTCTTTAAGATGAGGACACATCTAAAGACTTGATCATTTGAAGAATATAATTGGCTACTGTTCCCCTTCTTGTATCATGAATAATTCTATTGAAGAAAATTGACTCTGAATAAACCAAGATAAGAAAATTTCTAGGGTATTTTCAGTTTTGCATGTAGCTGTTGCACTGCATTATACTTTTGTTAAGTAATATGTTTTTTATTGGAAGAAAATTAGAAAAAAAAATTTTCCCCCAGAAAAAGACAACAGAATCATATAGGAGAGAAATTTTTCTTTTACAATTAGAGGGCACCATTTTTTTGTTGGGACCTAGCCAAATTATAAGCTTGAGTTTCTTGGGCTATAAAATTGTTTTTATTTCCTAACTCCACAACAAAGTTTCAAATAAAAATTGAATTGAATTCAACTTATTTCAAAAGATACATACTAAATGTACTGGCTTCTACAGAAGCTACCATAATACCTCAAATAATGCTCTGGTGTTTACACCCCAGTATTTGAGAAAATGAAGAAATCATACCACTTTGTTTCTGAAATACATATCCCCTAATTAACGTATCATTTATATATTTTAAAAATATATAATATGTACCTGCAATTACATCAAGCATACCATTTAATAAACTCAGTATATAAAAAGGCACAAAGAGTGTAGCTTCAAAAATTATTACCAATTTTTATTATTTTTAAATGCCTTGAAATGCTATTAATACTAATCCATTTATTCCACCAAATTTTATTTTAACCTAATAAAACTTTTTTAACTTTCATTAAGTCTATTTATCCATAAAGTGTGGACAATGACTATAGAATTACTGACACATGGAATGTTAAATTTTATGTTCCCAGTAATTAGCATCTTTTTTTGAGAAATCAAAATATATTCAATAATTATTTTTTAAAAATATTACCCAAAATATTATTTGAAAAAAGCTGCTTTAAATATTTTTAACTGTTAGGACTGATAACAGTCATGTAAAAATAAATATTTGTAGAAATACGCATTCTTTTTGTAGTTACAGAAAAGAGCATCTTGTCATAGAGCCACAGAGGCAGCACTTCTTCAGGTTTGTTTTGTTAGGTTATCATTGAACCATGGTCTAAAAATGTTGTATGTGTTTGAAACGTATGAAGTTATGATGTAGATACATTCCAGTACAGTTCAAAGCACATAGAGTATATATGCATATACGTATCTAAGTTATATCTGTACCTATATCTTTCTCTTTATGTGTGTATCTATAGCTGTAGTTGGTCAGATTGAGTGCCATAGCCCAATGTAACTCTGCGAAATTTGGGGAACTTTGGGAAAGCAGAAAACAAGTTCAGATTATTTCCATACTCGAATATCCTAATAGAATCACCATGAATCTTTCTCTAAAGACTCGAGGTTATGGCTCTGCTCCCCCATCTCTCAGCCCTGCCTTATAGTTTGTTACCACCTTCATCCCACAGAGCATCACAAAGGCGTGCGGCCAAGTGGGAATCCTAGCTCTCTAAACTACCCTTAACATTTAATCTATATCTCATTAAGGCTATTTATCTTCCTTACACGGAAATTTGGTACAAATTTATCTAGCTGCTACTGTATTAGCTTAAATACTTTGATATCTAATTATTTGTATCACAGTTCCTGGAATGGAGTTTTAAAAACAATGTGGTCAATGGAATTTTTGTTACGTACTATACGTGCGATATCTCATTTGATCCTCACAAAACCCACATGATTTAGTCATATTCAGTTTGAGAGAACAAAGGCACCAAGAAATGCTGTTCTAGGATAGGAGAGGCTAGCTTGAAGATAAGCCTAGCTTACTATAAATACACTAGTGAAGACACTCCATAGAAGATCTATTCTATGTAAATAAGCTTTAAATACTATTTTTTAAGGAAAAAAGCAAAGAAAAATAAATTTTTTTTGCTTTCTTGACTTATTGCCTAAAGATAGCTGACCAATCTGAATTGATGAGAATTATCTAATCTCGATCTCAATCTTTTATCCAACACTTTGTTAACTCTGAAAATTAAAGTCAAATATACTATCATTCTGAAACCACAGTGTTTCTAAGCTATGTACATTTTAAGGGGATTATGATTAATTATGAGTAGGATGTCTCAGAATTTAGTAAGAAAAACAAGTTCAATCTACAAATTCAATAAATAATTGATAAAAAGTTAATTATGCATGTCTGTAGGCAAATGCTCAGTCTCAAATCAGTAATTTTGGTGACATAAATTAGCAGATATTTCCAAAATAATATTCCAGAAACCTCAAACTGTCAGTAACATTCAAAATAGGTCCCAGTTGTGTTATTATGGGGTAGAAGGAAAAGCAGATGGATTCCAGAAAGCTACAATTTTGACATCATAATGGCCCTAAGAAATTGTCAAACTGTTCCTAAGAGGGAACAAATAGAATCAGAACAGAATTAGGATAAAACTCAAGAACTTTTGGTATGTTGTCTTGTGCAAGGACTGAAATTCAGGCCCTCCATTGTTATGAGGACACTATTCCTTATTATAACATGTTTTTAACATGCTCTGAGTTTTTTCTAACATGCCTTTTATCTGTTGACATAAACCATTCTCACTGCTACAGTAAAAAAGGGATTAGATATTGGTTATTGCTAAAATAACCATACATGAAACATCAGCCATGTCTTCAACCAATCTTGTCATACCTAAGCAGAGGTGACCATTAATAGAATATGTTGAGTCATGATGAAAAACCTACACACACCAACTTTTCTTTCCAAAGAGGTTGCTAAAGAGAAGGGATTGATGAGACACCCACTGATGTCCTAATTTCCATGCTCTCAGCCTTGCTATCTACCCTCAGGTGGACAGTGTAGCCATTCCTGGTGGAATGAAGACCTGTTGCCCAGAACAGGTACCATGCATTGGGTTTGCTCCTTCCTGCTTCAGTCTCCCAGCTCCCCAGGTCCTTATTCCTGGAATAACTTCCCAGAAGAGCTTCCTGTACATGAATCAGGCCTTAATAGCAGGGCCGAATCAAGCAACATCAGGAAACTGTAGAGAGATCTTTTAGTTCATCGTTATAATATTTTTCCAGAATGGCAATAATACCTAAAAATGTTTTATGGGATTTGCATAAATTTGGTTATAATTGTCAGAAACGCAATAAGTAACTTAACTGGAAAGCAAAGAACAAGTCTAGAGAGAGTGATCAATAGGACCACTGGGAATGATGGGAGTTTGCAGGTCCAATGTTGAATTGCTCATGTGCTGTATCACCTACTAGAACACACGTCTTTTATGGACAGTTTGTGCTTCGGTTGGGTACTGCCTATGCCCTCTTAAATGATTTGAAGGCCATGCCTAGTAATGGGTGAGAAAAGATCCATGGGGGGCACCTGGGTGGCACAGCGGTTGAGCATCTGCCTCCGGCTCAGGGCGTGATCCCGGCGTTATGGGATCGAGCCCCACATCAGGCTCCTCCGCTATGAGCCTGCTTCTTCCTCTCCCACTCCCCCTGCTTGTGTTCCCTCTCTCGCTGGCTGTCTCCATCTCTGTCAAATAAATAAATAAAACTTTAAAAAAAAAAACAAAAAAAGAAAGATCCATAGCAGGAGATGCCCCAAAATAACTATTTAGTAATTTAATGTTAGTTAATTGCCATTAATAAAAATAAAGCTTGCAAACAAAAAAGTATTTAAATTTATACTAAAAAAAGCAAGAGAGAAACTGAACTAATTAAATTATGAGGGCTTAAAGAGTATTTAAATTTTAATTTTGAAATTGCAACATTGTCACTTTTAATATTGCAAATTGTGGATAAATATTTAGATGAAGCTTCTTGGTGAAATTTGAATTTGGTGAAATATGTAAAAGAATCAAAAGAAACAACTTATTTGATGAATTTTGTTTTTCAAAGTTATTTGCTTGCTAAACAAAATATACTTATATTGAGGCAAAAACATATAACTATGAAGATACGTGGACTGAAATATTTTTACATTGTATTAACAACAAACAAGCTAAGAAAGGATAACCAAGAGATAAATAAAAAGCAAAAAGTCCTTTGGAAGGTGTACTATCTGCACACAGTTTACTACCAACCCACAAACACAAAGCAGGTGGGTTCCGAGTTCTAATGCTGATTTTAATGCTCTCATCACTAAGATAATGATGGTAATTCTTCATCAGTGAAGCTCAGGGAACAGTGTCTATTCTGATCCAGTCCAGATGTTCTTCTGTTCCAAGCAGTTTTACTTTAATGCAGTCTCACCTAGAATTTTTACTTCTTCCCTTAGGGAATTGGTCACTAAATCAATTCATATGTTTCCGGCACATACTAGTAAATGGCTACAAATAACATTCAGATTTTGGCAGCTCCCTATCTCTGATCTTAATAAGGAATGGGCTTCAGCATCCTCTTCTGTGGTCCTCTCCCCTTTAGTATACCTGGGTGTTCTCAAATTCTCTCCCATGTATTCTCAGATGGTGTTGACTGTGCTCCTCCTGCCACCCCGACCTCCTCCATGCCCCCATGTTTGCTGGTGGCACTGCCTGACCCTTCCACCCCACACAGCGTTCCCCTAGACAATGCAGGTATGCTGGGGCCTCACCATAGGGCTGATACAGACACTCCTGTTTCTTTCTCCCCTCTGCAGAGGTTTTCTGTGGTTGAAACAATGACTCTCAAACAGGGATATCAAATCCCATAAAATATATGTATTTTAAGTAAGCAAATATTGCTTTAAGAATTCAACTAGAATATAATGTCTTCTGTGTTTGTAATGTTGCAAAGGGTTATAGTCAAAGATTTTTTTTAAAGGACTACATTAAAATCTAAATCTCATCCTGATCTCTCTCAATAATTTGGCCAGCATCCGTAAATCTCCAATTACCAACAAAATGCATAATAATTTTAACTATAAGTAAAATGTATAATAATTTAACATTATATACAGATGGTTTGGAATATGAACATAACTATAGTGTCTCAGGTTTTAATTCAATTCAAGCAAATCAATGGGCTTGGGTCTATATCAGAGATTGTGGGTCTTCCCTGATATGGAAGCCTTTTACTAATACTGTATAGCAAATTCATTTGATCTGTAAGTTGTTTGTAGGACTGAAAGGGTAGGTGCTCTTTTGAAAGAAGATTCTCGTTAATCAAATTTAGTGTCAGTCAGGTCAAACTCGTTTTAATTTTACGCTACATTATACATCCCTCAGGGTTCATTGTTCCTTTTTTTAATAATGCTGTATATGTTTGATTATTTAAATTAACAGTCAAGTGTAGGCTTTTGTTTCTGTGCCGATATGCAAATTATTTAAAATTTTGTTTCAGAATCTTTTGTGTGCATCTTAATTCTTTTTCCAGATTTCATAAAGGATAGGCAAAATATGTTCTAGTTGCAAGAAAGCTGGTGCCAAGTTTTCAACTATAAAAATATTTTTCTACTTCTGTTGTTTTTTCTGGCTATGCTATTAAAAATTATCCTAGTTCTTAAAGCACATGCCTCATAAAGCAAGTGGACCTAATTAGTCAGTTAGAGGTTAGACTATTGGGTGGGTGGCCTTGGAAGGCATATTTTAAACAAGTTCCTTAACCCAATTTCCTTTGCTCCCCCCTTTTCAAATAAATCTAAACTTCCAAAATGAAAAATGTGATCACTTCTATTACTGTGGCAAATTTTAGGGTCGATGTTCATTGTCCTCATTTTTGTTTTTTCTGTTTTTTTCACCTCTGCAAGTGCCCCTGCAAAAATGTGTAGCACCATTTTATCTTTTTTTGAAATAATTTTTAATCCAGGTACTCCATAGTCCATAGTTTTACACAGTTATTCTGAAGTTTTAGGATAGTCAAGCATGAATAAGATATTTAACGTTTATGCAGTAAGAATTTATCAAATGAATGTTATATTACTATGTGGGGGGAAATAACAATTTCTAGAATGTGTATGTCTATTTTTAGCAAAACCAGAAAAATCAGCACAATCTGGGAAGGTAGCATTTGATTTGGGTCTTTGGGGAGACAAAGGCATCTAGGGTGGTGATTAGAAAGAGGTCATTTGGAGATGGAGAAAGTGGACAAGATGTACATAAAACTGGACAGACAGAAATGTACAGTTTATTCAAGAAATAGTGGATTTGATGGGGAAAGTGCTTACTTTTCAGTGGAAAACAAATGATTGAAAACATAGCTCTATATTGAGTTCTTAGTATGTCCTAGTAATTTTATATAAATTATATCATTCATTCCTGTGATTTAATAGATAATAAAATTCGGAATAAGGCATGTGAATGAAGTTGCCAAAAATCACAAAGCGTTATAAGAAGTGGAGCCAAGATTGAATCTAAGATATTTGGGTTTTGAATCAATGTCTTTTTTTGTTGTTTTTAACTGGACCTCAGTCACTGGAGCACGCTACCTTGTTAAGATAAGGCCAGCCACCCTAATACCAACTCCAGCTAAAGATAGAAGATGTTGGGGTGGGGGCAGCTATGGGAGGTTTCAGGCAAAGCATGGTAAATAAGGGTAATATTGTTATGCAGATCTAAGTCTTCACCTTCTCTATTGATAAGAGTTTTTAGAGATTTAGTCATCTTTTTCTTCCAAGTACAAGAGGGAGACATCCATGCCTTGGATTTCCCTTAAAAATGTTAATGTCTCTTACACAAGGGTAACTTCTACTTGGTTTTCAGAGCCTATGTGTGTCTGCTGTGTGTTAAAAATAATCAGCTTAAAATAATCTTTATGTCAAGGGGGGATCTTTTGGGGTGACAAATTCTGCTTCTCCTTAGTGTCATTGGATAAGCAATGCATGAGTTCAGGTGGCAGAGTATCTGGAAATAGAAAATGAATCAGGTCTATCTCTATCCCAGTCATAGTGGCAAGGTGGTGTTGCTTGCTTGCTTGTGTGGACACAGAGCTTTATCAACATGAACACTGTGATTGCTTTTGTCCCCCTTCCCAAATGTTGTATTAAGAATAGCCTTCCTGTTCTCATACTAAATTCAATTAAAAAATGAAATACAACTTCCCCCCCAGATGATCACATAGTAGGGACCGTTACAGTATTGATTATTTTTTAAATATTCCCAGGAATGAACTTTCTCTTTGTAAAATGTATTTTTCTTCTATTCATAGAAGCATAATAAATTGTACTCTTTTTTTTCCCCAGAGGAAACACCAGGACTTTTTTGAGAAAGTGCACCATTTGTTTACTTCAAAGTAAGTTACTTGAATCTTAATGAAGCAAATAGACTCCCAGTTGAAACACCAAACACCATGACACTGCTTTATGCTAATCCAATGACATTGGTTGCTATGTTCTTCATTTCTGAATGGAAACAGGTTGATGACAGTTCTCACACACAATTTATTAAAATTAGGAAATTGTCAGGAAGACTTCAGCAGAGGTGTGGCACTGGCTTTTTAAAGTCATCTTCAGTATCACAATAGGTATTTGGATAACTTTTTATTCTCTCCTTGGGCTCAGCTGGAAGAAATTTTTACCACAAAGGAAGCCTGATTTTATGCATGTTTGACTTAATTCAGAGGGATTTATGAATACCACAGTAGCCTGTTTGAATTGGCGGTGAATAATGTGAGGCAGATAGCTTTTATTTCTTTTCAAGCTGAAATATCTGATGTTTTCTTTCTAGTGAAACATGCATTTTAAATACTGGGATCCCAGCATCAAGAATCCTTATTTGTTCATTTTCCACACATTTTTATAAATATGTGAGCAAGTATGCAAAAGCTTGGGAAGTATTAGATGAATGAAGCTAAGTTTCAAGTGTGGCGAAACTCAGACTTAATATTTTATTTTATTTCATAGAATAACTAAAAGAAAACAGTTGTGGAAACAAACTATGTCAGAGTAAAACACACACACACATGACATTGGAATATATGATTTCAATTAAAATATGGTTGGTGTGTAGTTTTTGAGGCCAGATTGACTTGAATGGCTTTGTTTTGGTAAGTATTTATTGACTCAAATCATGGTGATAGATACTTTAGTAATTCTAGCTTTCTTCTTCATACTTAGTAGTTATACCACTTGGTGATGATAGTGTTATTTTACATGAAGTTACTCTGTCAAGTCTGGTTAGAAAAAAAATGAACTCACTTAGAATTTTTATTGTTACATATTCTTAGATTAGGAATTTGTGGATAGGAGAGATCACAAGAAGAACATCTCCCCTCTGAAACACATTTGTATGAATGCACTTGATGGAAATTCATCATTTCATAGTTGGTTATGGGGGACAGAGCTTATGTCCAGCTCTGCTTTAGGAGACATGAGAGATTGTGAGGGATACAGGTGCTTAGACACAGTTCCTTTCTGGAAAGAGCCCAAATGCAGAAAGACTAGGGGGGATCCATTCTGAGGATAGTATTCACTAGTTCTGTTGAACTCTCCTCTGACTCCAGGGTCAACAAGAATGGGGGGTATAAACATCTGTTTGGAGGTACAGAAATGTTTTGCAGGATATTTTCAGGATCTTCAGGAATCTAAGATATGAGGCAGAAGAAATGTTTCACACTTCACATATGTAATTATTGTTGCTCATATAAAATAGAAAGCTAAGAAATTATTTTGCCATCCAGTAATACAATCATACTAGGGGATTTTATCTCCAGGTATATCGTTGGATTGATCATTCAGATGGAAAATCAATAAGGAAATATTGGCCTTAAATGACATGTTAGATCAGATGGACCTAATAGATACGTAAAGAACATTCCATCCAAAAGTAGCAGAACACGCATTATTCTCAAGTGTACATGGAACATTGTCCAGGACATATCACATGATAGGCCACAAAACAAGTCTCAAGAAATTCAAGAAGTTAGAAATCATATCAAGCATCTTTTTCAACCATAATTTTATGAAAGCAGAAGCCAGTTACAAGAAGAAAACTGGAAAACCCACTAAAATGTGAAGATGAAGCTACATGCTACTGAACAACAGTGGGTCATAGAAGAAATTAAAGAGGAAGTCAAAACACTTAGGAATAAATAAAAACAGAAATGTGATCTACCAAAATCTATGGGATGCAGCAAATATGATTCTGAGAGGGAAGTTCATAGCAATACAGACCAACCCCCAAAACCAAGAAAAATCTCAGATAAACAACATAACTTTACACTTAAAAGTATCAGAAAAAGAACAACAAAGCACAAAGTTAGTTGTAGGAAGGAAATAATAAAGAATTGAGAGGAAATAAATACAATAGAAACTAACAAGACAATAAAAAAGATCGATTAAACTAACAGGTTATTCTTTGAAAAGATAAACCAAATTGTCGAGTAGACTTACCAAGGGAAAAGGAGAAAGGGCTTAAATAAATAAAATCAGAAATTAAAGAGGAGATATTACCACTGATGCTACAGAAATACAAAGGAGTATAAGATACTATTATAAATAATTACATACCAACAAATTAGACAACCTAGAAGTGGTTAATTCCTAGAAACACTCAATCCTCAAGTCTGAATCATGAAAAAATTAAAAAGTCTGAATTGACCAATTTCTAGTAAGGAATTGAATCAGTAATCAAAAACCTGCTGATAAACAAAAGCCAGAACTAGATGGTTCCACTGGTGAATTATACTAAACATTCAATGAGCCCAGCATTACCCTATACCAAACCAGTCATCCTTATACCAAAATCAGAAAAAAAAAAAAAAAAAAAAGGGGGGGCGGGGGGAGAAAAAAGAAAAAGAAAATTGCAGGTCAATATCCTTGATGGACATAGATGCAAAAATCCTCAACAAAACATTAATAATCCAAATTCAACAATGTGTTAAAAAGCTCATACTCCATGATTTAGTGGGATTTATTCTAGGACTGCAAGGATGGTTCAACATCCACTAATCAATCAATGTGAAACACTGCATTAAAAGAACGAAGAATAAAAATTGTATGATCATCTCAATAAATGCAGAAAAAGCATTTGACAAAATTCAACGTCTATTTTTGATTAAAAAAAAAAAAAAAACCTCTTCAACAAGGGGTGCCTGGGTGGCTCAATTGACTGGGCTTTTGCCTTTGGCTCAGGTCATGATTCCAGGGTCCTGGGATTGAGCCCCATATTGGGCTCTCTGCTCAGCAGGGAGCCTGTTTCTTTCTCTCCCTCTGCCTGCCACTCCCCCTGTTGTTCTCTCTCTCTCTCTCAAAAACAAACAAACAAAAAACAACACTCAACAAAGTGGGCAACAAGGGAATGTACCTCAACATAATAAAGGCCATATACATCAAATTCGCAGGAAATATCCTCAATAGTGAAAAAGTGAACGTTTTTCTTCTAAGATCAGGAACAAGACAAGGATGCCTCCTCTTGCCATTTTTATTCAACATTGTATTGGAAGTCCTACTCAAAGCAATTAGTAAGAGGGAGAAATAAAAAGCATCTAAATAGTCAAGGAAGAAGTAAAAGTGTCATTATTTGCAGAGGAATATGATACTATTATGGAAGACCCTAAAGTCTCCATCCAAAAACTATTAGAACTAATAAACAAATTCAGTAAAGTTGCCGGATACAAAGTCAAAATACAGAAACCTGTGGTGCTTATATATACCAAAAACAAACTATCAGAAAGATGAATTAGAAAAGCAATCCCATTTACAACTGGTCTGAAAGAATAAAATACCCAGGAATAAATTTAACCATGGAGGTGAAAGAACTGTACATGGAAAAGCCAAAAGATTATGGTAGGAAAAAATTGAAGAAAACACAAATAAATGCAAAGATATTCCATGTTCATGGATTGGAAGAATTAGTATTTTTAAATGGCCCTACTACACAAAGCAATCTACAGATTTGATGCAACCATATGAAAATTCCAATTGCATTTTCACAGAACTAGAACAAATAATTCTAAAATTTGTATGGAACTATAAATGATCATGAATAGCTAAAGTAATCTTGAAAAGAAGCACAAAGCTGAAGCTATCATGTTTCCTGATTTCAAACTATACTACAAAGCTGTGAGAATCAAAACAGTATGGTATTGTCCTAAAAACAGACACACAGATTAACAGAACAGACTTGAGAGTCCATTAATAAACAAAAACATATATGGACAATTAATTTATGATAACAGAGCCAAGGACATGCAATGGAGAAAGGACAGTCTCTTCTGTAAATGATGCTGGAAAAACTAGATAGCAAAATGCAAAAGAATGAAACTAGACCACTATCTTATATCGCACACAAAAATTAACTTAAAATAGAGTAAAGACTTAAATATAAGAACCAAAACCATAAAACAGAAGTGGTAAACTCATTGACGTCAGTCTTAACAATGTGTTTATAGATCTGACTCCAACGTCAAGAAAAAAAAGCAAAGATAAGCAAATGAAACTACACCAAACTAAAAAAGCTTTTGCACAGTGAAAGAAATCATCAGGAAAATGAAAAGCGACCTAGTGAATGGGAGAAGAAATTTGCAAATCATATATCCAATAACAGGTTAATATCCAAATATATTTAAAAAAACATACAACTCAACAATAAAAAACACAACTCAATTTAAAGAAATGAGGAGAGGATCTGCATAGATATCTTTTTCTAAAGAATACATGTAGATGGCCAAGAAGCACATGAAAAGATGTTCAACATCACCAGTTCTGGGGGGAATGCAAATCAAAACCACAAAGAGATATCACTTCATACCTTTTAGAATGGCTATTTTTAAAAATGGAAAAAATACAGGTGTTGGAGAGGGTATGAAGAAAAGGGAATCTTCCCACACTGTTGGTGGGAATGTACATTGGTGCAGCCACTGTGGAAAACAGTATGGAGGTTCCTCGAAAAACAAAAAATAGAAATACCATATGATCCAGCAATTCGACTTCTGGGTATTTATCTGAAGAAAACAAAAACGCTAATTCAAAAAGATACATACCCCTATGTTTATTGCAGCATTATTACAATAGCCAATATATGGGAAAAAACTAAGTGTTAATAAATAGATGAATAGATAAAGAAGATGTGGTATACACACACACCTAGACCCACACCTCCGCCCCCCCACAAACACAGTGGAATGCTACTCAGCCATAAAAGTCTCGCCATTTGCAACAACACACATGGGCTTGGAAGTGAAATAAGTCAGACAGAGAAAGACAGATACCACATGATTTAACTCATATGTGGAATAAACAAACAAACAAAGAAACAAAGAAATATAAAAACAAACTCATATACACAGAAAACAGACGATCATTGCCAGAGAGGAAGGAGGCTGAGGGGTGGGTGAAATGGGCGAAGAGTGTCAACTATATGCTGATGAAGGGTAACTAGACCTTTGGTGGTGATCACTTTGTAGTACATACAGCTGTCAAATTATAATGTTTTGCATTTGCAACTTATATAATGTTATATACCAACATTACTTCAAAAATTATTGTCATGGTTACCTTAATTTGTATAAATTTTGATGCATGCATCCAGATGCTTTTTTAAAAAGACATTCATTGATACAACTATTAATTCATAAGAAATTTTGGTCACGTTTTAGGCCTGATTTCTAATTGTTCAACTTCTTGGGACTAAACTGTCTCTTTAAGTCAGGCTATTTATCATTTGCCACTTTACTCGTTGTGTGTGTGTGTGTGTGTGTGTGTGTGTGTGTGTTTGTTTATTAACATTTGGTTTTACAAAATTTGTGTTGCGGTAAGACAAATACTAATTTCATCTTTTTTTTCATTATTTTGATCCACATTGATGACTGCATTTAGTACAAAAATTCATGACTAAACCGATAATGAGAACGTAACATACTTGGCTACTTTTCAAGAAGAATCTACCCTCTTTTATCATTTTCTTTGGTTTCACTCCCCTCCCCTCCAAACTCTGACATCCTCCTGAAGTTGTCTTTTTCATAAACAACCTCAGTCCCTTATAAAATGAGAGGGGGAAAAAAAGATTTTAATAAAAAACATTTGCCTACATGGACCAAAATTGTAATCAAGGATTACGGAAGACCTAACAAAAATGACATCTGGAAGTTTTCACATTTGCAGCACATATATGAGAACATCTTGAAGATCCTTCTTTACGTTATGTAAGCACAAAATCAATAAAGGCATCACAAGTGTCAGATACTCTTCATGATTTCTCCCATTATGAGAAATATTCCTCTCCAGATGAGTGTCTGAGTTGCGATGTTAAGAGATAATTATGCTTTACTTTCTGGAGATTCGTATTTAATTTCTGGTAAATGAAAACTATATCTTTTGCAAGCAGCACTGAAGCAAGTTGTATTTTAAAATAAAATCAAATTAATTTGCTTTATATGCACAGTGTGAGTGTTTACATGGGCCTCTATTTGATACCCACTGAAGCACACTGTTTCCTGGGATATTTTCTGAAGACTTAATAAAATGTGAAATTTTCATCTACTATTGAAAACTTAATAAAACTGGGATTCATAGTGGGGGAAAAATGTCTGAAGTTAATATCTCAACTTCTGTATGTGACATTCAGAAGATGATTATAATTTGTTCTGTGGGTAGTCTAAAAATTAATTTTCTGCTTCTTTATTTATTAGACTTTCCTTTCTCACACTGTTTAGAATAGCTTTATTTCTGGGCTCTTCTATTCGTGCAGAAAAAAACACAGAGCCTAAAAGAAAATCCAAAACTCTGAGTTAATGTTCCTTCTAAGTACTTAGTACATGTTCAAAAAAAATTTTTTTTCAAAAGAAGAGTTTAAATTCCAACACTATCAAAGCACTCATATGATTTTTCCTTATTTCAGGATTATAATAGGTCATTGCTTTCAAAGAAGGAATCTTAGGGAAGAAGCATGATTCAATTTTACTTTCTTGAAAAATGGGTGAATTGCATGATTAATTACTTCCCTTTCAATTTGAGGGGAAGAGCTGAGTAATTTTCAAGATACATGCATCCTCCCATTGACATACCCAGCCTGTCTACCTATTTGGTCATAACCTTGAACTGCAGTAACTAAAGGCAATGCATGTGCTTTTATAGAACACTGAGTGGGTGATTGTGTGCTATGAACCTTGAGTACTAGCAAACCTGAGGGTAAGTCTCTCAATCAACTCATTTGTTTAACAGCTGCCATTCAATTAAGTTAAAGGTAGCATTTTCATCCACTTGATGCAAAGTTGCCATTCTGTAGGCAGAATCGGATGCCTATGCCTCAATATTCTCATCTTTAAAACAGAAATAAGAATAATACCTGATCCAAATAATTACAGCAAGGGATATATGGATATTGCCTAGTAGATATCAAGCATGCTGTTTATTACAATTGTTTACTTATTGAACAAAATGGAATGGATTATTTTTGGTGAGTCGACATTCTCTTTCATGATCATTATGTTTGTTTCTTCATTATGACTAAATATTATGATAAATGCTGAAAAATGTCAAGTATTTTGGTTGTATATTTCAGAAAAAGAAAACAAATTTCAGGAGATGAGAGTAGCTAAAAGATGCAGGATTCCTGAATTATCAGGATTCCTGAGTTATCAGTTATAAAAGGAAGTTTTTTCCATTGATGTCTGACTTCAGATACTTACATGACACTAGAGTCATGCTGGACTCTACTTCTTTCTTAGATGTGTCTGTCATTGTCCTCCGATTCAAGTCGTTCAGATGGACTATTTTTTTGGTTTTTGGTGGGCACAGGAAAGACAGAAAAAGCCATGCTGTAATTCTCATATGATGATTAGGAAGATTATCTGCCTCTGTGCTTATAACCTAAACAGGATGAGAAAAAAGTTGAGGATAAATTTTACAAAATGATAGTAATAATAATGATAATAACAATAGTAATAATAGTATCTTAGATTAGGTCATAGACTGTGGGATTATATTTATTTATATAACATATGATTACCTGATAAAATATATTTATGTTCATGTATTTTTATGCCGTAGACACAAATTATGGTAAAATAATTCCACTTGTAGGCAAATAATTGGAAAGATAACTATAAGGAAAGAAGTGATAGATATTCTTCTTCTTAAAACCATTTGAAATCCTATTTTTTTCATAAGGGAAATGATTCCTGCATAACACACACATGCACAAACACACAAACACGCACAAACACACATGTTAAGTAAGGGATCATAGCAATGAAAACCACGGTGTCTATAAGATGAAATTATCTCAGTACTATATAAAAGCTTGGGGTTTGTTTTTATTGTCACAAGTAATAAGAGATCCTTAGAGGTCTTTGGACAAATGAAATGTAATTGAAAAACAGCAATCTAATCTTATCACATCACTCAAAAATCTTATAAATAACCATCTAAAATTAGTATCTTAAAATTTAGTTCTAGAAATATGATCCAAACTGTCTGCACATATTTTTAATTACTGGCAAAAAGTTTAATTACTTATGCATACTCTCTGTTATATTATTATTCACATGAACATGTTCTGGGATTCAATGTTCAAATCCCCCTTATGACAGATAAAGAATATAATTGTATTGATTGTATGTGTGTGTACAGATCTATGATTTAACATTTTCTTTGCATGAAAACTTTCCAAGAATATGCAATGGGGAAAAAAAGATAGTCTCTTCAACAAATGGTGTGGGGAAAACTGGATAGCTACATGCAAAAGAATGAAACTGGACCATTTTCCTACACCATATACAGAAAAAACACCTATGATTTAACATTTTCTTTCCATGAAAACTTTGTCATGTATTGTAATTTTCTTTGGGATACTATAAATGCTGAACTCTGAAAATTAATGAAATAATAACCTGATAATACTTTTAAAAGATTGAAGAATGAAATTCTTTCCAAATGTTTTCATAAAGAAATAAAATATATTCTTTATGTTTAGGATTAGAATTGATGTTATATAATATTCAGCATTGTTTTTTATATCAATATGGTAATTGCTAAAAATTTTTAATTTGAGTATAGTTGACACACAAGGTTACGTTAGTTTCAGGTGCACAACACAGTGATTTGACAACTCTATACATTATGCTATGCTCACAGTGCAGCTTCCATACAACGCTATTACATCATTAACTTATATTCCCTTTGCTGTGCCTCTTATTCCCATGAGCTACTCATTCCATTAATGGAGGCCTGTATCTCCTATTTCCCTTCACCTATTTCGTCCCTACTCCCACTCCCCCTGACAACCATCAGTTTGTTCTCTCTCTACATAGGTCTGATTCTGCTTTTTGTTTTTTTATTCATTTGGTTTTTTTAGATTCCACTTCTGAGTGAAATCATATGTATTAATCTTTCTCAGTCAGACTTATTTCACCTAGCATAATACCCTCTAGATCCATCCATGTTGTTGCAAATGGCATGATATGATTCTTTTTCATGGCTGTGTAATATTCCATTATATATATACACCACATCTTTCCTTATCTATTCATTCATCAATGGACACTTAGGTTGGTTCAATATCTTGGTGTTTGTAAACAATGCATCAATAAACATAGGGGTGTGTATATCTTTTCAAATTAGTGTTTTTGTTTTCTTTGGGTATATGGCCACTAGTGGAATATTGGATCATATGGTGTTTCTATTTTTTAATCTTTTGAGTAATCTGCATATTGTTTTCCGCAGTGGCTGTGTCAACTTACATTCCCAAAAAACTACTAAAAGTAATAAATGAATTCAGTTAATTTTCAAGATACAAATTTAATATCCAGAAATTGATAACATTTCTTTTTTTAAAATCGATAACATTTCTATGCACCAACAACAAAGTAGCAGAAAGAGAAATTAAGAAAGCAACTCAATTTATAATTGCACTAGAAAGAAAAAATACCTAGGAATAAACCCAACCAAAGTAGTGAAAGACCTGTACTCTGGAAGCTATAAAATACTGATGAAAGAAGTTGAAAATGACACAAATAAATGGAAATGTATTCCATGCTTAAGGATTGGGAAAATTAATATTTTTTAATGTTCATACTACTCAAAGCAATGTATAAGTTCAATGCAATCCCTATCAAAATACTGATAGCATTTTTCACAGAACTAAAACAAATAATCCTAACACTTGTGTGGAACCATAAAGACCCCAAACAGCCAAAGCAATCTTGAAAAAGAAGAACAAAACTGGAGGTATCACAATCTCAGATTTCAAGATATACTACAAAGCTACAGTTATCAAAACAGTATGGTGCTGGCATAAAAAATAGACACATATATCAATGGAACAGAATGGAGAGCCTAGAAATAAACCCAGGATTATATGGTCAATTATTCTTTTACAAAAGAGGCAAGAATATGCAATGGGAAGGAAGATAGTCTCTTCAACAAATAGTGTTGGGAAAACTGAACAGCTACACGGAAAAAAATTAAACTGGACCACTTTCTTACACCATACACAAAAATAAATTCAAAATGGATTAAGGACCTAAGTGTGAGACCTGAAACCTTAAAACTCCTAGAAGAGAGCACATTTCTCTTGTATCATACATAACAACATTTTTTTTGATGTGTCTCCTGAGGCAAGGAAAGCAAAAACAGAAATAAACTATTGGAAATACATCAAAATAAAAAGCTTTGCAAGGTGAAGGAAACCATCAACAAAACAAAACACAATCTACTGAATTGGAGAAGATATTTACAAATGATATATCCAATAAGGGGTTAATATCCAACATATAAATAATGTATAAAACTCAACACCAAAAAAAATTCAATCAAAAATATTTAGGCAGTATTATTTCTGACATCAGCCACAGCAACATTTTTCTTGATATGTCTCCTGAGGCAAGGGAAACAAAGTAAAAATAAACTATTGGAACTGCATCAGAATAAAAAGCTTCTATACAGCAAAGGAAACAACCAACAAAACTAAAGACAACCTACTGATGAGAGAAGATATTTACAAATGACACATACAATAAAGGGTTTGTATCCAAAATATATAAAGAACTTCTATAACTCAACACCAAAAAAACCCTAAATAACCCAATTAAAAAATGGGCAGAAGACATGAACAGACAATTCTTCAAAGACATACAGAAGACCAACAGACACATGAAAAGATGCTCAACATCACTCATCATCAGGGAAATGCAGATCAAAACCACAATGAGATATCACCTCACACGTGTCAGAGTGGCTGAAATAAAACTCAAGAAACAACAGGTGTTGGCAAGGATGTGGAGAAAAAGGAAACCTCTTGCACTATTGGTGGGAATGCAAACTGGTGCAGTCACTCTGGAAAACAGTATGGAGTTCCCTCAAAAAAATTAAAAATAGAACTACCCTATGATCCAGTAATCACACTACTGGGTATTTATCCAAAAAATATAAAAACACGAATTTGAAGGGATATATGCACCCTTATGCTTATTGCAGCATTATTTAAACAGCAAACTATGGAAGTAGTCCAAGTGTCCATCATTTGATGAATGGATAAAGAAGATGTGGACAATGGAATATCACTCAGTCATAAAAAAGAATGAAATCTTGCCATTGGCAATGACATGGATAGAGCTAGAAGGTATAATGCTCAGTGAAATAAGTCAGTCAGAGAGAGACAAATTCCATATGATTTCCTTCCTATGTGGAATTTAAGAAAAAAAAACAAAAGAACAAACAAAAAGAGAGAGAGAGACAAACCAAAAAACAGACTCTTAACTACAGAGGACAAACTGATGGTCATCAGAGGGGAGATGGGTAGGGGGTGGGGGAAGTCGGTGAAGGGTATTAAGGAGTACCCTTATCGTGATGAGCACTGAGTAATATATGGAACTGTTGAATCACTATATTGCATGCCTGAAATTAATATAACACTGGATGTTAACAACCCTGGAATTAAAATAATTTAAAATTAAATAAAATAGGTATTTAGCATTCTTATCAGCATTTTGAATTTTGATGATTGTTGTTCAAGAATACTGCCAAAAGAACACATGATGATAGATTTGTTAATGAATTAGGTATTACTTTATCCCTGTAATACGTTTTCAGACTGATAGTCAATAATTACAGCCTTTCGTTCCCAGCATTGCTGAATTATTTGGTAATATATATATTTTACATTTATAGTCTACATGCTGCAGTAGACTGAAAAATACTCCCCCAAAGATGTCCACACCCTAACCCCCAGAACCTGCAACTGTGTCACCACACATGGTAAGAAGGTCTTGTACATTTTATGAAATTAAGGATCTTGAGACAGGGACATTATCCTGCATTGTCCTGGATAGGCCTGATGAAATGAAAAGAGATGCAGGGATCAGAGATGAGCAGGCCATGTGACACAGGAGGCACAGATTGGGATGATGAGGCCATAAGATAAAGAATGCCAGCAGATTCTAGAAGCTAGAAGAGGCAAGAACATATTCTCCCCGGGACCTCCAAAAGGAGCTTGCCCTGCTCACACTCTGCCCATAGACCGGACAACCTCATTTCAGACTTCTGATGTCCACACTGCAAATGAATACATTTGTGTTGTTTCATGCCACTGAGTTTGTGGTAATTTTTAGAGTGGAAAGAGAAAACTCATATGCATGCTAAACTGTATTCATATGATTGATAAGAAGAAACTCAAAATTATTAAAAATAGTAAGAATAATACATAATCCCGGCTCTCTCCCAAAAAGTGGTAGAGAACCATTAGGCATTGCTTGGAGACTTTCAGTTACTTCTCTCCTACACAAACCACTTTTTCAGAGCTTTTGAGGACTATTATTGGAAGCATACAGAGTAGCTTCCCCCGGAAAACCAATCCATTGAAATTACCTTTGGAGGATTTTAGAGATTAATCCTTTTAGAGGATCACTTTTGTTCATTAGTTACTTTTCTTCCTTCTATATTTGAAGGAGTTATAAAGTATGCAATTCATGAAACTTGGTATAAACCAAAGAACATGCTTAACCCGCGTGTGCAGCCGTGGACTTGAACGGGTGCCTTCAAGGTGTAAGAAGCCCACGAACGTGTTTACAGTCGGAAGCATGAAGACAGCACAGCTAGGAAGCACCTGATCATGGTTGGACCTCATCTCACTTTCTCCTTTGAAGGCTGTACTGTTTTCATCACAGGCCACATCACCGTGCAGTCCAACGTGGCTCCACCCTCGGTCGATAGTGCTTAAGCACGCGAGCACGGTGTTGTCCTCAGATCATGCTCCCAAGCCCGTACCCTGAAACAAAATAACGAGGCTCCTTTCGGCTTGAGGAATATTACTTTTTGTCCTTGTAACAAGTACAAGATCAAATTCAAGGAGGCTTTTTTTTTTCCTTTTTTTTTTTAAGCACAATGTTCATTTTTTGCTTTGAGTTCCAGCTGTGAGTGGAATTAACTTTCAAAATAAAGAAAATGGGCTCTGCAGCTGGGGGAGAGAGTTTGGAGCCTACTTGAATCAGACACAGTGGGTGGAGGGAGGAAATATCATGCATACCCTTCCACTACTTTTCTGTCACTGTGGGAGGCCTTTGTGGAAGGAATCCAACATTATTCTGCCTGCCCATCTCCTGGCTGAATGGATGGGTAGCAGAGCTTATGAAAACCGGTCTGAGGAGTGTGCCTGCCTCAGTCACCACTTTTCTGCTTAAGATGGGGGAATAGCCTTTCGCTAAAATGCAAGAACAGAGTTAGATACCTAATATCATCCCTACTCTTGAATTCAAAGAGTGAATGACAGAGTCATGTGTAATGCCTTTTCTAGTAACCCTCATTCACTGAGCTTCAACCCGGGGCATGCAATTATTTAAAAAATAGTATCTTCATTTATCTAGATATTTTGAGTACCATACAATCACTGAGTGCACTGTGTGACGAAACTTAACTTTTGGTCCCAGTAAGAGGATAATTTATTTGTGATAGCTCCAGGTGTAGTAAATCGTATTCCTGTGCTACTTTTAAAAAGAAAACAACTTCCTCTGTTTGTTTTAAAGATACTTGAAATGAGAAAAAAAGATAGAAGCACAATTCATTTTTGTAGTGAATTTATCCTTAGGTGCATTCATTCATCACATTTTTATTGAGTACCAACTGGACCAGGCATTATTATACTGGGCCCAAGCAAGAGGGGTAAACAAAACATCAGTATCGGTGCTCATAGAACTTTCATTTTTGTAGAAGGAAATGGGCAGTAAACTAGGAAAATGATGTGATGATTGCCTCAGAAATTGTATGCCCGATAAGGAAAATAAAACAGGATGATGTTTTTGGAGATTGCAGATGGTAGGGAAGGAGAGGTTGGTCAGAAAAGGTTTCTCTGTAGAGACCTGTTGGCTTGTCAGGCAGAAAGGAAGTGCAAACACCAGTCCTGGAGGCTTCCGAGTGTGGAAATCTAAGAGGACAAGAGGTTACATGGAAAGGTGGAAGGAAGGAAAGATACGCCCAAGGAAAGATCAGCAGGGGCTGGATCAAGTAGAGCCTTAGAAAGTGTAGGTTTTTTCTATTTCTCCCCAGCAGGTATTACTGGTAGCGCATCTGCTTTCGGCTACACATTTTTAACCATCCTTTGGGCTGATTAGAACATCACGGAGTTGTGGCAATTTGTTTCCTTCCTTCCTGGAGAGGTTCCTGAACCTACGGTCACCACTGTCCTTGCTGATACTCACCTAAATTTGAAGTTATCTCCATCACACCCTCACACCAGCTTAAAAAGAAGGACGTGTTTATTTTTTTCTGAGGGCTCGAAGAATAACTTAAGTGTTCTCCAAGCTACAGAAGGATGCTTTCAAGCCCATTGCCTAATTTTTCAAAGTGTTCTCTTTTGACCATGGTATGAATGTCTTGAGCATTATACGGTGGAGAAAAAGAAGAGCTGAGGTGAGCTCTTCCTATATACCTCTTTCTTTTTCATCTTGCCGAGTTCTTTCCCCTTCGCCTGTTGCTTGCAACATACCTCAATGGTGAATTCCCAGCCTTTAACATAATCCCCCAGGACATTAGTCCGTTCGCTCCATTGTGGAATGCATATGAATATATCACAGTTTTCAGCATCAAGATGTACTAAATCTTGTTTGCGCTCCATTAATGAAATCATCTATTTTATCTCATCACTGCAGGTAGAAACTGTTTTCCATATGCTATACTCCCTTATCATGACTTCTAAAATGCCACGATGGTTACATACTATCTAGTTTACATTTAGAAAGCAGAATGTCAGCTTACTAGAAAATAATTCTAAAAAATGTGTAGAGCTATTCGCCAGCCTGCCTCAGCTGCCACCGAATGAATAATTCCATGAGGAAGAGTGGGACCGTGCAGGCAGTCACAGAATCTGGTGTTTTCATAGAACTTGATAAATTAATTAGTTCATCTTGTGATTATGTGATTCTGTTAGAAAGAACAAAGTGTTGCTAGGATAGCTTGGGATAAATAAGAACATACTGAATTTCCTTTTTTTACATTTTTAAAAAAATTCTGGGCAGAAATTAAATATCTTAAAAACAGGGAAGCTACTAATATTGCATTGTAAACACTCTAATTGGGTAAGCTAAAATCTCAGAAAAGACATCGAGTGCAGAGTGATCAAATAATAGATCAATTAAGTCTAGTGAAATGAAAATACATCTGTAATGACTTGATATTGTGTGCCCAAATGTGCATCAGCCAATTGAACTTTTCAATTTACAATTAATTATAATATTCTATGGTCATAACCAGAGACAGGAGAACATAGGAGAAAAATATCTTGAAAATGGAGAAAAAAACCAAAAAGATATACTATATTTATATATCTACACATACATGTGCATATATGTACATACATATGCATGGAATATATGACATATATTATTTATTGAATGAGTATTCATTTATAACTTACCATATGCCTGTGGCTGCCCATATTTATATGGAAGATGATTTATTCAAGGAACATGATTCCTTCCCAAATAAATTTGATATAAATTGCAATGTTTCCATCACATTATCAGAAGAATCACATTGTAATCCTCCTACTGATAATAATCTTTCTTTGACTCAGAGTCTGTTTTATCTGTGATGATGGCTTTAGGAGTCGCTGTTTATGGAAAGATGAAAACACTTTAAAAACATGGGGAACCAATGTTAAAGAACGTAAATGCCTTATTTTATACGAAGAGTGTTTCGTTTTTTTTTTTTAATATCTAATCAGAAATATGACAAGGTAGTTAAAAGGTAATAAAGTTGTGGTAGCACAGAAACATGAGAGAAATAGAAGTATTATGAGAGAATGTCAAAAAGTTTGCTGGAAAAAAAAAAAAAAAAGAAGATCCCAACCAGCAGAAACCCTCAGCACGTTTGGCAGGACTTAGCACTGGCTGACTTCCTAAGGCACAGAAACTTTGCAAAACTCCATTTGAGATTTTTGTCTCCTTCAATCTCTACACAAGTGTCCAACTGGGCTTTCACAGCAAATCTCAGTCAAGGATTCCCATTTGATCTGATTAGCCTACAAACCCAAGAGCATTCATAATTTCGACTAGTGTGTGAATGGCGTGAGCCTCACGTTCCATTTCAAAGTAGACCCTGAGATTTGGAGTTTATAACACTTGCTTTCGGGAAAGTATATCATCAATCTGCATTAGAATAGACTCAGTGCACTGGATAGAGTGAGCCGAGGGATTGAGAGCTCTGTGCAAAGCTGTCTCCAAATGCATGAAGAGCGGAGATGTGGAAAGAGGACAAGATGGATTCCCTGCAGCTGTGGGAGTCAAAATCAGACGAAGGTCAGAAGTGACAGGAGCACAGAGTTTGACTCCATGTGGGGAGATGCTGTGCAGCCCTGAGAGGAATCCAGGAATGCATTTGCTTAGTATGGAGACACTGAGTCCAGGGGAAGAATTCAACCAGGGTCGCTGCATCGAGTGGAGGTTAGGATGTTTACTTCTAGTAGGGCAACTTATCAAACCCAAGATTCTATGACGACAAGCAGATTTATTTCACTATTACTGCTTTTTTCAAAATCTGAACATCTTTGAGTGGATAGAAAATATCAAATTGAACTTTTGATATAGAACCTTTGTTGTAATAAATGTTAGTATTAAAATATGCAACAAATAATATCAATTAAAAATGTTATTAGTTAGGGCGCCTGTGTGGCTCAGTCAGTTAAGCATCTGCCTTCGGCTCAGATAATGATCTCAGGGTCCTGGGATCGAGCTCCACATCTGGCTCCCTGCTCAGCAGGGAGTCTGCTTCTCCCTCTTGCTCTCATTCTCTCTCTCTCAAATAAATAAATAAAATCTTTCAAAAAATGTTAGTAGATAATCAAGATATGAAAAGAAAAAGCCAATATAATGACATTTTATAGGAGTGACTTGAGTGAACTAATTTGAGAAGAAAAAAATATGCTTTACTCACACTGTTAAAATGCCTGGTAGAATTCATTCAGTATGTAGTGGAAAGATCATGAAGCATTTCAGGCTTTATAACTGCCCGCACGTGGTCAAATTTTGTCTAGCCTGATAGTTAAAATTCACTAGCAGCCTGTTTGAATGAAGCTTGGTTTTTGGTCTCCAGACGCTGGCTTGAAATGTTCTTCCGTGACACTCTCTCTCCTTGTTAAATCTTGTTATTGCTCACAATGTATGAAACTCCCATTTAAACAATATTCAGTGAAGCAATACTTGTAAGCAAATTCCATGAAGTTAAAATTCATGTGATTATGTTCAATCTACCCTTAAACCATCATTGTTCAGTCAGGACATTTTAACAGGCATTCAGAACAGTTTAAACCTATAGGCCAAGTACTCTTTCCTCAAACACAGTAGAAGAGATGGAATGAAATATTATATACTTTCCAGCTATTTTTTATTTCATTTTTACTAAATTTTGATTAAAGAATTCTATTTCTAAAGAATAAAATGGCACATTTTCCTTGAAATATTTGAATTTCTTAAGACACATCTTACACTATCTAATGAGATCTTTTGATACCATTGGATACATAGATGCTATTTGCATTTCTTACAGGAAGATGCTTTGTTTTGGGCTAAATTTAAACAACAATAATTAAACAAATTCATTTCTAACAAATCATCTACTCCATTAAAATGTTTAGTTCCATGTAGATAAAGAATATATCTAAGGACACGTGACGAAATACTTCACCTCTTTTTATTTCTATAAACATTGTGAGGGCATGTCCCTGGTTATTTATTTTGCGAACAGCCAGAATTTATTGTAAAAATATGTTTTAAACCGACATGGTCTACTAGGTTAAAAATGGATATGCCCAACTCACAATTTGAGGGTCTTGTAATCTTGAAAAAATATGTCACAGGTAAAAGTATATAGCTTTTTTTTTTCTAAAATATGACAATTAAGAGTGTAAATATGATTTCAAGGGGGATGTTTAGGCAGGGAATGCTCCTCAGATCTGAGTGACATTTTAATTTTGGGGGCATATGCTTATGAAGGAAGCTTCTCGGTTAGCACTACTTCTTACAAGGCTTTCTTTTATGTAGATGCCAAATCAATTTTATAGCAGGCCTTTCATCTCTCACTCTGCCAAGCGAAAGTATGTAGCTTAAAACTAAACTATCTGTTAAGGAAATGAAAAAAATCACCCAGAGGGCTTCATGGTCTTTGAAAATTAGTGCCTAAAAATTTGCAGATGTCCCATCTGATTAAAAAAAATCATTTACAATAAATATAAACAGAAGGATAAAATTTCTCTGGTAAACACGGCCTCCAGGCTCATTTGGATCTTCGGTTTGTAATCACATATGGTATTTTTAAGGATCCAATTCAGAATGTCCAATTTACCTTGCAGAAATTCAGTTTTCTCTCCCCCCGCCCAGGGAATGAAAGGACAATTATTTAATATTTAAAAGCCTGCATATTAAGTTCTTTGTTTTCTCAGTGAGTAAATATCTATTCATTATTACAGAAAACGCAACTATTTCTTAGTGAAAATGTAAGGATTTCTTAGTGAGAATGCAGTAGGGTACAGTCTGACTGCCCTGTTGGACATACAACGGGTGACTAGCCCTTTCTCCACCTCGCAAGGAGCCCGATGAAGGTCTCCAGCTCGCCTGGAGCTGTTTGTTAGTCTTTGGTGTAGTATGTCCAAGAGACTAAGCGCTGAAGATTGAATCATTTATCTCAGCAAAATGGACAGATGTAGATGGGGCATTCTTAGTTTTCAGCTTATTCAGCTGAGCTGACTAACATATAGAATATGCAAGAAATAGAAGTCCGATGGATTATCAGACATTTTATAATGTTTTCCAGCTGTTTTAAGATATATGTATTTTAACCATTGACTTTGTTTTCTTGAACTGCCGTAACTGTGTACCACACACTGGGTGGCATAAGCAACGGAAATGTGTTTTCTCACAGTTCCAGAGGCCGCAAGTCTGAGGTCAAAGTGTAGGCAGGTTGATTGCTCCTTAGGACCTTGAGAGGCCATCGGTTCACACCTTTCACCCTGACTTCTAAAGGCCCTCCTCTCCGCTGCTTCCCAGCGTCTTCCTTCTGTCCATGCCTATGTTCAGATTTCCTCTTCTTATAGGGCAGCAGTCATATTAAATTAAGGCCCACCTTAACAACCTCATTGTAATTTCATTACCTCTTTAAGGACCCCATATTCAAGTACAGTCACATTCTAAGGTGTTGGGGGAGAGGACTTCAACTTAAGAATTTGAGGAGGGGGAATACAATTCAACCCATGATAACTATACATGGTACAAGAGGCTCTGTTTGTATCGAGGGATTTAAGCTGGTCCCAATATGTGCTGGGTATTTTTGTGTTGGTGGTAGTTAGGCTGGCTCATAAAGGAAAACAACAGAGGAAGAATAATAGAGTACATATAATCTAAGATCTCATGTATAGATGACCCATCTCAAACAGTACTTATAATGAAATCTATTTAATTTGCCTACTCTTCCATATTGAGATCGTTCATTAGTATCTCATAATTTTTCACATACCTTGTCCACTATCTGACCCCGTATCCTCTATCCCTATCTTGCCTTTACTATTATAGATCTGTGAAGCTAAAACTTTCCTTTCACAAACACAAATCAAAAGAAACGTCTTTTTTTCTGTTAATTATCCTTGACTCTAAATCCAATTCTTGCTGCACATGTAGCAATGCTATATTACAGTATAAACATGATTTTAGTGCAGAAAGTTACTGAATTTCTACTTAAGTCTATTTTGCTTTATGAGGGCTATTAATTTAGTTTATGACATCTCCCAAATAGATAAAAAGATGCTAGAGGGCAATGCATGTTTCTTTAATTTATGTTGGTCACCAAGGCAACATCTGGGACCATGCACTACAAATAAGGGCTCTCGGTCAATGTTTCTTCCCCGACTACACATTGCGGCAAAAAAATCATTCTACTACGCTATATAGTTTATGGAGGCTGAATTCCTTCCTCACCATAATGTGTGTGCAACCTTGTTTCACCATATCTAAATTGATCCAGGAAGCATATTTTTCTTGATATATGCCTCAAGCAAGCTGTTATTACGGGAAGTCAAATTATTGGTCAGCGATGTTGCCTGGCTTCTGCGTATCTTACACAAGCACTCTCACATGTATTACGAACAGAGAACACATTTTCTCTCTTCCAGAAGAGTTACAAGTCAAGTTACTGCATGTATTTTGCTTGGGTTATCTTTTAAGCAGTCATGCAAAATATGCCATAGATCTCAACGTATTGGATGTATAATCTTTTGGTGTTGACATTTTTCTTCAATAAAAATAAATGAAAGGAATGTATTGCTAAAAGCTAAAGTAATTATTTTGAAGTGCCAAATTCTCACTGACAGGTAAGCCACATGCTGGTAGTGGGTTGGGCAGGGGCACTTCTAGAATCACAGAGAAAGAATTAACATAGTTTCAAACTGATAGCATTTGACAGACCTACTCCATCGTCAAAGTCTTGAAAATATCACAAATATGTTGTCATCTGATCTCTATTTACATACCTTATCGATTTCAAATCAAAAGACTATTGAATATTATAGAGCTCCTGAACAGTTTCAAGGTGTCCATAGGGAAATATAAATTTTAGGACAAAATAAAAATGACAAAGGTTATTTTTGTTTCTGAGCTTCCTATATTTTGTCTTATTTTAAAAGTTTGGTCACATATTGTTTAACTTTTATTATTTAACTTTTATTATGGAAATTTTCAAACATATAGAAAATAAAGACAGTAATTTAATGGAGCCCTGTCACCTACCTTGAACAATTTGCAATTATGTAATTAAAAAAAAAAAAACAGATTGTTCATGTGGATTGGGGATTTATTGATTAATTATTTCATGGATTTAATTAGTCAATTATATCAGTTCCATTAAGTAATTATTAAATTAGTTTAAAATTCCTTTTAATGTTTGCTGATGTCACTGAAAAAATCTAACTAGATCTTTCATCACTCTATTTTTTTTTTCACCATCAGATTAGCATTCCGTGCCATTACCTTCAAAATTTTAGCTATAATGTGCACTGATTTCACTGATGTTTGATGGCATATTCAAATCGTACATTCTATAAGTCAGGAGAAATCTTGTTGGAAAAAGCAAAGTAAGAAGTTATTATAATCTTACTATTATTCTTTGGATTACAAGGTGAAAAATGAATAGAATTTGCCTTTCAGCAATGAGAAAATAACACAAACTGGTCAACACTCCTTATGCCTGGAAAGAAGTCATATAACATATGATTGTTTCATAATATAAAATTTCTCTGTTCATTTGTTCATGTGTTTAACCAAAAAGTATTGAATGCTTTCTGGGGGTGCTAAACACTGGAGTGATACTGAGTGATACAGATAAGTCCTGAGTCTAATAAAACTTCCAGAAAATTCAGACACTAAGCCACTTTTGCAATATCGTGCAGGGAATGAGATAGCAGGGGAGGTAGAGGGTGCTGTGAAAAATAAGGGAGGACCCAGGCTAGTCTGAGGTCAAGGAAGTCTTTCCGGAACAAGCAAATGACCCTGAAGCAGAGGCTCCCTATATAGGCAACTCTGAGCCAGGGGCAATGGGGAAGCTGGGTCAGGGAGAGCAAGGACGGGAAGGAAGACAGCGCTGGGGACGGAAGTGTTGGGCTGGTTTCACTTTAAGCTAAAAAAAATGGGGATTTATCTTGGGTCCAATGCAGAGCTGCCCCAGCATTTTAACATGAATAGCAGAATGCAATTTGATCAAAATTTAGTCTGGTTTCAGTGGGGGGGAATGAACTAAATACAGTAAGTCTTTAGGGAGCAAAATGACTTACTACACAAATGAGTTGGGCTGGTCAGTCACATTAGGGCCATATCAACAGTATATATAGAGAGGAGAGGGGTATAGAGAGTACATAACTCTTTCATTATTTTAATATAGATGGAATAAAACAGTAAAAAGAACTAACTTGCTCAAAGTCAAGTTACAGAATTCAGCTTTTTCTGATTCACAGTCTAATTCTTCTTCTTCTTCTTCTTCTTCTTCTTCTTCTTCTTCTTCTTCTTCTTCTTCTTCTTCTTCTTCCTCTTCTTTTACTTGAGAGAAAGAGGGCATGAGCATGGGGAGGGGCAGAGGGAGAGGGAGAAGGGACAAGCAGACTCCTCATTGAGCATGGAGCATGACATTGGACTCAATCCCAGGACCCTGAGATCATGACCTGAGCCAAAAACTGACTGAGCCACCCAGGAGCCCCAGTCCAATTTTTTTGATGTTATTGTAGTGCTTCCCTTTAGGAAAAGTTTAGTGGTTCTACAAAAAAAAAAAAAAGAAAGAAAGAAAAAAAAAAGAAAAAAACCTGTCCTTTTTGCTTGAGAATACCTGTTATGTGACAGAAATGTATCTTAGTTTCTCAATCAATCTGTGTTAATTTTATCTGTTACCCATTTTTTCCAGTACACTTCGATCTGACTCTTCCGTCTGCCGCCACTTTGTTTCGAGCCTAAGTGGACACTGAGAAAGTACAATGCATGCAGGAAAGAAACTGAGGTCACCAAAACACGTGACTGTTTTAATGTGTCCTACCTGATGAAAACCTGGTGGGTTCAAATGTCTTATACGTATAAGCCTTCTCGGCATATGTGTAGACGATCATCTCATTCTCTAATCTCTAATTTGCTTTAAATATTTTCCACATCAGTCCTCTATGCATAAATCACTTTTAAAAAACTTAATCTTGTTGTTCTCAGCAGATTCTTTATGTTCAAAGATCCCAAAACAAATGGCAATATTGAGAAATCCTTTATATTTTCTCCTCTAAATTATTTTCCATAATGTTAGCACAGTCATTTGGTTGATTTGGAAAAGCTGCTGTTAAAGAACAAGAAAATGCATGGTAGGGGCGCCTGGGTGGCACAGCGGTTAAGCGTCTGCCTTCGGCTCAGGGCGTGATCCCGGCGTTCTGGGATCGAGCCCCACATCAGGCTCCTCCGCTATGTGTTCCCTCTCTCGCTGGCTGTCTCTATCTCTGTCAAATAAATAAATAAAATCTAAAAAAAAAGAAAGAAAGAAAGAAAGAAAATGCATGGTAGGTGCAGCCAGTTCCGAAACCAGTCAATTTAGGTTAAAGATAAGCCAAGCTGGGTAAAATTGCCACGATCAACAATAGTCACAGCCACCCTATTATGTGACTTCTAAAATTTTGCTTAGGATCCAGAGCTTACGCGAGAAAATAAGATCCTACCATTTAATTTAGTTTTACTTAAAAAGTTTATTTAAAGGAATAATTCAGGTTTCTTGTCAAATTACTTCTATTTTTGATTCCCCCTGGAGAGAGCTTTATTTACATAGAAGCCCAAACATAGGATTTATTTGAATTTGAATTAAAATGTGGGATGGCTCCAAAGTCTATCATATTTACATTCCTGGCAAAACCTAAATATTGCTGGAAGGCATATATTCCTTTGTGAACCGTGTAGGGATTTGAGGGATTTTGGTGTTTTAGAGCTCTTTTTGAGGTTATGAAAGCTTTCTAAAGGAAATATATTGTGGCTTTACAAATTTGAAGGTGAGAATTCTTTCAGTATGCCAAGTTCACCACAATTTTCTGTCTGTATTAATTCTCAGTATCTGAAACGGAAGGAGTGAAATAGGAAATAGTATCTACCTGAAATTGTTTACTCCAGATCAGTGCAATTAACATTTACCATCTTACAAGTGAAAATACAGTTTTTCAAAGCAAAGCAACACAGCAGATTTAACCACAAGATACCTTTTAATATCAATGGTTGCCACACAGCAAACTTTCCAAGGGCTTTATTGAACATGTATTCTTTTTTTTTAATATTTTTTTTTATTATTATGTTAGTCACCATACAGTACATCCCTGGTTTTTGATGTAAAGTTTGATGATTCATTAGTTGCATATAACACCCAGTGCACCATGCAATACGTACCCTCCTTACTACCCATCACCAGCCCATCCCATTCCCCCACCCCCCTCCCCTCTGAAGCCCTCAGTTTGTTTCTCAGAGTCCATAGTCTCTCATGCTTCATTCCCCCTTCTGATTACCCCCCTTTCTTTATCCCTTTCTTCTCCTACCGATCTTCGTAGTTCTTATGTTCCATAGATGAGAGAAACCATATGATAATTGTCTTTCTCTGTTGACTTATTTCACTTAGCATTATCTCCTTCAGTGCCGTCCATGTTGCAGCAAATGTTGAGAACTCGTTCTTTCTGATAGCTGAGTAATATTCCATTGTACATATGGACCACAACTTCTTAATCCAGTCATCTGTTGAAGGGCATCTTGGCTCCTTCCACGCTTTGGCTATTGTGGACATTGCTGCTATGAACATTGGGGTGCATATGGCCCTTCTCTTCACTACATCTGTATATTTGGGGTAAATACCCAGTAGTGCAATGGCTGGGTCATAGGGTAGCTCAATTTTTAACTTTTTAAGGGACCCCCACACTGTTTTCCAGAGTGGCTGTACCAACTTGCATTCCCACCAACAATGTAGGAGGGATCCCCTTTCTCCACATCCTCTCCAGCAATTGTTGTTTCCTGCCTTGTCCATTTTTGCCATTCTAACTGGTGTAAGGTGGTATCTCAGTGTGGTTTTGATTTGAATTTCCCTGATGGCTAATGATTTTGAACATTTTTTCATGTGTCTGTTAGCCATTTGTATGTCTTCATTGGAAAAGTGTCTGTTCATATCTTCTGCCCATTTTATGAACATGTATTCTTAAGTATAAAAAAAAGGTGTTTTTTGAACAATCACATTTTAAACAAATGTCTTCTGAAAGATACTTTTAAAAGAAATATAAGATTTATTATCTTTAAGTGCATTTTTATATTCTTACACCCTTAGTCCTTTCCCCTTCAATCCCTGTAAGAATACATATATCTAATTTAAGTCTTCCCCAAGCCCTGAAGTTTGATGTCTGTGTTTCTACAACACCCTGCATTAGTACTTTAATATTCTTATATCCTTGTCTATTCTCCCCCCTAAACTCTGAAATTCTGAAGAATAGGGTCTGTGCCGTATTCCTGAACCACTAGTTCCCTATGGGAAGCAGAAAAATTCAACTATTCATTGAATAGTATGATCAAGTGTGACTGGATTTTGAAGCAAATACCTTAATTGTCACTTCCCTAAACCTATGTTAAAGCCATAATTTGTCAGCATGTAGTTGCATAGTAACAAAACTTGGGAATTCGGGTTGTCCCGAGAGTATTTCAGTAATATTTCTGGAGCACAGATCACACCTGTTCTCCATCCTGGAGTAGTACCTGGAGGGCCAGCTCAGAATTAAATGTAGGAGAGACATTTGCCACTATACCTCCACGTGCTGCTCCCGCCTCTTTGGTGAGATATTGGTAAATAGGTGTAGGCAGGTTAAGGGAGTATATATATATATATATATATATATATATACATATAAAGATTTTATTTATTTATTCGACAGGGATAGAGACAGCCAACGAGAGAGGGAACACAAGCAAGGGGAGTGGGAGAGGAAGAAGCAGGCTCACAGCGGAGGAGCCTGATGTGGGGCTCGATCCCATAACGCCGGGATCACGCCCTGAGCCGAAAGCAGACGCTTAACCGCTGTGCCACCCAGGAGCCCCAAGGGACTACATTTTTAAAAAGATTTACTTATTTATTTTAGAGAGAGAGTGTGAGCACACACATGGGGGGAGGGACAGAGAGAGGAGAGAGAGAGAGAGAGAGAGAATGTCAAGCAGACTCCACACTGAGGGCTGAGCCCCACTCGGTGTTTAATCTCACAACTCTGAGATCATGACCTGAGCTGAAATCAAGAGTCAGACACTTCACCGAATGAACTACCCAGGCACCTAAAGACTACTTCTGTGCATTTTAACCAGGCTATTCTGAACAGAAGCCCCCAGCTTATAAAAATCGCCCAATGGGAAAATGATGTTATGCTCCCCTTACTCAGATCATCTCTTTCCCAGCTGCACAGAAAATCATGAGGCCTCTCCCTTCAGGGCACTGCCTTCCTTCGGTCCCAGGCCATCAGACCAGTTTTGTAAAGGCAATGTCCTTCAATTACCCACCCTCCTGTTCGTGACTCTAGAATTACATCTCTTGGGATTCTCCCGGACTCATTTGTATTAGTCTCTTGTGGCTGCTGTGACAAATGACCACAGTCTTGTGGCTTCAAATAACACAAATTTATTCTTTAACTCTTCTGGAAGGCACAAGTTCAAAATCGGTCTTTTTGGGCTAAAGTCAAGGTCTTGGCAGGGCTGTTTGCTTCTGGAGTCTCTAGAAAGGAATGTTTTTCCTTGGTTCTTCTAGCTTCCAAAGGACACTGTCCTTCCCTGCCTAATGACCCCTTCTCCCCATCCCTTCAATGTCATGCCTCTGCCATCACATCTCCTGTTTCCACTTTTGACATTCTTGCCTCTCTCCCGAGGACCCTGGTGGTTGCATTTAGGGCTCCCTTGGAGAAACGCATGATAAGCTCACCACCTCAAGATATTTAACTTAATCATACCTGCAGAGCTCCTTTTGCTCTGTAAGGTAGAACTCACGGGCTCCAGGGTCAGGAAGGGGTATCTCCGAAGGGGTGTTATTCTGCATACTGCACCACTGCTTTACTAACAAAACAAAACAAAGTGCAACATGGTCCACACAGAACAAGCCAACAGCATCTGCTCTACCAGGGGGTTGCTGTAATAGCAACGACTACCTCAGGAACACAGACCTGCCCCTTCCTGTCTCCTCAATCATTTATCCACACTGTAGGACTTAAGGGAACATGAAGGGGTTTCAGTAGGTTACTGTGATGTCAGCGCCATAGTGTACTACCTGCAAACACATGACCAAATTAACAGGGCAGAGTGGAGGGGCTGACTCCTGCCCCAGGGGTAAGCCACGGGCTGCCTGGCTCCTGCTCCTCTCATTTGAGCTCTTGCCCATTCTACCCAGATGCTCAGCAAGTGCTCCCTTCCTGCAGTCCCAGTGCTATATTGAAGAAGAAAGGCTCTTTCTACGAGTTCCAAACACTGGCATGGTCTCTCCAACTCAGAAAAATCCCATGAATTCATGAATGATAATTGTATTCTTCTAAGTGTAGAGGACTATTCAAGTGACAGCAGTTTTCCTATGACTCTTTTTGTGCCCTCTATCTCTCCTTCCAGCCTCGCTGTCTTGGCTCCGTCTCTCTCCTGAGGAGCTTCTTTCTCTTCTTTGGTTCTCTAGTGATTACAACACCCTTCCTCCCTAGAATTCTTGAAGGCAAAAACCTTTCTCCCTTGGGTATTTTCCTTTTGCAGATTATAGCTGGTCAGGGCAAGCATTCTTGTTTTATTAAATATACAAGAAAAGCATTTGTCTACAACAGACTTATCCACTCAGCCATCAATTCATTCCGTAATAACAGGTATCACATATTGAGGGTTTTCCCTGTGACAGGCACTGAGCTTAACACTGCATTCATATGATCTGATTTAACAAACATCTCTGAAGAAATAATTTTGTGAACAGTATGATGATAGGTCTGGTAGTGAGTGTAGGGAACAGTGACTTGCGATCTAGTATGAGAATTGTATTATAACACAAATTTAAATAACACTTCAAGAGAGGTTTACAGATGCACAAAAGAAGGGACCAGATTACATCTGAGGAAATAGAGGTGATGTCTGTGGATAGGGTGGCATTTGATAAGGAAGGAAGGGGCACTGGAGAATCAGGGAAAGTGCAAACATCGTGCACATAAAAATGAAGAGAAGGATTGATCATAACGCCTTCCTGATGTGTCTTAAATGTGCTATTTGGAAGTTGAAAGCCAGCCAATATGGTAAGATATTTGTACATAGGCACAGATAGGATAAGGGGTGGATTCTTCTGAATAGCTCTACAGGACTAACCTGAAGGTACATGCCCACATCACAGGAAGTGCACAAGAACAGCGAGGCTGATGCTTACCTTACCTAGATCATCTGGCTTCTCCAAGCATCTCCTGAAATCCCAGCTATCTATCAAGGACCTTTTAAATAAATCAGCATTTTCCAGCTGAGTTTTTCCTGTTTAAAAGACTGACAGCAATTTGTAAACACATCTTTTATGACATTTTTTGCTTGGTTATACCTCTCTATATATATGTTTTTTCTCCTTTTCTGCCATGTAAGCCTCTTGAAACTCAACTTCTTTGAAAGTACCACCTGTATTATCATTATTTTTTCCACTTGTAGAGCCTCGCACATGCCCTGTTGACAATAGAAAAAAATAATAATAAAGTGGAAATACTTATTGACAGAAATCAAAGAAATAGAAGGCTATGGAAGGAAGTGTTTTGAGAGCAGATTGGGCTTAGTAGGGAGGGACAGGTCCAATTTCTGGCAAAACATACTTTGACGTCATCCCTTCTCTGCTCTGAGAAAGCACAGGCTACACATTCTCGTCCATACTTTTGCCCAGGGGGAGGCTCGGGAGCCTTGATGTCCTCGGGATGCTCAGGAGGCCACCAAACCAGGGACCTGCTGTTTGTAAAGAGAAAGACAAAGTGTGCTCTGTAGTGACAGCTGCCGATAGGTACGCATCATTTTCCCCGGGCCCTGACTCTCTGACTCCAGACGCTGAGCATTGGGAAAAAGCAACACATTTACTCACATGTTTTCACACCACTGTAAATCAAAAACCAGTTAGCCCTTGCAGTAAATCCAGGCAATGTTTGCTTTCCCATATTTGGGTAGCGTCTGAGCTGCACAAGGTCTAGTCAGTGTTTTGTCCTGCGCTTTTAAAGAGGGACTACTGTTCCTGACAATGAGACATTTTTCCTACAGCTGGATTACCAACTCTACCGCCAGCCACGTGGGATGTTAAGAGTGCTTTGAAAATGCCATCCAGATGTTGCCTGCTGCATCTCAGTGTGTCCTAACTCCATGACTTCTCTCCCTCCCTGCTGGCTCTCCTTCACGCTTGCCGCAGCCCCACCCATTCCATTCCCAGCAACCACAGTGGTCACGAGAAAACAAGAAGTCAGTCGTGCTCTTCCCTACTCGCCTCTCCTCTTAGCCATGATCTCCCAGCTCCATGTGATCTGGCTCTCACCTCTTCTCCAGCTTCGCTCCCATTCACACACCCCTTCACCTGTAATGCTCCAGACCGGTTCTCCTTCCCACTGCTTTCCAAGTGCATCTGCCCCGCACACAGCTTGGTGCTCTGCTCTTGCTCAGGTCTCAGCTTAGATGGCATGCTCTGGAGTGCTCTAACTGAATGCCACTTCACCACTCTCCCCCAGTCAGTCCTCTCCACTTCTGTCTCCCTCTCTTATTTCCTGCATTGTATGCATCATGGATGTGTGGGTTGATTACTTTTTCTCTCTCCCTACTAGACTGTAAGTGGAATCTCACCTGTTGGATTTTCTCTGAAAATGTTGAATGCTGTGCAAATAAATGATTCATGTTTTCCCTATATTCATGCATTTGGTATTTACCTTTTCGGAACAAGGACTTTTTACTATTTAGTATTACCCAGGCTGCCAAAACCATAAGGAATTGGGATTTTGACTCTCAACACTTTGTTGGATAACTTCTTCTGTCTTATGAGAAGTTGCTAGTGTAGACTGAATAAGGGTTGTTTTCCAGACCCAGATGGCTTTTGATCTAAACCCAGTTTAATCATTTACTCCTTATATGAATCCCTTAACCTACCTGTGTCTCAGTTTTCTCTTCCATTGAATGAATCACTTAAAAATAAAAAGTATTTTATTAAAAATTAAAATTATTTAAAATTAAGTGATTAAGTCTAATTTAAATAAATTATTTAAATGAAGTATTTAAATAATTAACCATAAAATTATTTTCATGTATTAAAAAGAATACCACCTCACGAGATTTCTATGAAGAAGAAATGACTCAACGTATAACCATATAGAACATGACCTGGCCCATTGTAAATGTCCCATAAATGTTAGTTATGATCAGGGATTTAACATATCTAGGAATACATACTTAAGCTCTTATTGAATATTAGAAGTTTTATATAGTTGACAATTAATTTTTTTAAAATACATGATATTTAAGTTGTTAAAAGGTTAACAAGACATTTTATCCCAGATCACACACAATTTTCATTCTTTGAGTCCAGGAAATCTAGGCTTTACTGAGGTTTATACAAAGGTTAGTGTAAAAGGTTGCTCTTTGAAGCTTATGAAATCATACAGTTCTTCAGCTATAATAAGACAAATATTTGACTTGCAGTCTCCTTAATGACTTCTATCTGCTTATTTATTTGACTAAAAGCATCCATGGGGATCCAAGTATGTTGATACTGGGCTTTACATGGCGGTGGTATGGAAATGCCAATTAGAACGTAACAAAATCACCCATTGCTTTAAATTCAGCTGGACCAGTTGGAATTGAATCTATAAGCCATAATTTGTGCAAATACATATCCAGAACTCTGTTGTTTCTCTCTTTACAGGAAAAAGAAATGTATAGAGAACAAATGTTCCTCCTTAGAAGAACCCAAGTTATTTCGATTTCATTAAAGAAACTAAGCTGGTTTTATAATAAGAGGAAAAGAGAATTAAATGCAGAGCAATGTTGCTAAAACTGAAGCAACGATGTGATGTACTTCACTTTTCCAGAGAGCACATGCTCTCATTCTCTATGCAACTACGTTATTTGGTGGGATGTATGTTTTTGAGCTGAAATAGCCTGGTGTTTTTAAGAACAAGAAATCCTGGCCACCAAACCACAGGGGAGTCACTATAATTTAAAAAAAAAAAATCAATGAACAATATTTTACCTTGATTGCATTTCCAAATTGAGGTTCCCTTACAATCTCTCAATTATTACCATTTAATTTAGGGTGTTGTTATACCCCTTCTTTTCAAACGGATGATTCTAAAAGGTATTTGAATACTTTGGCTGCTACGTATTGCAGTATAATTGTTTTCTTGAACGTACTTAGGGTAGAGAATGAGGAGATGAGCAGTTACTTTCCTATATTTCTGGCTGTTTCTATATCCATCCTTGTAGATAGGCTAGAGCTAGTATTATTTATTTAAATATGAATATGGAAAACGAATGTAAGCCTGGAAAATCACTTTATGTGTTTGTCTAGCACACTTTCTTTTTCTATAACTCTCCAATTTGAGGAAGCAGCGGTGGCTTGATAAATCCATTGCAGTGTTTAGGATTGTAATCTTAATTTAATACTACGATAAGTAAAAATATACTGCGTTTCCTTTCTTAGCACTGCGCTTCCAAGCGCTGTTGGAAAGTGTTCGATATAGGGAGACAGAATTTCTTGAACAAAGTCATTGGTCAATCATCCTAATGAGGAACCCTTGACAATACATGGCTAAAATCCAATTTCTCTCAGGTACTGATTTCTCAGAAAGCTACTCCAATAATGAAACTTCGTGATAGAGAAAGACTAAGAAATGCACTATTCAAACTAGTCTCTGAATCCAGTTGTATGAATGTTCTTGCTTCAATTTGACCCATTGTTCTCTGAATTCACTAATCTCATCTTTTTGGTGGTGGTCATATTTATGCACTGTCTCATGCTTGATATTCTTAAAATCTGTTTCTAGGCTGACCCACGCACTGGCTGATTCACTTCTTGAATATCGTCACCATACCTATACTTTGCAACTCAGCCAGATTTGCTCTTTTGTCACATTTGGCTACTAGCCAAATCAGTGCTCTTGCACAAAGCAAAAGGCACCTCCTTGGGGTGGATTTCAGCCCTGCTAGCTTCATAGGTCAAGAGCCCTGGAGCAGTGCACAAACTGCACATCCAGATGCAACAGCCCAGTGTAATTTGTAGTTTACATGTGGGTGGATATAATCAGAATCCAGGTATTGGTAACTTGAATTCCTTATGAAACTCCTTCAACCAACGGAAAGAATTACTTGAGAATCACCCATTCAGTGAAGGAAATGCCAAACCACCCTACTTAAAATGGTGTCTTTTAAATATCTATACTGTAGAATTTTCTCCAGAAGAGGAAATCTTTTATACTTTTTTTCTTACACTATCAACTATTTTTTAGTCATTATGAATTTCAGGGAAACTGAGAAGACCATAAATGAAGACCATAAATCTGAAGGTTGTCCTGTTAGTGCGCTTCTCCTTAACACTAAATTACACTTCAAATAAAAGACTAAAAGTAAATTACAGAACTGGGTCTACCGGTCAGTTGGGTGCACTTTATACTTAGAACACCTGGGTTATAATCCCGGCTCTGCCGTCTTGAGCCAATGAGCCCTTCGAAGCCTTAATTTCCCATCTGTAAAAAAGAAGATGATAAGATTGCCTAGCTATCAGATTTTTAATGTGAAATAAACGAGAAGTTTCCTGCAACACACATAGGATTCTGTTTGACACACGGTACCTACTCCATTAACTTAAGATTATATTATTATTAAGACTCAAGCAATATTAGGTAATGTTATTTAAATAGTGATAATTTATTGGCAAATAACAGCTACCCCTTAAATAGAATGGGTAGCTTACATAAGAGTACAAAGTGTCTTATACTTTTTTGTGTTAAAATAAAAGGACAGTATGAGAATCAGTGACAGTTCTCAGAGGACATGAAATCACTGTAAGTAGCCTTCCGCCCTCCTCCCTGGGGACACGCCGGAGGGCCAGCTGCTGCCGCCAGGGACCAATGTGTTACGTTGTCCTTCTCATCTTCTCTAGATGGAGCTTTCTTCTTATATATCAACCTTCTCTTCCCATGAACTTATCCCTCGGATAGTGAGAAAAGAAATTTAATCCATTCTGAATCAGTATGAAGATTTATTTACTTACTCTCCTTTTATTTCACGGTAGAAGATATTTAATATCTCTCAGTGAAATAGGAAGACTGGATTTAAATATATCACTTTCTTCAAGCAGTTAATCCAGATTAAGCTAACTCGTACCATCACTACGGAAAAAAGGTAGGGGAAAAAAAAGCGACAGGAAGCAGAACAGGATCTTACTTTACCACAAAAGTCTCTGTTTAAAACAAAACAAAACAAAAAGCAAAACAGCTTGTGTTTCAGGTCAGGGAATGGATAAGCACCATCTTTCCTACGCCAGTGCTCAAGATGGTTTCAGTAAAACACACTTTCTTTCCTTCCCTATTTGTCTAACTTCCGGTATTAATCTCTTCCTTTCCGGATGAAACTTTTACAGCTATTTTTCTTAGACTGTAGTTTTTATGGCTCTCAAATACTGCCCCTGTGACCCAAATTAAAAATAGTAAGGGGATGTGCGTGGAATTACATTTGAACCAGTCTGTTTTCACGTGAGAAAATTCTAGCTGGAGAACGGCTTCTTAGATAAATGTTGCCACAAAATCGTCTTATTGTAACAGAAAAATAACAAATACTATGTAACGTGTCCCACTGAATTGACTCACGTTTGCAGTTTCTGGTGCGAAGTTCCACTGCCTCATGAGATTCTTTGTGGTTTCTTTACCTTAAGGACTTCAGACTTGAATAAAAAGACAAAGTAAAGTAAAATTTAACAATGTCATGCCAACTTAAAATAGGCAGCTAAGAGCATGTGATCGTTATTACATGGTGTGTTTTTTTTTTAATTCATAGTATTGTTTTTACTTGCATACATCTTAAAGTTCCAGAACATCTTTGTAACTATGACCTGATTTGATTTGATTTCATAATCACTAGGTGAGATGCTCGATACAAGTATTATTTCTAGGGTACACTAGAATTTTCTACTGCAGACTCTCCACACTTTTATCAGGCTTTAATTTTTCTGCACCTTTATCTTGGTTCCTCACACCAGTCTTTGCTTTTTCTACCTGCTTCACTTGAATCAAGGCTTTCAAATGAGCCCCGTTACGTTTTTCTCTGTGTTGCTGAAAGTCGATACATATGACTATCACAGCTCCTGGCACAGGGACCCAGAGCCAGCCCCTATCCGACTTACCTCACGGGGAGGCTGACCACGTTCGGGTGTGCGCTACCTGGGTTAGCCTGGCTCTGTCATTTGCCTTCTCTGTGCTTCCAGATCTTACCCGCAAAATGTTGACATCGAAGAAAAGTTATCTCATAGATATCACTAGTTTAAAAGGTTGTGATTCCATAAAAGATACACGGTCACATACCTCATGTTTGACCAAGCTAAGACTAGAGCCCAGGTCTCTAGATCTCTACTTAACTTGCCCTTTCCCTCTCTTCCTTGTCACCTGACACTGAACCAGTGGAATGATGTTATAGAGAAAGGAAGCTTGGAAATGGTTTCCAACTGTTTTAAAGAGTCACTTCGTTCCATCCCCTCCTCCGAAACTCCTGTGGCTGCATTCGTGAAATCACATGGAGATGACAGAGATGGTACAGGGTTCTTCTATTCTCTGTCCCTTTCCAGATGGGAAATCAAGATACGATAAATTGGAGAGCCTCATCTTCAGCCATTGCCAGGCCAGTCTGCTCGCCGTCTTAGTCTTGCAGACTGATTTATGTTTTAGTTGTTTCTGTTGGAAAGCATCATGGCAGGGCACCTGGGTGGCTCTGTTGGTTAAGCGTCTGCCTTTGGCTCAGGTCATGATTTCATGGGTCCTGGGATTGAGCCTCCTGGGGGCTCCCTGCTCAGCGTGGCGTCTGCTTCTCCCTCGCCCCTCATCCTTTCCCCCACTACTTGCATGTGCTCTTTTTCTCTCTCAAATAAATAAACACAATCTTTAAAAGAAATTTTAAAAAAAGAAATTGTCATGGCTTGTGGTTATCAAAAATCTACTGAGTGTTTGCTCTCACATAAAATCAGTTTCTTAAGCAGTCACATACACATTGTTGGAAACTCTCGGCACCAACAGACCCACACACAGACACACGCTGTCTTTGAGCTCACTGAGGAAAGCTTCTCTTTGTGAACTAAGGAGGAAGCCTATGCATATCCTTGCCCTGATCAGTTGCGGCATTCAAAATTGTGAAAGCTCTAATAAAAATGTGTTCCATTTTAGAAATAAATGCCTCTCCATTGCTTTCTCGTTCCGTCTCTGAACCGCTGACAAGTATCGGGTTTGTCTTCAGGTGGGACCTAAATATTTGATGAATTCCATCAACTCGTAGCATATTTGTTAAATACAAACTCTGCACCCTGTTCAGGATCAAGGAATAAACCTTTTGTTTGTTTGCGTTGGCAAGTTTTTGAGTAGACTGTACACTGTAACTCTCCGCGTGTTTGAACTGCTTATCCAAGGCTGTGGAACTCTGCACCAGAACGCCGGAATCGAGGCATCTGGGCATTCTTCTTCTCGTTCTTTTATTCTCTTGTAATTAAAAGAAAATAATTCTATCGGTCGATACAGAGTCTTGACCATACCTTCCTAGATGATGTCGGAATAAAACAAAAGTGAATAATTTTTACCATCTTTTAGATTCCCTCCGAATATGTAACAAAGCTGGTTTTTATGTACCAGTTTTGTTTTGTTTTTGTTTTTTTGAGGCACGAGTTTTAATAGAAGAAGAAAAGAAACCAACTGGCAGTAAATAAATCAATAATCATTTGTCAATGGGATTTCGAGGTTAAAAAAAAAAGCACAAGGTCTGTCTAATTTTTATGAGTCACCGATTAGCTTTTTGTGAGATGTACATCTTTTGGGGGTGTGCAATCTAACTAAACTTTCCCTGAGGCAGGGGAGGCGTTTCCCATTCCTTCTTTTTCATTAAGTCATAATATATTTGCCTCCAGGTGTTAAAGTTATAATCATAATCTACATAAAAATTGTCAGTTTAAAACTGCATCCATTATGATCTCAAGCAGATAGTCAAAATATAAAATGGTGAATATTCACCCTTTATCACCATCTGAAAGTAGAAAGTGACATGTGTGTCATTAAGGGCGCATTAAATGAGGGAAATTAGGGCTCTGGTAGGACAGAAGATCATTTAGAAGCGGTGATGTTGGATAGGCTTTGAGTAGCAGCCCCTAGCACACTTGGCTTCTTCTCTGATGAAAATGCTGTGATCCCAATGGGCAGAGCCATGATTTTCTTTCCTCCCATTGTTTCCCAGAGCCCCAGCCAACGCCAAGCAACAGCAGAGAGAAAAGGCCCTGAAGGAGCAAAGATAAATATAGTGGAATAGTTCAGGCCGCACACAATGTGTCCCTGAATTTAGAGAGGAATGGATATAAAAGTGTAAAAAGTAAAAGTTAAGGGAGTAAAAATAACATGGCGGCACCATTTGGGTGATTGGATTGGGGCTGAGAAGAAGGAACAGAATGAGCTAAGTCCTTGCATCCTGTGGACGAGGTGGGGCAGGGGTGCCATAACAGAGCAAGGAAAAGGAGAAGGAAAGCCAGCCTGTGGGAGACAAGGACAGGGAAGCGTGGATTTAGTTGGTACAGGCTGAGCGTGGGGTGCCTAACCATGGGGACATTTTGATGGAGGTCGTGTCACCAGACCCCCGGAGAAGCACAGAAAGTATAGGGGGTGCATTCTTCATGCACAAAGGTGACATCATCAAAGGTATACACGGAAAGGACTAAGGGCATGTATAAGCTTAGAGGAAAGGTAAGTCGAGAACATCTGGACAAGACAGGAGGGAGGACAGTGAAAATCCAAGATAAAAAAGCATATAGTTTATGCTATCTGCAATGAAAGATTTTAAGCACCAAAGTGATATTGTGACAATTTAGGCGAATTAGCCAGGCAATGATGTGCAAAATCACATGGCATGCTAAGGCAATAATTGTTCGTCCCCTGATATGTTCTAGACACTATACAGGCCCAGGAATTAATAGTGAAGAAGACAACAGGAGCCCTCTGCCACGGAGAGAACAGTGAGGAAAGGAAGAATTTAGAGATAAATGGTCCCGTGAGAAATGTACTGTGACAGTCCAGGTTTAAGGGGGGAAAAAAAGACTGGATTATAGCAAGGGAAGAGGTGATTGTTTTGTTTCGTCTTTTTGGCTTGGGTGTGTTTTGTTTCTGTTGTTGTTTTAGAAAAGTAATCAGTATCTGACAAATGACTGGAAATAAGAAGTTGGAATTGGGGATATATAAATGATGAACATGGGCTTTCCAAGATTGGTTCTTATAAAGATCATGGTGACAGGAGCAAAGCCAAGACTGAGAGGAGGAACTTTTGCAATGGGGAACAAATGAGTGCTCTTTTTATTTTATTAACTACTAGAGCTCTAGAATATACTTTTCAAGGCTTCTACTGGTATTTTCTCCAGCTATTTTATATGTGTCTTAAATTGTATCTATCACAATTTATCTAGAGCATGAAACTTAGATCTTCTATATATTGCTCTTCCTAAATTACTCCGATAAGATAACGAAACTTGGGAGGGGTGGGGGGTGAATATATATGGGTTGGTTATGTGCATATCCTGTACGCTGTTGTGAAAAACAGAAACTACTTTTAAGCTAAACATTGATGTGAAAATAGTAGAACTTTATTTGCAATTGCAAATAAGTTTATATTGGACAACTATATTGTATTTCACAAAAAAATTTTAAGTAGCAAGAAGCTTAAATCATAGTCAATTTAAAGCAAACCCCATGTCTCACTACACAATCGTGTGAAACTCTCAGGTGTGTACGGACTAGTTATGGAGACTTCTCTTGGCCTTTGCTTTCTCATCTTTGAAATGAGGAAATCGGGCCACACAATTTCTTAAGTATGTTTCCATTTTTATTGATGTGTCTGATTATGTATAACAAGGACTTGCAGGAACAATAATTAGCTTGCTCTCTCCTGTGAAACAGAAAAAATGTTTTGCAAACTCTTACTCCATCTCACTGACCTCCTTGGGAAAAAAGTCCTATGTGCTGTGTAGAAATCATTACCTTCTGATAACCTGTTCTGCTGGATCTGTCAGTACCATGTTCTGAGTTAGCCCATAATGGGCTCCTCATCCAGGAAGTAAAGAAGTCAGATGTGAAGTCACCACATTCCTATGAGAAATAGGAAGAGAGAGAAGGATCGCACCATTCTCCATCAATTTAGTGTATAGGTGGGTGGAGATTTTTTGGAGGGCAGGGGAGGGACGACTTCTATGATCAACAAAACAACGAACAGGGTTTTGCTCTCATTTAAAATATTTACACTGAACTTATGAGTAAACCATTAATCAACCAGATATCAACAATGGTTGGTTAGTTCTTGGGGATTTAGATACATTTGAATCAAACCACCATTTCCCCGACTTTTGAAAAAGACTTCTGTAACATCCTAGAAGTTGACATGTACAAGGCGAGGTCTGGTTCCAAGACCCTCTCCACCTCTTTTCCTTTTTTCCCAGCCCAGAATTGGAATCCTTACCAGTTTTTCCTCCAGTGTCTCGAAGGTGAAGAAAAAATAAGTCCTTTCAAAATTGCTTTGAAATTCAACGCTTTATCCATTGTAAATTTGATTGCCCACAACATTCTATGCAAGTCATGTGTGGCTACAGGAGGACTCACTGCTGTTAAAATTCCATTTGCTATTCCTCCATGGGGACTTAATTCTGGGCACTTGACTCTGTACATTCTAGTCTCCTGCCATTGGCTTTCCCCTTTCCCCACTTCTCTCATTGGCACCCCCTCATTTCCACTCAGTGTAGCTATCTCTGTTGTCTCCCTTAAGACATTCATCTTAGAATCACCCTATCCAAATTCTGAATGCATGGCAATGCATTTGCCAAAACGAAGACAGACTCTTTCTGAGTAGAACTCAAGTGTCAGCTATTAAAATGATACACAGGCAAATATGCGTGAATTTGTGAGGGTATATTTGCATGAATCCCTATTCATATTCAGTCAAAATTTAGTATGTCCTAAACTCTCCGGGAGATGCGCCCTTCTATAAAGACACCCGTACAAATGGCTCTACGGTACAATGAGCCATTGTTACTGACACCGCTGCCATGCCACTCTTTTTGGGTAATAGAGGGCACTTGCTGCGAGCAAAGCCGGTTGCCTGGGAAAGCCAGCCTGCACTGTGACCCACTTCCCCACATTTGAAACGTCGGTCCCATATTTCACCTGGCAGGAAGGGAACTATGGCAAGAACTCTGCTGGCTGCTGACCCACTGGCAGCAGGCCTGCCAGGGAAATGATGTCGTTGGTGCCTTTGCAAGACTGTCCTTTGCTTTCCCCTTTGTATTCTGTGAATATACAAAGACTCAAAGAATAAGAAATGATCTTTCTTATCCACTGTGATTCCTTATAGGCCCCTATACCTGTGGCAGCTTATTCAGAATAGCCCTCGTCGTTACGTGTGGGGCAGGAGGAGTGATGGGTATACACACGCTTTGCACTGTACTTATAGCAAGAAGTTCGAACAAGGCAAAGCATAAATGAGCCAAGTGAGAAAGAGAGGAGGGCATCAAGTTCATCATCAGTACCTTTAAATAGCAGGCAGTACTAGAAAGCACGCTTTGATTATTTTTTCTTTTTCCAATGAAGTCTTCCCAACAGATTTCTCCCAACCATGGTATTCCCTGTCCTTTTTGTCTTCCTGATTTCCTTTTTTTGGGGGGTCTTAGAAATTCAAGGAAATAGACATAAATAGACATTTATAAACACAGATATGGGACAGGAGAGCTCACACTACCAGTATCATGAAGGAGCTGGTGAAGTTACCAACCCTTTTAATCAAGCCAGTACTTACGCAAGCAGTCTTGCAACTTTTAGACGCTAGAAATAACAGAGCAAAAACATTTTGTACCTTGAATGAAGTCTCAGTGCAGGGGTCACACAAGCTTTCAAGGTGGGGCTTAAAGGAAACCATTCAAGTCATCCAGTTGTTTCAGAAATCCCACCAAGTTTACTTAACCCAGATCATAAAGACATACCAGCTCCATCTTTTCCTGTTCTCTATGTCTATTTGGCCAAGTCTATCAAAAATAGCTTCATCCAAGACATCAGCTAGGAGAAGAACCTACTTTTTTCTCCCATATAAATCCAACATTGTTTCTTTTCTGCTGTGTTTGTCACATAGACTACATTTGTTAACATTCTTGGTGATTGCCATGAAGATGCTCGCATGTAAGGCGGTTGTTGAAATATTATTTGTGGGGGGCGCCTGGGTGGCACAGCGGTTAAGCGTCTGCCTTCAGCTCAGGGCGTGATCCCGGCATTATGGGATCGAGCCCCACATCAGGCTCTTCCGCTATGAGCCTGCTTCTTCCTCTCCCACTCCCCCTGCTTGTGTTCCCTCTCTCGCTGGCTGTCTCTATCTCTGTCGAATGAATAAATCAATAAAATCTTAAAAAAAAAAAGTGATCACTGAAATATTATTTGTGGGAAGGTGTCATGTGGAAAGAGAGCCCCAGACCAGAGGAGGGCACCTAGGTGTGCCTCAGGGACGCAGGCTGCCAGTTCATGGGGCTCAACTCCAGAGCCAAACCATTGGACAACTCATCTCTGGTACATGCAAAGAATCCCTTTATTCCTCAAAAGTGGTTTAGAGAGATTTCAACTTTGAAACTCTGTGCCTTTCCTGGTTAAATGTGAGCTAGTCATAAAGGCAATAAATTATGTCCAAAGCTGAGAGAAGCGCAGGATTTGCAGTGATGGCTTTAGAGGGCTTCAAGTTTAGAAGGCATTGAAGCTGCTTGACCCCGATGCCAGGAGAGCCCCAGGACTTGTAAGGACTAACGCGGTCCTGACGGCCCATCCCACACCTTCGTCTGATTATCAGCTGTGACTAACAGCTGGAATAGCCTAAGAGAACAATGACATTTTGTTGTTGTTTCATCACATGATGAAAGAGCAATATTGGCACACGTTTTGTCTGTGACTCACAGATGCATTCTCGGAGTGCAAATAAGGAGAGAGGCATTTCACGTGGATCAGGTGGGGTTTCCTCCACCACCAGTGGGAGCTCCTTACCTAAATCTTTCCCAGAATTAATCTGCAAGACTATGAATTTCTGCCCCCAAGGGAAGGAGCAGACTTCTGCACTAACCCACTGTGTGTGTGTGTGTGTGTGTGTGTGTGTGTGTGTGTGTGTGTTTGCCCTTCTGTGTTCTTAAAAGCCTTACAGAACCAGAGCAAAAAATTTTCTAGCGCCGGAAGCAGCAGAAGCACGGGCTGTAATAAGGGGAGTCTCCTGACAATTCTATTACAAAGCTAACTTGGTTACCTCCAACTCTCCCACAAATGTCAAAACTGGGTCTTTGGGGGCAGAAGGTACAGACGGGCGTACTGGAAGCTTCGCAGCAGCTTGAGGTCAAGCCAGGCAGCACGTGCTTCTCCCCACCCACCTTCAAGCTCCCTGTTAGAGAGGCAGGGGCCCTATTCCCTCCAACTGCTATCTTACTCTAGCCCAGCCAGCTTGGGAAAAAGCGTCTGCTCTTAACTGTGTGTATCAGAATTCAGAGGGGTTTTCTTTTGTTTTGTTTTGTTTTGTTTTGTTTTGTTTTGTTTTGTTTTGCTTTTTTGTTTTTGACTTATGCGAACAGGTAGGAAAGTAAAGGATTTTGGAAAACAGAGAGGAAAAATAGAAGATGAGCGTACAGATTCATGATATGTGGAAATAGTTAAATTTCTGAAGTGTTATAGTTCACATTGTAAATGGATCCCATTGGCAGTATTGTGTGCGAGTGTTCCTTGAAGTCATGCTGGGCGTGTGCGCAGGGGGAAAACATGTTGGAGAGATTGTGCCGGTTTCAGTGGGGGTGTAGATGGGGCAATGTGTGATTCCTCAAGCCTGTCTTATAAGCCTCACCCTTGAGTACAAAGGATATTCAAGGAAAATAGCATGCTTAATAAACAGCTGCCCGCGAGAAGCCTCCATGTGGGGGTGGGCATGGCTGGGAGCCAAAAAAGTCAATAAAATTAACCCCACCCACCCTCAACATAAAGTGGATTCCTATCTATGTTATAATTACTGGACACTGCTGCTTCACGAACTGGGTCTTTTCTTCTTGTTCCAGGACTCAGTTTTAGCAAGAGCAAGGGGAAGGGGTCTGTAAAGGCAAGAGGAAGGTAGAGGAGTCATAGAATGTATCCAGCTGCTACCCTGTTCCACGAGCTGATGCAGTGGCCCCTTCCCCCACCCCCTTTACAGAGGACCCCTGAAAAGATAAGGAGAAAAAAAATTAGAAAGGCCATGAGAAAAAATTAGAAGTCTTAGCCCAGCCTTTTGCTGCGTATAGCCTACCAAATAGCAGATATTCCTGAGGGGGGATAAAAAAGGAAATACAAAATGAGACGAGAGGGTGTGTTATCTAAAGTAGAGTTGTCTTATGTAACCAGGATTTGGAGGTCCTCTTAGAAAAAAAGGAAGAGCTTTGGGGATTTGGAAGATGGGCCTAAGGAGAATAGACTGGAGCAAGAAAGACCAGAAGCTATATATATTTACTGAAATTTTTATTTATATACTAATAAATACCAACAATAGTCTTAATTAGAAGACTTGTATTGAGTTTTTCTACATGCTGTTTATAGTGCTCGCTCCATAAAAATCCCCAAACTTACAAAGCTATCGTGAAGATTATGCATAATTTTCAGCATTAGAGGAGAGAGAAAATCACATGTCTTTGGAAAAGACAAGACAACAAGACAAGAAGAAACAGCGCAGAGGGACAATGACAAGGTCAGCCAGAAAGTGAACTTTCACCCACGGGAGACCCTACCCTGTGGTGGGAAGATTCTAGAAATGGCCTCCAAGATTCTCATCATGTAGTTGTTGGGTCAAACACGAATCTAGGTGCTGCCGAGAAGGGATGGTACAGATATAATTAGGTCTGGAGAGTACTCCAGGGAGCACAGCCCAGCCAGGAAAATCCTTGACAAGCACAGATTTCTCAGGCTTGTAGGAGAGGTCAGAGAGATGGGAAGAGAGAGGGAGACTTGGCCAAAGTTGGAGTGGAGGGGATTCACCAGCTGCCGCATTACTAGAGGGCTGTGCGGTGAGGAATTGATGGCAGAGAGTGTCCTTCTGAACTGGGAGCAGCCCCGGCTGACCACCAGCAGGGACGCAGGGGCTTGGTCTTATAGTCTCCCGGTATTGAGTTCTGCCTGGAGGGGGACTGGGGAGGACTGGAGGGGGACTGGGAGCTCCAGGAGGAGAAGAGCCAGCTGAACCCAGATTCCAGCCTCTTGAGACCCACAGCAGAGAACCCGACTCCACCTTCCTGGGCTCCTGGCTTACAGAACTGCAAGATCACACACACACACACACACACACACACACACACACACACACTTGTGTTGTTTCCGGCACTGAGATTGTGGTAATTTGTCACAACTGCAACAGAAAGCGAACACGCCCTCCTTAAAGAAATCAAAGGGAAAGGGAAAGAATAACAAGTAGCTGGGTGTTGTAATGGTGTTACTTCTTCCTGCACAGAACAGATGTGGGTTTTCTCCTCCAGGTCCTCACGGGGGGGGGGGGGGGGGGGGGACGGGGGGGGGGGGGCAGCGGGGGCTCCGATCCACCACCTAAACTCCCCACGGCCTCACCCAGAGCCTCCCACAAAGGTTTATGCTACAGCAAGTCCCATCTTCACATTGGAATGACACTGGGTCTTCCTAAATTAAAATTTTGGAGACATTTTCCCTTTGTTAGATTCCCTTTCGAATAGACACTTCCATTTACGAAGGGAAGGCTAAATTCTTGTGAAATATCACCACTGCATTTTTTAAATTAAATTCCAAGTTCCAAATAAATGAGCCACAGAACACAAACTGCTGGCAAATTGGAAATTCCCTTTCGTGTGTGTGGGTGTGTTCCCAAGATGACCTTCCTTTTAATTTGCCATCATTTCAATTTCGGATTGAGTAGAAGAAAGAACTTTAAGTGTATTAAATACCAGGGGATAAATATACCATTTTACTCTTTGTTTGACATTGGAAATCGGTGAAGAAATTTTTAGAGTAGTAACTACACAGTGCCTTCCAAGGAATACCAATATCTCTGTCCCACCCCTATGGAGTAAATAAATAACCTCATTATCACCATACTGAAAACAAGTTGGGGAATTTCCCAAGGATCTCTGAAGACAAACTCGATCTTCCAATCTCCCTGTCACATACAACAGCTCCACGTTTGCCAAACGTGGTCAGGACATACCTACTATCTTTGGCATATATAATGAAAAATACTAGAGACAACAAAAAATCGTTTTTTTTCCCATGGCTTCTTTTCACTACTGGACTCTGTTTCTGTCCATATTTGATTTTTTTTTTTCCAGCCTCTACGCAGAATCCAGTTATTAGGAAGTAAATTAAAAAGAAATGGTCTTGTTATATTTCCTTGTCAATAGTCTGTCTGTGTTGGCAGGAATTCTAAAGTCGAAACACTTAAGAGAGCAGCAGGAACCTAACTTAAAAATTACGTAAAGAAGTGGATGAAGTAAGACGTCGCTGTGTGAGCTCCCTGCCTGCCGAGCACTTTAAATTTTCTTTTTCATTTTTTTTATGATCTAAAAATACCCTGAACAGATCAACTAAGACTACAAATAAAGAAATAGGCATGGGGAAAATGCAACTAGATTTTGGAAATATTTATATTAAAAAAGAAAAGAAAAGTGAAAGAACATTTTAATCCACAGCTTCTTGGTTTATTAGGAATGTAATAGACACAGAATTTTTACAATGGGGCCTTCTAATCCAGGTGTGTAGCTCATGGTCGTAGACAAAGGAAGCATTTTGAGGCCTCATTTCCTACATCTTTATCTTTGGGTTTTATAAAAACAAACAATCCAGGAATACCTATACAAATTACCCTGGATATATGCAAATCTATAGAAAAAGAGAAACCCAGTTGGGTGTAAGAATCTATCTTCATTACTCTACCTCTGGTTTAAACCCATTGTCCTTTAAGCTCTAAGTTCTATACTATTTCATTTCAATACTCAGAAAAAAGTGAATTCATCCTAAAAAACAAAACCAAACCACCTAGAAGTTTTATTTCTGCAGGCATTGGCTATTTCATGTGTATGGGAGGAGATAATGCTAAGTGAAATAAGTCAAGCAGAGAAAAACAATTATCATATGGATTCTCTCATCTATGGAACATAAGAACTAGGAAGATTGGTAGGGGAAGAAAGGGATAAAGAAAGGGGGGGTAATCAGAAGGGGGGATGAAGCATGAGAGAATATGGACTCAACAAACTGAGGGCTTCAGAGGGGAGGAGGGTGGGGGAATGGGATAGGCTGGTGATGGGTAGTAAGGAGGGCATGTACTGCATGGTGCACGGGGCGTTATATGCAACTAACGAATCATCGAACTTTACATCAAAAACCAGGGATGTACTCTATGGTGACTAACATAATATAATTTAAAAAAATTTAAAAAAATAAAAAAATGTGTATGGGAAACTTAAGTGATTGGAAGTCTGTGGGATTTTTCCAGGCTTTGGTAAAATCGACCTTGTTTTGTTGGGTTGGTTTGAGTTAGTGCTTTCTGTAACACTTGGGGAGTCAATCGTTGAAAGTGTATCCTAGCTCATTAGACTCCCCCCCCCTTTCATATCAGATGAAATGGAGCCTTACAATCCTTTGGGAAATTCTACCAAAACTGCACCTATCTGATGCATATTTGAAAAAAGAAATTAGTTCATTTCATTATTAAATCTTAAGGTAGGCGGTAGGTATAATTTCCCCGAATGTCTGACGGACTCCCACGTAGGAGCTTCTGTAATGAGAAAGTGTGACTCACTCAACCTATGGATGAACTGTTCTTTTTCATTTTATCACCAAGTTTGAATGCAGTGGGCCTCAATTTGCATAAGGCTCAGTAAACGTAAGTGGCTAAAGCCATGCCTTGCTTAGAAAAAAAAGCCATGCCTTGCTTAGGCCTCAATTTGCATAAGGCTCAGTAAACGTAAGTGGCTAAAGCCATGCCTTGCTTAGAAAAATCATATTATTTCTTGACCACATGAAATAAGTAGAATTTAAATTTCTGTTTGGTCTATTATAAAACCACTATCATTCTCTTTATTTGGAATTACAGAAAAATCACCTAGGGTAATGTAAGAGTAGAAAGAAGAGAACCACCATTCCTTTATCCCTGACTCTAGGCCAGGCTCAGCACTGTGAAGTTTATATATTCCATTTATCACCTTTACTCTCACAATTGCCAACCTGCCGATACTATTTAGAAGGTCACAGTCAAGAATCAACATGGAACTTGTAAATCAATTAAACTTTAAAAACCAACACAAATACATTCCTAGTAGCAATATGCAAAATATCGCCTGCTTCAATATGAAGCAGGAATCATTTTCCCCTCTGGGGAGTCCCCAGAGGCACCCCAGGATTGACATACGCAGTCTATTTTCCTTGGTAGCAATGCATCCTTTTGTGTTTTGTTTTCCTCTTTCACGAGAAGTCTCTTCTTTGTTTTCAGAATCTAGGCATATATATGCTTTTCCTTTTTCTTCCATTACTTAACACTAACAAGGTCCTTCCAAGTGTCTCTCCAATTTCTCTGGAAAGATGCCTCACCCCTCAAACTTACCCCTCTGTGTGAGTTTATCCCCAGCAGTGCTTACCCCAGGTCTTTCGGATCTCATTTTTGGAGTTCCTTTACCAAGAGAGGCCTGCTCATAATTTAGGCTTTTGCTAAGTAATATTTCCAAGTGCCCTCAATTTAACAAATGAAAAGGTGTTTTATTTCATTTTGTTCTCCTAAATGAGACAAATTTACTTGTAAATGCATTAGAAGATTCTGAGATGTAGCAGAGCAAGATGATATTACTAACGCTATTTGCTTTATAGTTAACTTCTGTGCACAGACTTCACCTTACACTGGAAACCTCTCCAGTCCCTACTGATTCAGACTTGCCAAGAGTTACTAAAGACAAAGGTATCTTGATTGACGGCCCAACTTTATGTCAACTTTTCCTTCTGGCAACCTACAGGAGCCCACATGTCGCAAGTTTAGGACTTGCTTCAAGATTTCTCTTCCACAGATATTGGCTTAACTTAGAGACTTTTCTATTTCCCATGTCAGTGTGTCCGAGCCTGTGGTTGTACTTGGTTAGTGAATAGATATCTCCAGCCAATGTTTCTGGGATGATCACCATTCGTGTGAAGAAGTGAAAGGTACACCATCAGCTGTTCAGTGAAAAACACATAGTATGTAAAAAGGGCACTGGAATCTTCTTTAATTTTGTAAAATAATTTTTAAAAGGTTTTATTTATTTATGAGAGAGGGAGGAGCAGAGGGAGAGCTGAGCATGGAGCCTGACACAGGGCTCAATCTCATGACCCTGAGATCATGATCTGAGCTAAAATCAAGAGTTGGATGCTTAGCAACTGAGCCACCAGGTGCCCCTAGAATCTTCTTTAATTTTTAAATAAAATATAAAATACTTCCAATATTGTTTCAATTAAATATTGACATGAAAAAAAAAGGCATGAGAAAATGGTTATCTCAATTATTTGGTCTACCAAAATAAAATCATACAAAAGACCCTCCATAAATAATTTAATCTAAATTTGCTAAATACTTTCTCACCACAGCAGATTACTCTTCTCTTTGTTTGGAGGGCCGTTTCTCCCTATCTTCACTTTCTAAGTATTGCAGCCCAGAATACTCAGCATCCTCTCCTCCTGCATAGTTAAGTCTTTCTCCCTTCACACCAGGCTCTGGACATAAGACTCTGCCAACCACTCTCTCCCATCTCTCTGGAGGGCATGAGCCCAGAGAAGTCAGCCAGGCAGAACTCATCCATCTACAATTCTTTCCCAGCCATTGAACGTCTACCACTTAGGAGTATGCTGGGCATGAGACGTGTAGAAATAAATTGCAGTGTTGTTAGGCTACATTCTAGGATATTAATAAATGCTTTTATTTTAATGCTCTAGAATCACCCAAATTTTCTGCAATTTCATTATCACTCTCTTTCTGTCCTTGACTCTGCCGGTTGAAATACTGAACCATTGTTTCCTCACCCATGGTGTTTGAGTTCTAGTCCCAAAGTCTATCATTGTACCAATATCATTTTCTTCTGCATACTCTCAGCTCTGCTGTGTGCACACCCAGCTGCTTAGCTCTCTTGGAAAAAAAAAAAAACACACGAATTTTGTATATCCCATTACAATACTAACAGGAGTGAAAATCAAATTTAGAAACTCCAGTGACTTAAATGGGAAGTTATTTCTAATTCACATCAAGTCTAATCTGTACCAAGGAGAGGGGGAAGGGTGCAGAAACAAGAGGACCTCTACACCATGGAGAGTCAAGCATCCCAGCAGGAGGAAACTCTGCCTTCTTAACACAGGCTGCCATGTTGCCCCAAGTTTTGGCATCCAGCCTGCTGGACGGTATGGGGTAGACACAGAGTAGAAGACTGCAAAAGACATTTTTATGGGCCTGGCTTCAAGGTGGTTCGTATCAGTCACATGGCCATGCCTAATGACAGGAGGGCAAGAAAATGTAGTCCATTTCTGAGCTCAGAAGGAAACAGAGGCAGGTAGCGTGAGAAACTGACCAAGCTGCAACACAAATTAATCTGTTACATCGAGAACGTTCATACTGCCTTTGCTGTGAGTCTTGGTGTCTACTGGGAACGCTCACCCCTCGTACAAACAAAACAAAAGTAACAAAGTACGAATATTTATTCTCAACTACCTTTTCTTTTGTTTTCCCTGGCGCAATACAATAAAGAAAGCGTCTTTACTACTTGAAAAGAGCAAAAGAAATGATGGGCACAGGGAAGAAGTGGGAGGTCAAATTTCATGAATATAGAAAAATATTCTCCTAGTACTTATATATGCACACACAATGCTTAACTTTTGGGTGGCTCTTATTTCAATTGAGTATTTTCCTGAATTTCTGGTTTCTTGCTTTGAGCTAGCACTGCACTGAGCACTATACGTAAATTTTTGATTTAATCCTCTCAATCCCTAGGAAATGGGCCCACTTATTACCTCCATTTTTCTGAGTGATTGAAATGCCTTGTTGAAGGTCCAATAATCCTCCTTTTGGTTTGGTTTCCTGAGGACCTCGTATCTATGTTGGAACCCTTAGCACCAATATATCTTGCTTATAGAATCGCTGCCTTGCTATATTTCATAATGAAAAATATTTTACATGCATACATAAAGCTGGCTTTTTAAAGAGATCCTGGAGTAAAAAGTTTCATACATCAAAGTTTTTCCTTGTAAGTGCTATTTTTCTCATAAATTAAACAAATGTTTGTGTTAGAGTACCTACTTTCCATTCAATTGTAAAAATAAAAGTGTTAAGTAGCATTTTTTAAATTATGGCCTTACCCCCACCCCCCAACCTGGGCTAACTAGGACCAAGCGTGGGAGAGAACAATAAAAAATGCATCAAACAAATAGAAACTAAAGGAGACATGGAATATAGCTTGAATTTTGTCACCCCAATTATATGTGCTTTTTACGCTGTGTAAGGATCATGATGATTGAGTAGGATTCTGTGCATGAGGAGGGAACAGAAATAGAAGAAAGCATGCCCAGGAGAGTGGGGGGGAAGAAGGTAGGAGGAAGGGAGTAGGAGAGAGGAGAAAGTCTTTGAGGAAATCAGGGAAAAAGCTCGGAGGTGAGAACATAAAATTAGAACTGGAGGTCGAATCCCACCTGCGGAATATCAGGTGATTCCTTCTGACCTGTGGTAGAAGACACTGTGCTGAAGACTGGAGCCCAGAAGTGCAGACCAGTGACCCTGGAGAGACAGAGGGCTCTGGAGGAAGAGTGTCATCCAGACCTATCAGCGGGAGGGTGACTTTTCCCCACCCACAGCCCTTCTACTGTTTATTATTTGATTAACGGATAAACCATATAATCTCACCCACTGACCCTTTTAAAATCAGGTATCTTTTGTCTCGGGGAATTGTTGTCAAAGTGAACTGGACTGATAAACGTGAACGTATTTTCTGAACACTAAGGCTCTCTACAAACTCCGGTCTCATTCCCGTTTACTTGGCCAACCAACACCTCTTTTCTCCAGCAAACACCTCTTGCATATTTATGCGTATGTAACTTTCTGTGCACATTGCGGCTATGTACAAAGGTAATTACACCTCAGCATAAGAAAGAGCTGGTGTCTGAGCAAGGGGAGTTCAGACCTGGGAAATGAGTGGATAAGAATCTCTGTTCCCCTTTCATCAGATCATCTGGAACTTACTCCTCCTTTTGAAATCTAATTCTCCTTTGACCTCTGAAGCCATGCATAGCTCTCCCTCCCTCTCACCCTCTCCAGTGCTTACCTGTTGGTATTTAGCTTGTTTGCACAGAGACTTTAGGATTCTAAGCATCTTGCATACATAACCCCTTAGATCTGAGTCTGATATTTGAAAATATTTGATCCAGTGTTTTAACTTTCACCAGCAGCCAATTGTTCCTGTGTTTTTCTGTCTTACTCTGCTAGAATGAAATTTCCAAGAACGTAAGCATTTATCAGTCGTATTTTCTGGTATATCACCCATGCACATGGGTGTGTCAGACACACACGGGACACAAAAGCAGAAGACAGTTGTTGAGTCAGTCCTTGCCACCCCCTTGTGTCCTGCTCACATCCCCGGAGCCAAGAGCCCAAGCCCTCATATGACTCCAGTTCACTAAGCTTCTTGTCAAGAAAGCATGGCTAGCAAATGAAGAGGCTTTCATTTGAACAATCTCACCCTTATCCCAGAATCTTTTAGTAAAGCCGTGAGGGGAGGGAAAAGACATGTACAAATAGCACTGGAAAGATCAAGATGGTAATAAAACAGCATCAGATATTTAAGACAAACCCACTGTAAGGCCATGAGTCCTCTAATCAGATACTGGCAACAGGAAAATAGACGTGAATAAGGGAGAAAGACCCCGGGGAAAGACAGTGGCTGACTGACCAAATGCAACATTCAGGAGGGATGATTGAAGCTAGAAGAACAAAAATGAGAAAAGGAAAAGGCTGGAGCAATGGGGGAAGGAATTAAAGAAAATCTCAGCAACCATGGTTCCGGTCTCAGCCTCCCAGACCTGGGGCCTGGAGACCCTGAGAACACCGCCTCCCGAGAAGCAAAAGCCCCTCAGCTACTTAGTGGGCATAATATCCTTTGGCCGTCCTTGCTCAGTGTTTTGTGGGAATTTGTGGGAAACTACTTTGCAAAATCGGAAGTTGCTTTACAACAGTAACATTATTATTGTGTGTGTTTAGAAACGTTGTTATGGTTCATTTTTTTCCTTCAAAATTAATGATGATTGAGCATGTGTCTTCGCCTGTAATTTCTTTTCTTTTGCAAAAAAGGAGCCAAGAGAGATCAATGTACGTGTAGTTGCCAGCTACTCTTGTTATCATTTGTATCATAATTAAAGTTATGCGCAAAAGATCTGCTATATTTGAAACAAAGAAAGACAGGAAGATTAGGAAGGGAAATGAGATTTTAAAGAGGGGAGCAGGACCTAGAAAAATGAGGAATAACAGTTACTATAACATCTCTGTACCAATCTGTAGAATTTTCAGTTCCAGCCCCCTTTACGGTAGGTATTTCTGAAACACACCTAATCCTTACAAATCATGCTGTGACGTAGAGGGCATTATTCTGCAGTGTATAAACGAGGACACCAGGGCGCGAAATCTGCATTGATTTAAAGAAATATTCATATGCTTACTATTGTCTGTCTCTGAGGGAACAGTGTTAAGCGATTGTACTCAAAGAACTTGATAGGGTAAGATACATAATCCATGAACAATATGATACATACTATATAGTTGGACGAAGACATATATACATAATAATAAATATACAGGTGAATACAATAAACACGTGGATGATACTGTTTCAGAGTCTAGGTGCCATGCAGGGCATAAAGCTGAGTGATGGGACTGTGCCCGACCAGGGAGGATTGGTTTATATTGAATGATCAGAGTACTGTTCTCTGACTTTGGAGCTAAGACCAGAATGAAAAGAGGCAGCAATGTGAATGCCTGCCTTCAGATAATCGCAGGGAGCGGAGCAATAACGTGAGATGACCTCAAGGGAGGACAAACTGGCAAGTTTAACGGATCAGCAAAATGGCGTTTTAACACCATCGGGGACCGGGAGAAAAGAGTGGCGTTGACACCAGAGACATGAGCAGGCACCTGACCACTTGGGCCACGTAAGGAGTCTGGACCCTTATTCTAAACCCAATGGGAAAATGTTGGAAATTCTTTCAAAAGGCTGTAGTGTGGTCTGGTATTTTAAAAGCTCTTCCTGCAAGTCGGATGGAGAAATTATTTGGGGATGGGGGGAGGCATGTAGAATTGAAGAGAATAGATGAGTTAGGAAGCTTTTTTAGTAGTCTGGCAGAAGACGACTGTGGGTGAGCCAGGGTTTTAGCAGAGGCGAGAAGGGAAGTGAATAGATTCAGAATATGATTTGGAGGAGGAACTAGCAGGTGGGTTACAAGTGGTCGAGGAGGGAAGGAGCAGAATTCAAGATGACTTTCTTTTGGGCCAGAATAGCACATGGATGGTGAAGGCATTGATAGTCAGCAAGTTCCCAAATGATTTACTGGACCGCATTCGAACAGTAAAATAGTCGATCAGTCAGAGCTTGGCACCAGCAGCCTAGGAACGTTTCAAGGTGGATACTTCACCACTCTGCGTACTCTAGAATAGATTTAACACACACAAAATATCCACAGTGTGGCAAGGAATGAAATTATGAATACATTTAATTGTCCACATAGTAGGTGATTTCAAGGTTTTCCAATGAGTAAAAGCAACAACAACAATAACAACACACACACACACAGAGGACACACTAGTGAGCCTATTACTAACCTGGTTTTTCTGATGTCATGCTGGATGTGGGGTATCTGTGAGTTCCTACATTCGCGTATTTGCTCACGTGAGCAATTCCTCAATGGAAAAGAAATTATGAACATATTCAACCCGGAGAACTTAAGAAAATCCGGTTCTTGGGCAAATCCCACATTTCGAGGGTAGAATTTTTTTATTTTATTATATTTTTTTTTAGTTTTAGGTGTAAGATATTTTCTCTGTTATTGCAATTTTGCTGCAGAGTTTGGATCTTTTAAAACAAAAAGTCTCACCAGCTTCCTCAATAGGACATAGCAGGGGAAAGCATTGAGGAGCTAACACAGCCTATTTTGGGTAAAGGAAATTAAGTTACACAAAGAAAATCATAGTAAGAGTAAAACTATGGATATTGACTTAAACACTAAAACATCTAAGCCAATTGGTGGCCCAGCCGTGAGCTGTGGGGAAGGTTCCCACACCTCATGCTTCGTGACAAATTAGGGTACATGTGGTCAGAAACAAACTTCCTTCTGCTCTGGTATTACATATTCTAGGTGAATTATGGGTCTCCTTCTTAAGCATTTATTACCAGCCACGTAGAGCTAATATTTAGTGTTCGATCACGCACCCAGGTTACATGAGCATGTAAATTAATTGGGTCCCATGGAGATTTACATGATCAGAACTTGGAAGTCAGGTTCTAGATTCCTGCTTGAAGACTCTTAATCCTTCAAAGTCGGTCAGCCCTGAAATTTCAGGATTTTAGTTTTAGATAACTGCTAAAATGAATTTTTTTATAAAGATTACAGAGGCAGACCTTGGGACCATTTATTCAACAATTAAATGAATTTAGATTTAAATGCTTAATTAAAAATATAGTGTTTCATGAACAATAACGAGGAGTAGCATAATATATATATGAAATAAAACATTTAAAATTAAATATGCATAGATGTGCACACATGTACATGTGTGTAAACATATATGCATTATACATACCCATATGTATGATATATATATATATATATATATATCATAAAGTAAAACCTCAAGATATGCAAGGCACATATTCTAAGCAACTTTAGGATAATGACTATCTCCAGGCAGAGGGGAAAAAGAAGACAGAAAAGGATGGGCAATGGCATTTTAGCTGTTTATTTTAGCGGTTCACTTTTTAAAAATGCATATATATAAAGAAGAAGAAGAAGGAAAAAAAAAAGCCAGTGAACCACATTGCAAAATTCTAAAAATAATATAGAAATATATGATAATAGAATGAAATCAATTTATCACGGTGCATGTAGGCTTTTACTCTTATATGCCATGGACGAGAATAAAACTTTGAGGTAAAAATATCGTAATTATTTTTTCTTAAATGCCATGTATTCTTGTAATCAATATCAATCTCTGCTTAATGAGGATGGCATGCCACCCTGAGTATGTATCTGGTATTCTAGGTAATGGGATACTTCTGAAAAAACATGTCCAAAAGCAATTTTAACAGAGAAGAATTTTTGAGGTTTGAGTGGATCTGCTTTTCTTTAACGGCTGACTTACTATATTTGCCCTCATCCTGGTGAAGGGTTGAAAGGTACTTTTTTTTTTCCAAAGTGATGTATGGAAATTGGAAAATTAATCCTAAGTTTTTAGTGCAAGATTTTACTCTGAATATAAAAGTTGCGTGGGGCTAAGAGGAATGATCTAGGAGACCTCATTCACTGCTCTAGCCCAGCCCAAAGGAGAAGGGGAGGGAACAATCGCTAAATCATAGCCATCTATCTGATAAACGTGGCCCATTATGCATTTTGGTTCTTTTATTTTCCATTTATTATTGGGAAGGCCAGTCATAAGTAGTCAAAAATAAGCATCAGAGACTGGTACAGGGCATTTTCAATGAAAATTTGCAGCTGTGGCTTTTGCTCTCACCTGGCAGTTTGCCTGAACGTACGTTTGGAGACTGGTGCAAGACACGTCATCCCCTACAATTTCTTGACTGTAGCCTAAATCAGGAATGCTTTCTTTGTAATAGCCAGCGGTGGTTATCAAGAAGGATGGTGGTGTCTGCTGTCTGGGTTGGAAAGCCATAGATTAATGTGTTGTTTTAAAGTATGTAATGTGCCCATAGGCTGTAGCAATAGGGAAATAAATCATTTGGGGAGGGGGGGGGATTCAGGAATGCTAGTGTGGGGCAAACGAAGTATGCAGGTTGCCAAGGGAACGGGAGTTCTGATTAGCAAAAGAAGTATAATAACCTGTCCCACATAAATCTCCAGAGCCTTAGAAGGGAGCTTTCAAGTGGGAAACAAAGTTGGTTCACTATTTCTCCTTGACACTCAAGCTTAAGATCTAAATTAAGTTGTTTATGATGCTTGATAACTTCCTTCAAGTGCGATAGTACGATTCATGCCCTCAAAAGGCCAACTAAGTCAGCAAATGTTTTGAAGTCTGGATTTAGGGTACAATGAAAGAAGCCACAACTGAACTTGGGATCGATTTTGACAATGAATTTCTCAAATAAAGTGAAAACATACTCCAACCAAATTAGGTTAGAAAAACCTAATATGCTTTAAGCTGTCAGATTATTTATAAAGTATAAACCTCTATCAAATATCAGGTTATGATCGAAGATTATATGGTGGAAAGCATTGTTAGCAAGCATAGTAAAATTATAATGTGAGTTGCAATAAACTTTGTTTCATTCGCTTGCAGTAAATGTATATAATTTATAGCAATCTATTATTGGTATAATAGATGTTTTCTAAGAACACACAGAAACCTCCTTAAGGAAGAAAAGAGGTAACTGAAAGCTCTTAGGGCAAAAAAATACAGTAAGCCTTTAGAGGTGAAATTGGAAACAAAACCACTTTTAAAAATATAGCCAAATCATAGAAATCGGTTTTTTGCAACATGACTTATTGAGCAGGGCATTCTCGGGGGTACCCTCTGGAGTGGTAGACAATGTTCTTTCACTCAAATTAAGCACTTTTGTATACTCTTTCCACTGAGTCTGGTTTTAGGGTTTTAGTGTTAATTGTTGGCATAGTGTGGAGTTGCATGACTTGACTACGTGGGAGCCCGAGCGGATGGGCTCTGTCTTATCTACCGTTAGGTTTGAACATGCCTCTGTGTAACATGTTTTTTAGGAATGACTTTGTTGAAGTTCCCAGAAGGAGCCTTGGGGTAAATATCCTTGCCTATTGCTATTATCCATCTGATGATAAAGACGAGTTTGGATGTGATGAGGACATCTCTTCCCTTCAGATCAAACCAGAAACAAAATCCTGACAGCTTGTAAAGCTAGCCAATACCTGTAGGAACAAAGGAAAAAGAAAGACAGAAGTAGGGGGAGGGAAGGGGTGGGCTCAGGGCCAATTATGAAGACATATTTGATAATGATGATAAGTAAATGATAATCTTAGGTGTCCAAATCCACAAGACTGAAGGACACTCAATTCAGGTGCCACTCTCTGCAGGCCAGGACATCCCTCTGTCCTGGGGGATAAACTGAGAATATAAGCTTTTCTTTGGGGTGGGGGCTGGGCAGGGTGCTAGACTCCAGAGCACACACGTGAGGACGGCTGCACTCTGAGAGCCAAACAGTACCACAATTTTTGTTCCTCACTCTTTTGATGGCTATAGAGGTGTGGGACCCTCATGGAGAGGTGCTTTGTTTGACATTGGGGAAAGAAAATTTCCTTTTGTTTCCTTTTGTTACCTCGTTACCTCAGAGTCTGGGTTTCTCATTCTGGTCTGTTCCTAAGGTCCTTTCCTTGGCATTCATTCATTGTTTAAAAAGGCAAGACATGGCTGAAATTGTCTTCAGTGATGTATGTTAAAAATAATGGTTAACTGAAAGCATTAGATACCATTTTATTACAGTCAATTAAGATCTCGAGCTTTTTTCTCTGAAGACAGGATTTTTTCATAGTAAGTGATCCATGCCTATCCGTTTGACTTTTTTCCTGATATGTACATCTCTCTGGATATCTCAGAGAGCCTGGGGAATATGAATTTACTTTACATATCATCAGATTAATGAAAAAGCAGGTCTAAATTAATTGGGGTAAGTTAATTTTAGTTCTAATTTGAAGTATCACATGAAGTTCTGTAAAGTTAAAAAAATAAAGAGTAAAGTTGTCTCCAGGAAGAAAAGCATAGAATTAAACTTTGTTTCTCGGTTACCTATTCTCTCTCAGGATATAAATTGTTTCCGATCAATGTATGTTCATAAAAGCAAAGAGCATGTGTCCCATTTCTTGTTTTCAGAGTCATCATAATTCAGAACACAATATTGGGCCCCTAGAAGATGTCTATTTAGGAAAAAAAAAGGTTAATATATCTTGTAAAATTGAAACATAAAATGAATTTTAAAATGTGATAACTTTCTTGTATATTATAAATTTCCAATACAGCTCAGCAGGACTTCCCTGAAGATTATGCACCAACATGTTACAGAATTGACCTTCGCTTAAATGCAAATATCATGGAACGGCCACTCAACTACAATTTAGAGGTCAATTCCTTGGACTGTTTGGAGGATGCACTAAGCCAAACTGAGGGATTATACCACAAAAAGGGTTATCTGGGATCCAGGAAGCAGGCGACCACCAAATGGGGTAGACATTGCTCACACTTTGGTTTGGGTTCTCTCTTATCACTATCTGTCCCACATCACCTTCTCCATAAACGCTTGTGTTCTCTACAAACCCTCCCTTCCTAAGTCAACTATCAACTCTTATCTCTGGGTCACCTCTGCTCTTAACATATTGCCGAGTTTTGCTAACTTCTTTTGTATTCTGTTATCTGCTATTCTCTTCTGTCATTATGGTTTTCTTCTGTTTTGATTTCTTTATAGGCATTTTTGCCTTTCAGTGGGCTTTAGGGACTGAGTGGAGATGGAACACGTGTTCAGTCTACCATGATGCTTTCTTCAAAATTCCTGATTTTTTGTAATAAAAATAATAAATCTTTATCGTGATTGCAGAACATACACCCCACCCAGTATGTTCTTTGTTTCTCTGTTTTCTTGTGATGTATAAAATTTTTTTGGACATGATTTTTTTTCCTTTTCATCATCGATTATTTTATTTTCTTCATTGTTTTAAGCTACACCTAACAATTACATAACTTTTCAATATTATTTTAAAGATTTATTTATTTATTTTAGAGAGAGAATGTGTGAGTTGGGGGAAGAGCAGAGGGAGAGAGAGAAAATCCTCAAGCAGGCTCCCCACTGACAGCGCCCAGCGCAGGACTTAATCCCAGGACCCTGAGATCATGACCTGAGCCAAAATCAAGAGTCTGTACCTTAACCGACTAAGCCCCCCAGGTGCCCCACTTTTCAATATTTTTTTAAAGGTTTATGAATTTCATCTGAGAGAGAACAAGCAGAAGGGGCAAAGAGTTTTAAGCCGACTCCATACTGAATGTATAGCCCGACACGGGACTTGATCTCATGACCCTGAGATCATGACCTGAGCCAAAACCAAGAGTCGGCTACTCAACCAGCTGCACCAACCAGGCACCCCTCAATATATTTTTAAGTATTAACTAAATTTTAACTGTAAAATATACTGGTTTGCCATGCAATTTGAAGGTTTACTTTGACTGTATTTTTAAAGTCAATTTACTTGAAAGAAAATTTCCCTTATTAATGATGCTTCCTATTATATCTGTTTATATATAATGAAATCCAATTTTGACCTATTATTCTGATGATCTATCTTTCTAGGAGACCATAGCATACTTTATATTATGAAGAAATTTTAAATAAACACTATTTTCTAGAAGGCTCATTTTCTTTATGGTATATATTAATATCCAGTCTCATTACTTGTTTTCTATATACTCTTAAATTTTAATTGATCACTTTGTTTCTTCAGAAACATATATAATAATTTTATCAATTTCACATTAAAAATTTCACTGGACTCTTTTAGTTAAGCTTGAAAACTAAATCGAGAAAAAACATCTTTGAAGGCTGAATTTCATTTCTGTTCTCCATATAGAAAATGAATTAAAAATAGCTGTCATAGAAAGAGGCCATCAAAGAGTACACAGCCAAACAAATTGGGGGGAAAAAAACTCAACAACATATTTTATGCACGTGTCACACAGTAAACTCATAAATATACTATGTTAAAATGACCTTATTTGTGTGCACATGTTTTTTATTCTTCCCATTCCGGAATACAGAAATAGTCTCTCTTTTCCATTTATTTCTGTTTTCTTTTAGGTTTCTCCTTGTTTTGAAGTTTTGAAGAAGCACCTCTCCTGCTTTCCTGGTAGAGGTATCACCTCATGGTCTCAAGAATTACCTGAATGTGTTTCAGTGAGGAGCAAAAGGGATTTACCATAAAATTAATGAAGCTCAAACTCCAGCCTTACTTATTTTCTAAAACCCTGGTAGGGGTTCTAGAAAGTTCTCGCTACCCATTTTTTTTTCAAAATTCATAATAGTAAGTATTTAAAAAATTCTTTTGCTAAAAGAGGGTGCCCTTGTATGGAGAAAATAGAGCAAGCACTCAGGGTTTCTCCATTCAAGAAGTAGGTCTTCCTTTATCAACTGCAATTGGCTTTTTCCTCTCCAAACAGGAGCCCATGCTGCAGAGAGCATCAAATGAGAGAAAGAAGGAAAAAAAAGTCATAACACGATATGAGAATGTCAACAATTATTTTAGATTTTTAATAATTTACTCAACTCAGGGAGAAAAAAGAACATAAATTTTGGTGTTGAATGTAAGACTGGACAATTTAGGAAGGCATTGAATGCCAGGGAAGGCAATTTCATCAGATGTTGAAGGAACTAGGGTGGAACTCTGTTCTGTGTATTTTCTCAGAGTCCCACAAATTTCATCTCTAAATTTCTAGAGCAGACCGTTCGTTATGCATCACTGTCCGTGAGCTATGTGGGTGAACTCTCAAATAATCTCATGAGGTAGCATCATCACCTTCCATTTATAAATGAAGAAAAAATGGTGTTGACATGTTAACTAACTTGTTCAAATTTCTGCATATTTGTAAAAATGAAACTTTATAGAAATCAAGGCATCTCTCCCTAGAGCCCAGAGTCCTAAGCACTATACCATTTTGCTTCCTCTCTGGCAATAATTAAAAGTGAGATTAGAAGAATTATGGGTAATATGTAGGAATCTGTTGCATCCATTCAAGTATAAGGAAATGGTGGTTGGGATGGAGAAAACGTGCACAGGAGATGCATTTCAAGGTAAACGTTGGCAAGATCTAATGATGCATTAGTAAAGAGAGTGGGGCAAAGAGATCAGAATGTATCACCAAAAGGCTTGCTAAAACAGCAGTCCTGTGCATAAGAGCAGGGGTAGATGAGGCAGCCCTCTTTCCTATAATCATTGTGCTCACCATGGTTCCCGCCACAAACGTAGCTTTCCTGCTCTACCACATCTGAAAGTCTCCTCTTCCTCCCTGTAACTGAGTATTTAAGGATATTTAGTTGTTGTCTTCTGATATTTTCTCTCCCCAGTCTTTACTTAGAGAACTTCTATTCTTACGGACTGGCCACTCACCATGAGGCTAATAGCTCTGCCTCTGTCTTAAGGTCTGACCTCTCCATCAGCTTTGACTTGACTCAAAGGGCCTTCTGACTAAGAATTTCTACTGCAAACTCTGCTCCAGTTTCTCTCTAGCTGGGGCCTTGTCAGCTTAATTTGCATGAGGGAAAACAATGACATCTGTGCCATTGGCCATCGCATTAGGACGTATAACCAAGTCATTTTCATGACTGCCCTACAGATGAAGACTTGGCATCAATGTACATGTGTTTGATGGAGTACATCATTTGAAGTGTGTGTATATCTATTTAAAGAGGAAACATCCTCTGAACCTCATTTGATATCTGAGTACCTATCCAAAGCAAGTTATTTATACTTCAGTTATGTCTTTGTCAACACATTAGATATTTTTTGTACTGTGATCTCTTCAATTTAGCAGATCTTTTAATTGCTCCATTCTCTGGGGAAAAGTACAAGCATGGCGTATTTAAAAGATGATCTTCAGTAAGCGTGAGGGAACCGTGGCAATTACTCATGAGTCTTAGGTGTTTTTAAGTCAACTACCTCTCTCCATTTGTAGAAAGTGGTGAGTGAGCACAGACTACTGGATTCCACCCCCAATAAAATCCTAGGGGTGCTGGAAGGTTACTGCTCATTCAACTTAGTTACCACTCAGCAACTAAGGACATTTGCCCAGCATTGCAAAATAGAAAAAAAGAAAGAGAGAGAAAACAGGCACACTAAAAATTAATTTTATGTCTGTCAGATTGGAAAGAAAATATAAAATCAGACATAAGACATGAGGAAATGAAGAGAAGAATAAAATGAAATATTTTAAGATAAGGGAATACTATCCAATAATTAGACGTGATGGACTGAATTCATATATATCAAGATAAATAGATCTCGAAAACAAAATGTTGATTGTAATAAATGAGATTGAATTTCTGCATCACACCAAGGATGCAAAACTATTGCAGCCAAGAAATATTTTTTCAAGATTTATTGATTTATTGATTTATCTATTTATTTTTATTTATTTATTTATTTGAGAGAGTGAGCAAGACAGGGACAGAGAACATCAGGAGGGGGAGAGGCAGAGGTATAGGGGGACGCAGGCTCCCCACTGAGCTAGGACCCGAATGTGGGACTTGATCCCAGGACAGACGCTTAATTGACTGAGCCATCCAGGCGCCCCAACAGCCAAGAAATATTTTGAAAAATATACCAACTTACAAAACGAACCAATGGAATCTGGATGGGAAGGTCATATTTTAAATATTTTAGGGTGAGTTTCTGTGGGAGAGGAGACAGGAGGATCAGAAATGCAGAATAAATAAAATAAAATAAAATAAAATAAAATAAATAAAATAAAATAAAATAAAATAAAATAAAATAAAAGACAATATCCGTGTGGACTGATGCTACCGCATCAGAGTGTTAGCAACTCAGTATTGTACCCTGAGGTCCTCAAGGGATTTGTCCTCTTCACTTAAGAAACATGAAAACACTCTTCCTTTCACAGTGTTCTTTAGTTTACAATTTTCACACTCTTGAATGCAGATAAATTGATCTAAGGAAAATATATCCAGATATCTAGGCTTAGTTTAAAAGAATGGGATCTAAATATTGTGGCTGCCATTAGATCATATTTCTGAAAGACTATCACTAGGCCAGTAAAATACTTCTCCAAGACATTTATTTATAAGAAGAGAAGTGATCCCATGATGCAAATGTTTCGGGAGCCACTGGTGATCCTGGAGATGACATGATTTCTAACTAACTGGGCTCTCCTCTACAAGTCTGTAGGCACACAAGGACGCAGGGAAGACTACACAATCTTTGCTCAGATCTTCAGGTGTGCATCCGGTGGAGATACACAATTACAAACCTTCCATTGTTCAGGGCTCCCCTGGGGGAGAGCACGTGTGCCCGCGCGCCCGGGAAACTCCTTAGCTGCTGTTACTGAAGCACCTTGAGAAGACAGGGGGTGTTGCCTGGTGAGCTGTGGATCGGTGTTCTCGCCTAGCACTTCAGGTCCTGTAAGATGTGAATAAAAGCTGGGGACTGTTTGAAGACCTAAAGAACATAAATCTTAAACCACAATTGTTTTTTAAAAAATCCCTTCCTGTCCACTTTATGGTTATTAATCATGTTATAAAATATACTGACATTTTTCTCAAAGCTTCCCTTGAGACGTCCACACTTGAACTCATTGTTAGGTCTTCTAGAATGTTAACACTTAATCACTAGGCAATGCTTAAGGAACTGTGATGGAAAATTGCATTATATGCTTATCTATGGCTTCACTGACAGCACTCTGTATACTTACAAGCAAATAAATGGAATTTGTTTACGGAAAGCATTTAGCTGCTTAGCTTAGCTTCCACCATTCAGACTTGACTGTAACAACAATACGGCTATCTTGAAAGCAATGCAGGCATGAAGGTTTTTCTCATGGTCTAAAGCAAACAGGATTCGGATAGGGTGGGGGGATGGGCATGAGGTTCCCATTCTAAGGACTGGGCTTCCAAAGGTGCAAGAAGCCATTCCCAGGTCTGATCTGCATCTGATCCCCTTCCTTCTCCCTCTTTGTTCTTCCTTCTCTGGCATGATGACTTTCCTACTTTTCTACTGCATCACCCCATACTCGCTTACCTGAACAATTTCTATTTCTCTTATTTACATTCCTCCATCTTATTTATTGAACTTACAACTCTAGCCTTGTCATACTTAGAGAGTATTTGCCTTCTATGTGCTCTGGGGTCACATAACAAATCATTCCTCAATTGTCTGACAATACAGTGTGGCAAACCCAAACCTCCTCTCCTTAGTCTTAGCATCTCCCTTGGTTTCTGTAGAGGTTGTGTGAGGTCACTTCACAGTGACTGCGTGTGGGCTGTACTTCTGGATTTGAAGAGCCAGACACCTTTTATTTCCATTTATTATGTTTCTTTCACATGGTCCGCAACCCGTTGACTAAGTACCTTCGACACTTCAGATGCCCTGCCTTGACTTTGAGACACAAGGTGTCTAAAGCACGTGATCTAGGTACCCACTGAGTCTCTGTATCATTGGATCCACGTTTCATTTGTGGTGAGGTTATATATTTTACTCCCCCAAATTTATTTTTATGCATGTTTACCAATAAGAAGTTCATCATAATTTTCTTTTTTTTAAAAAATATTTTATTTATTTATTTGACAGACAGAGAGACAGCCAGCGAGAGAGGGAACACAAGCAGGGGGAGTGGGAGAGGAAGAAGCAGGCTCCTAGTGGAGGAGCCTGATGCGGGGCTCGATCCCAGAACACTGGGATCACGCCCTGAGCCGAAGGCAGACGCTTAATGACTGCGCCGCCCAGGCACCCCAATCATAATTTTCTTTCTGTGAGAAATCTGGACACAATATTTCTAAAGACAAAATCAACTTATGTATCAGTTCCCTCAAATCTGCTTCCCAAATGACAATGACAAATATCAAACTGGCTTTCAGGGAGCTGAAGAGCGACGCCATGAATATTAGGGCGACGGACCGAGAACAACACTTCATGTCTTCCACTCTGCCTGTGGGTGTCTCTACAGGAACTGAAGTTTCCCTTTTGCCAACTCCAAGTGCAAATTAATTTAGATTACAATTGACATTGAGTTTCGAAGAGGGAGAGGGAAAAACAATCAATGGTATGCAAACGCTGAAACCATAAATAGTAACAAGTGGAAATCCCAAACCTCAAATGTTTTTGAAGCATGTTGTAAAATCCTGCAAAAACATGCGAGAATATAATGGGCAAAATAGTCATGGAAGTTGGTATGTGGGCCTTAAACCGCGAGGACCACTACGGGATATTTTTGTTATTGTTACTCTAATACTTCAAGGTAATTCCTGGCATAGAAAAATATGCATATGTTAAAGAAAGGAGAAAAATGTGCTTATTTTATTAAGCTTAATTATAAGGGAGAACAAAAAGCACTTGGAACTTTTTTAAAAAATGAGTTAATTTCATTCACCAAAACCAAGATCCCCGAAATCACTTCTAGCTTAAAAATGCATTTTTTCCCCCTAAGATCAGGGCGCCGATTTGATGAATGTTCTCAAGTTAATCACCCATGTAGGACTTCTTGAACATTACTCTGACATTGAGTGCTGTCTGTGTAACTTAATGTTATAAAACCTGGAAGGCATATTTATAGCCCCATCCAGATGGACCAAAACAAAGTACAATTATTCCTTCAAAAGTCGACCTTTGCATACAGATTAAAATGGATTGCTTCCAAGATTCAAACGGAGAAATGAACTCAGTTCCCCAATTGTCGTGCATTCATTACGGCCCTATTGGACTTGGTTTTGGGCAGTGCTAATTAGTGACATGTCTGTGTTAAAAGTTGGACTCCCAGCCTGATTTGCAAAGTGGCAGGAGGAAGAGCTGTTAGAAAGCTAATTACAGCTCTTAGAGATTGTGCTATTTTAAATAGGCTGTGGATTAAGTGGTTTCACAGAAGCAAAGGAAAATGATTTTACTATTGACAGCATTCCCATGCAAGGATGGGAATGTCTATGTGTTTGGCCATTTCTAGATAAAAGTTATGCTATTCCATTCCTCTTGGACAATTAGAAAGGAAATTCTAATCTTGATTCCTGTCAGAATTAGGATATAGGGAGATTTAGAGATTCTTTTCCTCTTTCATTATTTTAAAATGTACAAAGATTTCAGAAAACCCTTAATCTTATGGACTTGGTTGCACTTATTTTGGGATGTTTACAGAATGTGTATTGTTTCCTTGTCAATATTTTTGCTATCACTTAGGTGCTATGAATTCTTTACAAGTGTCAAAAATAGAACTTTTAACTCTCTCATGAGGAAGACCATATCTGAAATATTTGTAAATTTATATATGTATACATATATACATATACATATACATATACATATACATATACATATAC
>NW_024423344.1:72316588-72426582 GCF_017311325.1 Ursus maritimus
ATATACATATACATATACATATACATATACATATACATATACTATATACATATAGTAGCTACTTTAACTTCTTATTGACCAATTCCTTAGCTTTTGAGCCATTTTAAGCTATTAGATCAAATTTACCTTGGGGTTCAAGATCTGCGCTGTTCATTTTAGAGCCTTTCCAATTCTTCATTTCGAGCTCGTCTCCTCTTCTCCAGTATAGACTAACGTGGTGGCTAGCGTCACCTGGAGGTGGACTGGACATAGGCAAGCTACAAGGCGTCTTTTCCTTTTTCTTTCTTTCAAGGGTGGGTTCCATCATGGCAAGGGAAAGAAAATGTGAAGCAGAAGGAGGAGCAGTTGGGTGTAGTTGGGAGTGCTTACCTTTGTTGGCCATTCCTGCTGTTCCAACATCTCCGCCTTCATATGAGCGTATGGAGTCCTGGGTTGGTTCTGACATATCCAGTGGAGGAGATTCTCATACCCACGGCATTTTTCTAGGCTTTGGCATCTTATCTTCAAGTTACCTCCTCGCGGGTGAAACCGGGACATATTCCTAAAATGTGTAACCATTTCCCTGCACATACCAGAGGTTCAAAAAAATTAATAGCCCACGATCTTATCTGCTTTAGTTGTCTGTATCAGATGTACAGCTGTGTGCAGACTCATGTTCTGGAATTCAGGCAAATCCGAACAATCTGTGCATGTGAGTGGCAGGGATTGGGGTGGACAGGCCGGTACGAGGGGGTCGTGGGGAGCCAGGGAGAGTCCAGAACAAGTGCTGAGTGTTATTGTGTTATTGGGTCTCAGGCCTTTTTCCCCCAATGGTTCCTCAACACCCCACTCCCCCGTTTTTCTTCTCCCCTCTCCCTGGGAAGGTGGGTGTCATAGTCAAGCAGACGTCTATCAGATTATATAAGCCAGCTTCCAGTTTTGTGGTTCTCCACTCTTCATATGAGATTTGATGTCCATTCCGCTCACACCCTTGGCTTTAGCGAAAGGCGGAAAACAAAGCCGTCCTCTCCTACCACAGTGGGCAGAGGCTAGCCTCTTCTTAGCCGCACTTTTAGGAGTGACTTACTTCGTTACCATTCTACTGGCTATGGGGAAGCAGGAAGTGGTTATGTTTGATGTTTCCCACCCACCCTTAACTGTGATGAAGTGGCAATTGGTTTTCCTAACCTCTGAATTACCCATAGAGCAAAGGAGGGTTAAGATTGTTAACATTCTATTTTTAGCATTATAATTTTAATGTATTTTTAAAAATATAATAGAAGGAAGTTACTAAAATTTAGATTTAAGCATATTTCCCTTTAAATTTATATCTTAAATTAATTCCGTAAACATTTCTTGAGCTCCTGCTATGTCATAGTCCTCAGAAGATTCTAGATACATGGAGAGAGTTAAGATATAGCCATGGTCTCACAAGCCTCAGAAGCTGAAATTTAAAACATTGCATTCATTCTTGTGGGGAAAAAAAAAAATCCAGTTAAGTGTTAAGGGTGAATATGGAAGCATTTTAACCATCGCGTTGTGGTGGCTTTATACACCAGTAAGTATTACATCATTGCTTCCCAAATTTTAATATGCATTTAAATTGTCTGTTGTTAGGTTAAAATACAGCTTCCAAATCAGTAGGCCTGGGACAGGGACTGAGATTCTGAATCTCTAGCAAACTTCTGCTGGTCTGTGAAAGAGACTTTGAGTAACAAAGGCTTAGAAAACCCTGTGAATCACATTTCTTATAAATATTGAAGGGTACCCAGGAACCTCAGTCTAGGGTGAATGTTATTCCCATAACACTGCCACCTACCCTAAAGCAAAAGAATTCTGACGGTGTGTTATTTCAAGACTTCTCATTGCTTATTAAAAATGAAATACAATAAGCTTAAATGTACAGAGAGGTCAAGTGACGTGCATATTATCAGAGAGTAAACTGGCCGAAGTTTCGGGATTTGGCCTGACAACTGGAATGAGCTGGATACTCACTTGCAAGTCTTGACTTTCACCCTTTAAGGGGCTGTTAGCTGAAGTGCAGAGAAGTGAACTCACTCCTGCGTCTCAGTGATGAATGGCCACGAGGTCAGCTGGCCATTCATCTGTGGCTGCAAGTCAGACACTTTCCTTGTCTCTAAAGTAACTTGATGCAGAGGCTTATAAATCAAAAGTATTGGCGTTTGGCTTCATTTAGTGTGAGAGAAACTTAGGCGAGGGCTTGATTCTCTTTTATTTTAGCTTTCAATTTTCTTAATCCTGCCCCATCCCCCATCTTCTTTCTGAGAACTACTTTGGTCTCCCTGAGTCTAGCCATTCTGAATAATTCACACTCACCCTTTTAGCATATGCATGAATCCCAGAAACTCTAATGATTCCATCCACAACCATCCACAACGGGAGTGAACATTCCATCAGTTGCATATCTCCCCCCTGCTGTTCATAGGGTCTAAAGTCCAAGCTCCTGGGTGTGTTTAGCCATTAGAGGATTTTACAATATAGAACAAAAGAATGAAAACTCAGTTGCCAGAATAATTTAAGACCTCTTCACACCACTTGAGCAAAATACCCCCATCTTGCAATGATAAGTTCTAGGGCAGTTAATTAAAACCTTCACTTTTTCCATTTGGACAGTATTGAATCCCAGATGATTTCTTTCCCAAAGGGAGTAATTTTAAGGGCTAGGCAAAAGGAGGCAACAGAAGTCATATTATGGCCCTGTTTAAAAAAAAAAAATCAAGCATTAATTCTTATGCCAAAAAGAAAATTTCAAAATAAATTAGTGACTTCAAAAAAAGTGTAGAGCATACTCAAGTTAGGAGGGGAAAAAAAAACATCGATATTAGCCTAAGTTTTGAATGCCTAGCCTCAGTCCACCTCTAAGGTACATAGCTTTCACCAAACTTCTAACCAGTAACTGCTTCTTTATTGTTGGAACTTTTTTATGGGTTTGAAATATATTCTGTATGCTTCGTGATCCTAAGTCAAACTTCCTGATTGCCACTTTATGTAAACTATGTGAAGTTCGAACCACCAGTAAATCAAAATTCAATCCCTTTTTATAAGTGTCTGGACACTTCCATATTTCAACTTAGTTTAAATCAATCACCTTTCTCAACATTTTGCCTCTCTATAATTTCTAATACCTTTAGCCTTCAACTATGTCCTGGCTCTCATTTCTAGAACTGACCCTCCCACTCAGTTCTTATCTCTATTTTTCACATTTAAGACTGTTTTTATAAAGCCCATAGTTTATGAAGTTTCATTCATTTAAAAAAAAAGTCACTCCTAGATGCCGTATCAGAACTATGTTTTTAAAATATAGCATATTTTCCAAACAGTTTTCTTCTTCGTTTTGTTTGTTTTCATAGCACTTCTGTAACCAAAATAATATTATAGTATGCAATGTACATTAAAACATTCACACGGAAATGTTAAGATGTATGCAAAAGTTATATATACATTAATGCAAATTTGGAATTATGCTCACAGTTCCTACGTTTATCATCTGTCATACAGAATACAAAGACCTTGAAATAAGACACATGCGACAGGCTCCAAAGAGCAGTCAATACTATCATTTAGGAAGAAGGTTGAGTAAAGAAGAAAAACAAAAGGTATATTGTTGACACCATTCTGCTGAGAACTTGAGCATGCATGAGCAAGTTGAGAAAGTAGATTGGAAAGTTTTGGATAAGCTATGGGCTTGAATACTTGGAAATTAACTTATCAGTGCTTGCAAAGCATGGAGCCTCATTTCAGAAAAGGGCTTGAAGGCATCTACCCACGCAATTCCCATTGTCATCCCTAAAACAAATACTCCAGATTCTCTTCAGATCAATTCAATGCAGACTGGTACTGTCGTGTGGCTTTGAGTTTATCTTATGAAACCAGAGACTTTTCACCTGTAATTACCAGAATTAATCTACACTTCAAGACTCCAGTATTAAATCCCCACCGGTCCTATAGCATACAAATAAGAGACTTCTAAAGCCATGCACCTGTCAGAATTCACTTTGATGATAAAATGATAAAATAGACTAAAGAATTTCTTGTGTTTCTTCTCTTGTACCTAATGAAGTAATAACAGTTGTAGACACTAAGATATTAATCTTCTGGAGGAGTGTTGTGGGGTTTTTTTCCCTCCCATGGCTGAGTTTTCGAGTATATGAAACTTTCTGGTAGTTACTCTTTTTTAAGAACTCTACTTTTCAAGGATTCAAGTTTTTGATGGCCATGACAGAATCTCATTCCTGAAGTACTTTAAAAGATTAAATACACCTCAATTCATAAAACAGGTTTGTGTTAGGGCTTGAATTGGAGGAAAAGATGAATTAGATGCTTTCCTGATTGGCCCTACTCTTACGATGACTTACCAACAAACCCTAGGACTTACATACCTGAGAAAGAAAAGTGGCGTTTGATTACATTTTAAGTCATTCTATTCATTCATTCACTCATTCATGCATGCATTCATTCATTCCCCTGTTTATTCATGTATTCTGTTACTCAGTAACATACCACTAGTTATTTTAATATTCTTAGTCGTTAATCATCTTCCGTGTTTCTGTTGGGTACATTCAAAGTAAGCAAAATTTGAATAAGCTCTTACTGCAAGGAATTTACAGTCACATAAGAGCAAGGGGATATTCTGAAAGCTCAGAACATGGCATCATGGAACAAAGGGGATTTTAACTAAATTTTGAGGCATGCATAAGAACGTGACAGGCAGACAAGGAGGAGAACACATCCCAAGGGAACAGAATGATTGCAGATTTGGGATTAAGGTGCAAGTCCCTGTTTGAAAATGTAGAGAGTAGATCGTGCAGAGGGCTGAAAGAAAAAGTACAATAGGACAAATAGCTAGAAGAAGTGAGGTGGAATTGGGGAGGCAGAGTAGTAGTGAGTAATTCCTGATAATCTTTTTTTTTTTTTTCCCCCTCTCACTTTCAATGCCTTGTTCTTCCCCTTCTTCTCCCCTTCTTAGGTAAGTAGAAGGTATAGGGCGTACCTGGCAGACAGATCTGGCAACGAGTGGACATCACAGCTGCTTTGGGACAGTTAGGGAGGCACGTTGGTCTGACTGTTTATATCCATATCACATTAGGACCTCAAAGACTTTTCTGAGGTACGGTTGGGAGCAGTAGCCATGTAAACAGGCAGGCAGTTTCATCCAAATTGACATTTCTCCGCACCTTGCCCTTTGAATTTTGGTCCAGCAAGCAAAATTCCTGGGCACTATTATTTTCATCTGATGGATGATGATTATAATCTCTATGGATGTAGTTTGTTGGATACACTGATTTCCTGGCCTTCCTTTGGAACTCAGTTCTATAATCCTGTGGCTGTTTGCTCATATCCATCCCATCCTGAGTGTGCACAGAAGCAAAATTTCTAAGCAACTTCATCTGATCTAAGTTACGTAAGTCACTGTTGCATGATGTGGAAAGTGTCATGAAAAAATTTAAAAGATTTTGAAAGGGGTAAAAGATCATTTGGTGCCCTGTTTAGCACACATATCTAAACTAACTCACCTTTCATTGTCTTTGAGCTTCTTAAAACTCTGTATAATACTGTTTATACTATCAGTATATCTGTATAGAATACTCATAGTAATGCAAACAATTCTCGTCCATACAAATGCAAATACCGTCAGGCAGAGATTCAATTGACCATTGTCTTATAGACATTAATCAATTTATAAATTTATTTCAGCATTCCTAAGGGCCTGTGTGTGTTTTTTTTAAATTCTCCTTTGAACTAGTTCCAACGGCTTACAGATTCTCTCATTGATCAATTAGTTAAATAAAACCTTTGTTATGTCTTCACTGTGTATAACAGTCATGATTTTATTACAAAAACATTCTTTAACAAAGATAAGGGATCTGATCATACACCCTCCTGTCACGATTTACCTGGCAGACACAATGTGCTTTTCTTTGCACTCTATTCCTCTCTGGCATTACAATGGAATAAAGGTCATAGGAGGGTTGAATAAGGAGGGCATATTCTGTTTTCAAAAAATAACATGAAAAACATGTGGATCATTAATGCACAGAATAAATACCACCAAATGATCTGTTAAAATCGCAAGACACAACGGCCCACCACCTCACTCAGAGAATTCCAGTATCTTAGTTTGTATCAGATTGTGATTCAACATTTCCTTTTGCATGTTTCCTATTTTTCAAAGATAGTCATTTTCAGTAGGCCCAGATGATCTGTTTGAGTGCTACTTTTGTTGCAAAGTTTCAAAATAAATGAAGCATTTTTTTTAATTTGTAAGTTTCAGTCTTAAAACCAAAATGAATGATTAAATGCTTAAAGAGAGCAGGAGGGAAGAAAGTAGAGGGAGGGAAGGAAGAAAGTAGAGGGAGGGAAGGAAGAAATGGGGAAAGAACTGACCTATTGCCCATCATCCTCCTGGGGGCAGTGGTGGTGAAGAGAAGATGAACCGCCAGAGGCATATTGCATGATAATTAAGAAACATTGTTTCAGATTCTTTCAGCCTTTACATAACTAGCACCTGAGCAATCCCTATCCCTTATCTTATCCATTAAAGAGAAACCATTTGTCATCAAAGCTTTTTCAGTGTCTCCTTACCACAAGATTCCACTTTGCTGGACCATCCCCAGATTTGTGAATCTTTTCAAGATTAGAGATCAAACCTTTTATTACTGAACCATGACCATTTCTTGGCGTGGTGCAGTATTGGCTTCAACTGCATTATTTTCTATCTAGATTAAAATAATTACATTTTACCCTCCCAACGTTCTGTTTCAAGACTGTAGAATATTTTGACAGCTCTCACCAATAGGCATTTTTGTGATTTAGTTTTCTAGAAAAGTATTTCCTGTGCCTAAATTGTTCACTTGAACCAGTCTCACCCTTGAACCTTCTAAAACAACTTCACTCCATGCTTGAGGATTTGCAATTTTACATGCAATTATGATATTTTCTTCTATGTAAATAACATTTTAAGATGTATTCAACAATTGTTAGCTCCTGGGACCACAAAAAAAAAAACAAAAAAACAGAAGTCTCAAGTGTGATGATATATTGAGGGAAACAAATACCAGACCAACAAACCAAAACTTACTGCATTGTTCGTGAGTGTCAGATTGGAACACATTGAGAAACGTGACTAATTTTTTACATTTGTACTTAAAGGTTAGAACAAATGAAAATCCAAGTAAGGAATTGTTTCCTACAAGGAGCTAAAATTAAAGTTAGGATTTTTCAGTGAAAAAGTTTAGTAGTTTCATTATTTACTATGACCACACATACAAAGAAGATACAGGAGAAAATCTAAAACATTACTTTAGACTTTGGTTTTCAGATATTTTTATATATTGCTCTCATTACAAAAATATTAATAGTGCATTGCAGATAGTCTGGAAAACAGAAAAATATTAAGAGGATATTAAAATCAGCATTAAGTCCACTTTTTGGATATAATTGATAAGGGAACAGAAGGCAAGTTGAGGACAAAGCAGAAGCTGACACCCCACAACACCGCCCCACCCCCCACACCCCCTCTCCCAAGGGATATAAGTGACATTCCTCAGGCTCTCCTGGCTGCCCTAAAGCTAAGGAAAGGAAAAACAAACAGTTAACTTATAGAGAGCACAATCCTGCAAGACCTGGGTCTTCCTCAGTTTACAAATGTCTTGGTAATCTACAAGAACAAAGCATTTCTATCAATAACCTAGGTTCCAGAAGGAAATGTAGACACAATTAAATGTCTTTTTACCTGCAGCCCATGGGACAGATACTTGATTCAGGAAGAGTGTAATGTTCCTCCAAGAAGTTCCCAACTATCTTAATGTTAATGCCTTGCTGGAGGGAAATACAACCTTAACTTGACAATGGTGAGGCCTCTGGTGTCCTGTGAGTTCTTTAATGTATGAAAATCCTTTTGAAACCTCCCTTTTCTTACCTCCCCCAACCCCATAGCATATAGTCAACCACCCCTCACAACCCCAGGGCAGCAGCTCTTTCTACCCATGGGTCCTGTCCCCGTGCTTTAATAAACCACCATTTTGCACCAAAGACTTCTCAAGAATTCTCTCTTGGCCACCGGCTCTGGACCTCAACCCACCGAACCTCACCTGTATTACAAAACCACATCATAATTACCATTAATACTATGACTTATATCCTATAAGGTGTTTTATATACATTTTACATGTCTTAACCTACTCTTCATGTAAATTATGTATTGTGAACATTTTTTCTTATAAAAAGCAAATCTGTGAAATGTAATGTTTAATGGCTGCATAGACTTGATCATAGAAATGATTCCACAGATCATTTACTTTAATGCTCCTTTGTTGAATATGTGCTTTTCCTCAATAATTATTATAAATAATTTTTTACTGAACATTTATATGTATCTGTTTTTGAATAGCTGTATGTATTTTGTCATGATTCAAATCCATAAATACAATTGTTTCACCAAAAGGTATTAGCATTTCCACTTTAAAGATTCTAGGCAACTAAATTTTAAAAAGATACTCATAATTCAAGGTCTTTTAGTCCATGCAGTCCAATTGCCCTCCAGAATTATTTTTTAAAGATCTATTTATTTGAGAAAGAGAGAGTGGGGTGAGTGGCAGAGGGAGAGAGAAAATCTCAAGCCAACTCCTGCTGAGTGCGAAGCCCAGTGTGGGGCTCTATCCCAAGACCTATGAGATCAGGACCTGAGCAAAAATCAAGAATCAGAGGCTTCACTGACTGAGCCACCCAGATGCCCCTTGCCCTCCAGAATTATGAAAGTGCTTTAAGCACTAACCAAGTCACTATTACTCAGAGTAATGGGATGACAAGCATTTAAAATAATTTCTCTTGGCTAACAAATATTTCTAAGCAAGCACCCATCATCAGAAACGAATGATCCAGTTTGAAATATTTTTAAATTATTTTTTGAGAAATATATTTATATTTTTAGTTATTATTATTAAGCAAAAATATTCACCATTCAAATGGGGTAATGTCACAGATTTTTAATTTGTTTATTTTTAAATATAAAAAATAATCTTTGGGCTAAAATTTAAACATTTTTGTCTCAAATTGTATCTGATATACAAACTGATAATTAGATGTTAGAATAGGATTATTAGAAGAAGAATTGGGGGAGGAGAGAGAGGACGGGGGGGGGGGGGGGAGGAAAGAGAGTTACCAAAAGTCTTTTTGAATTCCCACCATTGAGAAACCAACATCGTCCCTTCCTTTCCTAAACTCCACCCACCTCTGCAAAAGCGGTATTCACATAAGGAAAGGGAAAGTGCTCCTTCCGGGAACATTTTCAATTAAATGTCTAGCAAGTGAGGCAAACACAATGCAAACTTAAAAGATTATCAAGGGTCATCTCAACCATCTCCAGACAACTGCTGAGTGCTGTAATTACTAACACATCTGTACTACTTTGTTTCACAAACATGATGAACCCACATACACATTTGCTAACAAATCACAGTCTGAGGTAATTGCAAACATCATAAAATGTTACTGCCATGGAGACTTAGTTTGGGAGACTTCACTTCACTCTTACGCTCCTATTGTTTTTATATTCCATTTTAAGAAACATTTGGCAGTTTCTCACTTTCAAGCACGCGCGCACACACACACACACACACACACACACACGTGTGTATCTTTGAGGAGGAATAAGACTGACACAGATATTGTATATAGACCCTTTGGGTTCTGAGGATTTGGCTGTTCAAAGACTAATTTACCTCTTACCCAATTGGATGAACGGTATAAGCAATCATAAGTTGAAACTGTTTGCATCTAAAATATTGCTGAGGACTTTCTAAGTTACAGCACTCTTAGAAGTGTGTGTTACTGACAACATTTCCATTAGTGTTTGGAAAATTCCCAACTATCAAAGCACACAGTAGTCACAGATAAGCAGATATGGACAGGAGAGCTTTTCTTTCCATTGTCCATGCAATGCTGTCGATTGATGTCTGTATGACTGTTTCTGCCTCTTTCAGGATTGAGGTGAGAAAATAGAACGACGTGGTTTCGTGACCTACTTTTAATTTAAGGTCTCAGACACTGAGGCTTTCCAAGCCCCTACATTTTATTGGCCTTTTGAGACCAAGAGATGGTAATCTCTTCTTTGGACATCGTAGATATGGCAAACTCTAAAAAGAAAGGGAAGTCGAATAATCCGCATCAAGGATTAAAATCAAGACAAATAGCTATTGCTGAGCTTCAAAATGTGCCTCTGCAGACAAACAACCAAAAATGAGTAGGAAACCCTATGACCCTTACAACTACTCCTTAACTTTTTCCCCATGTTTCTCCAAGATTCGCAGAGTTTAGACACCCGAGAAGATAAATGATGAGTGAATGGGATCAGGTGTCCCTCAATATTCGCAGCAATGCTCTGGGGTTCCATTTGGATTTCAGTGTATTCAGCAGTGAGGCGAGCTGGGCTAAGCACTCATTGAATTTGTAATCTAGGTGCTAGAGAAATAATCAGTATCTGCATAGCCTGTCTTCTGGGCAATACTTGTTAACCAGATGTATTTTCTTTAAGCATCTGAAAGTGAATCCAAGCAGCACTAAAAGAAACAAAAGGAATGAGGTAATTTATTTCGACATTTCCTCTATAGCTTTATTTAAAATTGCTTTATACGCATCCCAAATTTTCGCTGAACTAACTAGAAGCACTCTGGGTGCCCTGGTTTTCCAATACTTCTGTCCCAAAATATCAAAATTGTCATGATGAAGTACAAAATAAACGCTATAGATACAGTGAAAAATGACAGAGTCAAATCCCAAGTAATAATTCACTCAAGGGGACCCGCTGATGTCATAAGCTGGGAAAGTAAAGCTTGAGTTATTTATACTTTGTAGAATTTTAAGAGTCAACCATCACAATTTATCCAGCTCGTGGGTATCAATTGTCTTTTCTGTGTCTATCTATCTTGAAAATTGGTAACCAAGGGAAAAGCAAACAAACAGATTATTCTTTCGAAGGTTCTTGTACTTTGTGAGTGATAAGCAAAAGCTGTTAGGTTGTGTGCTTAAATCAAACTTATATGAATGCACTTTAAATACAATCAAAGAAAGTGCTTAAGCAAAGAAAAAATCATATGCTGGCTTCTGTAATCAATTCGTACACCTTGTAGCTTTTTTTTTTATCAGGTAGTTCTCCTGATATGATGAGAAGTGTTATGTTACCTTCTGTTACTATTTCTCTAAACTGGAGGAAATGTTATTAAATATTTCAGAATTTTTTTTTCTTGCTAGACCCTTGTACCGAGGAAGACATCACATAGAGGAATCATCAGTTAACGGGGCTTCATGTTTTAGACTGGGCTGTGGACTCTCACTGGGAAGCCATCAGTGGGAATGAGCTTCCCCTGGATCCCAGCTTCCTCAACACTTCAGTCTGCTCCCAGCCACCACCCCGACTCCAGTATTTATCCATTTGGGGTTTTACAACTAGTCTCTTCATATTCAGTTAAACTCGGCCTTATTTGCTTTCTGTGTTTGGATTCAAAGAAGTTATCTCCATGCCTCCTACATAGACCTGATCATTGCAGTCTAATCCTGTTCTAAGGGAAGGAAGATCTCTGGGGATTTTCCCCTAGTAGAATCATGACTGGACTTTCTCTCTTCCACCCACTAATACTGATAGTAACATTAACAATAACAAAATACCGCCTGTTGTGAATGTAAATTCTAGCTCATTCTCTCATCTTGTTTCTTATCCATGTGCCATCCAATATAGTCCAACAGAAGGCTTTCAAATACATAAAACCTCTAATACTTTTCCTTGTTACCAAATAAATGTAGAGTCTTCTACTCCAGTATTTTCACAGAGAGATTTCCCTGGCAAATTTGCTTTGTCCGTTGCCTTGTTTTCTTTCTGTTTCTTCTATGTCTCTTTACACGTTCTGAAAATAATACAACGTAGAGATAGCATTTTTCTTAGCATAAGAGCAAATCCTCAGGATTACAGTACCCTTATGTTCCTGATAAAAATGAATATTTCTCTATACCCATCCAAACTACTGAATCAAGATTGCTAGAGATAGCCTTAGAAGGAGCATTTTAAGTAAACACCCAAATGTCATGCTTTGACTTCCTTTGAATGGGAAATTTGGAACAATTAAGGACTACATTCAGATCCAGGGCTTTATGGATTTTTCCACAGTTTTCATTCCTGATTCACTATAAAAAACTAGTGCAAATGTCTCTGTGATTATAATTTGCCTACAATCATCTGTTTGGGAGATGGGGAAGAATCCAGTGGATAAAGTTTTACAGAAGCAGTTAATCACTTATCACAATAAATGCCTGATAAATTGCCATTATCCCCACCACGGGTGTTACTGTACAGACAGCCTAAGCCAGGCCAGTATCTCAAGGGTGAAGGGGGTACAATATTTAAATATACTATTAAATATAGCATTTTGAATCAAAAATAAATAAAACGCATGTAAAACATGAAGCTGTATTGTAATTTTTTTTTCTTTTTTTTTAGATAGAGGGCATGCTTGTGTGTATATGGGGGGGGGGGCAGAGGGAGAGGGAGAGAGACAAACTCTTAAGCAGGCTTCATGCCCTGCTCAGAGCCCGATGCCTCACGGTCCTGAGATCATGACCTGAGCTGAAACTAAGAGTAGGATGCTTAACCAACTGAGCCACCCAGGTGCCTCTGAACTGTATTGGATTTTAGACTAGATAGTTGGTTCACTAATACATCAATAATTTAAAACTGCATTATTTTGCCACACGTTCACTAATGCTAAACTGATGAGTTATAAAATGAGTTTATCCCTGGAAAACAACATCAACCATTGCTTCTGAATTAGAGCTTTGTATTCAAAGCAACTTTAAAAATGTGCTTTTTATCTATAATTTAAGCCAATTCCCTTTTGTGATTAAAAAAAAATCACTGTATGTATAAGTAAAGACATAACTAATATCCAACAGTTTAAAAAATCACTATAACAGTGATTTTTAACTTAATGTTAAAAATATCCCAACTCCTTGAAGAAATTAACTTAAATTTTCAATAACTATACAATTGTCATATTAATATTTAATTAGAATATTATAAGTTACAGGGCTGGGAACATCAGAATTAGCTCAATGATTATTTCCTTCTAAATTAGGACAGGTGTATAGCGAATGAAAGTGGAATGATAAACGTGATAAATATTGTGTGGTTCAGTTGAAGAATCCCATCAAGAAAGGGGGGTCATATTTGAAGGGTCTGTAACCATGAGCAATATTCAGAGCACAATGCGGTCTGTTCTGATAAACTACTGCTTCTTTGAGTCCGCTCAGTTCATAGACTCAGTTCTATACACCAGGTAGATTTATCACTTTGGAATAAATAATGCTATATTGATTGTTCATTGTAATGATGTCAACACATTTTATTATGCAGTCAGTGGCTTAACACTAGTATAATTCAAGTTTAGGCTTTTTATATATTTTTCACATCTTCTATTTCTTAGGGCATTTGTGTGTATTCAATAATATACTGTCTGTCTGAGTGGTTCCAGCTTTAAATCATAACCACAATCTACTCCTCTCTTTTGGGTGCGAAGATGCTGGATCACTGGCACTTCCAGGGCCACTTTTGATATATCGAAGGATCAACCATCAGGATTTCCTTGAAAAATTGCCATAAGACTACCAGGGAGGCTCCAGAGTCTTGGTTTCTTCCTATATAAACTGGTACAAGTGCTATGTGACTTGCCTATCACCCAAGGGCAGGGCTGCTTCAGGGGGGTGTGACCTGAGCAGGTGCACAGAGTCTTGGGCTGACAAGGACCCCATACCTGTTTTAAGGTTCTGTAGTTGCCTTTTTTTTTTTTTTTTTTTTTGAACGGAGTGTCTTGCATTTCAGCTTGCACTGAGTCCTGTAAATTATGTAGCCGGTCCTGAATTAGGTTGCCTCAAAGATTGGACAAAATAATAGAATGTGCAAGAATGTCAAAATCCTAGAATATAATTTCTTGCCCTGTCCTCATGAAAGCACTTAGGGAAATGCTTAAATACAAGGAATAGGCAAATTATTCACCATCGGATCATATTTCAAGGTCCAGCTAAAGAAAATCACCTCAATTTTAGAGTTGTTTTACGATTCTTCGGTTGAAGACTGTTAGCAGTAAGCACCTTAGTTTTGAAAAGAAGAATCATAATAGTTAATTTTAGCAGAAAAAAGGATTTTTTTTTCCCTTTCGACCCATTTTCCATGTGACAATTAAGACTTAATCTGCTAAGTCATCTCTTGTATGCAAAGAGCGAACTTTCTTCCTATGCATGTAAAATGGTGCGATTATGGACCATCTTTGAGAGAATTGGGAAAATAATCACTCAAGTCATTTTTGCATTGTGTGGTTCAGTTGAAGAATCCAGTTAAGGTAGTGCTGGAAGTGTCTGGAGCCAGGAGCAATATCTTAACTATGAGACAGGATGCCTCCCAAACACCCCATCGTGGCTTCAGGCACTGCAGTTCCATGGCGATGGCAAGGGCCAGGTAGCGGAGCGATGCGTGCACTATCGCTGCTCCCTGGGGAGGTCTTCTCTCCTCACTCTTAAAGGAGTGTGGATCCCACCCATACCTGCTTCCTAAAGCTGACTTTCCAGAACCAAATTCTATTCTGGCTCCTCTTCTCGGTACAGCCTAGGTCACATGCACATGGCTTCAAGAGAGGCTGGGAAATTGAGTTTAGGGCTTCTACTGTTATGGAGGCAGGAGTCACGAAACAGGAAATCCTGAGCTGCTATCATCATGAAAAATGTCCAGCATTTTTAATCCCATGGTTCTTAATTGGGGATATTTTTGTCCCAGGGACCATTTAGTAGTAACTAAAGACATGTTTAGTTACCACAACTTATAGGGAGAGGGCTGGGGAAAGGGGTGTGGTACCGTCAACTGGTGTATGGAGGATGGAGATGCGCTGAACGACCTACATGTGCAGGTTAGCTCCCCATCACAGAGGAGCATCCAGCCCCAAACGTCAATACTTTCATTGTTGAGAAACCCTGCTTTAATCTCTTTCCCCAGTAGTTACCGTGGATCTCTCACATCATAACGACTGGGGGTGGAGCCAAGAATCTGTATCATTTTAAGTTCTTCAGGTGATACTGAAATATCCAGGTTTTGTGCTCAGCCCAGAGCTCCTCAAGGTAGGGCACGTGTGTGTGTTCAATCTAGAATAAGAAGTCTTAAGATTCATCTCTGCTGAACTGCAAATTCTTTATCTGATTAATTTTTGTCAATGACTACTCTGTATCCTCTAGAAAAACAGATGGCACCAGGTGGTTCTCAAAGGATTTGGGTTTCTTGGGTGAGAAAACTAAGTTGGGTAGCTATTATGTGACAAGCATTGTGCTGAGTGTTTTTACATCATAATCCCACCTAAATCCACAACAAAACTCCGCTATAGGGTTTACCTGTTTTGTAAATGGGAAAAAACGCTGAAGAAACAGATAATTTTATAAGTGGACCATGTTTCCAATGATGGGACTGACATTTAAATCAGTTCCTGTAGAATCCCAAGTGCTTTGTTTTGTTTTTGCCCATTCATTTATTCCTTTTTTTTCCCATTGATTCCAGAAATACTTTTAAATGGTGAATAAGAAAACAATTCTCAAGTTACTTGGGGATCTCATTTGGAGAGCTAAAAAAATGAATAGGCCCTTTTCAATTTATTGTGGAAAAATCATGGAATTACAAGATATAAAGGGTCTTCTAGAAACTGAAATTAACTCCAAGCCCGGGAGGGGCGGGTGTCCGTTAAGAAAAGCCACAGGGGAGGAGAGGCTATCAGCCCTGATTCCCTGATTTAGAGCCAAGAAAGTAGCCAGCAGGGGGCGCAAGGGAGGTTATGACCAAATAAGTGCAGGATAACTTCTAAGGGATTGTATTTGTCCCTGCAAAGTGATGCCTTTAAATGTCAATTGTCATACAGACAGAAAAGGGATCAGGCAATTTAGGAAATGGTAGAATAGAGCAACTGCCCGATTTAGGTAGAAGATACTGATAGTAAGTATTAATAAAGCTATAGTAAGAGGCTGCATTTGGAGTCTAAAGAGGAGGTTAACAGAAAAGGCAGTAGGCTCAGATGGTGCCCAGGCTCTTGGTCACCTGGATGGATGGCGATAAGATTCACTGCTAGTAGGACCACCCCCGCGCAGTGAAAGGGAATGATGAGTTTGCCTTCCAGATACTGTCTGACTATCAAGTGGATTCAGGCCCCCTCTTGGGGCTTTCTCTTGGATTTGTTTCCTTTCTTCTGGAGTGTTACTCTAATATTTATTCCAAATGCAGTCTTTGTGTTTCCAAGTCTGAGTTTTTTATGCTGAAAGATTTTTTTTTTACCTTTTCATTTAAATATGAGTTCAGCAACATATAAAATGTTGAGCTCCACATTCTTTTCCTTCAGGTTTTGAGAATATCTCCATCTTGAATATAATATTGCTGTTCCCATAGCCAATGTCAATTTGATTCCTAGTTATTTGTACACAAACCATACACAAAGGATGGCATTTTCATTCTTGAGGATTCCCAGATTCATTTCTTTGTTTCAGATTTTTAAGAAATTAGTTCAAATGGGTTGAGGTGTGTTTTTGTTTTTGTCTTTCACATGTAGTGCTATGGGCCCATTCAATATGAATTTCTAACTGATTAAATACTAAGAAAACTTCACTCATTTTAAAAATACTTGTTCTTCCAGAACTATTATTTTCTTTTGATATTTCTATTATGCAGATGTCAACATATCTTCCTTTGTCCACTGTACCCTATTAGATTTTAAAATTTACTGCTCATCTCTCTTCCAACTCTTCCAATGCCTTATTCACTTATTAACTTAGCCTATTTTGTTATTTATCCCAACTACTGATTTCTTGACTTAAGGTAGCATACTTATCATATCCATAATCTCCTTCGTGAATATCTGTTCCTGTTCTTCATGAATATTTGTTCCTGTTTCATTTTTTTCAATTTCTTTTTCTATTCATTCAAAGATATTTATTATTATAGGCTTGCAGTATTCACTTTATAATCGCTCTAGTCTGTTACTCATGCTACCTCCGCAAAAGGCCATCCATTTTGGTTTCTTTTTTATGTTGCTTACATTCCATAGATATCTCAATAATTTTTTTTTTTTTAACTCATATTCTTTTGGAGAATCTACTGCTATTTCTGGTTTTGGGTACCCATAGAGTTGATTAAGTCCCGGGATCTCAGTATAAACTCCAGCCAGACTGTAGGTATGGAAGTGTCCTTTGTGCAAGACAGCTTTTGGTGTGACATCAAGGACTCAGCTATTCTGTGTCTCCTCTCCCTGCAAATACATATATGGTACCTATGGGCCATACCAGCATCTCATCTCCATCCTGGACACTCCTCTTTTTAAAGAGATGCCTTCCGTATTTCAGGAAAGAAGAAAGATGCATGTTACCTTCTGTTTTTCAATGCCTTTCATGTCCAAATGGGTTTGCATATCAATTTATCTTGCCATCTCCTTTTGACACTGGATCTTAGCTATTGTATTCCTACCTTGGAGGTCAAACGTCTGGAAAATTTCCTCTCAGGTCAAGGTGGAGGGGGAATGTGGGACAGTTTGACACTAGAACCTCTTTTGCACATTGCTATTATCTCCCTACTTAAGATCACTCCTGCCCTTTCCCACACCCATAGCACACTCTGGACCCCTTTCATTTTTGGCCTCTAAGAGCTTCTTCATAGAATTTCATGAAAGATTACACGACTCACCTATGCCTCGTCCCATGTTTGGGATCATTCAACAGAGATTTCAAGCAGCGACAGTGGGTTCATCACCCACTCGAGAACTGGAATTCTCATATCATCTGTCTGATTGCCTGCTCTCCTACAATGTTGGTCTCACTTCGTGGTCTGGCTGATATTTCAGGAAACCCTCTTAAATAAGGGTATTTAAGTGTTTCTTTTTGCAAATGTTATTCTCTGTTGGAGACGGGATAATTACATGTGATAATTATACTTGAAGTTCTTTGAAACAATTATCCAAGCCACTCTATTGTTTTACTTTAAATGACTGAAAAACTATACAAAAAGAATTTTTGGTAATGTTCTTTGCAAAAATATTGGAACGAACTTCTCAGACAACTAGGGTTATCTACTTTTACATGCCTAGTGTCTAACCCAGGTCCTAGGATGTGATACAAGGAGTAATGCTCCAATAATGTCCATTTTATTGAAATGCTGGAAAACAAAGGGGAATGGTGCTTGGTTTAAGAACCAGATTTAAGTCTCAGCTAATGAACTAAGCCAGATGTTTGCTTTTGCTAAACCTTAATTTTCCTAAGATAAAAGGGTAACAGTGACTGCAAAAATGTGATGCATTAATATATATATATATAAAGTTCTTAATAAGTACAGTTATTGATGCTTAATAAATTTTCATCATATGGTAGCCATTATTTCTGTAATAGTAAGTATTGATTTATTTCAATATTTGTACATTCACAAATCTGATTCTCCATATACTATATGAATCTCTGACCTGGCTTACATAATTCTACAATTATCTAATTGATCCTGAGTACTGCTGCCAAATCCCTCTTTCTGAGAACCACTTTGATCATCTCGCATTCGCATTCAAAGGCTTTGATGGTGTCATTTCCTATTATACCTAGTCAGAATTTTTCTGCTCAGCTTTCATGACTCATCATGACTTGGCTTCATCCTACATATCAGTGCTAGTCAAGATTCTTTGGTTACAGAAAAAAGAAGGAAAGAGAAAGAAAGAAAGAAAGAAAGAAAGAAAGAAAGAAAGAAAGAGAGAGAGAGAGAGAGAGAGAAAGAAAGAAAGAAAGAAAGAAAGAAAGAAAGAAAGAAAAAGAAAAGAAAAGAAAAAAGAAAAGAAAAGAAAAGAAAAGAAAAAAGAAAAGAAAAGAAAAGAAAAGAAAAGAAAAGAAAAGAAAAGAAAAGAAAAGAAACCACTTGAGAAATTCCAAGCAAGGGTGATAGGAATAATAATTTTCATAGTGCAATAGCTCATGTGATGAACACAAAATCTAAACCACCATGCTCAGTAAGAATATTATGGGGAAGAGGCTGGGAAGCAAATTTTTCTTATGTTCCACCAACGACATACCTGCTGTCTTCTCTGCTTCAGAAATTCTTCTACTAGGGAATGTTAATTCATGGCCTCCAATGTCAAATCAGTATGATTTTATACAACCAACAATTCCCAACAACTAGCTATAGCCTCTGCATCTTTTCAGATATGTCAGCTGGATTTGGACATGGCATCTGCCTGTGGTCCAGTGTGCAGAAGAAGTGGCACTTAGGGAGGTAGCAGTGCGGTGGAGTGTGTTTTCCAGACAATTGTTGCTAAGAGCATCTCTCCGAAGATTATAAATTATCTTTTTATTATAGATTATATCTACAAAGATTGTACGTACAGTAGAGTATCCAATATAACTTTCTAGGATACACCTTCTATGTTATTCAGTCGTGTCTCTCCTGAATCAGGAACCAAACATTTTCCAATCTCCTCACTGTATTTGTTCCTGATACGCAGGCCTTAACAAACAAGAAATACCTTCCTCTTCTCCTTTACTTCTACAAGATTACGAGGATCTTGGACCGGGCGTAGATGTATGCTTAATAAGGGGGCAGATGAGCCAATGAATAACATTTGCAAGAATTGTTCCACTTTCCACTGACTCATATCTGTGCTCCCAGAAATTTCCCTGTCTACCCCATACGTTTATTTAAGCCATTCTATCATAGACTTCTTGTTGTTTGATGTATCTTCTTTGGGTGTTACACATCATAGGGCAGAAATTATATCTAAACTTCTATTACATCTTAAAGTCTCTTATAACACTTAGACTGTGGTTTATATACAATAAACACCTGTTAGACCAGGCCAATATTTGGTCAAAACCAGACCAAACTAATTTAGAAAAACCGGATGTGCTTTTATATTTTATGTAGGAATAGAGATATCAAAATCATTAGAGAAATCATAATCTTCCTAAGTTATAACAGTCTCTGTTCACTGTTTATTGTTCACAAAATAATGACTCAATAATATTGTTTGTTTTTGTTTTTATTTAAAATTTTTCTTAGTCAAGTGAAATTGAAGAATTATAATATACAGAAGTAAGACAATGACCTGGATTATCACTTCAGCTAACAACCGATATCACTTCAGGTTCAGAACACAAGATTGCTGAAGGAGGACTTGAGTGAGCTCCATTCAATATATCAACATCCAGCGATTTGGTTAATATACATCAGAGCCCATACACCATATTATCGCTCCAGCTACTAATGAAGAAGAAAGAGCTCTAACAGCTCATGTTTTTAAAGTATCTTAAAAGGAATCGAAGAGAAGGTTTTGAAGCATGTACTCCCAAGTCCGTAGGAACAACAGCAGCAGCAATGCGTATTGGGCGTCTACTAGTTGACAAGCATTGCATTAATTGGTTTACGTAGATGATCCAATTTATCATCATGGCTCTCTGAGGGTTTGCTAATATTTGACCCCATGAAACTAAGGCTGAGCAGTTTGAGTAATTTGCCCAAGGACACAGCCAATCAGCGGTGGATTTCTAATTCGAAGGGGTTCAGACTTTATAATCCAGGTTAGCACCAGGCAAAGCAGAGAATTGACGAGTCCTGATGAAACCGAATAAGGTGCTTTGTTTTGTTTTGTTTTAGAACATAGTTGATTTTGAGTACATTTATCTTTCAAAATATGAAAGTGAAAACTATTAGGTTGAACCCTTAGTAATTTTGAATATAATTGGTTGATTGAGAAGACATTAAAACAAAATCATTATTTCTTTGACAAATATCAAATGTGGGAAGAAATTATTTTTAAAGGAACTTCTCTCCCTCCGTTTTTTTTTATTGTACAAAATTTTTATTGAACTTAATGGCTCATAGAACCATAAACTCTGAATCTTTCGTGTACTTATCAGATAATTTTTTTCTGTAGCTTTAGAAGAATTTCTTAATGCAAAAATGTCTTTTGAATTCTAACTTCAAGTAATTGCAGTGTGCCACGTCATGGGTGACTCATAACTTTTGCTGAGACCAATGAAGTGTAGATTCCCTTGCAATGGTAAGAAAGATATATGGTACTATGCTGTCTTATGTTTTCTTCTTTTCTCCTAATGACGAAAGAAGTTGAAAAGACTGACTCGGCAACCTGAAAATATTCCTCAATTCATCTGATTCTCCTCTGGCTAGTACGGCATTTCCAGTTTGACTTTATAGCGTAACCTAAATATTATCTATCTCTGCTTAGAGTAGGTTGAAATGAGGTCTATGGCTTCTCTTGAATGCCCTAGTCAAAATAGGAGGAATAAAAAGAAAAAGAGAAAGAAGAAACATGCTCATCTCTTGATTCTTCCAATTTCCCACTTTTCTGATTCCAAACTTAGTCAAGCAGGTGTACGTCAATACCACTAAATGTCTAAAAGGAACTTAAAAAAACTTTGCTTTATATTTTATTTTAAATCAACAAGGAAAGGAAAGAATATTGAAAGGCACAGATGCATGAGTGAATATGTAAACCCAAAGTTAAGATTTTTCAGAGAGCACTTCTCAAAAATGAAGGTGCAGAACTCCCCCGGGTCTTCTTACAAGATTCTGAATTTCAGACAAGCGTCCAGGAGATATGGCTGATGTGTGAGCCACTCTCTCAGTAGAAAGCGTTTAGATGGAATTACCTGATCTCTGCGATATTTTGAAAGCCAAAGTAAGGCTATAAGAACTGAAGCAAGTTTTCATTTAGACAAAGTAAATGTCTCCTTCCTCTGCTCCCCAAATTATTACTTTGCGTTGACTGCTAGATCGAGGATGGTATGAATAAACAACTCTTTACAGAGGTTTTTAAAAATCGCCATTTTTCTCAAGATCTTTTCATTTTCAGAAATTCAGGCACGTAGTTGTACTTTTAGCACATTGAAGTAGGAACTAGGGTTCTATCAACTCACATGTACCCGTGAACGAGGCAGGGGATGTGAAAGTTTGACAGACACTGAAGTAAGCAGGTGAGTCTTAAACAGTGTATATTGCATACCTTGTAGGATTCTCAGACAACTCCCCGTGTGTCATGCCTGTGTACTATCCTCCCTCTGAGTGTGGGCAGGAGCTTTGACTTGCTTCTAACCAAGAGATTTTGGCCAAGGTGGAAGGAGATATCACTCTCCTGATTATATTACCTTCTATGGCAAAGTTGAGAGGATTTTGCAACTCTTCCAAGGCCCTTAATCAGTGGAATTTATGTTCATCAAAAGGGAGACTATCCTGGGTGGGTCTGGCTTAATCAGATGCGTCCTTTAAAAGACAGTCAAGAGGTCAGACACCAAACAAGAGAGACACTGTGCTGCTGGCCTTGAAGAGGTAAAATGCATGGTGTGGAGAGAGCCACACAGCAGAGAGTGGTGGACGTCTGTGGAAGCTGAGGGCCTTAGTCCCATAGCCACAAGAAAATCAATTCTGCCAATTGCCAGTAAGCTAGGAAGAGGACACCAAGGCTCAGATGAGATCACAGCCACAAATGACACCTTGATTGCAGCCTCATGAGACTGTGGGCTGAAATCCCATTTGAACCTCGCTCAGACACTGACCTCAGAAACTATAAGATGATCAATGTTTGCTGTTTTAACCACTCGGCTTGGGGTAATCTCTTCTCAGCAATAGAAAACTGACACAAACATCATAATACCTGCTTATTTTAGTTCATTGTGATATTATATGCTGGCCACAGAAGCTGCCAGCACCCCAGCTCATGTGTGACCTGAGCCCCCTCTATGCAACACTCCTCTTGACCTCAGACTTTGCAACCAACATGCCAGGTTTGTTCATGGTCCATGACTAACAATGGTTTTACTCCTGTAGAGCATTAGTCTTCTTATCTGTGGAATGAAGACTATGATATTTATTCTACAGCTTTGCTGTGAGTCATGTCAGAAGGGGCTCCAGCACTCCTCCTGCTCGGTATGAAAGGCTGTGTCTTAGATCCTGTGCCACCACTGGCCAATGGAGGAGACAGCCTCAGGATCCGGAGTGGACCTGGCAATACCTCCAACACTTCTTCTCTCCCCCTTTTGCTCTTAGATGCTTCACCAATATCTGCTGGGGTAGATCATCTCACTCATCTCTTTATGCTCACTATCCCTGGTTAAACTGCAAGAAATTAAGGCTATCCCTCGTCTCTGGTTCTAATCTCCAGATAGACTTGTAGTCAGTGAGGACACATCCTACAAGCACCTTACCCCTCTCCTCTCCTTTTTATTTATCTCCACTTATTTCCTTCCCCATCCCTCCCTCCTTCTGACTCTTTCTTCTCACTCTCCTCCCTAACCCTGCCCCCCCTTCATCTCCCCTCTCTTCTCCTTCCCTCCCTCTACAGACATATAATTTCTTGAAGAGTGTGCTTGTGCTTATCGTATGATCAGTAAAGGTGAGTTTTGTTTCTCAGTTCATGCCTCATGGGTAGTTGTGGGAATTGAATTAAATAACCCATGTGATGGTAACTAGAACACAGAAAACTCTCAATTTTTGTTTTCTTCTCTAACCTCTAAATGATAGATGGTAACTTGCTCGTAGAATCAATTAATTAAGGATAGTCATAGAGGTTCTGTTATGGCAAGATCTTATTATGGGTTCCATGGTGGATATACGAATGTATTCAACTATAGTTTACCATTGAGATCAAAGTCTGTCTACATGAAGTGAATTGATACTCAAACTCATTCATGAATACATTCTTTTTTTCCCCCCAAACTGCATGTATTTATGCAGCTTAAAAGCCTGAAAACTTGCTTGAAATTTAGAAATAGTTTGTGCCTACATCATTATTCTTACCTTCTCAGAAATATTTTTCATATATGACTATATCAACATAGGCCTGAGAAGACAGATTGTTCAGATCCTGCACTATAAATTGCACAGAGTTGTAAGGGTGATGTTCTTACTCTCACTTTTCTGAGTCTTCCCAAGAGCACCTCAGCCTTTTCATTGTCATCTACACTGACCAATACCCTTGTCATTGTTTTGTTCATCCAAAAGGTTAGATCTTTGTTCATTTAACAAATATTATTTGAGGAGCTTTAGATGTCAGGCACTATTCTGGGCCTAGGGACATGGCATGGCATAAAGACGTGCCAAGGCCCATGTGTGTAAGCCTGGCCTACACGGAGGCCTTCAGCTACAGGAAATCGTTGAAAGAACAAGGTACAATGTATGCAGGAGATGGAAGAGAAGGTCCAGAGACCCTGGGAATTCTTATAAATGAAGAAGCACTTGGACAACACTATTACTTGTAAAAACCAAAGCATTGAAAAAGACAAAAACAAAAAGCATATGTCAGCATCGTGTGTGTACTACTGAAGTTTTACATATTTAGCAATAATCATTGGTAAGTATTTATTTTATATCAATTTGAGACCTGCACACACAATTAAAAGCAACAAATAGCATTATAGAAAGTTCCTATTTAGGGGCTCTTGGGTGGCTCAGTCTGGTTAAGCAACTGCCTTCGGCTCAGGTCATGATCCCAGGGTCCTGGTATCGAGGTCCGTGTCCAGCTCCCTGCTCAGCAAGGAGTCTGCTTCTCCCTCTGCCACTCCCCCTGGCTTGTGCTCTCTCTCTCTCTCTCTCTCAAATAAACAAATAAAATTAAAAAAGAAAAAGAAAGAAAAGAAAGTCCCTATTTAAATTCTCAAACTATCTTAGGCAAAACTTTTTTTTTTTTTAATGAATTATCTCAAAATGATAGCATGTGATTTTCGGTGTGCCTTAATGGATTTGCTCCAAAAAACTGTCAGGCTAAAGCAGTCATCAGAAAGGTCTTGTGGTTTTCAGGAGAGATCAAAGAAGCCTTTCATAATGCATAAAACATGTATGTTTATAATATACCATAAACATTCAAATGGATGTGACTACAACGCTTTTAGTTCCTTAATAAGGCTATATAGTAGACTTTAAGTTAAGCCATTTGGGTTGGTTTTCACTTTTGATTTGAAACATTCTGCCTTGGGTTTTGCTAAGCTGAACATTGTTTTTAATCTAACCAGATCACTTGATTGGTTTCATCCTCCTGCCCTTTTCATACCATATTTTGACCTACAGCAAGACCTCTCCGGCTGCAAGAGCACTGAAGAGATTGAGAGATCCTCAATCAATTTACAGAATGCCATCAGCTTCATGGTAATTTTCAATTCTTATGCATGAATCTCATGGCAGACTATAAATATATTTATTGGAAAGATGTAATTTACCTTTTTTTTTTAAGTACAAAATAAGAATAAAGTTAAAGCATATGAGGTCTCGTAGTCAGGAAATTAATGTTCTTTTGTTCTATCAAAACCACACACGCAAACTGGACAGAAATTTCTTATGAATTACTAATGGAGGTTTAATCCTGACAAGGCTTTATTTGTTCAAGAGTCAGCTCCTGGGTCTGGTTGCTCAAAAAGCCAATTATCAGAAAATATCCTCTTGCTGCTGTCATTCAAAGACAGACACTGAGGACAGTTTAGCTTGGTTTCAGGGCAGTTCTTGGCCACAGCTGCTTGCCAGGCAAGCCAAGGACCACTGGAGACGCCTGGTTGCATATTGACCCTGTGGGAATTGAGGTTATTATGAATAGGCTCTTGTTCTCAGAACTCTTGAATGAACTTCTCTCCCAGAGGGACCCTGGAGGACCCTTGAGGAGGGCCGACCCCCTTGAAATCCTGAACTGCTCAGACTCTCAGCCCTGGGCTGGCGAGGTCAGGTCAAGAAACAAATGTTAAGGATGGCTATCAGAAATGCCAGAGAGTAGCACATTCATCTAGAATGCCCGATTCTGATTCTTTGCATTGTTTTGCTGGATGTTCTCTTTCATCTAGTCTGCACCAAAAATAAGCACAGGAACTGAAATCTGTTAACACTTTAACCTGGGTGTCATGTGGAAACCTTCTCTTGCTGAGTTTTGGCCACCCGACCACTAAAAGCAAGGGTACAGATTTCTTTGGTGCAACAAAGTGACCCACGTGCTGAAACTGCCAGCTTTTTATCAGCTGAATTGGGCACAAGACCAGCAACTAAACCTTTCCTCTCTCACAGTAATTGTCATTACCGTTAGGTGGGAATTAACGGGGAAGTGGTCAAGGAAAATAGGGATAATTAGCCCAATCAAATGAATTGCACGACAGCATTTTTAGAAAAGCATCTCCCATCAATTAGTTCTGCTATTACCTATGATTGATGTGAGAAGTTTTTTTTTTTGTTTTGTTTTTTGTTTTTTTTAATTAGTAACAGCAATTACCGGGAAGGAAAATTATTGATAGCTCCTCGGGTTTTAAAGGTCAAGATTAAATATGCTTGGTTTTAAGTATGCTATGAAAGGTAAGTCACTGCAGTATGAATACTAGTCTTTTATTTATGTACTACACAAATGAAGAGTAAACATTTTATAGTAATTAACTGGCAAATAATTGTTTTATATTTTAAATTACAGTGTCAATATGTATACGCACATTAAAAAAGAAGGAGCCCGTTCTTTTACTTATTCAACAAATATTTATGGTGCTTCTTCATTATGTTCTAGGAAGGATGGTAAAGGCCAGGGACACAGTGGTTGGAAAGAGGGTGACAGTCCATGGCACCATGGGGCTTGAAGTCAGGTACCACTCATTTTCTAGTGGAACTTAAATAGAGTGAAATGTTCGAGATGACTCTGTAGTTTTCAAGATCTGAGCAATTGATACCCACCCACAATAAAGAATTTCGTGATGAAAGGAGTAACAAGCTGGTTTTCAATTCTCTTTTGAAGTAGTTTGGACCCTGCAGCAATATCCCAATCAGTAAGGTCATACTTCAAACATGGGAATTTTAGTAAAAAAGAAGTTCTAATCATCACATTTATTTCTAGCTTCTCGTCTCTTGTGATACCACCGAGGTCAAGGAACACGCGCATGAACTTGGTCCCTTTGATAATTTTTTCAGATGGCTCGCTAGAGAAGCTTCGTAAAAGCTAAGGTTTCCTTATAAAACTCTGGATAAGAACTTGTAGAATTCATGTGAGTTTAAGTTAATGTTGAGCTCAAAATATGACTTAGGACTTCTACTGTCCTAAATGTAAAATAGTGCCTCTAATAGTGAAGAAGTAGTCAAATAAAACAGTACTAGTCCAGAGAGCAGGCTAGCTGAGTTGGGTGCAAAATTGTGTGAGTGTCATACTGTCCTGTGATTCACTTATCTTTGACATGACTCTTTCATTATACTGCAAAATTAACCTCCCAGATATTTCTAATATTTTGAAATTTTTAAGTAAATGTGTATATGAATGTATATATGAATGTAGGTAGCTAAGTAGGGATGGTAGGTGATAGGGAGTTGGTAGGTTGATAATGTAGAAGTTATAGTACTATTGCCTAGAAAAAGGTTGATAATGTAAATAACTTATATTGTGACTTTAAAATAACAGCATCTACAGTAAATTTAGATAATTAAAAATCTAATTTGCTTTTCTCTTATAAGTTAATTCAAATTATGTGCCTAATAGTATAATGAGGAAATTAAATATTGTACAGAAACTGCAATAAAATTCCACGTGGTTAAAGTCAAAGTTAGATTTATTTCGTTTATACTTTCTCTCATTCCTGCTTTGTGAAGGTTAACTGTAGTACAGTTAATGGATGAATCATTTGCTGTTATTTATTATGAAATATTTTCCCTTTACAGTTATCCCCTACTTCTTTAAAGTTTATTTTATGCCAATTCGCTTTTATGAAAGACGTACGTTAATTCCTGTTTTTGCAGGGCGCCTAGTGGCTCACATGGTTGAGTGTCTGACTCTTGATTTCACCTTAAGTCATGATCTCAGGATTGTGAGGTTGCCGGGCCCCCAGATCAGCTGATGGAGCCTGCTTTAGAGTCTCTCTCTCCCTCTCCATTTGTCCCTCCCCCCAAGTCACACACATGCACACACGCACACCATCTCTAAAAAAGTAATAATTCCTGTTCTTGTTAACCGAAAGAAATCCAAAAAGGATTTTTGTTTTTACAGAAGAGGTGAAAAACCGGAGTGTTCAGCCTTTGCTTTGCCATGGGTCCTCATAGAGGCAGCGCTCACCCCCAGCGGTGAAAATGGTGATGCCAAGCCCCTTTCTCCGGATATATACTCAGCATCCCAGCGCTAAGATGCCTTTCTTGGAACCTTGCCTGTGAGCATCTGTGTTTCATCACAATTTTGTGTATCCATTAGCAAAATGTGTCCTAAAACATCAGAAAAGCTTAAGAGAGGTGGTTTTTTGGGTCTAGGAATGCTCAATTTTCCATGTAAATGAACAATAATTGCTCCTTTACTTTCTGCCACTTTGGCTTACTAAAGTTTTCACGGAATGCTCTATTCTTGGATAGTGGGCAATACCTGTATTTTTATTTAATTCTGATTGATACTAAAAGCAAACACCAGCTGAATAAGAATGATTTTCAACTTGTATATAGATCTATAGAATGGTTTGCTTTTTGATAAGAAGTAGAATGTAGGGCACCTGGGTGGCTCAGTCGGTGAAGCGTCTGCCTTCGGCTCAAGTCATGATCTCAGGGTCCTGGGATCAAGCCCACATCAGGCTCCCTGCTGGGCAGAGAGCCTGCTTCTCCTTCTCCCTCTGCCCCTCCCCCTCCTCATGCTCTGTCTCTGTCTCTCAATAAATAAATAAAATCTTAAAAAAATAAGTAGAATGTATACTCAGGAAATAGATATTTGGGAAAATCCTGTTTAAGGTTCTCTTACCTTCTTAGTCTTCTGAGCTCATTAGGATTGCTACTATAGACCCTTTCCACCTCAACACAATGATACTCTCGGATACCATCTCACTTCAAAAGAAAACAGGTGGCTTTAACATCACAAATCTTACATACAGATTTTTGAATAGTTCAAATCTTAAACTCCGAAGAATTTTGTACTTCACACCATGTTACATCTAAATTAAATACTAAGGTTGAAGTATTGAAATGGTAAGTTGATGTTTACATACATTTGTTATTTTTACCATTTCAATTCTTAATACTACTGCAGATTAGTTGTAGGTGTTTCTTAGATAAGAAATGTGAATGAATTGAATAGAAAATTGTAAGTTTATTAACATGAGAATATCATTTGAATATTATCCTCTTCCATCAATTGGCATGTAATAAATAGAGAAGACATCAAAGCTTCAAGGAAGGACCCTGCATTTACCATTAGAGGAAAAATGAATTTGCGTTTCTGTTGTTACTCATTTTCCTCAAAACTTCCTCAACTGCCATGTGATTTTAAACTAAAAACGTACTTTCACAAATACTTACACACTTTTTATGCTTGAAATCTAATGGTTTTATGAGGATATGTCTCAGAGTTTCTTGATAGGAGTTAAATTTCCCATGCATGTTGTGGGTCCTTCCAATGTATTGTTTAGGGTCTTATTTCTAGAAAGTTTTCTTAGACTGCGATGTAAATACTAATTCTGTGCCTTTGCTTTGTTCTTATTTCCCAAGGATATCAACGATAGAAATCGTTTCCCTCCTTTGTCTGTCTTATTTTCACCATGTTCTCCTTAAACTTCTGGAATCTTTTTCCCATTATCACATTCTTATCCTCTTGGTTGTCTTCCTAGTGTTCTTCAAAGATCATTGGAAAATTATCATTTTGAATATGTACACTTGAGTGTCATGAAATTTAGTCATCTTTGAGATAATTTTGTCTTTTCTTGTGCATCTTTTTAAACTTTTTTTTAAAGATTTTATTTAATTATTTGATAGAGTGTGAAAGTGAGAGAGATAACAGAGGGAGAGGGACAAGCAGACTCCCCACTGAGCAGGGAACTTGATGCAGGCCTCTATCCCAGGACCCTGAGATCATGACCTGAGCCAAAGGCAGATGCTTAACCTACTGAGCCACCCAGGGCCCCGATTCTTGTGCAGTTCTTTTAAATTCAATAAATTCTTAATTTTTTCCCATATTTTTAGTCTCCTGTCCTTTTAGTTTTGAATTTCTATTCAAAGTGATTTTCATGTCCCTGAATGCATTTCTGAGCAGATTTACTTTAGTCTGGATTGGATTATAGCCTGACAGTTTTGCTCTGCTTTGAGATGGATTATTTTGGGGGGCAATTTTTATCATTTGAACTCTGATTCAATGCTACACTCTTCTGTTAGCATAGCAAAATCTTGATTCTTAATGGATTTTTTTTTTTTTTTTTTTAGTGGTGATTTTGAGAGATTGTATGATTTTCCATTTGGGTTTTTTTGTTCATTGAGGGTCACCTATTTCGCTCTTTTGCTTCTTTTCATTTTCACCATTTGGCAAAGTGTGGCTCATCATTCCCTCTTTGCCTTCTTTTCCCTTTAGATATAGACTATGAACCCTGCTACTTTGAAAAGCCATCTTTCAGGTCTGTTGCCTGTGAACTATGCTTTGGGCTCTGAGAGCATCTTTTTTTTTTTTTTTTTTTTTTAAAGATTTTATTTATTTATGTGACAGAGAGACAGCCAGCGAGAGAGGGAACACAGCAGGGGGAGTGGGAGAGGAAGAGGCAGGCTCCCAGCGGAGGAGCCCGACGTGGGACTCGATCCCGGATCGCCAGGATCACGCCCTGAGCCGAAAGCAGACGCCTTAACGACTGCGCTACCCAGGCGCCCCTCTGAGAGCATCTTTACTCCTTCAGTGTTTTCAGGGTGGAAAGGAGGAGACTAATTCTATTATACCAGCTTCACTCTGGTTGCTGGGTACCTCTTCTGTCCTTGCCACTTTCTCTTGTCCTGATCTTGCTTGACGCAGAGCTGGGTGGTGGGGCACAGCCATGAAGGCTTGCTCACCCAGATTTGGGTTCCATTGAGGGTGTAGTTTTTTGTTACATATAATTTATTTTATATATAAATAAATATATGTAATAAATATAAATATATATAAATATATGCTTTTGGCCAACTGTCATTTTCTTCACTTGCACCCCTCTAGTCATCTCTTTCTTTTTTTTTTATATGTATGGTTTTTTTTAAATATGTTTATTTATTTATTTGTCAGAGAGAGAGCACAAGCAGGGGGAGCAGCAGGCAGAGGGAGAAGCAGACTCCCTGCTGAGTAAGGAGCCTGAGGTGGGACTCAATCCCAGGACATAAGATCATGAACTGAGCTGAAGGCAGATGCTGGACTAAGCCAGCCAGGCATCCAAAGTCATCTCTTTCTTAATTAAAAAAAAAAAAAAATAAGGAAAAACTAAAAGTTATCACATAAAATTTATTTGGAAAATAAAAAGAAAATAATAATATTTCACCACCCACAAACAATGGAAGAATATCCAGTGTAGGCCTTCTATAAAAAACAAAACAAAACAAAGAAGTACCCTAATGCGCACACTTTTTATAACCAGCTTTTTATATTTAACAATATATTTTGAAACATTTCTTCTTAAAGCTAAATGGAATCATTTTTATAACATCATATTAGAAAATTCTAATTTTGAAAACTAATTTCTTTTTGATGGGTTTTGTTTTTTACCCTTGTAAACTATACTGTAAAGAAGACCCTAACAGCAAGTAATACATTTCATTAATCCCAAAGGACAAATTTCTTAAAGTGTTATGAACACAAATAACAACTTACTAAAAATATTTATGGTAGATTACCAAATTGCCTTCTGAGAAGTCAACATAATTTATGCTTCAATAGGTATTAGGGGAAAATGACTGTTTATTTACCTGAAATCCTAACAGCACTAAATATTGTTTATTTTAAATTCAATTTTGCATATATGTTGAAGAAGCATTTTCTATATTGGGTATCTTAGTTTATATTTCTTGAATAATTGGATATAACCATTTGTATCAGTTATCAGTTTTTTTCATTTGTGATTTATATGCTAATATTTTTAAATTTCTATTAATGTAATTATTTTTCCTGATTTTGAAAATGTTTACATATTAATTATATAACTAATATTTTGATCTTTATTATTTTTTCTTTAGTTTGTTTAATACTTTTGAAATGCTGATTGTAATGATTTTGCCAGACAGGAGTTTTTAAACAGCAGAATTTATCAATATTCATGTTTAGCCTATGGCATTGTGTTTAGATATACATTATATTTTTATTTTTATTTATTTATTTTTTAAAAATTTTATTTATTTATTCAGCAGAGAGAGAGAGACAGCCAGCGAGAGAGGGAACACAGCAGGGGGAGTGGGAGAGGAAGAAGCAGGCTCATAGCGGAGGAGCCTGATGTGGGGCTCGATCCCATAACGCCGGGATCACACCCTGAGCCGAAGGCAGACACTTAACCGCTGTGCCATCCAGGCGCCCGTAGATATACATTATATTTTTAAAGCACTATGGTGTATGGGCTAGCAATTGGGAAAAACATGTTTCCTTCCCTCAGTTTCAATAACATCAAATCAAGCTACCTCTATGATATGTGGTTTAAATTAAATATAACTGTGACTGAAATTATAGAATGCTAACTACAAACTAAGCACTCTGTCTCTCTCTAAACAAAGATGGGAAAGAAGAAAGAAATATGGAGCGATAATCATTCTATTTTTCAATCTCTTCCTTGTGTTTCATTTTGTCTTTTCAAACGCTTTGTATTTTTTTACAAAAATAGGAAAAACAAGTATATAACAGTATATTCATATAATATATATGTATAATATATATATATATAACAGTGTATTCATATAATATATATGCATATGTATTTAATGCATATGAAAGAATCAAACAGTGGTTCAGAGAGAGAAAATGGGAAAGGCTGGGGGAGGCTGGGGGAGGCGGAACTGGAAACAAACCCTCATTGTCAACTTTTTAGATCATCTTCAAAATACTCTAAACATATTATCTTCATTTTTGTTAAACACAGAAAACAAACACTTCCCCTTTTCCCCCCTCCTGCTTGACATCAGTTTATTTTAAAAAGGCATTGCAGGAAATTATGAATGGGAAGATAAAAAAGTGGCTTTCAGCCGCCTCAGTAAAACACGCATACTGCCAACATTTTTGTCACCAATAATTCTCCCATAAACATGGGTCTCTCCTCTCATTATGCAGGCTGTCATGCTTTATTGAACCACATAATTTCACCTAATTAAAATAAGCAGTATGTAGTTTCCTCCCCCACTTCTTTCCTTTGGCTGGACAAATGCCAGTAATTATATTTAGAGTACCCTAAGTGGACACCGTATTAAATATTCATTTTGCTGTTCCTCTGCACAATCAAATATAGCTCCTGCTGCTCTTTTAAATATTAATATTCATTTTATTTATAAGATCTAAAAATGTACACTTTCAAAAAGACACAATGAGTTAGGTTCATGGAGATGTTAGTTGTGCTAGCAAAGTGGACATAAGCTGGTTGGCGTCAGTCAAGTTTGTGGTGTGACTTAACAAAGCTCTCCCATGTAATTAGCTTCTAAACTGTTTAATTTGTTTCAACTAATGCAAGTTTTATTTAGGCAGTCTGTCAGATATGTGAACATTTGTTTTCTTTCTTTTTTCTTTTTTTTTTCCTTCTCCATACATAAAAAGGTGGGTCTTCAGCCTTGTCAGTTTCTGTGCTGGAATTGTCACGCAGCTGCCCGCTATAGACTCCGCGAAGCACGTCGAACTCAGCAGAGGTGGTAGCTGAACTCAGCTGGAGCTGAACTCAGCTCTGGCTAGTCCGATGGAGGACACAACTTAAAAAATTACAACAAAATAAAAGTAGCCTTTTTTGGTGCTTGAAATCATGACGATTGTCTATGGGAGGGAAGATACTACTCAAAGTCTGTTCCCTGAGTTGAAAAAGGCAAAGGTACGTAAGCCTAACACCTACCCAGCATTCTGGCACCTTGACTGGGCCCTGAGGTGCGTCTGGTCCTGCATAGAGCCCTAGCCTCCAAGTCGCAGGTAAACTCGCCCTAGGGAAACAATGTCATGTGAGAGTTCTTGCAGCCGCGGGTTACTCTCCTATTAGAAAGAGATATTCCTGTGAAGTCAGCTTACAATTTAACATATCAACACCTTTTTATTCCATTTGTTCACTTCTATTAACAGTTCTTACCTTGCAACTGAATTTCATTTTCAGGCAGACTTAAGATCACACTGAATCCCATTTGCACAGATGGGTAGGCAGACAGGAAAGCAGGCGGCTCAAGAATCCCAGCAGTCTGAACGGGGCTGCAGCCATCGCCCACCAGGAGAGGCAGCAGAGCACCAGTGGCCCACAGACAGATCTCCCTTACCTGGGGGACCCCTGCCCTCCCCTCCCCTTTGGGATGTCGCCTTAGGGCAACCTTTCCTTTTGATGCTTTCCTAGAAGTCCAAGAACGATGGACACGAAGTGTTCCCCCCTGTGGAACATTTGCTGGGAGACCCACTCACACCTTTCTCTGAACTTTAAGATGTGTTTTACAGAAACCGTTTCAGATCAAGCTGATTGAACAATCTGACCCTTTTATTTGTTGTTCTTTCATGTCTCTTCTTTTCAACTAAATGCTACTTAGGAAGGAGGTAACATTTCCCAAAGCCATCCCATTAATAGTGGGTTTATGTTCTCTCAGTCTGTATATCTTTTTATTATAACAAAACCGAAGAAGATTCTGCATGGCAGAAGCAATTGTGCAATGCCTTGGCGAAGGAGCCTAGTATATGAAGAAGGCGTCGATTTTTACAACAGAAGATAAATCCGCTCGCACTCTCCCCCCGCCCCCACCTTTGCTTGCAGGGGATAACATGCCCACTGTTTTCACACTGTAATGCAAAGCAGACTTTAATGGCAGTTTTTTGAATCATCCCCAAAGTATTAGCTATTCAGACATTTTCTGTTGTGTCTACTTCTGAAACTGCCAATGGCGTGATGCTGAGATTATTTCCTGCTTCATCTCTTCCATAAAACAGCAAGAAACGGGTTTTCGAATTGATAAAATTTACTTCAATTTATGACAGGTCGCTCGGACTAAAACTTGTACTTTTTAACAATGATAAAGTTCATTTGTTCAAGGGGAGGTAAAGCTTTTGTAAACCCGTATGTGTAATTTTATTTTGTTTTCTGTTTTAAATCTGATTTCGTGTAGTTTGGGTCATGTTTATAATTGTTTCCCCTCCTGAACAGAGCAGGGATGAGAGAGGGAAAATTAGTTGGGTTCTAGAAGTGTTAGCATAAGATAACCACCAGATGCCGAGGAATAAAACATAATGAAACTTCCAAACAAAAATTTATTTAATAAAATTCTGCTTAAAGGGTACGGTTTTACAAAAGGGATTCTAATAATGTTCACTAAAATGGATCTCCGAAGAAGTAAGCAAATAGGTTGTGAGAAGACTGGAGTCACTTGGGAACAAAGGCATTGCGGGAGGATCATCTTTTTGACTTTGGATATCAAAACAGTCCTCGGGGTTTGTGTTCCTTCCACAGTTCAGGCTCGGGAAGGCCAAAGCCTGCATGCAGAGGACAGGCAGGTACGTGGGGTTTACTGGGAAGCGTGCTCAGAAGCAAGCTCTTCCAGGGCTGAGGGAAGGAAGGTGGGCAGAAGGTGAAAGTAGATTTCCATGCGGTTGGAACAGAGGACTCACAAGATTCAAACCTCCTGTGCCTGTCCCACCTGGGGATCGGGGAGAGGGGGCGTGGGCCTGGCAGCGCAGCACCCTCCCCACTTCCCCCTGCAAAGACCAGCTGTTGCATGCAGAGGGGCTCAGGGCCCAGGCCAACAGCAGGAACACTCCTCTGCCTGAGAGCAGTTCCTGGAGAGAGTCTCACCTGTACTCAATCAGCAGCGGATAACCCGCACTGCAGATAACTCACTGGGAGGAAGTTCCACAATGGGGAAGCTAAGTGGGGAAGACCCTACTACTGAGGCTGCCCAAGAATCCAGAGCAGTGGCTCTGAGGTTTTCCCAGGGAGAAAGGTTGGAAGGTGGTCAGAACTGGGAGCTCCTAAAACCTCGCCAAAGGGATTGACTACCTGAAACAGAGGAGGTGGGGGCAGTTCACGTCTAATGGGGCATATGAAAATGAGGGAAATTTGGATGATAAGGAATTAAGGTGACGCTGGTAATTATAGTAGGACAGCAAGACAAACCAAAGGATGGTCAGTTTATCGGGAGAACCAGGGGAAACAATAGAGCGATCAGCTAGCTGGCAGTACAGGTTAGCAGCGGGGTGTGATCCCAACGGAGGCAGAAAACACCGAGAGATTGGAAAAAGACAGTCCAGCAGAGCAACCTGTATGCACTTGTAACTTGGGGCCCCAAATGCCAAGTTTTGTAGTCCTTTCTCATAGTAGGTGTCAGAGCCCTGTGTGACCCCTTCACCCACCAGCACCCGGGCTCCTATGGCTCACCCTCCAATGAAAACATCTCCTAAACCTTCTCATTGTTTATTTTGTTAAAGGGCGGTTAAAATATACATAACGTAAAAAATACCATTTTAACCACTTCTAGGTATACAGTTCAGTGGAGTTCATTGTATTCCCATCGTTGTGAAAACCTGAAATGTTTGTAATCAAAATTCAGATTAAAAACCCGTTAGCATGAATCACTCACACACAACTTGTTAAAAATTCAGTTGAGCATTTGGAGTCTCACCCTCCCTTCCCTACTACTTTGGATAGGTATAAAAATTATATATATAAAACTACATGTGGAATGTGCGTGTGCACATATGTGTATGTGAGGAAAATGCACTTTTGTACTTTTTTTTTTTAATTCCCATAGTATTTTACAAAAAGAAGTTCTTAGGTTATGAGAAAATGCCATTTCTCGTTCAACTCATTCTGGTCTCACTAATAGAACGGCTCTGAGGTCTAAAGTTAACTTTCCTTTTTTTTTTTTAAATTTCATTTATTTTTTTGAGAGAGAGAGTAAGAGAGCACAAGCGGGCAGAGGGTCAGAGGGAGAGGGAGAAGCAGGCTCCCCGCTGAGCAGGGAGCTCAGGGTGGGGCTCAATCCCAGGACCCTGGGATCATGACTTGAGCCAAAGACAGACACCCAACTGACTGAGCCACCCAGGCGCCCCTAAAGTTAACTTTTCTTGACTTTTCTTGATAGCTTGCACTGTTGCTGCCACTTGATATCAATCCACTTATAAGCCCTGGGAAGTAGATGTGCTTCACAGTAATATCCCATTTTACAGAAGAGGAGACTGAGGCAGGAAGTTTAATTAAGCTGCCTAAGGGCACACAGCTGTGAATGGGCCCATCTGGGATTTGGCATCAAACAGCGTCTCTTCTGCTTCCTATCTCAGCAACAGTATGCAAGAGCTCCAAACGGGATTATCCCACCTGGCATCTTGGGGTTTTTTGTTTTGTTTTGTTTTGTTTTATTCTCTTTAAATATGGGTAACTACTTACCTATTTCATATATATTTCCTTTTAGTTGTTTTTCGGTAATATTTCAAAAATACACTGAAAACTGTTATAGAACAACACGAATGATGCGAGAAAGAGAAGGAAAAGTCCCCGGGTAGTCAGTCCTCCAGTGAAGTATTACTCGATTTTTAAATATTCAGAATGCTAATGTAAAATGTTAAAATTTTGCTCCACACTTCAAACGTTCAAACCTTTAGTTCTTACGTTGGATAGAAAGACAAAATTAAATTGCGGAAAATAGGAAAAGTGATTCATTTTGGTATTGACTCCTCCATATTTATGAAAGAACAGTGTTATAACCCTTTACCCCTGGTGAGGAGAATTACTATGTGCTATTTCTGGGATTTGGGGGGAAATGATTTAGGATGATATAGTATCTCGCTTGAAAAAAAACATTGGATATATATGATAACAATAGTTTATGTCACAGATCAAGTCTTAAAATACATTTTAATTCCTATATTGTGTACATTTTAAGAGCCTATTTCTGATAGTATCAGCCATTTAATGATGTATTTTATTTGCTTGTATTTGTATGTATATTTCATAATCTATTTTGAGGGGAGTGGGATGTCTTTACTGTGAATTTGGCTTCTCTATACTATAGTTGAATCAGCTGACCTTTCACCAATGAAGTCCTCTCGAATAGTTTCTCTTACTGAAATTAACTCTCTTTCTATTTTTACTCTATTTTCACACACCTCATAAACATTATAACTATGTCTATACACTTTGAAAATATTGAGCTTCCGATGCCAGAGCTATGGAGTGGGGATAGATGAAAAAGAGAGGAACACGAACCTAAGCAATGTAATATAATGTCCCCGAGGCAAGAGAAGAGTAGAGAGAGACAGACATTCTATATGTGTTGGGAAGTGATTTCTTCTCAACTCAACTGGCATCCTTGAGGAGTAGGACCAGTGCCGGGCTCTGTTGCTACCTCCTTTAACAGGTGAGAATACCCAGTGAGATCTCCGATGACATTTGTTGTGTTACTGCTCTATGGCTGAGAAGCAAAAGGAAAATAGTCTGACAGCTCCTCACATGATTAGACAGAGTTTCCAAATGACCCAGTGATCTCACTCTTAGGTGTGGACCCAAGAGAAATGAAAAAGTACATCTACACAGAAACTGCTACATTATTCATTAGAGCCAAAAGGTGAGAACAACTTAAATGTCCTTCAACAGATGAATGGGTAAACAAACGTGATATGTACATGGCGTGGAATATTAAATATTATTAAAAAGGAATGAACCACCGATACGTGCTACAAACAGGGATGAGCCTTGAAGACATCAAGCTAAGAGAAAGAAGTCAGCCACAAAACCCCACATACTCTCTGATTTCGTTCATATGAAAGTTCAAAACAGGAAAATCTATAGGACAGAAAGCAGATGAGCAGTTATCTAAGGGCTGGAGGAAGGATGGGGAAAGAAGGGTGATAGCTAAACATTTGGAGTTTTTCCCTCAGGTGATGAAAATGTTCAAAAATTGACTCTGGGGATGGTTGTAGGTATTTGTTAAAAACCATTGAAATCTATGGGCGCCTGGGTGGCTCAGTCAGTTAAGCATCCGACTCTTGATTTTGGCTCACGTCATGATCTCAGGGTCCTGGGATTGAGCCCCACATTGGGCTCTGCGTTCAGCAGGGAGTCTGCTTGGGATTTTCTCTCTCCCTCTCCTCCCTCCACCACTCGCTTGCTCTCTCTTTCTCTCTAAAAATAAATAAATATTTAAAAAATACATTGAAATCTATACTTTAAGTGGGTGAATTGTAAGGTATGTGAATTATATCTTAATAAAGCTATTTAAAAAAGTGAATTTCATCATATATATATATATATATATATATATATATCATAGAAAAGTATTGGCAGGTTTCAGATTAAAATGCTAACATTGGATATCTCTGAGCTTCAGAGTTACTGTTGATTTCTGCCCCTCACCTTGTGCTTCCAAATTTGCTAGAGTGTGTGTGTGCATGTATATATATATGTGTGCGTGTGTATATACACATAGCTTTATTAATCAGAGCAAAGAAATTATTTTTAAATCCCATTTTTACACTGTATTGCATTCCAGTAATTATAAATCTCATGTAATTTGTTAATCAAGATCTGACATGAATTAAAGCTAAGTTTTGATGGGGAAAAAATGAAACAAGCCTTTTGAGAACACATGGTGGGGAAAAGTAGAGGTTATGGTACTACAGCTGTGTACAACATATGCTGTGTTTGGAGTGTGCATTTCTGGGGAAAAATGCATTATCTGGCTGTATCAACTCTGGCAGGTCTTGCTTTTTACTTGTCTCTACAGAAAACTCAAACGTAGATATTACACTCTAGCATTTGTCTAAAATCACAGGAAGAAGTTACCCATTGTGCGAAAGTATAGAGAATTACAGCTTATAAATAAGTACCTTAGCGGATTTCCTTTGTTTCTAGCCATGGCCTTTTCACAGTGAACAGGTCTCAATGAGACGTAACCACCAGCTGAATACTTACTTTATACAATCTGTAATATTTCTAAAAGCAATCTGAGGACTGAGTATGGGGGGAAATGTTACTTTGTTTTTTTCTGGATTTTATGACTAAAAACTGAAGAAGAAATACATTCATACGTTGGGTTGAATTGTCCAAAATTGCCATTTTACGTGATAAAAACAGCAAACTAGTGGCAGTTTCATATGGCTCAACTTAATGTAAATATGATTAGTGTGTAGTTTCCCTGAAGGAAATATTTTAGTTTTAGATACTTTCATTTAATTAATATTATTAGGGGGGATGCTGGTCTTTTAATTATTCACTCACAGACATTTTGCTTTTTTATCCTTCTTTGACAGTTACTTTTTTTATGAACAAAATATCATAATAAGCTTGATGTAATCTTACTGTTGCAGGAATTAATCCCTACAAAAGCTAATTAGTTTCTTAAATATAGAAGTACCTAAAATTAATTTTAGCTAGTACTGTTCTATCTCTGACCTCTATCCCAATGTGTAAAGAAGGAAGAGATGTAATTTTCAATATGACTCCTGGCTATTCTCAAACTAATTCCATCTAAATCAACGTATAATTGTTGGATATCCACAGAGTACATCGACCATGAAAGATACAAAGACAATTAAAGCTCATTGCCAATCATCAGGCTAGCAAGAATGAGACATGTTAGCACCAAAGATCCATAGAGCACGCGTACACAATGCATGTATACAATACAGCACAACACAACGCAGCGGGGACCAAAAGGTTCATTAGAGGTAAATTAATCTGTCCTCAGCACATTGTTGAAGTTAATGAAGATACGTTGAGCTTATTTTTAAGGGATCCATCCTTGGGTGGAGTCCCAGCTATGGAAGTAAGCTATTTAAATAACAATTGTTGAACTCCAGGCTATCTTTATAGTCATTTTCCCCTTCATCTTCTTACCCTGCATTTGGGTACTGGCCTTTGGCCAGGGGCATTAGCGGGAGGCAGCCGGGAAGAAGCTGAGTCCAGAGTACATTTAGTATCAGTTTGGTGGGACCATTATGTTGTTTGAGGTTACTTCCATATGGAATTAACTTAGACTGGGCCTTGTTGGGTGGAAAAGGATTCCTCTGTCACTGGGCACTCACCCAGGGTCATGACACAGTTGTGGGGTGCAGGAGTTGAATAGCAATATCAAGCATCCTCAAACACGTACCCCCAAAAGTGTCTATGGCGTGGGGGGCAACTTCTTGAAATGTTTAGAGACCAAATCTAGTCTATGGAGCATTCTTTAAAGTAGTCCAGCTCATATGTGAAAGAAAAGTTGATAGAACTTCCTCGAATCTGATAATCCTATAATTTTTCATAATAGTAACAAGTTTTTAGACAGAAGGAAATTCTAAGCTATTGATAATCTGAAACATATTTTGATCAATCATGATGAAATACTGAATTACGTCTCTACTCACCACAGAAGAAAATATTGTAATATATACTATTATCCTTGATATGATAATATATACTGATATGTTACATATAACTATACTACAATGTGTAAACATTGCATTTATTACATAAAAAAATACTATCATTGGTATTTTAGAGACCTGGCAGGTAGTTCATTAATGAAAATATTACATAATATTGCATGATTTATGTTTTTTGCAGTTTTCATCAGTTTTAAGAAATGTTTAAGATCTTGTGGTTTCTTTTCTCGCTTTGACAAATTTCACTTTCTCATCCCAATTTCTTACTCAGAGTTTTCTACCCTTTTTCTTCTCTGGGACTCCAAAAATTCTAAGAGTTTCAGGCTTTACAAACCCGAATGTGCCTAATAATTTGAGAAAGCAGGGGAGGAAATTATTTTATGGTAACTCATGGAATAAGTGAAATCTCCATTAAGAAAGATAAGCAGGACATGGAAATGTGGAAGAAAGACAGGCAAATACGTCATTCCAGGCAAGGAGCATTTGAGCAAGGGCATACCTGTAGGAGGTTATTGTGTAGTCTGAAGCAATAACTGAAAGACAGAAGGGGACATGACCGGAGGTGGGGTTAGAGTCAGGTGTTGGAGAATACTGAATACCATTGTGACCTTTAGTCAGGCAGCCATGGTGAGTCACTGGAGTTCTTTGAACAGATAAGTGACTTGATATTATCTGTATTTTATTAAGAAAAATCTGGCAGCAGTGTGGAAGATGAATATGAAAAGCAATAGATTTTATCCAGGGAAAGCATTGCAAAGCAATTGAAACAGTTCATGTAAGAGACGATAAGCATCTGACCCAGAGAGATAGTCATGGGGATAGAGTCAGGCTAAGACTATGAGAATATAGATTAGCAATTTTCTGGATTGCATGAAGGGAGCCTGGTAGGCAAAGGCCAAATGAGAGCAAGGAGAACTTAAAAATAATTTCAAGTGTGTGCACATGGGAGAATGAGGGAGAATTGAGACAAGGAACATAATAGTAGGGAGCAGAGTCTCGGGCGAGGGTATAATCAAAGCACGGGGGAGGGGCACTGAATTGAGTAGGAGCCAGAGACATGGAGGGCTATCCAGTGCTCACATCTGTGAAGGGAAACAGATCAGAGATCTTAGCTGGAGTGGAGATGATTTAGAATAAAAAGAGGCTACAGACAAGAGGCCAGAGGACAAGAGGCTAGAGGAGACTATAGACAAAAACTCTGCAATTCAATGTCTGCAATTGAAGAATTGAACGATTTGCCAGAATATTAAACAAAAAAAAGCGAGCCAACAATTTTGATTTGCATTAGTACTTTTTCCTCCAGTTGCTTAAGTAATGTTTAAAAAAAGCATACATTGAACAAAATCATTAAAAAAATAGCTATAGCGTAGATCCTTTGTGATATGAATGAAAAAATGTTTTCCTACTCTTTAATTTTAGATAAATAATAGCTGTTCTTTACTGAACACTCACTCTGTGCCAGGCATTAGTTTAAGAGCTTTACTTACACCTATTAACTCACTGAACTCTCGTAACAATCTATAACTGAATACAATTATAAATATTCCTACTTGCAAATGAGGAATCAGCGCACAGAGAGGTGAAGTATGCTGGCCGAGATGACAGTGGGCAAGCAGAGGAACCTGAGGGTAAACACCAGCTTCTGGCTTCAGAATCCATTCCCTCCACCACAGCAGCAAGCTGCCTCCCAAACTCAAAGTTAGGAAAATGTTTGAGTCATAGACAAAAAACAAACAATCGTCCTTCACACGTAGCTTGGGCTGGAGTCTGAAGCCACCTCCCCGCACAGTGTAGTCATCATATTGGCCTGGCTTTACCATTTCAGGAGCTCTTGCCCCAACAAATGGCCTGATTGTTCTTTACAGAAACTCCCCATCGACTCTTCAATGGAAACATCAGTAGACAGTCTGTGTCCTAAGGTTCTTTGACTCTCTTGCCTCCAAAGTTCTCGCTTTGCTGTTTCCGCCAATCCTCAACAGTTGTTTTGTAATCTTCACCCACTCCTAATCAGCCCCTGCTTTGGAAGACCTGCCCAAAACTCAACCTCAAATTCACACGAGTTTCCACCTTTCCTCTTGCCCCAGACACCCCGTCAACGGTCTGTGGAGTTGGTTTTCTCCTTCACCGCAGTAAGCAACAAGCTCAGCTGTGTTTTAGCCTCCATTTGCTCAGTGATTTTAGGGAACCGGCATTTGACAATAGTGCACTTGTTGCTGTAATTCTAGGAAAATGGCAGAAATTCAGAAGCAAGAAGGCACATTCTAAAGAAAGAAATTATAATTTAAAAAAGGAAGTTTCTATCGAAAGGAAAAATTAACAACAGAGCAGATGATACACTGTTCTAGACCACTGAAGGGGTAAGAGATTTCAAGGAGAAGGGAAATTGCTTTAGGATACATATACACCGAATGGGAATTAAGAAGAAAGCAAACCTCTAGTAAACTTTTACTAAGAGAATTTTGCCCATCACGTTCAGATTAGAGCCTTTACATTGTACTTACTATGAGCTAAGAGTTTCTAATGCTTTGCAAGCATTAACTCATTTAATCTCTGTAACAGCCCTGTGGGGTAGGCTCTGCTTTATTCCCATTTTGCAGAGAGGGATAAAGAGGTTATAAAGCCTGCCCAAGGTCACGTAGCTCCTAAGGGATGGAGCCAGGATTCAATGAGGCAGCCTCTCTCTAAAGTGCAGTTCGCTACCTGACTTCCCTAAGTCATGAATACCCATTGAGTATTGTTTCAGTCCTAAAGAACGGTGGCACTGCTCTGGAGTGATCTGGCGCTGCTCTGGATGGCACCAGTGGTTTCAAGAACCCATTTCTTTGAAATACTCTTTCCACCTTTGTAAATACTTGTTACGTTCCATCTGGAATATAACGACCATCTTTCAAGATGGAACCCAGTGTTACCTCCTCCAGAAGGCTTTCCGGGCTCTTGGTGAAGAAATGCAGAATGGACATTTCTCTTTGGGCTGAGGCATGCCTCTGCAGGTGTTCAGCTTAATTGCTTTTTTTTTTTTTTTCCTCTCTCTCTCCATACAGTTGTAAGCTTTGTGTATATCCTATCTCTGGTACTAACACAGGAGAATTGGATAAATAATCTTTAGTTTCTTTCTTTCTTTCTTTCTTTCTTTCTTTCTTTCTTTCTTTCTTTCTTTCATTCTTTCTTTTTTTCTTTTTTGTTTTTATTTTATTTTATTTATTTATTTGACAGAGAGAGACAGCCAGTGAGAGAGGGAACACAAGCAGGGGGAGTGGGAGAGGAAGAAGCAGGCTTCCAGCGGAGGAGCCTGATGTGGGGCTCGATCCCATAATGCCGGGATCATGCCCTGAGCCGAAGGCAGACGCTTAACGACTGAGCCACCCAGGTGCCCCTTCTTTCTCTTTTTTTTTTTTAAGATTTTATTCATTTATTTGTCAGAGAGAGAGAGCACGCGCAAGAAGGGGCAGCGGCAGGCAGAAAGAGAAGCAGGCTCCCCACCGAGCAGGGCACAAGATGCAGGACTTGCTCTCAGGACCCTGGGATCATGACCTGAGCTGAAGGCAGACACTTAACCAACTGAGCCACCCAGGCGTCCCTAATCTTCAGTTGCTTTTGGGTGGTCTTTCACCCACTGAATTTGAGGACATAGGAGAAAAATCAAGCAGGTGCAGGGCAGCATGAAAAAGCCGTAGGCATTTTCTTCTCTGTGGGCAGTGCTGCCTCACCAGCTCCTCCCCATCAAGTCTCAAGAGTCTGAACATTCCTGCTTCTTCCATACCTCCTACCTCATCTGCTAGGCTTCTGTATTTGGTTTGGCAATTGCATTCTGCAATGGATTTCTGCCCATATGGCTTACTTGTTTCATCTGCCTCGCCCTAGATTCTGAACTCCTGGCTAAGGGAGCTGGCCTGGTCATCCTGATTGTTCTTTTTATTGGCCTGTTGGGACTGATGTTCTTCCTTCAAATGGACTTTGATCTGAATTAACTTTGTCAAAGTGCTGTAAGGAAAAGAGCCTGGAAACCAACCCCTGACAGCTATTAGCAATGCAAATATAAAGGTCAGAGCAGACTTTCTTATGAGCAGAATAAACAAAATAATGAACTCATTAGTAAGGCCTTGTGAAATAGTCAAGCTTTGAGAACTTTGACATAGAAAGGCCTAAATATGTAGTAGAACAAATCCCTTTATTCTGCTTGAGGCATGTTAAAGAAAATATTCTAAGTTTCAAAGGCATTCTTAATGGTTATCATGATTAATGTAGCATTCTTCCTGGCATTGATTTTTCAGATATCCTATAGACATGAAATAATTTTGTATGACCCACAGGAAAATTCCTGGATGGCATCATCTTAATTCAAAAATTTCTGGCTGACAGGTGTTGGGAAAAAGATTCTAGACTGCAGTAGAGGGATGTTGGCTCTAAGTTCTACTCTGCCACTTGGAAAAATCACTAACTTTTTTCAATCTCAATTTCCTAATCATTACCTCTCTATGTATGAATGTGTATAAGCTATCTCCTTGTTATTGTACATATTTTTAAAAGTGGCGTATACTTGCAACAAGATACTTATCAAACAACCCTATGTCTTTTCTTTGACAAAGGCACATGCATGAAGTAATTTAAAGAAACATCAAAATACTTGCTTCTACCACAACCCTGATTAGAGTCAGAATTAGTTTCATTGGATAGATCTCTCTATGCAATTTAACCCTTGAATTTAATTCGTTGCTTATTCTTTCAAATTATATACAACCGTGTTTACTCTACTTGGGATATATCAGCAACATTAACATTTGTTAGTCAAAGAAACTTACCAAATTAACTGTTAAGTCGCTCAAGAAAGAAATTAAAAAAACAAACGAGCAAACGTGAGCTTGTGTGAAGTAAACTGCCCAGACATGGTATATTTTATAATAAACATAAAATCATCTAGTCTATTGATTTCAATACGTTAGCTGCTCTTCTGGTTTACATAAATGAAAATTATGGATTTAAAAATCAGTTGTATTTCCAATATACACAGAAGGAAAAGTATCAAAGCTTAAATCTTTGAGTGTACCTCTAAGTCACAGCTCAAGGAGAAGAGCCAATTCAGTAGCTCATGGTGGAGATGTAGTCAATATGTTTGTTGCCACCAGTGACTTTTTTTTTTTTTTTCATTTTTGTAGGGAAAATGAAAGGAGGGAGCAGTAAAGACATAACATTTGATTTAAAAACGCAATTTCTGCTAGTAGGGCGAGGTTTCCACTCAGGAGATCCCTGAGTCACAGTTCCATCCTCTGTGGTATTATGTCCATGAACTTGAACTCATAGAATTAAGTTCCATAACCCGTGTGAGTCTTCTTGGAATACAGGAGCCACTCAATTCCCATTTGATAATTTTTAATATCACTTAGAAATACAATAACCTGGAGAGTGTTGGGTTTACTTTGATGTAGATAAAATTATATTCTGAACTTTCGTAGCCTAAAAGTATCATTTTCATTTATATTCTGCTTATATAATTTTCCATCATGCAAACTCAAGCCTGACCAGACACTGAGATATTTGTGTACAACAAAATTGGGAGTATTAAATGGGAAATATACAAAGAAATTCATAAGATGATTCATTTTATAAATAACTGAGAATGGCCATGTGTATCCACCTACAGTGGAAAATATATACATTCTCTGGGATTCCAAAACCTTCATTGAAAATCAAGCATCACTACTTCCTAGCTGTGAGAACTTCAGCTTAGCTTCATCCTATTGTGCCCTGCCATTCCTTGGTCCGTTACTCTGGACAACAAACCTCAACCTTGGAGCATAGCTGTGACATTTAAATGAGGTATCGTAAGTAAAGTATTTCATATGTTGCGAGGAGAATGTTAGGCGAGAAACAAATCTCGGTTCCCCTCACTTCTTTCATTTCAGGCTGTATCCCCATTTTGCTCTATGAAGAAGAAGCCAGCCCTTGATATTTCGAATCCAAAACTTTTTTCTCAGCCTTCACTCTTGTCTGTTTTCAGTTTTTGACAACTACTGACCACTCATTCTATTTTAATAGGTTTGCCCACCTATCTATATTAAAATAAAATTTGCCGTTGCAAAAGGGAGAGGGTAGACATTCCAGAAAGATGGTCTTATGTGTCTTATTCTGGTTGCATGATCTTGGGCAAATTATTTTAACTTCCAAAGCCTCTTTTCTTTCTTTCTTTTTCCTTTCTTTTTTTTTTTTCCCCCTCTAGAAAGTGGGAATAATAATTTCTATCCGGTAGGTTTGTAAAACAAAACAGACAAAGATCGTAGCATAGTGTCTGGCACAGCATTTGTATTTAAGTTTTATAAAAGGCAACGTAATAAAGATGATGCTAAAATCCACTATTCGTCGGTGACTTTCTGTCCTGCATGCTCAGATTAGCATGTTTCAGAACCATCTGAATGAAGCATCCTTCATAAAGATGGAACGTCTAACTGATTTATGGACAGACTTTGACAAGCTCTTTATGTATTAACTAACAACAGGAATAAAGTTCTGAAGTTCCTTTGCTAGGTCTTAACCCCCTGATTCTACTCACTGCAGTATTTTACTGATTTAAAAAAAAAAAAAAAAAGTTCAATTGGGAAAAGAATTCTGTCTCTTTCTCTGTGAGATAATAAATAGAGATACCATCTGCAATGTCTAAGTAATGAATTTTAATTTATTGGTGATTAGAAAATACCTAGACTAGATGCCAGATCCAGTAAATTCAGATAATGTCCTCTTTTGAGAATCACAACCCAGTCAAAGCAAGATGTGGCGTGGCCTTTTTATGATCCTATTTGACATCTCTTCCCTTACTAAACCAGCAGAGCATTTTTCATGGTGTATATTTTTGGTATAACTTTGAACTTAAGTATTCCTTACAGTTTATTAAAATGCTATCCTTTTAGGAAGACTTTATGTATTTTGAGAAGAAAAGAGAATTCTTCCAGAATGTTCTGTATCAATTTCAAAAACTGAAGAACAGGAGCAGCAGATGTTGCTGCCTTTTGAGGACCTCCTCCACCTGCAGAAGGGTCCCTTCCATCCACCAACGGACATTTATGACTCAGCAACTTTGATTGGGGTATAAAAAAGGAATCATAGAATGAACACAAATACTATTTTTTACAGAAACATTATTATTAAAAATATGTGTTTCAAAAATCAAAAAGATAAGAAATAACAAGTGTTGGTGAGGATGGAGAAAAGGGAACCCTCCTACACCATCGGTGGGAATGAGATCTGGTGCAGCCCTGGGGAAAACAGTGTGGAGATTCGCCCCAAAATTAAAAATAAAATAACATATGATCCAACAATTCCACTAGCAGGTATTTACCCAAAGAAAACAAAAAAACACTAATTTGAAAAGATATATGCACACTTGTGTTTATTGAAGTCTTAATTTACAACAGCCAAGATACAGAAGGAACCTAAGTGCCCATCAGTAGATGAATGGATAAGGGAGAAGTGGTACATCTGTACAATGGAATATTATTCAGCAATAAAAAAGGACACGGCCTTGTCATCTGCAACAACATAGATGGATCCAGAGTGTATTATGCTAAGTGACATAAGTCAGAATGAGAGAGATAAATATCATATGATTTCACTCATATGTGGAATCTAAGAAAAGCAAAAAAGTGAATAAGCAAAAAACAGAATCAGACCTATAAATAGAGAGAACAAACTGATGGTTGCTGAAGGGGGGCTTGAGGGGTGGGCAAAGTGAAGGGGAATGAGAGATCCAGCTTTCCGGTTATGGAATGAGTAAGTCACAGGAATTAATGGCACAACGCAGGAGGACAGTCAGTGGTATTGTAATCGTGTTGTACGGTGACAGATGGTAGCCACCCTTGTGGTGAGCATAACCTAGAGAGAAGTTGGATCATTATGTTGAATACCTGAAACTAATGTGTCATTGTTTATCAATGATACCCAAATAAAAAATAAAGAAAAGAAAAAAAAAGAAAAGAAAAAATCTTTTTTGGGTAAGAATATATACTATATTTTCAGTTGAAAAAAAACATGTTTCCGAAGAATTGTTTCCACCAAATATATATGTAAATGTATATAAATGTGTGTATACATATATATGTGTGTGTATATATGAATATTTGTTGTTTGTTGTTTGTTTTGTTTTGAAAAAGACACCCACAAGTTTTCTAGGTGGGCATATCTTTTTTTTTTTTTTTTAAGATTTTTATTTATTTATTTGTAAGAGCGAGCATGAGAGAGATCATGAGCAGGGGGGAGGGGCAGAGGGAGAAGCAGGCTCCCCGCTGAGCAGGGAGCCTGACGTGGGACTTTATCCCAGGACCCTGGGATCATGACCTGAGCTGAAGGCAGACGCTTAACCAAGTGAGCCATCCAGGCATCCTTAGGTGGGCATATCTTTGAAAATCAAATGAAAGGTAAAACATTTCTAGAAACATAGGGAAAAGAAAAAAAAAAATCCCAAATGGAATATTCCATTTAGAGCCAACGCAAGCTGGGGGCTGGGCTTCTAAGATGTAATTGTTCTATATCCCGAGGACAGCACTGTGCTGCCAAAGGGAGTGGTTTTCCTGCTGATGCCCAGGCAGTTCCTACACCCACAGCTGCTATAATGCGGCGCCGCCGGCCTCAGCCCTCAGTAGACCCTCCAACAATAACACACCGTGCAGGCTCTATAGAGGGGTGCCGTGCATGTTGCCTTGGATAAGAAGAACTGTATTCCCATCCTGGAGCACGTTCCGGGAAAGGAGGCTGGGAAGGAACAGAGCAGGCCATGCATCCCGGGCATGCCTCCATCCTGTCTTGTACACCTAGAGTCCAGATCCGCCAGGGAAATGCAGAGAACAGAGCTACTCTCAGAACATTCCATTGACACTCGTGGAATGCTTCTCCATGATGCCATTCATCGCCCAGAAATATGCACTTTGACTCTGACCTGCTGGACTGTGTAGACTGGGCAGGAGAACATTCAGAATGCTTTGAAGACTCTGCCTTCACATGGTACCCTGGCACTGAGACCTCCTTTTAGCCAAAAACCAAGTAACGAGATTCTTCAATTAAGCAAATGAAAGAACTTCTCTTAATAAGAGTGTCATACCCTATTGTAGTTTGCCAGAAGATACCTCAAAACTCACCAGTGTTCAGGAAAAGGACCCCGAGATGAGATCAGAGAGGATTTCTTCTGGTTATAAGAAATACATTCACAAAAACATGTAAGATATGCTTTCCAAAAAACACATTTAGATTTATAAATCCCTGTAGTATACACGTATAAATTTGTGTGTGTAGGTAATGATCATGACATTCTCATAACGATAATAACATTTGAAACAGATTAAAAAGCAAAATAAGAAAAGGAAAATTATCTCTTTAACTGGCTTTATGTGCTTTCAAAAGAATACATTGATAATTTAAAATAATCAACACTTTTAATACTAAGCAGTGTGTTAAAAGGTTGCCAATTGCCTGTTTGGCTAAGATGGGTCTCAACATCCCACTCAATAATGTTGCTTAAGTAAAAACTTCAGATTTATTTGAAGGTATAAAATGCCTGTGCTTTCTGGCAGCTTTGCAGAGCCCTCATATGAAACAATTGAGCTTTCTGGCAAATCTAACAAATCGAAATCTATAAAACAATTCAGAGTAATAGAAACGTTTATTGGCATTTACCTGAGTGCTATTGGAACATATGAGTGAAGTGCAAATCAGTTTTGTAACACTCATTATGTAATAATCAATACAGATCTTCCCAGCTAATACATGCTTGTGCTAAGTAAGCAATGTTGTTTATTCCATTAACTCAATCAACATTTGGCTTTCCAAACACAGACAGTAAGACAAGAAGCCAAAGCAAGGGAAGGCGAAGGAGGAGGAGAAGGAAGTCCTTTATTCCTCCCCATTCTTTGATTTTCTGAGTCACTGCCTACAGCGCGAACCGCATTTTGTTATGCCTTGAGGTCTGCCATTATGCTGCTCCGTTCATAACAAGAGGAGCAAAAGCAGGATGTTTCTGTGAATGTTTCATTTCTAGCGCGATACCCCGAGTTCTCTCTCTCTCATAGTAAGTGGGCAGGTAGATACACAATCTGAAAGTTACTTTATCAAATGCTGCTCCCATGCATCTCTTCCCCCAAAATCAAACACCTCCCTTAAGCCCGTGTTTCAGGCACAGTGTTTTGAAACGTCTCTACTTGAATCCCTCCCTGCACAGCTGTGCCTCACCTGTGTCTCTGTTACAACATCCGACGGTTTCTCTGCACAGCCTTCGGCAGCAGTGGGCAGGTTAATGGGGAGGGTGTTCTCCCGAATAACCGCACGGAGAGCGGTAGCTCAGCCCCTCCTCTGATTTTCCTTCAGCTAGGGAAATTTTATGCTAGAACAACTTCATGCAGATAAGGCTCCTTCTTCATTGAGAGAGTTTTAAAGGTGGGAAGGACACAAGGAAAAGAGAATTTCAATGGACTGTTTCCCCCAGGTTAAAAGAAAAAACAAAACAAAAACATTTAAAGGTTGTTCAGCCGAACATGTAAAAACAAGCATTTATTTATTTATTTATTTATTTATTTATTTATTTAGATTTATACACACACACACACAATATCTTTGGAAATTTAAAAAGAAAGGCAAAAATTATAAAGATACCCATGCATGAAACTGGCCCATGAAATTCACATGGTAGGTTCTGGTCAGTGGCATTTCCGTGCCTGGGCTCTGAACATGCCCATATCCTTTCATCTTAAGGAATCCTAATGCTTGACAACAGTCTCTCTCCTCCATCCCTCCTCCCATCTTAGTGTATGGAACCAGCCAGCTGGAATTAACGGGTAAATTCAAAGCAAAAACCAAAAAACCCTGTGGTGTGTCCCTGGGTACATTCTAGTGACTCAATCCTGGAAGCCCCTCCGTACATGCTGCCTTGTTAGGAATATAAGTGACCTTGTTGAAGAATGAAAATGACACGTTTAGTTGAATAGTTTTCATTGGTATATATTTGCCAAATTTATGGTACTTGAAACCACATGAATCACCTTCGCTGCCTTCTTGGGGTCACAGAGAGGGAAAAAGAGGCAAAACAAACAAAAACAACAACAAACGATCCACAGAAACACGCAACATCTTTTGTCTCCTTAAACACTTGAGCTCTTTTCTTCATAAGCAGCTGGGAACATTCCACAGCGACGTGTAAGCGTGGGGATGTCATGCATACACGGCCACATTTCAAATATCTAGTTTCTTTGCAGGGCACGCCATATATTGTATGTTTTACAGAAAGAACCAGGACATGGAGCATTCCATTAAAGAATTAAGTGAGATGGCACTGAACCTTGGTTTTTTTCAGCCCATTTCTTCTTGCTCAAAAGGTTAAATATCTAAAGGAACATGAATCAGACTTACGTAATAGCTTTGCTCTTACTGCAGCTTTTCTAACAAAAGCATGTTCAGAAAAGGGAAAAAGGGGGAGAAACCGTAATGAAGAAAATCTGTGCTGAGAAAAGACCAGAGAGCCAATAAAAAGCCTCACTTAATTGACAAGCAGCTGCCTTAGCTTTGGAAGCATTTATCCCAGTATTTTTTTGGCTCTTGCACTAAGTTGTGCACATCTACAGACTCTTACATTTTCTGTGGTGAATCAGGTGCAGAGATATTAACCATGAAAAGGATTTTAAATCATCCGTTTCATGAATGAAATATGGGAAACAATACCCTGTTGTTTCAAAGGTTCCAAAAACAGAAAACAGTCTGCAGCTTCATTTGAATTGAAAAGGAAGTTCTGGAATTGACCTTGTAATTCCTTTTGGTGAATGCAGTTTAGGGGTTCTCTCGCTGGAGATCGGATCCCCCCTCTCCTCCACAAGAGAGCCTGGAAGCTCTTGGAATTTAAATAAAGAAAAGTAATGGAACCATGCAATGCTGTTAAAGGCTATTGCTGAGACAGATGATTAAAACGCTGAGTTTTAATAATATATTTGTGTTCAGCCACAAAGTTCTAATTCCGGTTTTGTCATGCATCTGGGGTTTAAGATACAGAAGCTTTATAAGTTTAGTCTCCTGTTCTTCTTAAAGATGTACATTCCTTAACTAGTTTTCAGAAACTTACTCATTAAAGGCAACAATTTCGTCAGAATATTTCAGCGTGGTTCTTTGGGAAATGACGTTAAAATTCACCTGTTAGCATTTAAGAATTTTTCCATAATAGTGTGTGCTCCTGTATTTAAGAGCCTTTGTCATTATCGGACCTCCTGTCTTCCATTTGGTTTTTACTTCTTTCTTGTTTTCTCCCTTCCTTCTCCCTCCCTCCCTTCCTTCTTTCCTTCCTCCCCCCTCTCTCCCCTCTCCCTCTCACTCCACCTTCCTTTGCTCTCTCCCTCCTTCCTTCTTTTCTGTCAGTCTTTCATTTCCATTCTTCCTACTTGATTTATGATGTACTTCTGTCTCTAGTGAAACTGCAACTCCCAGAAAAAGGAATATTGTCTACCTTGTTCACAAATGCACCTTCAACACCTATAATAGTGTTTGGCATATAATAATCCATTTTACATGTTGTTTGAATAAATGGTTGAAGGAAATTTATAGGTAAACTTTCTAGGTGCAATTACAGGCTAAAAGTAGATCATAAAAATCAGTGTTACATAATGGCAATAAACGTAAAACCCACCAAAGCCCCTATTATGTTACTGGATAACGGATATGGGCAGCAGGTCAAAAAAATAATCTGACAACATCTAATCATCTACAAACATGCAAGCATTTCCTAAATATTACTTATAATGCTGAGTTTTTAAAAACAATTGTTTTCAGGAACAACCTACCAGAGGAAATAGAATTTATTAAGTACACTAGGATATCAACATTAAAAGAAGAGTGTTTTTGCAGCCATTAAAATTATATTTATAAAGCAGTTAAAATAATGTAAAAAAGGGTTTCTTTTCTTGTTAGGTAAGTAAAGCAGAGCATACAATTTTATTTACTGAATAATTGCAACTATAGAGAAGAGAGAAGACGAATGAACGTCTGCAGGAGTGGTTTTGTTTTTTTGTTTGTATTTATAAGAGACCATGGAATTTTTTGAGTACGTTTTCCATGCTTTACATGTTTGTCTGATTTTTAAAACTCTCTAGTCTGAATGTGAAGTGAACACATTTATTTAAAAAGATGGAATAGAATCAGGGATAGTTCTAGTGATAGTACTTATATAAAGAACGGTTTAAATCCAAGGAGCTCGATCCTCCATGAATTGGAAGAGAATAAAACTAAGATCACAAAATTTTGAACATAGCCTCTTTGGCTTTGCTGGGTTTTCAAGTGGAAGGAAAGTCTTATCTGTAACACCAAGATTGTCAAATTAAGGGCGGCGGTCTCCAAACTATTTAATTTCTAAGTGCTTTTCTTCTTTAGTCATACTTTCTTTTAAATCACAAAAAGCAATTGAATTTTCCATATGAGACTGTAGAGAACTTGAGAGACTAAATTTGCAAAATTTCCAGAGGCTATCCCGGTAGTAAAGCAGAGGGTAAAGCAGAATATTAATTCTAGCTGTGAATTCATCTAAAGTCTGGACTCTTAACTATTGTTCTCTAATATCCTTACTCTTAATGCCCATGTGATGGAGAGGACGCCTGGGTCGGAGGTGTGCAAAGAGAAGAGCAGAGTTACCACTCTGTTCCGAGGCCATCCTGGAGCTTATTGGGAAAGGCTGTTTTTACTAAAGCAGGGCTTGGAGACTAACCACCGTGATTTGGCACCCAGATCTGATGGCCCTATTCCTCCAGAACAGTCAACAAACATTCATTTTCCAATTAGCTTTGTCATCAAGTCTTGATAAGCATATAAGCTTTCATGTCCCTGTTGAAAGTAACCACAGTGTCCAAACATTTGTAGTTTGTTTTAGCAGTGAATTGGTGTTATCCATGCTCTAAATTTACCCTAGATCATTGTGATTTTTCTGTAGTTCTACTTGACTGGAATATGTGGTGCAGAAAAATGATAAGAGATGAGGTTGGAAAGAATATCGGAGGCTCATTCACAAAGGACTATGAGTGCCATTTCAAAACAGTTGGCTATAAACATGGAGAAATCAGCAAAAAAATGGTGAGTCACAGACAGTGGGAGGTGAGCGAGAGGCGATGCCCATATTTCATGAGAACTTCTGTGGCCACATTAGGAAACATGGGGTAGGGAGGAGTGGTCAGAAAGGGAAAAGCCAGGGAGGAAGTACACAGCTTTAGAGGGATGATACTGCCTGTACGTACGACAGTGTTCTAGCAACAGAAGAAAATGTGTGCACGAGATCAAGACGCTCACAAGCTGTTTGCCCCAGGCCCCCACCCTTGGCTTCCCAGTAGCGTGGTTTTCTCATTACTTAACTGCACCTACTTTCTCCTGATGTCATCCTTATTTTTTCTGTTTGGATCTTGATTTATATATGCCACCGGAAGAGTCATCAGGGAAATTACATTCTGAAGTTCCGGATTTCATTCTCTTTCTTTTTAGAATGCTTCTTCTTCTTCTTCTTCTTCTTCTTCTTCTTCTTCTTCTTCTTCTTCTTCTTTTTAAGATTTATTTATTTATTTTAGAGAGAGAGCACACAAGTGTACGCACGTTGGGGGGGGGAAGGACAGAGGAAGAGGGAGAGAAAGAATCCTCAAGCAGACTCCCTACTGAGTGTGGAGCCCGTCAAGGGGCTCCATCTCATGTTCCTGTAATTATGACCTGAGCTGAAATCAAGAGTCCGAGGCTTAACCGACTGAGTCTCCCCGGGGCCACTAGAATGCTTTTTCTTTAAGGGAAGAAGAAAAAATGAGGGTAGCTTAAAATATGCAAGATGACTGATTTACATTAAATACTTGGATGATACCAGATATTACATAACAGCACCCGCAGATGTATATGGATGTATTTATATATATTGTTGCTAGAAATTTGCAAATTCATCACAGATTGAATCCCAGTAGTCTACTTTTCAAAATGTCTAAAGACCCTCAATGCCTGAAGAATTAAAGCTCTTATCCGGCCAGTCAAAAACTGCTGTGTGCTACTACCCTGCTATAAAAACCCATGTCCCCAGTTAGACCAGCGTCCCCCAGTCTACCAAACAAGCCACACTTAGTCATTCTTTCCCTTTTTCTGTCCCTCCGGGTCTACAAGATTTGTACAACCCCTAACTTCTACAGCACTCTTAGTTCTAATATTCTATTTTACATGTTTCTGTTCCACATTTCTGCCACCCACGAAGTATCACGAAACAACTTTAATGTGTCTCTCATTGTACTTTTAAAATTTACCATATGGAAAGTTCTTCCTATGTCCCTAGATGAAAATTCAGGCCGTCTCCTGCCTCTTCTCAATGACTCTTATGTGGCAAAAGTTCTTTTGTTGCTTTAAGAAACATTCACAAAAATCTCAGATTGGTTCTTAGACGTCCATTCTCATGAAACCGTCAGACATATAATTTTTTTCAAAATGGAAGCTACTGCACTTCTCCCATCCCCTCTGGCTTGGGCTAACGACCTGTATCCTGGGGGTGGTGGGGAGCTGCGCTTGGCTTTCCTGTCCCTTCTCATTGCCTCCATCATCACTGGGTACTATTTGTAACTACTTAGGTATTAGAGGACAGAAAAGGGGAGCAAGAAAGTCTTACTTTACAAAGGGAGCTGCTGAATGCTGACTTTTAGGTTTTGGGTAACAGCTCATGCATATGGCAGCCTCCTCTTCTGATGGCCCCTTGGGGTGCTGGAGAGACCTAGCTCCCCTTGCCAAGACCATGTCACCTGCAGCTTTTGATGGAGTTAGTGTATGACTCTCTAGCTCATCACCTTCTCCCTTCTCAGTCTCTAGGGATACTATGATGCCTCCAGCAACTCTGGGCTAAGGTCTGCATGCCCTCTGAGATAGTCCTATGCAACGCAATTTCAGATGACTTAATTCTGGATCTCTCTTAGGTCGACGAGGACCACACTTCCTGTGTCCTGGCAAACTACTGGAACAGAACAATCCTAGTGGAGCAACAACCTTTGATTTATGTCCACCATCATGTCCAAGAATGTTGCTTGTTTTTGAAATTTCTTAGGCAGAAATTCAAATGTCACCTGTGATGCTTAGGTTTATGTGTCAACTTATCTAGACTATATACCCCTTCAATCAAAAGGAATCTATGTATTTCTGTGAAGGTATTTTGTTGATGTGTTGAACATCTGGAATCAGCTGACTTTATGTAAAGGAGATGGTCCTTGATAAGGTGGGTGGGCCTCACCCTATCAGATGAAGGCCTTCAGAGTGGGAAGTGAGGCTTCCCAGAAAAGAAGATATTCTGCCTCAACAGTGGAGCATCAGCTTCTGGCTGAATTTTCAGCTTGCCAGACTGCTCTATAGATTTCAGAATTTTCAGCCTCCACAATCATGTGAGCCAAGCCCTCAAAATACCTTTATCTATCTATCTATCTATCTATCTATCTATCTATCTATCTATCATCTATCTATCTATCATCTATCTATCTATCTATCATCTATCATCTATCTATTTATCATCTATCTATCTAAATCTATCTATCTATCTAGGGGCACCTCAGTTGTTCAGTTGGTTAAGCATCTGTCTTCAGCTCAGGTCATGATTGGGCTCTCTCCTCAGTGGGGAGTCTGCTTCTCCCTCTCCCTCTGTGATCTCTCTCAATCTTGTTCTCTCTCAAAGAAATAAATAAACTCTTAAAAAAATAGTATCCATGTATCTAACATCTATACTATAGGAGAACCCTGATTGAAACACCATCCTCTCATGCCCCTAACTGTAGGAGACAGGATTTGAGCTTTATAAATGATCCATCTGAAGACCCTCTCACCCGACTTGAATTAAAAGATGAGAAACCCACCCACCCGTACTCCTCAAGAGGTTCTAACGCACAACAAACAAATCTTTTCAGACCATCCTCCCCAAATTCCCATAGTTCTTTCATACCTTGTTATGAGTACCTGTTAACGGATTCCTGGTCCCATAGAAAACTTTTGATATGATTAGATACCTGCTTCTTTTATCGGATATGTACCATGTAGGAGCTTGGTAAAAACTTACTTATTCTTAAATAGAATATCTGATTCATGTGCATATGTGACATGGAATTCAGAAGCATCGAGCAGAGGTTATGGTGCAGACAACCACTCATCTGCTGTAGGACCCATGGCACTGTCCTGGCTTCCAAGGAGCTTACAATGCATTTAAGGGAGACAAACTTCACAAACATTTTGTGATGCTTAAATAGGAGTTAAGGAAACAAATTTTTAAATGACCTAAAGTGATTGTTGGTGGCCATTGAAAAGATGATGATTCTTTGGAATGGTGAAGAAGAAGGAAAGAGAAAAAGTATTTCAGTTGTGCAGAACAGCAGAAGTAAATGGATGGGTGGGTCAAATGTAAGATTAGAGTAGGAAAATGAAAAAAAAAAGCAAAAAACAAAACAAGACAAAAAACAGTGAGATGGGAATGGATGCTACCTTGTGAGAATGAGTGGAATATAAGGTTAGAATGAAATATTGAAAGTCAAACAGATCAATTTGTGCTTGAACCAAAAGAAGTCAGAGAAGCAACAGGTTGATGTGCGATGAATTAGGGAACTGTATGCAAGAGGGGGCCTGGTAGGGAAGGGAAGAGTGTAGAGAATGGTAAAAATACGTGAAGGACTGCGAGCTAGCTAGAGTTCTGTTGCAAAGACCCAGCGATGTTGACAGCAGGCAGGCAGGAAGCGATGGAACGCAAGAGCTGAAGGACACTTGAGTAGATCATGGGTTCCAACTCTGTGTTCTTGTTGCAAGATTATGACATGGCCTGTTCACAGAACATAACAGTTAGTTTCAGAGCTGCAACTATATGCAGTTAAGCAGGTTTCTAACATGCATTATTTCCCCATGGTTCTAATTGAAATACATCTGTGTGGAATAGTTTCTAACTAGTCTTCTGACATAAGATGCTATTCTCATAACCATCTTCCGAAAGTGTTGATGTTATGTACACTCATCAAAAAAATACTAGAGGCCCTTATCTATGATAAAAATGGTGATCAAGCACAGGTCTTTTCATTTACCTATGCAAAATTGGAGATATTTTGTTCCCAGTTTAGTTTTCTTTTTACTGAAGTGTCTATGAATTAGCTAAAACAATGTATTGCTAGCATTCAGAGGAAAGTAAACCATAGCACCTGAATATAGCACGAGGTGGTAATTCTATCTTTTCTTCTTTTTTCTCAGCAGTCCTGTTCCATCCTTTGTGAATTTTTGGCAGTCAACATACCAAGTTCTCAGAAGTAAGAACAAGTGAGTACTTTGCTTTAAGAAGTGCTTTTGAAATGGGTATTTAAGGTTTCTGAGAAGTTATTTACAAGAATAGATTGGATAAAATAGCAACATACAACACAGAAGTGGCAGCAACAGCAGCTTCCTTTCTCACTCTCAGTGGTGGGGAAGCACTTACGATAATTGCTAGACAAGTGGTAAACTCGGTTGGAAGTATGAGATTGATTTCCACTCCACCCCACCCTCAGTATTTTATATTTTTGTAATTACATGTCTTTAATATTTCTTTTGGGAACAACAATTTTTTTAAATACTATTTTTTAAGATTCCAAGGAACAAAAAATATCATAAATTCGATGTACTTTGAGACATAATCTCAATGTAACAAACTTGGTCGTTCAACAATTGTGCTTAATGTATTCGAACATTATTATGTTAGTTATTTGTTTAATAAATCAACAAAGATTTACACATAACGTGCCCAGTGATTACACAGGTCCCCCTCTTTCATGAGTAAAAATGTGTTTGTACTCTTAAAAGGAAGATTCTACCAAAGATCCTACCCCTTTCACTTCAACGGCCTTTTGTTTTACTTCAAGGAATTTGTAAGGACTGATTTGACTCTCACGTTTATGTTCTGACATTGTTAATGATATTGAAATCATAATAGTTTGAGAGATAACATGGAATTTTTGTAAATGACAATTTAGAAGGTAGGTGTTCAGTTTTGATACCAAAGCTATGCCAGTTGTAAGTTGTGGAACTGTTGGAACCGGAAGCAATCCACCATCTGGAATTTGAACAGAGTGCTGGCATGGTTTGCCAATGTTGCTTCATTCAAAAGGTTTGGATGTAGAGACAAGTACACACATTATCATACTCATTATCTTAGCTCATCTGGGATCAGAGGCTCACAATGTACAACTTCTTTGGCAGATAGGCTTTTCAGTACGTGAATTCCCTTCTATAGTTCAGGCATTTCAGGTACAATGTGGTACCTCTCATCATGGGATATACTTCAGCTCTCCTAACTGTAGAATCTGGAACAATCACCCATATATACCCCCAAGACCTTTAATTGCATACATTTTTAACATTTTTACCAAATATGTTAGAGCGATAGCTCTTAGAAAACCAGTGCCCCTGTTAAGAGCATCTGGTGAAAAAATGCCATCTCAAAAACAAACAAACAAAAGAAAACAGAAAATATTAGAAACTACTGATTCAATCAGGCATGCAGATCAAGATATTACTGGGGTTTTCAAAGAAGTGGACTGGCTTTGTTTAAGCTCCTTTTCCCCAAGGTCATGCCCCATTTTTTTTTTTTTTTTGGTATAGGATGAGAAACTAAGACTTCAGACAAAGAGTTGATGTTAAAATTCAGAAAAGCTAGTAGAGCTTTTGATAATCTAAGGTGGATGGAGATAAAAACTGCAGTATGGGGAAATCAAGGCAACCAGAAAATTAAGAGGCTAATATCTCAGCGAATTAGGAGGTACACAAAAGTAAACGTTAGGTTGTGCAGGCTCTTCCTCAGCATATTTACCAAACTGTTAAGTTCTGTTGGGTAAGAAGCTAAGGAGTAAAGCAAAACACAAATAGAAATGACCTATGTATGTTGTAAAACAGGTTACCAGTATAAGCTAAAGCTGATAGGCATAGCCTGGCCCAGCCCTTCCACTCCTAGCCATGCCCAGCAGAAAGGTTTGTGTATGTATATCTATATCTATATCTATATCTATATCTATATCTATATCTATATCTATATAATATAGATATATACATAGATATATATAGATATATATATCTATATATATATATCTATGTCTCCATGAGGGTGTATATGTGCATAGAAATCTTTCTTTAGTAATTTTCATGGCAGCAACATTCATAATTACTAGAATCTGAGACCATTTCAAAAGTCCACAATCAAAAAATATGGATAAACAAATATGTGATATTTTCATATAATGGTCACAATTAAAATAAAAGAATAAGTATAACAACCTCAGAGGTTGAATCTCAAGTGAAGGAAACTATATACACATATACATAAACATACATATGTATGTATATGTATATATACACACACACATATATATACATATGTATACATATGTATATGTATGTATATATATGCATACATAGGCAAACTAACATATATAGGCGAAACTAACTCGGAACTGACTCAGAGTGTTAGATGTGAGTATAATGGTATAATGATGATCTGAGGAGCCAAGGTTATAACTTAGAAGGAGTAAGACAGGAACTGATGATAATTATCTCTTCCTTGACCTGGGTGACAATTACAGGTAGAAACTTGTTGGCTTTTACTTTTATGATTTGTGAACTTATATTATACTTTAGTAAAATTTTTATTGAAATATGTTGGGGAAATTTTCTCTTGGACAATAGAGATGGGGTCCCCAAAAATGTCCTTGCTAATACATGTCTCTAATGCATGTGTGCTGGAATTCTGTTCTAAGCTTCTCCTCTTTCAAATGCTCAGGGTTTAACCTAGGTTGCTGCTGATCTCCCAACTAGGGTTGGCTAAGTATGTGAGAAATTCAGTGAACCTACTTAACATGAAACACAACCTAGGAGAAACAAATCACAGGGATTAAAATAAATGGTGGTATGTTTGATGTGCTCAGAGCAGCATGACAAAGATAAAGCCAAAGAGAGGTGGTGGGACTACTACTGGATGGGAACAGTATTGATGTGGAATTGGAGCTCGAGATAAAAGCAAGGCAATACTGGAAGTCTATACTTTATTATGTTAGGAAGATGTAGGCTTGGGAGAGCATGATAGGCATGATTCATGGTGTGCCTGACGAAGGAGATTGAGGTAGCAACAGCCTGAAATGCCTTGATAAAATGAAAGAAGTAACTAAGAGTCGCATTATGGAGGCACTGAAAGTCCAAGAACCTAGAGCACCTTGAGGTCTGGACAAAAGTTTGCAGTAGACAGTGCAGTTTGGGTCACACATCCAAGTAGAAATGCAGACATCTCTATGGAGTGGTGAGAGAATGACCAGAAGATTGGTGTCAGCAACGTGGCCAAATGACCACCACTGAACTAGTTAAAACCTAGATGCAATCACTGGGGGAAGGATGGAGGTAAGAAGCCCTTAAATAGAAAATCTGGCATTGATGGAATTTCATTTGACTCAAGATCAAATGTTTTTCACTATTTGGTAGAATGGGGCAATCAACATAGAAATAATCTCAAGGTGAAAACCCAATGTCTTACAAACTGTATATTGTAGAATTTCACCATGAAGAAAGGAGTGCTATTATGTACCAGGAAGTCGGACAAGTCCCTGTGGGTGCAAGAGCAACAGAAAATACAAGGAGCAGAACATGTGGATGTAGGAGTTAGATAATGAAGCTAGAAAGTTATGTGATGAGAATTATCAAAAAGTATTACTTTAAGGTCCAGGGATCCAATGCAAAACTCCTGCCCCAATGCTCTTTCTGTTGTGCTATGCTGCACTAGAATTTTTAAAGACACTACAACAAGTTGAGAGAGAAAGAAAGTAAAAATGTAGCTCAGACATTACATATTTAGTCTAATTGGAAAGATAAGATATAGACACAGAAAATCATAATACAAAGTAGGAGAGAAGTGATCAATGAGTTACATGTGACAGATGTTGGGGACTAGAAACGTATCATGGAGAGTTTGAACAATAAGGGAACTTTTCATGGGGAATCAGTTTTGTATTTCCACCTGAAGGATGTACAGCATTTGAACAAAAGAACCAAAATAACATTTGCATACTTGATATGTTATGGATGCAGAGACATATTACAGATGCATCACAGGGTGGTGAGAAAACCAGAGCTCATGTCTGGGAACAGAGACTTAAGGAAGGGTAAAATTACAAATAATATATATACAAATTATAGCATAATACAGAAATCTAACTCACCATTTCAGAGCATTTTATCTATACGATATTGGTAAAGGGGAGTTGGTAAGAATTCAGCCAGGCAGTCAACAAATAGTTATTGAGAAACTATTTATTATCTCTTTGAATGGCAGTGGCAACTGATTTTTGGAAAATAATTTGGCAGCGATATTTGTGAGTTCAGGAAAGATAGGATAAAACTTCTGCAGCATTTTAAGAAGTGGTAACAGTCTAGAAAGTGGTGATGATAGGGGAAATGGAAAGACATGGTGGAGGGAAAATCAGTTATTGCTGATCTGATTAGAGAGCACTAGAGACGAAACCATAAATACTGAGCAGAAGTGACCAAGTTAACTATGGTAATATCAACAGAAACTGAGGACCGTGTAGGGGAAGGAGCTGGTGAGTTGGAAATGACAATAAAAATTACTTTGAGAATTTTGAACATGAATCTATAAAGAAGAACCAGAATTTGGAAGAATGTTTTTAATATAAATCATCTAGCAAAAAGGACAGTGGAAATCATGCTAATATAGAAAGACAAAGGTTGTAGGGGTAAAAAAAAAAAAAAAAAGAGCCCTGTAGAATATTCTTATTTAGGGGATGTAATGGAACTTACAGTTCTGGAGCAGACTCGAGTTAGAGAGTTAGAAAGAAGACAAGCTAGTGTTCCAAACAGCAGTGCCAAGGGCCACAGCAATGTGGACAGCAGGCGGCCATCTCTGTGAATACTCAAAGTCAGGGAGAATTAAGACGATCTTCGAATTTCATACCTATGGCTTTATGTATTTCCTTTTAGACATATGAAAAGGATTAAAAGAAAAGTGTGCTGAGATGAAGTAGTGATTTTGAACATTTCTGGCACATTTTTTTTTCTCTTGTGATTTGACTGAAATAAAGAGTCAGAAAATTGTTGTTTGTCTGAATGAAAAAGTTTTCTGTGGGGAATCTGAACACTCTTTCATGTATAGTAGTTGTTTTTCATAAAGAAAGGAATTGATTTGCATTTAAGTAGTGTTCATTGTTTTACATACTACCAAACACAAACGCAGCAAGAGAACATTATTATATACTTTTTAATATATACATTATATATATAAAGTATATAATTATTATAAACTTTAGAAGGGGGATTGCTGGTTGAATTCATTTGAAAGACAAGTTCTATGTGCCTTGCTTCACTACAAATTTCATTATGGGTACAAATGTTTGTCCATGTCTTTGGACAAACACACAGCCATGATTATTGTCTTGCATAAGTTTTGGGGAGGGTATCTGGAAGCTAGAAGGTATAAAGATGCAAAGGAATTATGGTAATGAATAACAGGGAGGAAGAGACTCCCCCCCCCAACACACACACTCACGGAATGTGGTATAGACTCCAGTTATGAAAGGATGTGCTCTTGGTGAAATACATCACAAAGGAAGGACAACATCCAAGAGAAGATCCGTGTGTATATGGAATGTTATTAGATGATAATGATAACATTTCATATCATGAAATAGCTGATGGATGAATTGTTAAATAAATGGAGCTGGGAACATTGGCTCCTCTTACGGAAAAAGTGAGGGTATCTAACTTTGTTAACCTGACACAAGGAATTTCAGCTGAAGAATATATACTTTATATCTATCTATCCGTCTATCCGAGGCTTGCTTTTCAAATTTTGGATTAAAATTTGTAAGCATGATAGAAAATTCATATGACATAAATAACAAGATTTAATAGAAATCGTAATTAAAAACAAAAACCCATGTGGCAAACACAACGTAAACTTCGCTAAATAGAAATACCAGTTGAGGAAAGGTATTTGTAAGACTAATCATAAGTAGTTCATACATAAAATATATCAAAAAGCTACTCAAACTCATTGAGAAAAAATGCAAATAACCAAATGGAAATACGAACAAATTATATAAGTATATAAATCCCAAAGAGGTCATGAAAATGGGTAAGAGCCAGAAAAGAGCTGAGAATATATTGAAACAAGTTAGGAGAGTTCTCACTCAGAATGGAAAAATTTATGGAGTTATAGGTAGAATATTGTTGAGAATATAGAAAGTTTGGTATTCTCATATTCAACTTAAGGAACATGATGTAGCCATAACTCTCGGAAAAACCATTAAGTACTATCTGCTATTTTTTTTAAATGTGTGTAGCCTGAGACCTGGCAATTTTACTTCAGAAAATCTACTCTGTGAAGATATTCCTATGAGAATGCAGAGTTATTCAAATGAGAATCTTTTGTGATAGTACTCTGAAAAAATAATGAAAATGGAATCATAATCATAACGGAATGCTGGATCTTGCGTACATACACCAGGAAGTGAGAGGGGTAAGTCATTCCACTCAATAAAACCAAAGAAACACTGATAAAAAATAATAATACAAACAACAAATCCCTGTAGAACAATTTGGGATCGTCCTAAATACGCAAGAGGGAAGTCCTAGGAAAGAGGAGAGTGGGGAGTCTTTCTGGGCGTTGACGTTTTAAATCACATGGTCAGGAAAGACCTGCTGTAGAAGTGATGATGTCAGATAGGTCTACGCGCTTTGAGGACACATAGAGAAGGGAAAGGACATTGGGAAGAACTGAAGTTTATGTAGGGGGTGGTGGACGTGGACATTGAAACCAACATGAGAAGTCCTGGATACACAGCCCCATGTTGGTGGGAGAGACTGAGCACTCCGGCGGAGGGAAGCAAGTGCAGAGACCTCAGCCAGCGAGGGCAGGAGCAAGGGCCAGTGCGGTGACACCAGGCAGCGGGGCAGCTACGGTGGGACTTGGGCAGATCATACTGGTCTTTCGGCAACTGATAGTATTTCCTCTGAGGCAGAGCAAAAGCCAATGGAGAATTTTTAAATACCTGACATTTATTCCTGGGTTGAAAATAAGTTTTAGGTGGAAACGGGGAAACAAAGGCTAGTCTGATAATCGAGATGGCCAGGATCTGGGTGGATGTGCCAGCTGTGGGGAGAAGTGGTCAGATTCTGGATATCATTTGGGGGCGAGGCCAGAGAATGTTCTGGAAGGTAGGATGACTGGCCTGAAATAAAGAAATTGGTTTGTGGCCTGAGCAGCAACAATAGAGGCATCATTGACGGAGAACGGTTTGAGGAGCCAGCAAGGGAGGGCTCCTGCATATGGCTGTGCAGACTGTGCTCGGCACATTTGTCCAGCCATGGCAGTGAGTGGTGAATAAAATATAAATCCCATTCTCCAAACCGTGCACTTCACTCCTGACTGTTTTTTGCCAGTGTCTTTCTATTTCTTCTTCTTTTTTTTTTAATATGGCAATGCAGTGTATAGTGTAGTCTGCATGCAGCCAACATTTTGGTCTGTATCTAGCCAAAAGAATTTTCTAATTCACAAGCAGGCATTATGATTTGGGTAGTGTCCCTGAATGAAGGCTTAGAGGGAGAAATCAGGATGTCTGACACACTTTTTGACATATGAAATTTAACATATCTATTAGGCATGTGCATGGAGGTGTCAGGATTGGCTTGTGTGGAGGGGAGAGGCCAGATATAAATTACATGAGTTTGGGGCTGAATCTTAGAATAAAATCTTATGATTGGATAAGCTCCCCAACGGGGTAAATGCATAAAGAGCAAGGGAGACCAAGTTTAATCTCCGAGGCTCCCGAATGTTGGACATTAGGAAATGAGGAAAGAGCAAAGGATATTGAGAAAGAAGAGCCAGTGAACACACAAAACATAAGCTCACACTTAGGAAGTCTGCAAGCGAATATGGCCTCTGACTTAAGTGGTGTTTGAAAGTATTCTTCTTAATTAAAATCACTACTGTGAAATGAGAATGGATTATGACCATTTACAAAGTTACTTTATGAATCTTGAGAACTGGGCCTTGTGCACCTGTATATTACCCCAATTTTTTAAAAGTATTTTTACAAGATACAGGCCTTGTGTTTTTAATGTAAAACCAGAATAAGGAAAATGAGGACAAAATATTTTAAACTTCATGATACGAACCAGTAGCAGATAGCAGGTTCTTTTAGACAAAATTATATATGTATGTGTGTGTATATAAATGTTGGTATGTGCAGGTGCGTGTGTGTGTATATCTTCCATTTGTTTTGAAACAATGGGTTGTAACATTCTGATGTTGGCGATCTACATAACATACTAAACCGAACTTTGTAACATTTTGAGATATGGAGTATGGAGACTTGATTTAAGAAGACATTCCCATAAATTTCTGCACAAAATGCTGTGTCAAGCATATATTTTCACATCTCCAAAGAGATTTCATATAGAGCAAAGGAGAAATTGTTCTATTGAGATAGATCTTGAAACTTCAGGAACATTTGAGGAAATCACAAGCAAAAATGAAAACAAAATTAGTACTGCTCAAAAATAGTTATCTTTCCAGAAGGAAAAATGTATTCAGGAAGAATGTGGTAAATATATATTTATCATCATTGCTATATGGTTCTGATAACCTTCTCCCAAAAACTACATGAAGAATATTTTATGTGCATAAATATATATTAAGAAAGTGTTCATTATTTTCAGATAGAAAGAATGGTTATAAACTTCCTATCGACTATAGAAAGTAGTTATCCATACATCATGGCTGCTTATACACAAGTTATATTAAATGAGGAAAAACGGAGTCCAATCGCTTATATAAAATCCAGAAGGAAAGGATATTCTCTGCAGAAACACACGCTAATGTTAGAAGTATTGCAGTCAGATGTTAGTGTTTTAGAGATGATAGGGTAATAAATTAAACTTTTATTTGACCTTAATTAAATACGCTTAGCAAACACGAATTTCATGATTTGTCAGGTTCAAAGCTAAGAATGTCAACAATGCTCCCACCGCCAAAGGATTTATATGGACCCTGTTTACAACAGAAACAAGAACACTGACTTGAAGTATCAGCTTCTGGCCACCAACTCTGTGAGGAAAGGGAAATTAATAATATACAATTTAAGGCGATAAAACGGAGGTTCCAAATTCTTAAGGGATTTCTCTAAAATTTATAACCCTTAGCACAGGTGTTGCGACTAGATCCCATGACTACAAGTAAAAATACTGCCATTGTATTATATGTCCTGTGATATTCGAGCGAATCATTGATGTGCACCTTGATCAAAAATGTATGCGCCCTACCTGACTTGGAATGGCATTTGTCTAATTTCCAAAATCAAAATCATCCCCTAAAAGTAAGATTTCTCACCAGTCATACTATTTAAAAATTTGAAAATACTCCTGCAAAGTAACATAAGAAGAAAATTTGGAGTTATTTGGGTAAGTAAAAGCATGGCAAAACAAAATGTAAATGTTCAAGGTTAAAATATGGGAAAGATCACAAGCTTTTGACCTTGTATGTTCTGATACACTTGCTGGGAAAAAAAAAAAAAAAGGCATCACCAAAAATGTCCAATTGCCATTTGTACCAGTCCATATGGGTTATGCAGTTTCCTACACGTTCCAGAATAGAACATTGTATTGAATGACACCCAAGTGACCCAGTAGAGTTAATTTATCTACATTAGTGTCTAACTTAAAGCCAGGAAGTGATTTAGGTTTTGACAAGAATAAAGACCAATATGCACTCTATATATTAAGTTACTAAAACTCTAAAAAATGCAATTCCCCATTCCTTTAACAATTTGTATAGCAACTATTCTTTCTGACTACATGTTATATGAAAATCCTAAAACTAAAATAAACATATTTTAATTTCCTGTAATAGAACTATATGGATATAACCACAATTAACATTTTGGTGTGTTTGTCTTTTCAAATTCTATCATACGGATGATTCCTAATTCATATAAAGTCCCTTCATTCTGATAGACAAGCTCATTTCCCTTCTTTCTGTTTGCTTATTTACTTGTTTCTATTTTCTAATCACATTATCTGGAAATAACTTTTTAAATATTCAATTCCAAGATGTATTTTAGTTGTTGTTGTTGTTGTCATTGCTACAATTTTGTCGTTGTGTTGATATGAACTTCCAGAACGTACCACAGACTCTGGTGGACTTTGAACTTTAAAAGAAATTAATTTCAGCTCAGATGGCATCAGCCATTTATTTGCAATAGATATGTTTTCCTTAATAGGAAAGAAAATCTATTTTAGCCAAGAGACTTTTCTTCAGAAATGGAATTTATCTTTTCAATAGCTCCTAAATTAACGTAACTACTTAACTCTCCCTTGACCTCCTAATATAAAAAGTTCATATTCGCAAACAATAAATCATGGAACACTACATCAAAAACTAATGATATACTGTATGGTGACTAACATAACATAATAAAAATTTAAAATTAAAAAAATAAAAAGAAAAAAATTGAAAAATTAACAGTTCATATTGGTAGCTGTCCTTTCTAAACAATGTGTTTATCGCTTGGAATAAAGAATTCATAATAACAGTTTTTTATTATTAAAGTAGTAATATGCATAATTATCCTGTGTGCTAGAATTTTGTGTAAGATTTTGCATTCTTACCAATAAGTACAAAAGCCAAAGATTTTTGTTTATTTTTCTTCTTCATTCATCTTGGTTGAATCTTTTTCCTAGATATTATTTCTCTCCAAATAATGAAGATGACATCATTTTGTTGTTTCTTTTATCTTCCTGGTAGAGATTGAGTTAAGACTGGAGATAGACACACAGTTATCTCAATTTCTTCTTCTTTCTTCCCTTTATTGGTTTATTTATTTCATAAATATGTATAAGTGGACACCTTAGTACAAAGAGGTGATACAGAGGTGATCACGAAAATATATGGACCCTGATGCATGAGATTAAGTAATCACATGGATAAATATAAATTTTTTGTCTGATCAGGAGGACAAGGGAGATTTATCTCTGAGGAGTAACAATTGAGTTAAAATCTGAAAGACAAGACAGAGTTAACCAAGTGAATTTGGGAGGTAGAAGTGGTCCCGAGAGAGAAGTAAACTTATTTTAAAACCCTAAAGGGGAGAACAAGGAAAAAGCAGAAATTCAGACAAGACCAGCATGCCTGGAATTTGCAGAAGGGGCCAAAATACAACTTGTGACTTAAGGCACCCTCTAGGTCCTGTTAAGGAGTACCATCTTTAAGTGAGAGCAATGAGAAGCCACTGTGGCATGTAAACCAGTGGGGGACACTATCCAATTTGCTTTAAGAAGTTAACTAGGTGCAAAGTGGTGAAGGGATTGGCAAAGGCTTGACCGTAGGGTTGAATGCAAGGACAATGGTCTGCATGAGGCTTCAGTAATTCAGGAGATGAACCGTGTTAACTTGAAATCCAGTGTTTGTGTAGGGGTGAGGGCCACTGGCGCACATGGCTGTAGAGTGCATGTGGCACACGGAGGAGTTGTAAAGAGAAGCGCTACTGATCTGGCTGGAGGACCTGGAGGATGGGAGGCCATGCACTCATGGTGGCCCACTGGAAGAGGACCGAATCAGGAGGGGCCGTCACAAGTTGAATTCTGAATGTCGCAGCAGAACTCTTAACTCTTTTCTTGAAACCCTTCATTTTATGAACACGACCTTGCTTTTGTGAGGTTGTCATACTATGTGCTGGTAAAAATGTAATTTTCCACACTTCCTTGCATCTAGGGGTGGTTGTGTAATGTGTTTGTGGCCAATGAGATAGAAATCGAAGCCTACTGCCAGAGCTTCCAGGAAAATTATTATTCTGGTAATTAAGTAATGAACATTATCTCCACGTACATTTTGCACTTCTCCCTTCCCCTTCTTCTTGCTTGAAATAAAGATACGGTCCTTAAAGGAGGAATAGACCCTCTTATAGCCAGGGGGAGACAAGCCACACATTAAGGACAGCTCTGCATGACAAAGAAAGGAGCCTAGAAACCTGCCCAACTACAGCAGCCCTGGACCATCTGTCCTTGGACTTTTTATTGCCTAAAAAAAATGACTGACTTGTTTAACCTACACTTTGTTACGTGTGTTACATGTGACTGACAACCCCTCATTCTTATTGCCCTGTTTGAGGTATCATTCGAGTGAAGGTATCCAGAGAGAAGATAGGCATTCACTTCTGGGAGCTCAGTGTGGGCCAGACAGAAATTGTGGGGGGATCTGTGAACAGGTGGTAAACAAATCTCCAGCTGTAGATGAGATTGCAGACAGAGAAAGTACAGAGCAAGAATGCCTGTGAAGGAAGATGTATTGGCTTACAAGATTTATTGGATAGCTAGACGAGCAGGAACTTTTAAAGGCAATAGGAGTACAGCCAAAGTTTTAGGAAGAACACCGAGAATTCCCATTTCGCACACTTTTCCCTGACTGGCCTGTCAAATGTCGCCGTCACCGCGAGATCCCTTGGCTTAAATGTCTACGATCCCTCTTAATTTTATACTGTATCATTATTTAATGAACCTGAATGACTTAAGACCCCTTCCTTTCATTCTCTAATGACACCAACTATTTTTTATTCTGCTTTCTTAACCACTTCATAGTTTTTTTTCCCTTGCTCCATGAATTAAGTGTGCCTTTTCTCACATCCTGTGTATTTTGTATTGTCTTCTTTATCTGAAGAATATTCTTCTCCCCTCTACTTTTCCAAATACCACTGCTAAGTCTTTGCTTAAATCCCAGTTCCGCCATAAAGCTCTCTTCGATGGTCTAGTCCAGCTTTCTTTCCTCTCCTCTGGCCCATAATACTTGAGAGTTCTCATCACACAGTCTTGAGAATTAATGATATGTGTTGTTCACGCATGGTTTCATGAATATTTATCAGGTCTCCCAAGTAGATTTTAAGGACTCGGTCTTATACTTCTCTCTTGTGTTATTAAGAGTATTTAGCGAAATTTTACCCAAGGGAGACTTGCTCTGCTAGGTTAGAAAAATGTTGATTTAAAAATTCCCCTGTACTCCAATCCATGGGATTTGCCCCTAGATGTTACTCCTCCCACAGCATGTGCTGGATTCCCTAGGGTCAAGTACTTTACAAAGAATACTGCGGCTCACTCATTTGACCTGTTTCTCAGAGGATGGCTAGCATGTCCCACAAAAAGATAAGAGAGACTACACATTATTAATACTGTGCTTAGGTGTGGGACATGGCTGAAAGGCATGATTCTCTTTAATGATGGGGATAAAAATCATGCTTTCGCCAGTTCATTTGAACAAGCCAAGCACCGAAGTTTGTGTGGGTACCATCAAAGGTTTTGTGGAGCTGCAACTGGGGTAACACGTGGGTGTACAGTAGTTCTTTATCATCCACGTGACCAATTGATTCTCACATGTGTAAAACTAGCTGCTGAACGGGGACGCAGTAGGACCACTGCTCCTGGAGACTTTAAGTCTTTGATGTTGCCGTAATCTCTGCTGTTTTTTCTAAGACGTAGTATTATTTCTGCTTCGCCATCTTGCCTGGGGGTAGAAAGCTTCAAGGGTTTCAATGTGATCAGCCCACCATATTAAGTTACTCCAGAGGTCAGGGAACCAAGGGGAGTGCATTGGTTTCCAATCAGTTGCTAAGAGTATCCATCACAATTATGCTCACAGGGATCAGGGAAATGACAACACGGTAAGGTGTGGTCCCATCGGACTCACTTTAAACGAACCTTAGCCAGAGCTCAATGATGTGGCCAGCCTCTTCGGTGAATTCTATATTGTCAGAGTAAAATGAGTGACCACTGGGCCTTAAGGGGCTGTAATCAATCAAGTGGTGGGTTCTCTGGTCTCACATAATAGATCAAAACTAATATCTTCCTGCTTGCTTCTTTGAGCCTTTCCTCAGGAATATGCCAGAATGTTTTCAACATCTTTATTCCATTTTCTGTAGGTTACAGTCATGTCCAAGCTTCAGGAAATAATACAAACAGCTGAATAGAACCCGCACCAGGTGTCCTGGCTGGGATATCCAAGCCTGAGTCACTAAATTGACTCCAAGTGCCCCATATCAATACCTTCTCTTTCAAGCTTTATGTTCTGGCCACCTGGTCACAACCCCAAAAGCCACCCCAAAACACGATCCCCCCATGTCTGCTGATTCATATTAGCTATCCACATCTTTTCCTTCTCAGAACCAGGCCTATATTTCCTTCCACAGATTAAAATTTAATCTTCTGAATCCAGAGCAGTGGTTTCTCCAATCAGCACTGTCAGCAAAACCAGGGAACTTACTGGAAATACAAATTTTCCGCCAACCCAAGATCTACTCTTCAGCTGGGTCTTAGAAATGATCTTATCAGGTCCCCTAAGTGACTCTGATGGATTCTAAAGTTTGAAAACTAACAAGTTGAGGTCAGTGGTCAGCAAATTATGACCCAGGGGCCAAATCCCACCTGTTCCTGTTTCTGTGTGACCTGTGGCCTAAATATGGATTTAACATTTTTAAGTGGCTACAAAAATGACCACATAATGATATCAGTTTTGCCCTTTGGCCCACAAAGCCAAAAATAGTTGTAGTTTTCCTATTTATAGAAAAAGTTTGTCAACCCTTGGTCAAGAAGCAATGTGGGAAAATAGGACAGACTTTGAAGAACAAAGATGATCCTGTAAGACATCCATGTCAGGATGCCATCTGAGGAGAGGATGTTTTCCTCCACCAAAAGAAAGGAAGCTCGGTGACAGCTGGAGACAATTAAAGATTCTCAGGCTCCTCCACCAAAGTAGTGTGCCCATGGCAGGCCTCAGGGCCCCATTGTTATCTTATCAGTGCCTTTGATTTAGCAAAGGAGACCTATTAAGTGTTGTGTTTAGTCTACTTATGGCTCTGCAATCCTTACAATTAAATTCGGGGCCTAATTTCAGCACCATCTGTCATTTGGCTGCAGAAGATAAGGGTCCTTTTGAATGATGATATGGAAGTTTTTTACTTTCATCATCTGCTTTGAATTAATGGCTCAACTGAGCATGTCATTTTGTATTTTCAATGTTTCAAAGCCATTTAACAAGTCAGTTCACTGTCCTGTCCTTCCACTTACCATTGGCTGGGAAATTAAGAACTCCCACCTTGCCTCACCTTAAGTCACCATCAACAAGAACCTTGTAATTGTGGTGTTACAGCCTTCTGAATGGGATCTCCAGCCCACACCGCCAATGGTGGATCCCCACGGCTGTGGGATCAGCAGGTTATTCCATCCAAAAGCACTTCTCCCAGTCCTTGTCCGTGGCCACTCGCTATACCAGTTGTCTTATGTGTGACTCCATCCAGGTGCAGAACTGAGGCTGAGGATTGCATGTGGATCCTTTATTTAAAAAAAAAAAAAAAATCTCAAGGAACAAGAATGGCAGATGAGAAAGGAAAACTGAGAAAGAAAAATAGCTGATCAAAGATCTCCTATTGATCTGATTCCTGCTATGGGCACCTGGGTCTCAGACCTCTGGGGATCCTCCATGGAACAGGGCACCCTACAATTTTTTTTTTTTTTGCAAAATATCGAAGAGTAGGGCATTTAACCTGGCTCCATCACTCGTTGGTCTACACCCAACCAGCATGTAGAACTCTAGATTTGAACAAGGGTCAGCATGACTGAGAAAATCTTACAGGAAGAGAAGCTCTAGAAGACACGAGATGTTACTGAGCTGAGACCAGGGTGCACTGCAGGCCTCTGGTTATATCAGGATAGACCTCTGTGATGGCACAAACAGAGAGGTAAGCAAACAGAAAATGAGACCGAGAAAAAAAGAATGTCTGGCATAGGAGAGAAATACTTCTAGGCCTACAGAAGCAAACAAATACCTCAGAATACTGCTGTGTTTAAATGAATCCAGTAGTGCATCAGTACTGCCCGATGTCCTCAGGTTCTGCTAGGGGTCTGTAGCTCGATAACAAATTACAGCTAACTTGGTGGCTAAATCCAACAGAAATTTATTCTTCCACTATTTGGGAGTGCAGAAGGACCTAGGTTCATTTTGGAGGCTCTGAGAACAATCCACTCCTTGCTTCGTCCAGCTTTTCGTGGCTGCCAGCATTCCCTGGCTTATGGCTGACTCCATCCAATCTTCAAGACCAATATCTTCAAAGCCAACGTCTTCAAATTTCTTTCTGTTCCATCTTTGGGACAGATCCCCTGTATCTGTCAGATATCCTGCCTCCCTCTTATAGGAATAAATGTGAATACATTTAGGACACACTTAGATAATCCAAGATATCCAAGATCCACAACTTATTCATATGTGTAAATATACTTTTTCCATATAAGGTGACATTTGTAGGTTCTAGGGATTAGGGTCTTAACCTTTTAGGAGCCATTTTTTAGCCTACTACATGTCCCATTCTGGAACAATTGCCAAGGCTTAATTTGAGATTGAAGCAAAATGTGAACCATAGCCTATGTTGAGTGCTTATTTCATTTTCTTAAAATTAAATTTTAAATTTTATTTATTTATTTGGCAGAGAGAGAAAGAGAAAGCACAAGCTGGGGGAGCAGCAGAAGGAGAGGCAGAAGCAGGGGCTCAATCCCAAGACCCTGGGATCATGACCTCAGCTGAAGGCAGATGCCCAACTGACTGAGCCACCCAGGCACCCCTAAAATTCAATATTAAACTTAATTTAACATTTTATTTACAAAGTTGTAAAAATGCATATATTAAGATACTAATAAATATTTCCAGATTTTACTTCTGACTTTTATAAAACTGACCAACAGGAGATAAATGGTGTTTTTAGCAAAAGCTGGTGTTAGGTGATTAAAAGTATCATGTGACAGAAATTTGATGACTCCATTCAATAAGAAATGACAATTAGGAGAGTAAAGAGATGCTAAGAAACAAAAATATTGCACAGTGGGGACAAAGGTATAGAAGAAAGAGAAAACCCCAAAGAGCCAGAGTAAAAAAAAAAAAGTTCTTTCATGTGTAGTTACAAATGCAAGCGGTAGAACGAAGGTCAAAACTTCATGCATAGTTATGCTGCAAAAGTTATATCACAAAGGGATGTGTCTTAATAATCAGTGAAAGATACATTTGAAATTATCTAGTACCGATAAATATAGTGATTTCTTAGTTGTTTTTTCATTTTTGTTTTTAAGATTTTATGTATTCATTTGTCAGAGACAGAGACAGAGAGAGAGAGAGCACACAAGTAGGGGGAGCGCAGAGGGAGCAGAGGGAGAAGCAAGCTGAGCAGGGAGCTTGAGGCAGGGCCTCAATCCCAGGACCAAGCGATCATGACCTCAGGCAAAGGCAGATGCTCAACTGGCTGAGCCACCCAGGCGCTCCCCTAGTTATTTTTTAAACAATTTTAAGGAAGAGAACAATTTTGCTGAAGTCATTTTTTTAATATTTATTTATTTATTTATTTATTTATTTATTTATTTATTTATTTATTTATTTTAAGATTCTATTTATTTATGTGACAGAGAGACAGCCAGCGAGAGAGGGAACATAGCAGGCGAGTGAGAGACGAAGAAGCAGGCTCCCAGCGGAGGAGCCCGATGTGGGACTCGATCCCATAACGCCGGGATCACGCCCTGAGCGGAAGGCAGACGCTTAACGACTGCGCTACCCAGGCGCCCCATGCTGAAGTCATTTTTAATGCCTGAAAACATCATTTTTAAATACTTTCCTTGTTATACTTAACATAACCTGCACATAATATTCGTTGCCAATGCTTTTCTTTATGAAGGTCTCTTTGATTTCCGCAATGGTGATGCAGTGTATCATGGTGATGGTCATGGCAGGGTTACTTTTCATTCTTTAATAAGTACATCCACGTGCAAAAGCCCACATAAATTGTTAGGTAATTAGTCCCACTTGTCTTAGAATGCTAGACAATCTGAGGTTCTTTCACAAGACAGGAAAATTTAAGACATTTCATTTTAGATTACAAAGATAAATATAAATTAAATTTATATTATAAATTAATAAATAATTACAATTGTCAAGTTAAATTTGAAAAGTATAGATCTTTAAGTTATTTTTAAATGTTCATTTAAGAGTCCTGAAGAAAAAAATAAGTAATGTAAATATTGCCCATATTTGGTTCAATTATAACTATAACTACAGAGCATAATTTTGTGTTTTATGGGTTAATAGATGGTGTATAGTGGTAATTAAAGAGTACTTATGAAGCCTGAATAATTGAACATCCAGCTGCTGTGTTTGATTTTGATACGGGCACAGGGAAAGGGGAGATGGTGTTGTTGCAATATTACAAAGGACCGTTTCCAGATGGTGGGAACCCATCCTTTGCCCTTTGGGCATTTCCAGGACATCTGGTAAGCCACATGAATATAGACAAGATTAAGGGGAAGATGTGAGATGTTTGAATACCAACGCCTTCTGATTCCATCGAGGTTTCCTTATGAAGCTCAAATATTGGGTGGAATTTAGAAAAAGATGCCCTCCTCTGTTGAGCAGGAGAAAATTATCTATTATAAATTAGGTGCTCTTTGAGGGCAAGGACTGGACTTACTTCATATTTTGTCGTGAGCACCTGGGTCAACACTTAGGGTGGTATATTGTGGCCATTTATCCTGCCTCGTTAAGATTATTTAGAATGACCAGCATGGTGCTTGGCACATAAAAAATGTCCAGCAATTTCATTTAAGTGATTAAAGCTTTGAAAAATATATAAACTATCTTGTATCTGACATTGATTCCAATACAAATGGTTTATAATTTCACGTAGGTTTTGATGCTAAAGTGTCCCCTATAGCCATCTCTTTGCTTACTCACGAACGAGGCAAAGTATGAGAGTTACCTGAGTACCTGGGAAGAAAATATCTTTATGTAGGACCAAAAAGAAAACCCCAGGTTAAAACAAAACCTTTGGCAATAATGAAGGGGGATTTTGCTTACTTCATTCTTTACTTTTGAAGTGACTCATTACCTATGGGGAGTGATTGTATCCCAGAATAACTCCAAGTCTCAGGAAGCCAAATAGCCTCCTAATTTTTGCGATCTTTATTATTTGAGGTCAAGAGGAGAAGTGAGCAGACAGTGGAAAAAGCATAGCATTTGTAGTGAGAAAGTGTTTTAAGCCAATATTTTCACGTATTAGTTGTAAGACTAATGGAATATCAGTCTTCCCAAGACTGTCAGTCTGCGGGTGCTTCAATGCTCAGTCTGGTTTATTTTGTTTTGTATTTGCTTGTTCACTGTAATTACGATGAAATCCTTCTCACAGCAATACTTTGAGAATTATTTATCTTTTAAAGCCCTTTTGAAATGGAAAATGCAAAACAGAAGTTCATTATGATTAGCAGTAGTAGGGAGAACAGGAACGTGGAGTCCGAAAGAGAATATTGTTACGTCTGTTTTCCGTGAGTTTGACATTCCTCAGTGCTCCCGGAGTATTGTAGTATAGTATTTGTGTTGGTAGACATGCAGCCCTGAAAATACCCCTTGACTCATCCGTGAGCAGAGGACGAGTTGCCTTCCTATTATGGTATGAAGGATGCCAAGAATCTACCAGAGAGACGGAAGAAAAGAACAGAAAACAAAACAAAATCCAAAGGTGCTGATGGGCAGATTAAAGAATGGTACGGTGCTGCCTCATAATTACTTAGAATAAGTATGTCTACCCCCCATTAGGAGCTTACTATTGCCGCTCTCTATAATTAGTGTCTTAAGTGTGTTATCTGGACTAATACCGACAAGCCTCGTGAAGTCAGGCTCTTTGCTTCCACTTCTTCCAAATGAGGAAAACAACTTTTCCCATTTAGTTAGCAAATACGTCCATACCAGTAAAGGCAACTTCATTCACTCAGCTGCTCCAGCTAAAAGATGTGGAGTCAACCTAGATGCCTTTTTCAATTCTTTTAAATAAACAAAACTGAATAAAAATAGTGTAGGCTCTATCTTCAAAATACAACTTCAATCAACTCCCTTTGTGTCACTCCCAGAACTGCCACTTGTGTCCCAACCATAGGCATCCCTCGTGGGGTCAGAAGAGCCTCCCAACTAGTCCTACTGTTTATTTATACCCTTGTTCCTACACAGCAGCCATGGGAGCTTTTCAAATAAGCCAGACAGTTATACCCTACTCGAAGGCTCTCAAGACTTCATATTATGCTAAGAAGAAAACCCCGATCCTTATTTTATCCTCCGAGGGTTTGAAGGACCAGCTCCTCACTCACTCTTGTCCTCGCCCTCTCCCCTCCCCTGTCCTCTCAGTGCACTGGTTTCCTTGCTCTCTGGACTGGGCGAGCACACTCTGACCCCAGGAACGTGGCCGTGAAATCTCCCTTGCCGAGAACACTATTGTCTCAGAGGAATCCTTCATTTCATTCAACACTTTGTTTTGTTTGTTCTTTAAAAGTGATTCTGGCTCAGACAGTAGAGCATAGGATTCTTGATCTCAGGGTCGTGAGTTGAAGCTCCACGCCCAATATGGAGCCTACTTAAAATTAAAAAAAAAAAAAAAAAGTCATCAAGCAGACCTGAGCACCCTAGAGAAAACAGAAGATGCTCCGCCATTTTCTTTCTCTTTACTCTTCTTTTTTTTCTCTCTTAATAATATTTTTTAACTCTTTGGTAATATATTAAATTAATGTATTGCATTCTTTATTCTTTCTTTTCTGCATAAGACTTTTTGTGATGTATATACTAGGAGAACAAGGAATTCATTTGTTTTCTTTATGGCTATTTTCTACACCTTGAAGAGTGCCTGGATTATAGTAGGCACTTGGCAAACGTTGATCGAATGAAAAAAAGTAGAAAATCTGGGTGTTCAGACTTGGGTCATTTTCGCTCCAATGCTCTTGTTCATAACCATTTTTGCATACTGCTTCTAATAGGCATATAAATCTAAAGAAAATAAATTCAATACAGATATTCTCACAATTAAGGAAGCATGTACCGTCTGCTAGGATATGGGTGTTGCTGTGCTATGATTTCCATTTATATATTCATCCAATTAATTACATGACAACTTGGATAAATGGAGACAGCCAGCTGTCTCATAACTTTGCAGGCTTTCCTGGCATTGATACTGAAAACTAAGTTACGCCGATTTTGTCTCTATCAATGTACAGTTTCTAAAAAGTAATTTGTTTTTAATTTTTCAGTTATAGTGTTTTTATTTCTGCAATTTACTAACCTCATTAAAAGTTTTTTATATTATTAATATAAATAATTAAAATTAAGAGTTTTCATATTTCAGAAAGAGATACAGAGTAGCTTTTCCATTTGAATTTTTTAAGAGATTTATTTATTTATTTGAGGGGGAGGGGCACAGGGCGAGGGAGAAAGAGAATCTTAAGCAGGCTCCACGTCCAGCATGGAGCCCAACAAAGGGCTTGATTCCACGACCCTTGAGATCATAACCTGAGCTGAAATCAAGAGTCGGTCGCTTAACCAACTGAGCCACCCAGGTGGCCCTGCATTTGAATTTTTAAAAGTACAATTATTAATAACTTTGTTAAAATACTACCGTATTCAATGAACAGTTGTGCAGAATTTTGTTGGATGTTACCGGGTTGCTCTAGCATACTCTCCCATAAAACTCTTTCTTGTATATTATTTTTCCAGACAGCACAGTATTTTTAGGTACTATATGCTCAATCAGGACAGCCAGAAGCAGGTGGGAGTGAGGAAACATAGGACTGTGTATTTATCAATAAAACTGTATAGATAGATATTTATTTAAATAGCTACTATGGGATGTACTTCCCAAATCAATACAGGCCATGAAATCTTACTGTTGGCAATTTCTAGTTCTAATTCAAAAACAGTGTTTCCTTTGTCAATATTGATCTTGAGACCCATTATTTTGGTTCAAGATGAGTGACTATGTTTGAAAAAGCATCTAGGGCAAATGCCTTCTCACTCTGATGATGCAATTTATCCATAGGAAAAGTGCTTTTTACCTCCCAAAGCTAATCACAATGAAATCTGAAATGTGTATAGTACATATACACAGCACTGCTCACTAGGCAGACACGTCCTCCATTTAGAAACAGGTTAGGTTCCAACAGGCGTTTATCTATTTCACTAGTTTCTAAGTAACATAAAACTAAAAGGAGTGTAGGCATGGGACCCCACTTGCCTGTCTTCAAAATAGGCATGACTTTCAGTTCTTCAAAGTGTTGAAACCAAGAATACTCCTTTTCTGTTTCATTAGGCATCTTTATTCAATATAGAATTTTGGCCAGTTTGGTTTACATTGAAAATGCCCCCTATTCCAGTAATATTTGCATTTTGGTAGATATGCCAGCATCTATGTTGTCCTTTCAAAATCTGAATGACCCATCAAATTATCTACTGTTCTTGAAGGAAAAGAAAAAAAAAAGAAAGAAAACAAGCAAACACAACATGTTTTTACTACATATGGTATATGAGTTTTCAGTGAACTGTGAGCCTTTTCCTAAATTAATATGAAGTAGATAAGTAGCCTCTTTTCTAGCACAGACTAGAAGAAAGTGTTCTACTTTCTCAACTGCATTTCCTTTTCTTATGCCGATAATTAATAATTATGATACTATTATAATTCACATTATTTCGCATTTTACTCTTTAGGATTTCTTGCACTAGAGATTAATTTGTAATATATGCCCCAAAGCTTGTTAATTTGTTTATTGCTTTTAATTTTCCTTATGTTCATTTCCAATATAACTGAATTTTTATGGCGTAATATCTACAAAACTCAGGTTACACATTTAGGTGTAAAACAACTCTAGCTATATTTTAAACTTAAACACTGATGTGGGAAATTAGATTTGCCAGAGACAATATTCAAGAGAATTTACTTGCAGAACAATCAGACTTGTACAGTATTTGAATGTAGATTTTGATCATGTCCCTCTATCCTTAACATAGCCAGTTGTATATAATATAAAAAGCAGAAAAAGAGGTTTATCTGCTCTTTGACTTCTCAAACTAATGGCTTAGCCAGTTCTCATTGGTTTGATTGATGACCAGTTTTCAAGCATTATCAATTGTATGTTATGATTTAAGTCCCACGATATGTGGGGAAAAAAATGAAAAGTTTGAGAAAGTTATGTTTTCCTTCCTTTTGTTGCTATAGTAACTAGCCATGCGCAAAATGAAAAATATTTGGGGAAAAAAATCTCCTATAATAAATAGAAAGGGTATTTTATCCATAGATTTTTCTATATTAAATCTTATTTTCATATTGCTAGAGTTATTAAAAGGCACATTTTACTGATGTTGAAATTATATTAAAGCTGCTAATTGAATAATGTATGTTTCCTCTTTGAGTAATAATACTGTATAGGAATTTTGATGCATTTCTCACATGAGTCCCATTTTTTCAGTGCTAGCTTTTTAAGCCTATACCATTTAGTGCTATAAATCACCTCCTACTAGCATAAAATTATCCTGAATACATTTGCTGATACATCATTTAAAATGGCATTTTAATGGTAAGAATGGATTCATAATGAAATATGCATTATATTTGATGTTGAGGAAACAACCTCAAATAGGTCTCATCATATTATGAATATAGTGTGTGTGTGACTTCCTCACTAACAGACTATAAGAAAGCATCAAGCAAACATGCCATCTATTTCGGATAGAAAAGGTCACAGCTGAGCGTTGATCAAATTACTCCCTAGAGGTGTACCAATGATAACTCTGTCTCTAATGCTTTAATATGGAAAATGAAGGAGGCTTGTCTATCTCTCCCCTCTGCCTTTGCAATTTATGCTGTGCACTTTGCAACCTTATTCTTAACAGTATCTGTTTTCGCTTCGGAAGCTGTCCATCATAGTCCTAAGAAGGGTGCACGGTGAAGCCCCCACTCTCCAGACCTGCCACCGGGAGGCCTTTTCCTTCTCAGTATGTTCTATCCTTGGCCTCTCACAATAAGCTCAATTCCCCTCATAGAACAGATTTTTTAGAAAATTCATTTTGTGTTAACTTGAACCTGGTTTATGTTTCACATTGGTGATACCTAATGAAATAGCACAAATAGCAGCCTCTGAAGATAGAGGCCCCAGTCTTGCTCAGTTATGCCTGGAAACCATCCTGGTTAGTGATGACCATGACATTCGCTAGCCATATTCCAGGGTGATGCATTTACACACGTATCTTAGTTTATGGACTTGGGACAGATTGCTGGCTGCCCTCCTTTGAGGCCTCTCCTTCTGTACTTTGATAGATCTACACATGACCTGAGTTTTCAGCAGCCTGTGATTACTTGTTATTTTTCAGCTCCCTTGTAACTGAACTGGCTTTGAGAATGTTCTGGCTGATGACACGTGAGTGGAAACCACGTACGCCATTTTTAGGCTATGCTCTAAAGAGAAGGAAGCGGGGCAGAGGGGCAGTGTCCTGCTTTATTGACAATGCGTCACTCTTCCCCTTTACTTCTAAAATTTGGTTTTATATTACTATTCGGAATTCATTTTGTGGACCATTCCTAACCACGTCTTAACAAGTATGAGGCTCTGCTATATGCAGTTAGATTTTCTCAGTTCATGCAAAATATCAGACTATTTACTCTTTATTTACTATTTATATCAGACTGTTATTTATTTAGTGATAAATTTTATTATTATTAATTTATTATTGATTGATTATTGATTGATTTGTTGACTTACTATTTGTTGATTATTGGTTTATTGATTTATTTATCCCAGTCACTCAACTGCAATGCCACCTGCCTTACGAACCAAGAAATCCAGGGTGAAGTGTTCTCTCTCCTTCCTTTACCTTTCTAAGAACCCCGGGTGTTCCAGAATCAACAAGTGGAGTGTGCGGGGTTAGGTACATGGACGTCCACAGCCAGGTGCAGCTGCAGCTTGATCAAATCAGTCTACTAGCCATTCTGGCCCTCTTACCCCTGCCCTTATGGCTGTGATTCCTAGATGGGTTCCATCCTGATTCCTCAAGGCTAAGCTTTTTGTAGGACAGGCCCTTCTGGTGATTTGAAAATTGAACCTCTTGGTTCCATTGATTCCTCTTGGTTGCAGCGTCACCTCCCATATCCAAGGGGACCAAGCCAGTGAAGTTGGTGAGTCCCCACTAGATCCAGGGATCATTTCTTAGAGACCTTGAAACAAAATTTCCCTTCCCTCCACCATGAATCACAACAGATGTTTGAGAAATTTTACTTTTGAATTCTCAAGACCCTAAGGGCCTATTACCCTCTTTCACTAGAAACCTCTCTAGCTTACTCACCACCCAAGAGGAGTCTGCTCTTATAAACTATATGGAACCCACTTTTCTGAGGGAGTAATTCAACAGTGACTTATCTGTTCAGGGTAATTGGTAGGCGCTTCCAGGGTCCCCAGATGGATGGATGATGGTGGAGTGGGCGGAGTTATTGAGCTGACCTCAGTGTTTCCATGGTGACTTTCTGGCCTAGATATTTTTAAAGAAAAAATAATGAAGCAGATTAAATCTCTGGGAGGAACGTCACTCTACAAAAACCAATCTACTCTCAAAATAATAATAAATAAATTCTCATTCTTAGTTTTGATTTTTTATAATATGTATTTCTAATCTAATTGGAAAATTATAATTTTGTTGGATTTATGTTTCAGGGATGGGATTTTTTTTTTCCACAACAGGTTTACTAAACCTTAACTTAAAAAAAAAAATCCTTCCAAAGATCATATCCTTCTGGAGGCAAAATTAGTTACTTTAATATCCAAAGTCTATTTAGAGCTTAGTGTGGGCGTATATGTAACATTTCTAAAACAGGAACAACGTGAGATTTGCTCAAAGACCTGAGGAAGGTTTTCAAAGAAAAGAACCATTTAATGAAACCCTTACTTTATATCACAGGAATACTAATATTTTCACACATATAATTTTTTTAGGATATGTTTTCATCTAATTATTTAGAAAATTAGAATAGTAATTAGGGGTTGAATTGTGTCCCATTAAAACATGTTGAAGTCCTAATCTCCAATACTTCAGGATGGCCTTATTTGGAAATAGGTCTTTCCTGATGATCAATTAAGATGAGGTCCTCACCCATGTGTTTTGTCTTAATAAAAAGGGGAAATTTGGACACAAAGACAGGCACACAGGGAGAACCATGTGAAGAGTGAAGGCCGAGATCTGGATCATGCTTCTACAAGGCATGGAACACCAAAGATTGCCCGCAAATCACCAGCAGCAAAAGAAAAGGGCAAGAACAGAGCCTCGGAAGGAATCAGCCCTGCTGACACCTTGACTTTGGCCTTGCGGCTTCCAGAATTGTGAGATAATAAACTTATATTGTTTAAGCCACCTAGTCTATGGCACCTTGTTAACAGCAGCTTCCCAGAAACTAATACAATCATTCTGTATTTATTCTTTAAATTTGAATAATGAAATTTCCTTTATTCTGTGGCTGCCTCTTAGTAGTTGAATCTTTGATCAAATGTGGACACTTCGCAGTGTGGTTCTGTTCTGTACAAGATAGTTGCATTCTTTTCCTTTCTTTAATCAATGGATATTGCATGTTTGTACCTCGTATTCTTCCAAGAGCACTGATTTTCAAGGAGATATAGGCTCAAGATAAATCAGTGAGATGTAAAGAAAATAACAAGCAAGTTATTTATACTCTTAGAATCTGTTATATACTGGAGTTTCAAAATTAGTATTATTTCAAAATTCAAGGTGTTAGACTTTATGAGGATAATAAAGAAAAGATATTTTGTTTCCATATTCCCTCAGTTATTTTTGAAATAATGTATTTTTTGTAATTATGTTTTACAAGTTTATTGTAGATACAATATTTTAAAGCAATTAAAAACATAAGATGCAAACATACTCTCTTGATAACCATGAATTGTGATTTCATTATAACTGCATTACTATGTATTGTTATTAAATATTAAATGATCAGTGAAATGAATATGCTAAATACAAATCAAGGTACAGCCAGGAAAAATATGCTGAAGAATTGATTTATCAATTAATAATGTGCTTATGCATTTCAGAATGCATAAGAATTAGCTAATTAGCTTACCCTAAATGCTTGCATTAACATGAGCTTGACGTTTAAGAAACCACTTTGTTTCAATGTTTTTGATCTGTACTGTTTTAGTCTTCCAAATACATAAAGTCTAAAAGGAATCTAGTTTCTAAAGTAACACCAGAAAGAAAAGGATTTAAATAGCCTACCAAGTAATATTTTAAAAATCTTTGATCAGACTGGCTCAATATCTCTCTGTACCTCTATTTCAAAACTGCATATAACTGTCAAGAAGGATAAGATTACATATCAGATATTGTCATACTTCTGCCCTGTCTGGTGATGAGATCTTATCAAGGTGAAGCTCTTCAATTTCTTTCTCTCTCTCTCTTTTTTATTGTAAGTGGGAGATGCATTACAAGGTCTTCAGGCCATAAGCAATGTTTTATAGAAAAAAATAATAATAATAAAAAAGGGGAAAAAAAGTTTCTAGGTTTTTTTTTCAGCCTTATCAAACTCCATGTCCTTTTCCTTAAAATCAAACCAAAACAACCTGACCAATGTATGCATGAAGGCATCAAGAGGGTAAGAATCATTCCGTTTTCCAGGGTTGCTTACAACACAACTTTCCAGCATAAGCATCTTATGTCTGATCATGGACCGAGTGGAAACATGTCATTATCCTCCTATCCCGTGGCTTTGCATCATGAAAGTAAATTTGGTGATTTGTTTGAGATGATTCATTCACTCATGCTCATTTAGAAGAATGAGAGGACTTGAACAATCAGAATCACATAGAGATGTTTGCTGTAACTAACAAGCTGGGGCTTCCTGGACAGAGTGCTTTGTACATAATTTTTTAGTTGGCAGATAGTTTTTCATTTTACTATAGATCTCAGTTCACAGAGAAGGCCAGAAATTTGGACATCAAGCCTTCATGACTATACTTCTAACCCCACCTATTTATATGAAAATCAGCTTTTTGGTTTCATTGGAGGGGTTCCCATGATTCTGAAAGAACATCAAAAGGGGCTTTTATGTCAGGTTAAAAAGCTTACATTTAATTATGTGACTAATGAAAAGCCAGTAGAAGGATTTAAGCAGAGGAATGGCTGGTCTGATGTGGGTGTCAGATCCTTCTGGTGGCACCCTGAAGGTTGGATTCAATTTGAGTGAAAGAATACAGCACGGTACCCTGAATCAAATGGTTGAAAAGGAACTTTCAAAATTATTCCTGTATTTTATAGTAATAGTATTATTATATCGACCTGGATTTGGATTTTTTTTTTTTAACTTTATTTACTCCTACTTCCCAAATGTGTTCTTCCTCCTCTGTTCCTAATTATGTTGTACCTTTCATGGGGCCATACAATTAAAAATATCATTTGTGCCTTGGATTCCATCCTCTCCTCTATTTTTTATCTCTAATAAAATTCATAAGTTATAACCATTCCTTCTCTGCAATACCTACATATTTCCAGTTCCTCTGCCTCAATCCTATTCTTTCTCAGTCTATTGGAATAGACTGCAAATGTGTAAATCTCTTCTAAGTGCCCTCAAATCAAAGTCACTTCTAACATTGTTGACAAGACTCATCTTTTTTTGACATTGTTCTCTACCTTATACTGTATTATCCATTCCCTTACCTGAGAAACTTTTTTCAAGTCCTATGGGTCCATTCTCTACCTGTCAACAACATTCTTTTTAATGGATCTGGGTATTATGCCCTCTGGTCTAATCCTATCAGATCTCAAACTTCCCAGAGCATGTCATGGTACTCTTTATGTCCCGGTGACTTCCTCATACCATTTCTTCTGGTTAACTTGCCCTTTCCTTCCTCTTCCACCTTGTAAAAGGATTCTGCACAGGGAAACTCAAGAGGCATTTTTATAGGAAGACTTCCTGTCCTTTCCAGTAAGCAGTGGGCAGAATAATGGCCCCACAAAGGTGAATATGTCATGTTACATGGCAAAGGAGAATTAAGGTTATAGGTGAAATTAATGTTGCTAATCAGTTGACCTTGATATGGGAAAATTATCCTGGATTATCTGGGTGGGGCCTATGTACTCCCAGGGGTCCTTGTAAGTAGAAAATGGAAGCAGAAGAAGGGAAGGAAGCATGAGAAATTCTTGGTCCTTTTAAGGTGGAGGAATGGGGCCATGAGGAAATGCTAATCAGAAACTCTGAAAAATGAGAAAGGCAAGACATGGATTGTCTCCAAGAACATCCAGTTTGAATGTGGACTTTTCATTTTAGCCCCATGAGACCAATATCATAATTCTGACCTCCAAAACCAGAAATAATGTATTTGTGTTCTTTAAATCACTACATTTGTGGTGATTTCCTAAAGCACGCTATTACACAGTAGAACTAATATGTCTCTTTTTAAGGTGAGGAAAAAGATGCACACAGAAAGTGTGCAATACACCTGTTTCTTTTCTAGGTGTTTTCCCACATCCCCTCATTTCGTCTTGTGACCCAGTGATGTAGATAGACGCTACTATTCTTACTTTAAAGATAAGAAAAGTATTGCTCAGAAAGCTTTGGTACTTTATCATTCTCATCGAAGTAGGTGGTGATAGAGCCAGGGATGGAGATGCACGAGGGGCAGAGGATGGTCACAGTCTGGGTTGATCTATCCTGATACCATTTCCTCCACACCAGCCTGCCTCCTGAGCGTACTTCAGGTTTTTTGTTTGTTTTTCATTTACGGTCTCTTGTTCAGGGATCAAAACTACTGAGGCAAGATGATCTTCTTAAGATCACACAGCTGGCTGTTCTGACTTTGCACACCACCGTCTTCCCACTGTGCTGTCACCAAAGTCTCAAACACTGGCCTGATCGCTGTGACACAGCTGCCTCACGTTGGCAGGAGTACATAGGGAAATACAAAGCACAGATCTGTTTCACATCATCATCGATGGAAAATGGTTGAAAGAAACACGGTTGGCGTTAATTCTCACTTCTCCATCATAAAGCAATAGCTGGACTTTGAACATTTTTAAAAGCAGGCAAACTAATGTAATGGCTGCCCAAGTTTATTCTACTGGCTGTAAAACATTTTAGCACAGCTGCTAAAACATTTTGGCAATATGAAACCGTGTGTCCTTCCTTTAGATATAATGTACCACACATGCATCAGAAGGTCTTATCTGTTTCCTCTAGCAACTATTTCTCCACACTCTCCCACCTGCTTTTTGGAAGGAAGGAGAGACCTATGATAATTTGATATTTGTACTAAAATAAAGAACATCAAAGCAAGATAATTATCCTACCCCCGCTTTCCTACCCATAACTTTCTTCCACTCATCTTTTTCAACATTCTTCAGTTCTGTGAACTAGTCATTAGAATCACATTTATTGGAAAATTATATCTATTGAGTTGAAAGTATTCTGTTAGTGTGAACCAGTGAAGAGAGATAACAGATATTATTAATATTAACAGAAAAGGAAGAAGATAGCGAAGTTTTGAAAACTTTGTTGCTTTTGGAGATATGGGACTTGGAGAAATTCTTGTATTTTCAAGAATGAAAGAAAGGCATGTGGAAAGGAAATTCCATAATCATGAATGAGTTAAAAGTGCTGAAAAATGCCATGGTTGAAAAATGGAAACTTGGAACTGTCAATTCCAACAGGTATATGCTCTCCCTCGCTCAACTGTCAGTGTGCCATTACATTATCCAAGATCTTAAGCCATGCTTACCCTTAGGAGTTGTACCAGAAAGAGTTCTGCAGATTATATATGAGGATTGATGGGCAGTGACTTCATGAGACAGCCATGTGCATAAAGAATAAATAGCCATTAGACATTTTGATTATTGACCAGAAACGAAATTGTATGATGAGTTCTCAAGATGAGAGAAAATGAAATTATGCAAAAAGGAGGCTGAATGGCACTCTACCTAAATCTAACTCAGGTTGATTTTGAGCCCTAATAGAGAGATGATGAGCCCTAGTGTTTGAAGATACTTAAGATTATTTGTGGAACTCTGAGACAAACAGTGCTCTTTAAAATATCAAGTTTACGTCTCTATTAAATTGAAGTAACAAAAATGTTTTCTTTTTCCTTCTTCTTCCTCAATCTTTTTTAATGATTAAAAATTCAAGTGGCATTGGATCTACAGAGTTTAGGGGGAAATTATTCTTCCCATATCCACACAAAGCACACCACCATCAGGTCCCTCTGTTTTGTGGGAAACAACACCCTTAGTGTGGACCTTGTTGGTCTCATGAGGAGCTCCGTGAGCCTGGCAGCCATGTGTCAGGCTGCCCTCTGACCAGGAAACACTGAAACAGCAAGAACAGGAGGGTGGAGGTGGTGACTGTGGCTGACAGACGCATCTGGGATGGCCACAAGAAAGCTCTTGTTAATAGCTGGAGGGTAAAATCCAAATGTATGGTAAAAAGTCAAATTGCATCAAACTAGCTCATAGGGAATTCAGTCTTGGAATGCTCTCAAAATATTTTAAAATGCTATCCAACTTAATTCTATAGTAATTCATACAGTTTTGCTTTTCCGACAAATAAAGAGATTATCACTAGTCTCATTCTTAAATAATAAAGGATAAATGAAGAAGAAAAAAAAACTAGTGATACACTAGAGTTCTTGTAATATATTTGAATCTGCATTAATAAGACACAAATAAAAGTCCACAGGTAGTGTCTTTAGATGGGAGAGACCTATAAGTTGCCACAAAGTCCATGTTGGGGGATTAACTAGTCATTTCAAACCTGTGTTGTGTTGAACAATTTCAGTGTGACAGGACATGTCTACGTTTGTTACAGGTGTTAGGTCTTCCAACCCTATTTAAAGAAGGTGCTGTTATTCACCTCAGTTTTTCCATAGCAAAAAAATGAAATAATGAGGGAAAAAAAAAACTTGCATAAAACCCAACATTTGGTAAGTTGCAAAGCTGGGATTTTAACTAAGCCAACCTGGCTCATAGAGTTACTAATTTTGCTGCTTCTAAAAGCCTTTAGTGGAAGGTAAGAAATAAAACAAAATCTATGAGATGGATAACAGTAATCATACTTTGATTTTTTTTTAATGAATGCTTGTGTATACACAGTAACTAAAATGAATATCAAGCTGACAATATTTTTAAGTATTAAAATATATGTGTGTGTATATATTTTGAATATATATACTCAAAAGAAGAGAAAGCAATGTAACAGATCCCCTGTAGCTTTCAGTCAATTTCAATAGCTATGGAATTATGGCCAATATTGTTTCAATTCTACATACTTCCCACCCCCAGATTATCTTGAGGCAATTCCCAGACATCTGATCCTATTTGAAGATGTAGCTAGGGGAAAGTTTCTACAGCGATCCAGGTATGAGATATTTGGAAGTAAGAAGAGACACTTGCTGGCAGACACTGTGAAGAGAAAAAGAGGGGGGGATCAGGTCATCCAGAGGATCCAGAGGCTTGCAGATCAGAGGGCGTCTGACAAAACGGAAAATGACTGTAGCCAAGGGAGTCTGCTGGAGACTCCATGAGCAGAAGCAGCTAGAAGTGACCATGTGAAGTCCAGCCACTCAGCGATGACAAAAGAAGTGTTAATACTCCAGCAACAAACAAGACAGTAATGACTTGCACTAACAAGGCCACTGAGCTTCATTTCTCATGAACGCAATCTTCTTATCCAAGGGTGGTCCTTCCTCTGTGGATCTTCAGACCGGCAGAGAGCCCCATGCCACAGAAGCGCTGAACTGTAACTAACTTCAGAATCAGAAACTGGCTAATGTTTAATAGCACACTGAGGTACGTGCCCACCTAGCAGAGTTGTCATTTTTCCTTAGTGCTGCTTGCACCGGTAGAAATAAAGGTGGTAATCGTTCTCCCTAAAATTCTTTCTGATGCTTAGAACAAAATGAACTTAAGCGCACGGAAAGGTTTCACCTTATGCTGTTTCTGACACAAATTTGAGTGTTATACAGTAGGAAGTGTTTGACACTGTAATTTAAAATGACAAAGGGAAGTCAGCTGTGAGATCCGCCTGAATGTGATATTCCCCTTGGACCTTGCCGTCCCAACATCATCCTCTGAAACTGTCACATTGCGTGAGGTGCTAAATGGAGATTAAGGTGGGGCAAACATATTTTCACAGCAGGTTAAGTACATAGAGTCCTGGGAATAGAGACCATGTTTTAACTAAGCCTTGAAAAACTATCTATTGATCTATCTAGACATCTATTGTTCCCAGCATACTGAGTGTACCCAGAACATGTAGATGGAGAAAGTTGTTTCAGATTTCACTACATGTAAGCAGGGATGATAAATAATATATGTATTTTTGAGAATTTGGATTTGAAGTCTGGATGTTGTTCTTAAGTCTAGAACACATTTTCTAAATTAATGAGAACATGGCCTTTTTCTATGTCAAAGAAATAATGAAAACAATACAAAGGAAAATGGAATTTTAAAGAAATTAAGCATTGCAGCTATAGATTTTAAACAGGATTAAAAAGTTAAATGATATGAGATTAAAATATGCTAATGAAACATAGATATTTATAATGGCAACATCATAATAAGGGCATCATTACAGTACTTTGGTCAGAAACTGCCATATCTTTTCATGTCAAACCAACTCCAAAATAAAATCAGCTTAAGCTTAATACCAATTTTGCAAAGGAAAGGGAAAAAACAAAGCCAACAAAAAGTTGCCATCTTAACTAAGGAAAGGATTTCTGTAAAGTGCTTTAGAGAAGTGGTGCTTTATATTCAAATAAAAAATATAGTTATTAATTTTTTTAGGAAAAAGAAGCATGATAAATTAAGACATTTGAATTTTACAATTAGTAATAGATAAGGTTGAACAGAATGCAGTGGTGATTAATTGATGATGATGTCACGTGATGATGATGATAATGGTTGTGGTGATGGTGGTTGAATCAATCTGATTTTGGAAGGTGTATACTATTTAACACTTGCAGAAATACACGTTTTATTACAGCTATCTTTAAACTCCAGATCTGATGGTTCATTTGTTAATAAATTTAATTGAAGTATATAATTAATAAAAGTGAATGGATTAAATTTATTTGATTGACTTAAAAATTAAGGTAATGCTCTAGTATGATTGCTTCTATTGAATATTATTAACCTTCTTGGGGAAAATATGTTGTTGCTGAATTGAGCTCTATAAAAATATGACACAGTGGGAATAGATCATCTCATACTGTTCTCAGAAGGCTGGGTTCATTATCCATGCTAAGAATACAAGGGAAATGTCTTTGAAATGTAAGCTTCACATTGGTTTGTTTTTAGTTGTGATCTCACATGAGTTACTATGTGATCTTTGGGAATTTCCCTGATGCAAAATGCAGTGCTTGCTTTTGAAAGGCACTGCCGGGGCCAAGATAAGTGAATTTTCATATAAAGACCTAGGGAGCTCTGAAACTTATGTTAACAAGTGGAAATGCATTATCAAGAGCTTTAGAACTCTAAGCTTAAAAAGGTTGCTACTAATTGGAAAGTTGAACGTACCTTAGGTTGAATTATTCTCGGTGAAAATAATAGCTCTAATTTGATAATCCCATATTGTGTAATAAAGCACATCAGCATCATGATCCAAATTTATCTTAACCTTCTAAAACATGTTCCGTGTGTAGGATACAAGGAGCAAAATATAGAGAAAATAAATATTTGGTTTACTGATAATTTTATTATAGTTGTTTCATTTTGTCCTTTGATAGTTTCCATGTGAAAGTAGTCCAAAATTTGTACACTATTGAAAACTTTTGGTGTCAGGACTTTCATGCATAAAATATTTTCATCAAAACTCTTTTTCATCCCACTCGTTCATATTACCAGTCAATGACAAGCAGCCAATAGACCAAGTTCATCCATTCACATGGGTGGTGATTTACAGTCTAGTCATTCCTAAATCTACATGTCCATGTGCTTTTAAATAGTATGCTCTGTGAAGTTATTAAGAGTAGTGATAAAGAAACAAATTCAACTAACTCTGATGTCTCACTTTTCTTTTTTTTCTTTCTTTCTTTTTTTTTTGTACTGCGTAGTAGTGATTTGGTGTTTGTCATCATCTTCAACAGTAATGCAATCTGTCTTCTCCATACCAGAAAAGATAGCCATGATTTGAGAGTTTCTCCTCTAAGCTCCTAATTGTACCAGTTGAGCCCCATTCCCTCTTAATTCTTTAACACATGTATTGAAGAAGAGGAAGAAGAAGAAGAAGAAGAAGAAGAAGAAGAAGAAGAAGAAGAAGAAGAAGAAGAAGAGGAAGAGGAAGAGGAAGAGGAGGAAGGAGAAGAGGAAGGAGAAGAAGGAGAAAAGAAGACTTCCAACATGGATGAAATGAAAGTGTACTCAAGTTTCAATAGAACAAAGTTCTTCTGGGACTGAATTCAGTATAAGGCAGATTCACCTCATAGTCAGTTCAAATAATCTTATTATTGAAATTACCAGAAAGATGTAATTATAGCGTTGTCATGTGGTCTGAACCCTGAGGCCAGTTTCATAGTGAGACTCCATTGAAATATGAAATCAGATATAAAACCCACCTTTTCAAGAGCAATTTCATTTTTCTATTGGCACAGAGACGATTTTTTTAGCTATTATATTATCTTACCTCAATTAGCAAAAGTGACCTCTTTATCATAATGAAGATTGCTAATATGAATATGTTATTAAATCAAGGGATACATGAATACCATAAATCCATATCATTTTTGTATATCTAATTGGAAAGATAATATGAGCATAGTTCAATAAAATATGTTTTAATATTTTAAAAATATTTTTCTTTTTCTTGGATCGTAACACTGCTGGAAGAACAATTAGTTTTATGCGAGACTGAGAGAGGACAGTATCATTAAGCTATTTCTATGATCACCTTGAGGTTGTGTGGGGCTTTCTCAGCATTGGGTCCCCATCTTTAGCATGGGTGTGATCTTAGCATATCCCCAGTTCCCTTGAAAAAGAGCCATGGGATCATACAGCTAACCCCAACCCCCAGGGAACATTACATTTTAAAAAATATCATCCTATAACAAAGTAATAAATAGCATCTAGGAAAAAATCGATTTGTTTAAACAGTGCTTGTCCAAATGCCTGATTTTCAAAGTCTAACACTTTTGTACTATCTAAAGCCACTTGAGCTGGCAGTTTGGCCTTTTTTGTGACATTTCATGTCTTGTGTCAATAGTAATTGATTTCAAATATATGCAGTAGGTCAAGGGGTAAGCAGGTGTGAGGAATCAGACACAGTGAAGGTCTTGCAACATGACAGTCCTCTGTTTTAAGTTAGGAAAGACACCTTCTCAGATTCAGGTCTGAATTACCACATCTTCCTTTGTTAGCTCAGTCTTTCCTATTCACCTTACAGTGGCCTGGCTCATGACCAAGCCCGCTCAGACACTGCTCAGAGGTAAGGATCACTTCTGCGTTGCCCTTGGCTCTCCCTGTTTCAGAAGCATGCAGGACCTCGAGTTACAGGAGCAGAGGGCACCAAGGCCTTGTTCTTTCTCCTTTGCAGCCATACACCTGCCCTCAGTGTCAGGTGAGACAAGAGGAAGCATCTCTGTCCTTCTATGTCACTTGTAAATAACTGCCTGGCTTCAAAGAGATCTCAGTACATTCAAAAATGAAAAGGGGTTCTCCTTCTTACTTACTTACTTACATAGAGCTACATAAACACGTGTTGTGTTTCTGATTTACACAATAAACAGACTTACTATCAATCTTGATAATCCCTCAAGAAAGAACAATGTTGGAACGCTACTACAACCTTGCAAAACAATTTTTGTAATTGATTTTTTTTTTTTCTCCAGGGGTGGGTGGATCCCTGTTCTGTTGGGTAAGGACCTGATTCAGTAGTGGCTTGCATTTATGGCCCACACAGGCCACAAATACCTATCTTTAAAAGTAGTATTCCATTTGTCCCTGTCAGCCCATCACCTACAAGAGATAGGCAGTAAGCAGGTGTGTCAGGGCCTCGCAGAATCATGCCTCCCTTCTTAGGCTAACCCAGGATTGGGGGCACAAGCTCATCGAGGAAACGGTTTCACCAAAATCAGCCAGACTACTTAAATAGTTATTTCTCTTTCTCCTTCCAATTTTCTTTCACTTGCCTTCAACCTTACCCCCATTCTAACTTCCTCTTTTTTCCTTAAGAGCATGGAATCAATTTAAATGTTTATGTAGTGTGACAACCCTGTTCCCATATTTGAACACCAATTCTGATTTCTCTTTACTGTGTACTATCTACCTATTAGGTGATAAATCATAAATATCTTCTAAGTCACTAGGTTTAGATGTGCTTAAGTTTTCATGCTCGATTTAGTTTATTGTAATAACTCCATAAATAAGTTATAATTACATCTGTTTTCCCCATAAATAAGTTATAATTACATCTGCTTTCCTAGTTAAAAAAATCAGAGAAAATAAACAACTTTCTAGAATCTTTGCATGGTAGAGTTTATATTTGGTTTGGCCAAAATGTATATGTGTTTTGTTTTATTTTGTTTTGCTTTTTACAGATAGCAACAGCTTTTTAAAAACTGTTAATCGTGCATTATTGATACACTAATTTCATAATAACAAAGATACACTTTTTAAAGAAAATACGTAAGTTCTGACTAAGTGCCAGATATATTTTAGATGTTAGATATATGGTTATAAAATAAACATAGCTCTGCCTTCCTGGAATTTAAATCCTCCTGGTGGGTGACAAATAACAAACATGAGTAAAATTATGATAAGTCAGATCATATAAGTGCTATGAAAAAAATGAAGGAAAGGAAACGGGTACTAAGTGCTGGTGTGTGTGATGTGTTATTGAGGAGATCAAGTGGTAAGTGAGCAAAGAACAGAAAACAGTGAAGGAAGAGCCAATTTGGAAAGTCCGTTTCCTACTGAGCACTGAGCCAGCACACATGTCCTGAGTGGAGCCAGGCTCAGTGTGTTCACAGACAGCATGAGAGTAGATGGAAAATTGTGCTCCAGGGAGCGAATGGAAGGAGATGGGGTCAGGAGGCTACGGGAGGCCATCAGAATGTCTTTTGCTTTCATGCTGAATGAGCCCAGAAGCCACTAGAAAGGCTATGAGCAGAAGAGTGATATCCTTTCCATTTTGAAAGAATAACTCGAGGAGGATTGCTGCATATTGGGAACTAAGAGTGAAATCAGGGGAAAGGAACAGGATGCTATTTCAATAACGCAGGCAAGAATGATGGTTTCCTGGACCAAAGCATGACCGAAGGACCAGCGAAGCATAGATGACATTAAGATACTAAGGGGACAGATATGGGAAAGATTGTCTATGTGAATTTTTAAATCACCCAGGATTATGGCAAGAATAATAATGAAGAATGAGACAGTAAACTGGGTAATGAATTGTGATGGGATGAAGGAAATGAGGCCAGAGGACCATAGAAAAATGGAACAGGAGAAGTAGCAACCAGTCCAATGTCATGAGCTCACGTTGGGAGTTCCTGGAGAACATGTAGCCATTTGTTGTGGGTCCTTCTTTCTTATTTTCAGCTCTGTGGCAGGAAGTTGACAGATTTCCGCAGTCTGCATATCTCCATGACCAAATTTTACAAGGGCTTTCTCTGTTCAGATGACTAGTTCATAGAACTTGATTTTCCTTTTGCCTTAACTTGATTTTCCATTCCTTTTCTTTCTCCTTGGCAAAATTTCTACCTCATATCCTTTCTATTTCCTGCCATTTCACTCTCTGATTTACACCAGAGATATATGTCTCTCCTAATAAAGCTTTTTTTGTAGTATTTACTTTCTTCTGGGCTTCTTTCTTCCCAATGTATTATACTTATTTTCATTGCAGTCAACATGCTGCTTCTCTCTTACACAAGCTCTGTTTTCTGTGAATAGACTTGCCTTCAGTTTCTTAATTATTTATTCAGGTAATAATAAGTCAGTGGATGCCAATGGGTAGTAGTTGCTGCTGGCGGATTAAGAAGTGAATATGTAAATTTAGTTTCCTTGGCCCTTTTCCCCCAGACCCTGTCCTCCTTCAAAGTCTACAATCACTCTACTGTATTACAAAGCCTGTCAAGTTGTATCTTTTCAAGTTATTCCAGGTGTCCTAAACATCCTCCTTTCCTTATATTTTCTTTATCTTGCCTTTTCTCAATACTCCTCAAAAGGATTTATCATAAACATCTACATTTTCATTTAAAATAAAACTTAAGAATCTAAGTCAACTGGATCATTTACTCTGTGGAAAAATACCATAAATCTTGTTTTATGAGGAAAGTAAATTACTGAAAGTGAAAGGTAATCAGGTGAATCTTAACATCTAACTTGCTTTGTGATTTGGGGCAAGTTTCTTCACATTTCTAGGACTTGTTTTCTGCATGTATAAAATGTGGTGACGTTGGCAGAACACGTCTCATGCTCCCAGGGTAAGCCTGAAGGTGGAGGGCTGCCAATCACCTGTCTAACAGCAAAAGGTGAGAACATACTGAGTTCACCTCACTACCTACTAGCTCTGCCTCGAAAAACAGAGAGAAGCTTAACTGAGTGGATAGCCTTGGCCAGTGTGGGGATATGAACACCATGCCTCACACTTCCATCTTCCCCTGTTCAGGTAGAGACCAGGCCCTGCCTCCTGAACTTTCATCCACTCTCTCTTCCACCCTCCAAATCCTACACTTGCTGCAAGGTGGGATTTCCTCTAGGCTTGAGCCTTTCCTAGCCTCCTAACGCCCGGAGATCCACTCTATTGACTCAGCTCTCCCCACGGATAGGTTTCCAACTTCTAGATTCAGGGTGTGAGTAGAACGAGCGTCTCTTGGCCCCAGGTTCGAGTCAAATCCATCACTTTTCTCGATACCACGGAGGCCTTATACTGAAGCTGAGTTTTAGCTCCATGGCTGGTCATTAGGAAGGCTGATATTTTTGAAACTACTTAGTCTGGGTTATTTCTGTGTACAATGGTGGGATAAAGACAGACAGATCAATCAGTTCCTGAGGCACTGCACTGTTCCCATCAGGAGATGTCTCTGCCTTAGACCAGGGAGGGGTTTCCTTTGTGTGGCTTGGAAGTTTGCGTTATAGACCCAATCAAGGATCACTAGCTTTCCTGCCAAATTTCTGTTTTGTTTTGTTTATAAATAAACTTTAAAAAGTTTTAGAGCAGTTTTAACTTTACAAAAAACTCATGAAGATAGCACCATATGCCCTCCACCCAATTTCCCCTGTTAACATCTTACATTAGGATGGCTCATTTGCTAACAATTAGTGAACTCATATTAATACCTTTTTATTGACTAACATCCATACATCACTCAGACTTTCCTAGTTGCTACCTAAGGTAATTTTTATGTTCAAGGATACCAAGTTCTATCTATTAGTCATGTTTCCTCGGGTGCCTTGGGCTCTAAGAGTTTCTCAGACTTTCCTTGTGTTTTGGTGACCCTGACAGTTTTGAGAAGTACTAGTCAGATGTTTTATAAAATGGCCCTTAGTTGGGTTTAGTCAAGTGTTACTCATTATTAAAATGGGGTTATGCGTTTTGGGCACAAAGACCATGCAGAGGTAAACTGCTGTTCTCATCACATCAATATCAAGGGCATGTACTATTAACCTGGCATAACACTATAGGTGTTGATCTTGGTCACCTGGCTGATCGGTTTCTCCACTATCCAAGTCACTTTTCGCCCCTCTTTTCATATTTACTCTTAGAAAGAAAGTCTGTAGGTGCAGGGCATGCTTAAGGAGGGAGGTGTTATGCTTCACGTCCTTCAGAGTGAAGTGTCTACATACATTATTTGAGATCCTACTGCAAAGGAGATCTGTCTTTTCTCCCCCATTTATTCACATATCCAGTTACTGATATCAATATGTCCTTTTGCATATTTACTGTATACTTTGGGATATAATTAAATGTTATAATCAAAAACTTCATATATTGCTCTAAAATATTCTACTTTTATCTCATTGTTACTTTGTGTTACTTTGACATATTTCATACTCATTGTTTTGTTTGTTTGTTTGTTCTAATTATCTTTTTTTAGTTAATTGTAGCTTTTTTTACCTGTAATTCCTGACCCAGCTCTAGAACTATCCATTTCACCAAGCAGCCTGGGTACCTGTTACTTGAGATGATATTAGAAAGCAAGAGCTGCAAGGTAGGTGTGTTCATTTCTATTCAATTGCTATTGTTTTAGGTACTAAATGAAAGCAAAATGCAATCTTTTCTGTTGGTCTTATTCTTAATTGATCTCATAGGTAGATTTTGGTGAAAGTAACAGTAACAATGTTTCAGGTGGTTAAAGCTTATGAATAAAGGAAATTAATGACAGGAATGTTGTAAGGATTAGGACGGGGAATAAGTTACAGCACTACCCTGAAGCAGTACAGTGTTATTTGAAAATAGATCTTGATTACTTATGAAGGTATATTGAAAACTCAGGAGCAACCACACGCACAAAAAATTTGAGAACATATAATTCACATTTTTTTAAAGATTTTATTTATTTGTTAGAGACTGTGCACAAGTGGGGGAAGGGCAGAGGAATAGGGAGAAGCAGACTCTTCCTGAGCAGAGAGCCAGACATGGGTCTTTGGGATCATGACCTGAAGGCAACCACATAATCAACTGAGCCACCCAGCTGCCCTTATAATTCACACGTTAAGAAAGGGTACAGCTGAAATAGTTTAAACCACTCAATTAAAATCTGAGAAGACATAGAATGAGAGGAAGAAAACAAACCCAAATAATTCCAGCAAATAGAAGACAGTTATAAACATGGTAGATATTAACTCGACTACATGCATAATTACTTTACATGTAAATATTCTAGCTAAAATAATTGAGAGACAGAAGTGGTCAGAATGGATTTTACAAAGGCCCAATTATACGTTGTCCACAAGAAACTCTCTTTAAATATAAAGACATAGGTACACAGATGGGTTAGATGTAGAGATGGAGGAAGATAAACAAAGCTAATACAGAATGTAATGTGATATTTTGTTTGGAATCATGGAAAAGGAAAATGGCATTAGGTAAAAACTAAGGAAGTCTGAATAAAGTATAAAGATTGTTTAATAATAAGGCAGCAAGGTTGGGTCATTAATTTTAACAAAAGTATCACACTAATGAAAGATGTTAATAATAAGGGAGACAGCTTATAGTGTACATGGGAATTTTCTCTACTATTTTGGCAACTTTTCCATATTCTAACCCAATTGAAAATAAAATGTTTATTAAATATACTGCCAGAAAGTCATCTTGTTAAATAATGATCACTAACAATTAGGACCACATAAGTTCAGGTAGAACTGTATCTCTGATAATCAGATCTTTATTATAAATATATTGTGTTGTATTCTCAGCAGGCTTTTATTTTTTTACTATAAATGTATAAATATCTCATTACTTAAAAATATATCCTTATTTAAAAACATTTAATAACTAAAATTCACATACAATTTATTTAAAAAGCTAATTTTAATATTGAAAGCTAATTTTGACCTATATGAAGAATTAAGATACCTCTGACCCCAAAGCACATATATATCTTGGTCTTAATGATTAGCACAAAGCATTAAGTTCGAATGTGAGAATAACCAGAAACTTGCCAGCTTATTTTATGTTTATGTGATGCAAATTTTTAATATTTAGGAGATTAAAAACCAAAAATGTTATTGGAAAAGACAAGAGAAAAGAAATAAAAAATAACCCACATGTGTTGGAAAAAGTTCGCACTCACTCATAACGACCAAAATGCAAATTAACACAATATTGAAAGGCCATATCTCACTTATTAGTGTAGCAAAAGTGGAAAAGTATCACAATACACTCTTGTCGGTGAGGCTGTGGGGAAAGAAGCAATTTCATATATTGCCTGTGGGCACATTTCTGTAGGAAACTTTGCTAATACTAACAAACTACAAATAAGCTTATATTTTTACCCATCAATTCCACTTCTAAGAATTGACCCTGACGGTATACATTTAATAATACAAAAATACACACGCACAAGTTTACTCATTAAAATGTTGTTCTTAATCACAATATACTGGAAATAACCTAGATACAAACGCATAGGAGATTAGTTGAAAAATTTTGGTACATCCACACTGTGGGATACCGTGCGTCTGTAAAAAAGAATGAGAAAGATATTAATGAATTGTTATGGGGTGATTTCCAGAATATATTGTTCAATGAGGCAAAGCAAAATGCAGAGTATCTATAATACTCTGCCTTTCATTTAAGAAAGAAATGGGGTTTAAGAAAATATGCATGTATCTGAAAAATAAATATAGGAAGGACCAGAAAATAAAATGATTGGTTACATGCGGTGTAGGGAATGGGGGATGGGAAAGTGTGGAAACTAGAGGGAATAAATGCTAAAATAGGAGAATGAGAGCTTGACACTTCACTTCTCAATTTCTCCTTAAGAAACAGCATATTTGCATAATCCCCAAATTGTGTTCCACCAAATATGCATTAACTTAAAAAAAAGGAGAGAGAGAAAGGAGAAAACAGCAAATTACCATGAAGAAACCTAGCAGACAGTACTTTTTCAAGTGATAGAAATGGGAAAGCGAAAATGCTCCAAAATTTTAAGCTGACCTTCAAGTCCTCCCCCCAGTCTATGGTAGCTGGTTGTTTGCTAAGCTACTGCGGACAGCCGGGAGAATGTGTTTAGCAGCTAGAGGGATCTGGGTGGGAATCCCGGGCATCCCAGTAAGGAGCTCTGTGACACCAAGCACATCCCATCAGCCCCACCAGCCTCCTTTTAACCATCGTAAGCCCGAAGCAGCATGTGACTAATCTCAAAAGGTCCTTCACCAACATGAAATAATATAAGAGCTCTTATTTTCCTGTGTAAACTTGACAGCATTACAAGTGCTTAGTACGCCGTCACTGTGGCCGGTACTGCCCCGAGCTAGGTACTTTCACTGGTACCTACATTTAATAGGTGAAGATCCTGAAGGTCAGAGAATTTAAATAATTTGCCCAAGGTTAAAGGGCTGGAAACAAACTGATATGGCAACCAATGCATTTTGATTCCAGAGCTTGTCCTCTTAATTATCACTGAAAGGAGAACACAATATGTGTCCCCGAAGTGTGTCCAGTTTGAAGCAGTATAGATTAATGATTAAGAACCTGGGCTCTGGGGCCCCTGGGTGGCTCAGGGGTTAAGCATCTGTCTTCAGCTCCGGTCATGATCCTAAGGTCCTGGGATCGATTTCCCCATCAGGCTCCTTGTGCGGTGGGGAGTCTGCCTCTCCCTCTGCCTGCTGCTCCCCCTGCTTGTGCTCTCTCTCTCTCTCTGACAAATAGATAAAATCTTAAAAAAAAAAAAAAAGAAAAAAAAAAAAAAGAAAATGAACCTGGGCTCTGGAGACAGAATGGCCGGGTTTGCATCCAAGGTCTGTAACTCATTCGTTGCGTGATCACAGGCAAGTTACATAACCTCTCTGGGCTTAGTTTCTTCACTGGAAAGAGCACCGAATTAAAAGGGCTGCTATAATTAAAAGAGTTTAGTTACTATATATCAAGAACCACTTAGAACGTGCCTCCCTGATGCTGTTACCTAAGTATTAAGTACTAACATATGTATTCTGACTTTTGGTGTTATTTTTACATTCATTCACATATGTCTTCATTTATACTTCTGTTGAGCGATGAGGAGATGAAATGAATCCAATGACACAATGTACATTTAATAATTGCCAGAGATAATTGTCAGTGTTATTGGCCAAATGTTGCTGATTCTCAGCCTTCTGAATGCATTTGGGAACTTACTTGCAGGCCCCCGCTGGGGGAGCTCATGACTAACTTTGGCCAATGAGCTGTCGGTAAAGCCTCAGTTTGCAGTATTTAGTTGCCAGTGAAACATCTTTCTTTCTGTGGTCTACTAACCAACTGCTTGGTTTTCCCCGAGATCCTGAGTGACTACAATGGGGATAGCCTCCTGCTGACTTACAAGAGAAAAAGGGCTTTTGTGGGAACTAAACCTTCTTTAAACAAACAAACAAACAAACAACAGTGACATTTCAGGGTCATTCCAGCATTCTAACCAACCTCTCTCTGGGCTGAATCATTGCCTGACCGAATTGTTAAAACTTGGCAAAACCTAGCCTAACCCGAATGATGTATTTAAAACAGGGAAAAAATAAACCTCACCATAAGAAGGCAACATTGCTAAAAGTTGTTTCAGTATACATGAGGGTAGCTACATTCTGCTTTAAACCATCATATTCATTTACATTGCAATTGCCCATTTGAAAAACATAAATGTGTAGTTGGCCAGAGTTTTGGGACAAATATGTAAACTAAGCTTTCACACGGTTTTCATTGAATTTCAAGAACTATAAACACGGCAGAGTAGTGCAAGGATTGAGAGAACAAGGAAGCCGAGGTATGTAAACATAACTTCGAAAATATACCTGAACCCTGACAATCAGCTTGTATGTCTCGGAGCTGGAAGCCTGTGTGCTGGTTGATCTTGTCCTCCTTCTCTACTTTATGTCTGCATGAAGTCACTGACACCGGGAAGTCAACACGCAAGTGGCAAACTATATAAATAATTGAAAGTATATATTTCTATTTTCAACGACAGCGTATTGTTTGAGTTGAGAATGGATACTATGCAAGTCCGGAGGCTTACCGGGTAACTTCCCTTTTACCGAACACACACAGACACACACACTAATCTTTGGTTCATATGATTATAGAGGAATATAGAAAAATGTTTTTGTTCCATTAATTAATCACATCTTATAACCATTTTCTTCTTTGTTAATACCTGGCTTTAGAATGTAATGAATATTTATTTTTAAAATACCTTTAAGTTACACTACGCTCACTCCAAAATTGCTTTCCATTAGAAGGCTCTGTATGCTGTAATGGGTCAGCCAATAATACTTTTAATGACTATGGTGAAATACTACCCTTGGTTAATTGGGGCTATGGCCACAGCTGTAAGAAATTATATGCAAACACTTATGTGTGTCCTATCAGGTCAGTTACATGAAACAAAATGAAAGTTACTTTACCACAGGCCTATAAAAGCCATATAAAAACCATATACCAGTAGGGGATTAGAGGTCTGTAAATGAGGAATCCAACTTCATCCAATGTGGAATATAAATCTTATTTACTTTTTTGGAATATCATATGAGCCTTGGGAGTCCTTTCTGATTCGAACTAAATCTTTCTTAGTACAACTTCCAGAAATTCTACCTGAGTGATTCTGGAACTCCCCTGGTCAATAAAAGGCAATAGAACCATACTTCAGGTCAGAAAACTCCAATCCTGTTTCTAGAGCTACCATTACTTAGTTGAATGGCCACGATTTTATTAAAACCTCTCAGGACTTGTTTCTTTGTCTACAAAATGAGGGTTTGGATAAGAGAGTTGCAAAGAGCACATCAAGCTCTGATGCTGGGAAACCTCATTCCACGTTCTCCAGTTTGATGTATAAATAGCTCGACTCTGGCCAACGGAGGTTTTCCTTCACGATCAGCCTAGTCTTTCTGCCAGAAATACGTTTGATTCAATGTCCTCTTGATCAGATAGGAAAGCCTATCCCAGGAAGACGATCTTCTTAGGAACAGACTCACAGAGATCTAATCAGTAAGACTGAGATGCTATGGCTCACCCAGAAACACTGTCCCAGGGCACGATTCAGAAGGGGCTGAACAGGACCTGAGCTATGCAAAGAAGCAAACTGCAGTGTGACTACAATTATTCTCTTAGTCATATGCTCCCTAAGGAGAAGGAATCAGAAGCTGAAAGCACACAGTAAATCCTTTATTTTTTGTTGTGCCTTTCCCTAGTTAATTTTAATTATGTCTTAGAATGTATATACTTCTCAATTTATAGTGTACTTTTAGTTATCCTCAATTAATCAATGTATTCTTCTTTCCAGTTGCACATTTATCATGTCTAATATCTGCGCTCCGGTTCCTGCCAACACCAGAATTTTGTTCTTCATTAATTCTTATTCAAACTCAAAGAGCGTGTTCTAATTGTTCTTCTTCCTTTCTAGCTGTCTTCCATGTCCTTGATATTCACAATGCTGAAAAGCAACACACATCATGCTATTTTCCAGATTAAAGTAGTATTTTTTTCACTTACGATTTACATAAACTACTTGTGGAGTGACTTCCCCATTACCTATCCGTCTACATTTTTCACGCTATACTTATGGTGGTGCCATACTGAATTATGTGGTTATCCCTCCTTCCTATCAACACACTTGGCTGTAACTTGTCTGAGCCTTGGGCCACGCTGTCACTTCTGCCCCCGGTGCCCGCTCTTCCCTGTGCAGAGGTATCATTCGAGACTCAGCTATGAATGTCATCCTCTTTGCCAAGAACCTTTTCCTGTTTATCTGAGATTTTCTGTATTCATTCTTTTACAGCCAATGTTATACCAACACATATGTCTATCATAGCACTTTTATTTTTATAGCACATATGTTTATTACGCCTAATCTATATGTCCTCAGACATAAGAAACTTTAAAGGAAAGTTTTTGTAGTCCTAGCACCCAGCAAAATACCTGACGCATGCCAGGGTCTCAAAATTGTTGAATGAATTTCAAAAATATATTACCTTCAGGAAACCATAAGTGAAATAGTTAATTCAGATTGAGGATATATGGGGACATAAATCAAATTCTCCTGTCCAGAGTGGGTAAATTAGGAAAGTGTCATTACACTGAGTCGTACCTGATCACACATTTCTTTCTGAAAACGCTCCCTGTTCCATTTGTTATAGATGAGGTGCCCTGACCTGCCTTTATCAGGGAAGGTATTGTAGAAAAGGTAAGACCCCTGCAGTTTGCACTGGGAAGGGTCTGTGAGCTGCAGTGGAAATTATATTAAAATTTTAGATTTATCAGTGCTATTTTTTTGGTCCTTGGTTAAGTAACAGCTGTACTAAGTTTTAGCTTCTTTGTCTAACCTCTAATCATACCCAAACAGTAATGTCATAAAAATTTAAAAAGGTAATATTAACAGTTTGCCAGTTCTTAATTACTAAAAATGAGTAAAGACTGCTTTTATAAATAAGTATAACAAGTTAGAATGTAGTATGTACCCTAAATAACGCTTAGGTAGAATACAAGAGAGAGAGGAGTTTTGTTTTGTTTTTTAATTTTTAAATTTAAAATCAGTTAATTAACGTATAGTGTAGTACTAGTTTCCATGGATAGAATTTGCTGATTCATCAGTTGCATGTAACACCCAGTGCTCATTCCATCACGTACCCTCCTTAAAGCCCATCATGCATTTACCCCATCCCCCCACCCGCCCCTCCAACAACCCTAAGTTCGTTTCCTAGAGTAAAGAGTCTCTTACGGTTTGTCTCCCTCTCTGATTTCGTCTAATTTAATTTTTCCTTCCCTTCCCTTGTGTTCATCTATTTACTTTCTTAAATTCCACATATGAATGAAATCATATGGTATTTGTCTTTCTCTGACTGACTTATTTCGATTAGCATAATACCCTCTAGTTGCATCTACATCTTTGCACATGGCAAAATTTCCTTCTTTTTGATGGCTGAGTGAGAGAAGTTGAAATAAAAATATGCACACCTTTGGCTTATCATTCATTCATTCTTCTACCTATTCTCTTTTCTTCCTCCTACTTTCTTTCCATTTATTCCACAAAGGGCTGACCTCTCCAGGGAACATGCTTGTACTTACCTTTATTGTTATGTATCAATCCATGTGAAAATTTGCCTGAATAAATATGTGAAAGGGTCAATAAGATAATAAACTTACTTAAAAATCAAGGAAGTCACAGATCTAGTTTATATGTGAGGTACATCTTTCATAGCCTTTGAAATTTAATAGATAGTCAACAATTATTTGTTGAGGCAAATTGTCTTAAATCGCTCCAAGGGTTAAAAAATCTCTGTGAATGTGTCCCTATATACAAATTAATTTGCAGCACATAATCGCATGTTATGGTACATCATGTTGCCTCAGGATCTATAGGGATTGGTTTTCTATAATTCTTTGATTACATATTTCCAATGAGACTTTTATGCACGCCGTGAAGGGATTAGTTTTTACACTGCACACCAAAACCAAATAGTAGTCTATTCCTGCAATTATACATATAGAAAAATAATCATTATTTTGAGAGAATTAAGGACTAATTAACCTTACATTCCCCAAAGGGCACTGACTTGGAAATTCTTTTTAATTAGAATCCGTGAATTCTAATAGGCTCAATTTTCTTACACAAGAAATCAAATTCATGGATGATAAGAGAATGTGAAATACGCCAAGTCACCTATCACCTTGTTGCATATTTATATTTCTAAGAGAGCACATTTTTATGTTCAGAGATACATTTAATCATGACCAACTGCATTTAAAACTATCTGAGAGGTAAAATTATTTGATCACAATAGAAAATTAGATCCTCAAAATCTGGTTTGGACTGTTATAAATTCACTCTGTGACCCTGACGGCGTCACCTCCAACCTTCCTGTGTGTGTTCCTTCATCAACGAAATAGAACACAAAGACACACTGCCATCAGGGCCGTCGTCAGAATACATTAACATTTGGAACGTGCTTTTAGATCTCCCTTTTAAGATGTTTTCAGTGTGCAAAAATGTCATTATCATGGTGACATGCCGTATTCAGTCCTATAAATACTGCATCCTAATTTTGTGTTACACTTTCCCATGAAGCCCATATAGATGACTTTTCAATAATTTCTTAGTACAAAGTTTCATTTGTCTCTTCTTTAGTCCCTTAGATGTATCATCTTATTTATCTGATAATGCACATTTCTGTTTAGTTCAGGGGTCGTCCCAGCCTCGACACTGGGGACAGTTGGGGCTGGGTAATTCTTTGCTATGGGGGCAGTACTCTGCATTGTGGTGTTTAATGCCATTTCAGTCCTCTCCTCCAGATGCCAGCAGGACCCCCCCCCCCCCAATCATGACAATGAAAATGTCTCCAGGCATTTCTGTATGTCACTTGGGGCATTTGAGAACACCTTCTTCAGTTGTATTTACATAGTCAATGTTTACGGAATGATTTGTATTGCAAATCTCAAATTGATAAACACAATAATGAAAAAAATTTTTTTTGTTTTTAAATTCAAAATCGGAAACAAAATATTTTAAAAACATGTTTCTTTTTTTTTTTTTTAAAGATTTTATTTATTTATTCGACAGGATAGAGACAGTCAGCGAGAAAGGGAACACAAGCAGGGGGAGTGGGAGAGGAAGAAGCAGGCTCATAGCGGAGGAGCCTGATGTGGGGCTCGATCCCATAACGCCGGGATCACGCCCTGAGCCGAAGGCAGATGCTTAACTGCTGTGCACCCAGGCACCCCTAAAAACGTGTTTCTATATACATAATTTACGTTCATAACTAGATCATTTTCTCATGATTCAGCACATTTAAAATAAAACAGAATAAAAAACCGCTTTTCTGTGTCACTCGCAATTACTTTTTTTTAGAAGAGCAAACTCCTAGACCTTGGCAAGCAGTGTCTCAAAGTATGTCAGAGTAGGCCTAACAACTACTTTTTTTTAAAGATTATCAGTTTTTGAAGATTATCAGAATAGAATATTCACTGTTTTACTTGCAATAATTCCATCATAATTTTATAATAAAAAAGATTCCGAAGAAGCATCACACTTAAAGTCACAATACAGCGTCCAATCATAAATCACGAGCACACCCCAACACAGCACACACTCCTTACATCATTCACGAGCAGTTCTAACTCTGTACAGCACAAACTATCATTGTTTCTGGAAACTCCAGCCACAATA
>NW_024423344.1:72426594-72467518 GCF_017311325.1 Ursus maritimus
AGCCAAATATGTTCTCATTAAGGCAGAACTTCCAGTACTAATAGCCAGATATTTACATATTCCCACCATTCTTTCTTTGAGGATGATTCTGTGGCAGGAAGTAGCATTCTATGACTAAATTCTCCAGGCTCCCTGTTACTGTTGCAAAACTCCCCGGGCTCCTTCTCGCCACCGCATTCTCCTTCCTAGTGATTGCCTCCCCTGATATCCTACTACTGTCCCTTCTACTGATGCAAATCCCACAAATCCTTAAGACTGGGTAAAGTCTGTGGCTGGCCTTGAGGGACGCTCTACCGGCTGCTCCGGTCCTCATTTACCTTCTCTGCCAGCCAAAGGAATTTATAGAGTATCTCCCATAATTGGGACCCAGTTATATTCTTTTTTTTTTTTTCTATGTAGATCTCTAACTAGATTTTAAGTGCCTTGATGGCAGACAACCTACTCAGCATATTGTACCTCAGCAACTCTCATAAGAATGTCAACATAAGAATTCCCTCAAGGTATGTTCCATGGAGTTTGGTAGGAATCGAAAGCTACTCTGAAGGAAATAAATATATGACAAAGTGCTGAATTGTGCAGTTCTACTTAATTTTGTGTTAGAATTCAGGGAAGTGAGGACGCAGCAAGGACTGAGTAATGAAAAAGAGCTTCACGGAGAAAGACGTGGAGTTGTATTCTCAAAGAAAGTTTCACATTCAGGTAGTTGAAGGGAAGAACACATTCTGCATTGCCATGTAGAAGAAAAAGACAGTTTAGTGTTGCTGAGTGGAAGTTTCCAGAAAAATCCAGAAAAAAAGCACTCTTGAAGGTGCAACTCTCAGCAGACTTGCTGTGATCCGTTTGAGTGGGCTGATTTCAAGAACAGCAAGAAAGGGATGTAGGGATATAAAAGGCATGAAACTACCAAGGAAGGGGTTCACCAGACGATTCCAGAAACACTAGGAAAAAATCTTATCCTGAAATTAAGAATCATCGTTGAACCCATGGTTTCCTTGCTTTAACTGCATTGGCTGCTGTGGAAACTCAAGTTCATAGGAGAGACTGTTGAAATCCTCCTTTATCAAGTTTGGTTTCAGGATCCTAAGGCTGAGTGTTGATCCCATCCCACCCCCATTAAAAGTCAATTTACCTAGTAGTAGCTCTCTTCCTGATTGGATGTGTTGCTATGGCTGAACTTTAGCTAACACTCACTGGGACGTCCTTGATGTTCTCTTGTTGTTCTGCTAGGGTGCTATCCATACCTCCCGGGAGCTAAGTATTTTATTAAATATCTAGAATATTGCCCTTCCATGCAGCCAGTGCCCTATCAAAATATGGCTCAGCCTCTTTCCCAGCTGACATCACCACTCCTAATAATCAATTAATAAAATATACATGTCTACCGCATGTAATTTTAGTGATACATAGAAAAAAACTGTGAAAATAGTCTCCCTTAGATGCATTATTCACATACACAAAGTGCTGATTCATAATCGACACATCATAATGCAAATTGATTCTGTTCACCTTTAGAATAAAATACCTGCTTCCATATCTGGAGAGTAACTGCTCTTGGTTCCAAGGCATTGGTATTTTGTCAGTTCCAATGATGTCATTTAATAGAGCGATTTTTGTCATTAGCTCCTTCTGATTTCTCCCTGAGCATAATATCTGTGTGAACCTAGTGGCTAGCTTTACAGAATTCTAGGTAATACACTGCCTTGGACTTCTTGAGAGGAAAAGAGTTAATTTGAAGAAGCCTGGATGATTTTGGTCCTTCTTCCCTACACTTAGTGAAAAAATAATCAACTTAGTTCTGTAAATACTGTTTTGAATTTGTGGCCAAAGAATATAAAAACAATTGTGTTAACACAAAGGACGGTGTGTTTTAATAATGAGACCAGTGCACCAATGACATCAGCGTGCAGTCTGATGAAGTTTAATAACAGACCATGCTGTAAGGGCCAGGCACAAACGTATCACAGATTTGATAGAATCTATTTTTCTCATGCTTATGGTACCTTTGTGCACAGTTTTCTTGTTTTGTTGCTTAGGAGAAATCATTATATTTATATATCACTTGTCAATGCACATATAGATTCATATTTCATTTTGCCCTGGAATTTATCCTTTCTATGTTTATGATGTTTTGTGCCATTTTGGTCCTCGTGCTGCAATTTTCATCATTACTTTTATGCATCACTGATCTATTTTTAAGCCACTCATCCAATTCTTATGAGTTAGAAATACAATATAACATAATAGTAAAAAAAGATATCAAATTTAACAACTAACAATACACAAATCACACAAAAATCCCACTCATATGCACCAGAAATATAATGCGACATAATAGTTAAAAAAATATATCAGATTTAATAAATAATAACACAAAAATCACATGAAAATCGACGTCTTAAGACAAATGGTGTACTGTTCAAATGGGCTTTGATATAAAACAAATCAATACTGCAGTATTTGTAGTCAATATTCTACCTTACGGCACTGATTATTAAGAATATAACCAGAAGAGTCCGTGCACAACCTTGTTTTGCAGACTTCCCACGTTAAGTAAGAAGAGTACCATCATGTTTTACATACTTTAGGAAACATAGCCCTGGGAGAGAGGATGAGAGAAGAATGGAAACTGGTCACCTCTGCAACGGTGCTGAGGAAGGAGCTGAGCAAGGAGAGAAGTGGGTGTTTGTTGTTTGCTTATTCGATGTGTGCTTTTCTGCTTTTTATAGGAAAATTAAGATAATGAGAGTTAAGAAAAAATGCCAGATTGTTTGAAAGATGGCCGCAAAAATTCTCATTGCTGTACCTTTCCCACTCACTCTGTGGCTCTGCCGCTTCTCTCTACCAGGAGGCAGCATCCATTTTCCCAACGCCTGTCTGGTCTGGCCTGTGATTTGCTTTAACCAATAAAATGTGATGGAAGCCATGCGGTGCAAAGGCAGAGCCAGGCTTCGGAAGGCTCTGTAGCGTCAGTCTGTATGCTCTCTGAGCCCCATGCTGCCAAGTGAGGAAGAACCATCTAGCCTGTGCAGAAAGACACCACATAAAGCCAGGATGTGCCAACCAGCTGAGTCCCCCTGTGACAGCCAGACGCTTGGTGAGCCACAAGATGACCGCGGGCAAGACTTGATTTGGTGTGTTCTGTGTGATGCAGAGGAAATGGGATCCCAAGCCTGAGCCTTAGCCAGCCTTTGGGTTTCCACTTGGCATTCTTGGAACACCGTGCCGCCATAGCAGGAATGAGAAGTTGAAACCACAAGGCGCTACCCCAGCTGAAACCACGGAAACAGTCTCTAGTGACACCTCAGAGGATTGCAGTCACTGAATGATACCAGGCAAGACCAGCAGAATCCCCCTTATGAGCCTGGACCAAATTACCTGTTCCTTTAAGTTATGAGCAAATATAATCCTTGTAGTTCAAGTCACATACATTATGAGTAAATACAATATTGTAGTTCTAAGACATGTGAGACAAGGATAGACGTTTTTTTGGAGGAGCTGAGTTATCATTGCTGCCCTGGGAGTGATCCGAAGTCCAGTTGAGTCTAAGGAACTCTACTCCTATCATTCCCCCTTGCCTAAGCCTGCTGGTTCAAGACATTCGTCAGGCCCTTTATTGCTAGTTCTGGAGGAGACAGAGGGACCTGCATTCCCCAGCAGGTGATCACACAGGGCTGGCTGGTTCTCTGGGGAAGAGAGGTTTTGTCCTCCTCTAGCAAGAGAATTGGGGCTGGGGGAGAAGGTAGACAAACTGTGAAGGTTGCCGGGTGTATCAGGTCATATTCTGTCGAACATTATAGGAGAGAGGCTACTGAGAAGCTAAGTGGGAAGGGACAGGTGAGTCGAATGCTTTTACCATGGAGGAAGAGAGCCAGAGAGAAGATGTTAAATTTGTCTCCTTCAAAAATATAGTAAGAGTTTTCCTGGAATTCTTATAATTTTATGAAGATGCCTCTCCTGCGATTTTAGACAATTACACTCAGTTATATTTGATATTCACTAACTGTTTTCAATATTAATGTATGTGTTAATGTAATCTCCTATAGAGAAGTGGATGAAATATTTTTTAAAATGCCCTGCTTTTCTGTGAGAGTACCCTGAATATATTTCACTGGTAATTTCACAGGAGATGCTGGATGAGTTGAGCTATCCAGGACTCCCGGAACTGATACCCCAGTCTTGGAGCTGTATAATTCTTCTTTACCATATTTCTGTTCAATAGGATATAAAGACATTTCATTTCCCCATCCCCTGAAACAGAATTGAGAGCACACCAAGAGTTTCTTCAGCAACCTCTGGGGTTGGTTTTTATTAATAGCAGGCAAAGAAATATGTAGAAACATTATTTGTGACAAATGATAACAATTATGTCCACTTATCTCCATTGAGATTTACAATATATATTCAGTTCTGACCGCCTGCATCTTTTGGTTGTATATGAAATCCCCTACATCTACGTTTTATTCCAAAATTGTGAGCCTCATCATCTCAGGCGCTCTTACCTTGGCTATGAGAGCGCCAGAACTCCTTTCCGAGGAGGGACATTATTCCGGGGACAGCACCCTGATGTCAAGTTCACCTGAGACACCCACGCAGCAAAGTTAAAGACCTCACCTTGTGGAAGTTTGTTGAGTATATTTCTAATGATGGGACTTTCTCATGACCTTCGAAGACAAACAAACAAGAAAACTCCAGCTGATCATGTGACATGTAATTCAATAAGCAGGAGGAAAGGAAAAAAATTATAAGGGACATGTGTAAATATTAAGCTTATATGCATGTGCTATATTTTCTCCAGATTCATTTTAGTCTTATAATGACAGAGTTATCATATATAAGGAAATCTACCTAATAATAGATATTACGCACTAAGGACCTCTCTGCCGAGAATGTAGCATACATTATGCATTTAATTCCCTATATAAATACGCAAGGTAAAGATTGCTGCCTATTGGGGTGCCTGGGTGCCTCATTTGGTTAAGCATCTGATTCTTGATTTTGACTCAGGTTAGGTTATGGTCTCAGGGTCGTCAGATGGAGCCCCGCATCGGACTCAGTGCTCAGTGCTCTGCACAGAGTCTGCTTGAGTTTCTCTTCTTCTCCTTCTGCCCCTCCCCCTGCTCATGCTCTCTCTTTCTGTCTCTCTCTTTAAAAATAAACAAATAAATAATATCTTTACGATTGCATCCTACCAACAAGAATGCCAAGTATACAGACTGACGTTAGTCGCCCAGCCTCCCTCCCTTCCTCTCTCTCTCCTTCTCATCCTTCCTCCTTCCCTTCCTTCCTTTAAAAAATACGTCTCGTGTCTAGGAAAATGACATGCATACTGGAACACTTTAGATGCTCCAACACTTTCTACCAAGAGTCCCTCAGGGTAGAAATAAATCCATCTGGGCAAATCAAAGGGATTTTTTTTTTCCTGGATTGACACTAAGTTTGGGAATGAAAAATACATTGATGACCTACTTACAATGTTCAGTTTGTCCTTGCCTTTGTTTTACTAATCGAAAACGAAAGGGGATGTGGCTATGACAGTGGGGACGGAGAGGCCCACTGGCGACATGGGCATCATGATGCTACTAAATCCCCATGGAAAGGAATTGTCATTGGTAAGTTGCAGCGGGAAGAGGTGGAAAGAGCAGGAGTGGAGTGAACGAGAGAAGTCAGGAAGAACCAAACAAGTGGAAAATATTAAACATGGATGTGAAAGTTTCAGGTTGCAGGATTAAATTATTTTTATTTACATTACCTTGAGGAGGGAAGGTTTTCTAAGGATATTGTTCCTCTATCAGAAACCTCAGAGCGACATCTGCATCGCAGAGATAAAATTATACAGAAGAAATGTGTGTCTAGGGAGCACTGAACTATTTCATTTGGGACTGGTTGAGCTTGAAATGGATTTCAGAAAATGTGGTCCCATTCCTTACTTTGTAATTAGAAATAATTTATACACAGCTATTAAAAATACACAAAAAATCACATCTCTTAATTGCTATCTACTTTACCCGATATACATAAAATATTACGACTGAATTCTGCATTCCTGACTTACCCTTCAGTATCCATCCGATATATATCATGAGTAAAATGAGGTGATTACTCAAATACACCCTGGAGAATATTTGCCGCAACATCTTTATGTTTTGGGTTTTCTGTGTTTTGCTATTGTGGCTCACACCTGAGATGAAAACAGAAGGCAATTATGGTCTTGATATTACTTGTGAATGTTGTGAACAGTTTAGATCAAAGTTGGACATTCTGAGCTCTACTCTCTCGAGGGAAAAAGTTTTCCCAGTTGAGAAGCTTCAAAAGTAAACCTCCACATCTGTCTTTTGGGGACAAATCTGGAGCCTTCATAAGATTATGTTTAGATACCTTAGCGCTTGAATGGAGATAATGAATAAATTGTTTAAATAACGGCCTCGAGCAAGGATTATAATCCAATACCTGTGTGTGTGTGCTGTGTTTAGAAAACATCAAAAAAAAAAAAAAGATATGTACTGTAGGAATGCCTTCTTTTACCAATAGATATGTATTCCTAATAAGGGTGTGGGTTTTTTGTGCACGCGTTAACAGTTCTTTTTCCCGATGACGTGATTATTATAAAACTTGTTCCCTTTATTGCTTGTTGATCTTTACTTTCCAGAGTTCACTGGTAATACTGCATCCCATTCGCATATTGCTTTTAGATATTACTGGAGCTATTTTGCAGATTGGGAAAGTAAAACAGCATAGGAAATGACTGAGCCATCATATAACAGGTGTGGAAAGATCAATGTGAAATTAAATCAATAGTTTGACCTCAGTTACTTACAGATACTATGGCTCAAGGTTATATTTGTTAAAAATGTGCTTAAACTAATACTTCATCTTTCTCCAAGTGTTGGGAGAGCAATTAATAGAGAAGGGATGGGAGGGCCATTTATATTCCAGGGATTTCAGGAACATAAGGATTAAAGAGTCTAGATAGTGGTGAAAAAAAATCCTATTACAAATTAATTAATAAATGCATTTTTGGAGATTTGATTGAAAATCTTCCTGATATTCTCACCGTGCTTCTTGAGCTGTTCAGTTTCAGACACTCATGCTATGTATTGTCTATTTAGCGTAAAAGGTAATAACAGAATATTATCTTTTTTCCATATTTAGTTCAGTCTTCTTTTTTTTTTTTTCTAAGATTTTATTTATTTATTTGACAGAGAGAGAGACAGCCAGCGAGAGAGGGAACACAAGCAGGGGGAGTGGGAGAGGAAGAAGCAGGCTCATAGCTGAAGAGCCTGATGTGGGGCTCGATCCCAGAACGCCGGGATCACGCCCTGAGCCGAAGGCAGACGCCTAACGACTGAGCCACCCAGGCGCCCCTTAGTTCAGTCTTCTAATCCTCACAATTGTCCTATGAAGTAGGTGATCTTAGCCACATTTTATAGTCAAGGAACCTGAAGGACAGATCTCAGATCTCACAGCTAGTAAATGAGACCAAGATTTCTATCTGAGCAAGTTGACATTTAAGCTTATTGATTTAACCACTAAATTATGTCTTTTATAGATTAAGCCGTAAGAAATTGCCAAGACTCAACGATGCTCACATATAAAAACAGGCGTTCCCTCTGGTGCAAACGAGTATTATCGCCATGGCTTTACAACGGTAAATGTAGTTTCTGTTCAAACACCTGCACATAATGGCATTGAAACCAAAAGCGTAAAAGATCGGGTATAGTTTATTTCATTTATCATTAGGTCAATTATAGTGAGTTATAGGTCATAAGATGAATAGATTCAAGCTGTAATTCAGACTTAACCCTTTTATATCATGTTGCATTTCCTGTCGGTGGCATATACTCAGTTTCCTGTGTGCCCTTTTCCCTCCTTGCTCTCCGTGCAAGCAAAATAAAGATCACGTTCCCCTGGATTCACATTTAAACATAATATGAATCCTTGAAGTTTCAGACTTAGAACTTAAAACTAGGAAGTCTCTTATTCCAAGACTACAGAGTTGTTTTTTATTCAAACTTCTATTCACAATATCACCTTAAATGCTTTGCCAATGCTTTTTGAGTAGAACTAGAAAATTTTCAGAAATCATCAAAACACCTTTTAGAAAAGATTGGAATCAGTCATTAGCCATTAATATAAATACATTGTGGATTCAGATTTTATATATTTTTGTTAAAGTAGTCTAAGATGAAATAGGTTTCAAATCCCTGAAAAGTAAGTGATCAAAATATTTTTAATAATAACATGAAACTTAATGTAATTTATGTGTTATATTAAATTTTGTCAACTCATGTCATAATGCAGTACAAAAATTTCAACGTTCACTTAATTTTTTGCTGTATCTAATTTATACCTTCTTACACTAGCTTCCAAACAAAGAAATACCAACATCAAATTAAATAATATTTTGAGGTCAATATTACTTTAAAAATCTATAGCTTGGTTATTTCTTGATTGCATGACAATAAATATCGATAATGTTGTATTTAAATAAAGAATGCTATAGCTCTTTTGACTTCCCATCATAAACGATAGGACAACAGACAAGTGGTGAACTGATTAATTCCCTGACACAGGTGAATTGAAGCAGGAAGGTTAAGCAGTAAGCACTGGTGTGGGGTACAAAATATCACTGTGCAATTTTAATATGTGCATTCGAGAAGGAATAGCTGTCATTTTAATGGTACAATTCAAGGACATTATGCATGGTTTACACCATATTGTAAAAATCATATCCTTTAGGTATGATCTCCATCATTTAGTATTACCCGAGAAACAAACTTCTAGTGACTGAACTAGTAATGAAAAGGAGAGTTTATATTGTTCAGATCATGGCAATAGAAAATAATGAAAAGCTTGAAGAATGGTGATTACTTATAGTGGAGAAGATAAGGCTAAGAAAATATTTAATACAATATGGTCTGCAATTGGAAAAAAAATATTTTAAAGAGATTTGTCAAACTGATACTTTTTAATTGAAGTTTTCTTTGCATTCACCATCATACATGCAGAGAGATTCAACCCTGTCTCCTACTTTTAAGATATACATGGTCCTCAAAGTCCACAATCCTAACCATAAACTTTGTAATTGAAAGGAGCAAAAGATGGTTGAATGGTATTCAGTTAGAACTGTTCTTTTAGTTTTCTGAATAGCAAATCTGGTTTTCTATTTGTTACATGAAATTTAGCCACTGATAGAATAAAGACAAAAGCAATAAGGGCCTGGTAAAAAGTAGCCAATACGATAAGGTCTTTTAATGAGAACTGTTGCTGTCTTTTTAAATTCTATAACGTCCAAAGTTCCTTCCCCAATTTAATAATTGTCAATTACCAATTAATGTTAATTATTAGTGAATATAATTAGCTATTTTTAATTCATGTTGAGAAAAAAGTTAATGTACATCTAAAAAATAAATGGTATTTTCTTTGAAAAAGCATGACTTTTAAACTTCTCCAACAAAAATACAATATAGACATGGTTAAAATATATAAAAAATAGAGTGCCAATGCATTGCATCCTACAGATTGTCACAAATAGACAACATGCATTTAATACTAAAATTTCAAAGGGCTACCAATGGTTTTATTATAAACAGAAAGAGAAAGAAATCAGAAGAAAGGTAGAAAACCCTTATGCCCAGGTGGTGATTTTGTCCATGTATTTCTTTACATAAATATAAATATACAATTATATATGCATACATATATATAAATAGATCTACAGATATAAATTTGCATTTTGTTGACATAAATTTAGTCAAACGGAAGGTGAAGGTGAGCATCTGATATATATGCTTTAATTAAAATTATTTTTTAGGCACAAAGATTTAAGATTTGTTGTAGGGTTGTATTTCCTACCGTCTCCATAAGCAGCAATCATTCTTTTGAGTTAATAAATTATTCCTGAGGTCCCAAACACAGAAGGCTTGTTTGGTTGAATCCATCTCTTCAGAAACTGGAGCCTCAGGTCAAAACCAGGGGCTTATGGCGAACGAGGGAAAAGGGTGCTGCTGTCTACCTCGTCCAGGTGCCCCAGCAGCTCCCGGCTTACGCACCACCTCAAGGCTCAGAGAAGGGAGCGTGTCTTAAAACACATACAGGAACTTCAAATCTTTCTTTTGTTGCCTCATACGTTTTCTGAACCCTCCTTCTAAATAAAATCACGGTACCAAGTCAAAGGTCTTATGTAAAAACTGATCACAACCTTGGACTCTCCTCCTGGAATTGCATTCACTGGAGCCCCATTATCTTCACCACCTCCCACCAAGCAAGGCTGAACATAGCTGAGCTGACACTCAATTCCCACTTTCCTTATCTTGCTCATTTCCTTTGATTTCATATGATGGCTTCTTGTCCTCAGTCCATTCTCTGCTATCCATTAGACAAGCATTTTAGAATACGGTGTTTAGCAAGCCCATCTTATTACCACAAGGTCAAATTTGGTTTTCCTGGACACGCATGGTAGAAAGACACACATGTTAGTGGCACAAATATGCAAAAAGAAGAGAGCATATTTCATGGAATAATTACTATTATTATAATATGAAGTTACTTCGTAAAAGGAAGTCCCTTTTGCTGTTCTGTTTTTATGAAACCATTTTCTCCTTCAATGACAGCTCCTTCTTTCTTACCAAATAATGGTATTATGCTGACCTTATTAATAAGAAATCTTACTTTCCTCCCACATAGCAGATGGACCTGCTGTACAGCAAGCCTTTGCTTGGAAGAAGTTATTGTCCAAAGCTATTCTATTCTTGGTGACTTGCTTGCGGACATTCTAAATGACAGCATCCTTTATTAACACGGTGAATATCATTCGTGTTGTATATAACTCAGGCTTCTCGTACGTGTGTGGGAGTGCCAAAGCCATCTGCAAACAGAAGTTCCTGGTAATACATCTTTAATAGCCGAAGAAAGCCATCCAGCTGACCCATGGCATCTATTTAATGTGTTAGGTGCCATTTCCCTGGTCACAGTGGGATCTGTCAGAAAGCTGTAAGGCAAGTGGTTCTGCCTGTCAGGTTATAACAGTTTGAAGAAAATGAACTTCTCAGAAATTGAGCGCAACTAGTGATCACTTCTGATTTATTCTTTGCTGTGGCAGGCCATGGCTATGCACGATTGCTTTCTTCATCTATACCATTTCATCTAGAGGCTTGGGCAAAGGAAAGAAATGGTCCAAGTTCTGTATCACAACTGCTTCTAGTAAAGTACTCTCATAATTATGTTATAAAGAGAAACACACACAGACACACACACAGAGGTATTTCCCTTCAGATGTTAAAACTGGATGTTGGAAGGCTGTATTAATCATTTTATTTAAATGGTCAATGTCATATTGATTCCCTGGGCCAGGATGACCAGGATGGAGTTATTCACTAACAAGGTTGCCACTCAACTATATAACAAACTAAATGAAATATTGATTGCCATTAAAAAATCAGGTTCATATAGTTTGGAGTAGTTATAATAATCTAGTGATTTTCTTGAAACTTATGACTACAGTTGAAAGATGTCCTTTCTATCAAGTTAGTGTTGTATTGACTCCTGGTATCTAGTTTCCTTATTTCTAGTAACCATTTTTAAAATCTGATAAAACATATTTTGAGAAAAAAATCATGTAGCAGATGGAAAAAAGGTGGGAAATATCATTTAAATGAAAATAAGTAAGACATGTTTTATCCAGAATTTCCAAGAAATGTAGTTCTGGGTATGTCAACTTTCCATATACTAAAATCTAGAACTCTGAGCTACTTGTCCTTTAATGATACTTATTTTGTTACATATGTCTCCAAAATGTATTGTGCATTGCCTCTTCTTTCATCCACGTGTGCTAAATTCTATATGGATACCAGTTACAGCTCCACTTGAACTGTAATTTGAGGGACTTCTGCGGAGAGCAAGGATGTTCGCTTCTATAGTTAATACAATAGGGTCATTGTGCTCTTCAGTTTATGCTCTTCCTCTCTTATGACATTCTAATTTCAACAGAGACTGTCAATGTGTATAAAAGTTAGTGTTCACTGATGTTAAGTCTTTTCAGGCTTTTCATCTCCCTCTGGAGCTTCTGCCTATTCCCTTTTCTTATGTTTGTTTACTACTCTTCATGTATTGTCTTCCATGAATTTCCAACTGGCTGAAAGTTAATTTTGATAGGCATCACTAGCCAGAATGTCTCCCTCCTTGACCCAGTGAGTAAGTATCACCAAATTCTCAAATAGCTTCACACCTACAGGGATTCTTGGTTCTTTTGATCATCATTCCCATTTGGAAAATTTCCTTTTATTAGAATTGAGCTATGCCAGGTATTTGAATGTAATAGCTGTACACCTCACTTGAAAAAAAAGCATTGTGGTAGAACCACATTGATAAATACCAGCTGCTTGAAAAATATGATGACCTTTGTCTTCTTTGATGAGGAGAAAAACAAGAAGAAAATGTCCATCTCTAGAACATTGGTTCAAGGCACCTACAGCATGGCAGCCTGCAAAAACATCAAGTTGGATAATCAGAACGCTTGACACTTGGCTCTTGCACAAATGTCCATCTCCCTCCTGGATTTCCCCTGGGAGTGGAGCACAATTTTGGCTACAGCACAATTGGCTGTCCCTCCCTGGATGTCCTTCAAACAGATGATATACTTGTGGGACTGCGTTTCATTCTGCACAATCCCTAGAACAGAAATATCACACAAACGGAGCAAGGAACGGTTAATGATATGAAGGGGGGAGCGAGTATGGTCAAAGGCTTAAACACATTTTTGCCGAGACACATAATATCGATTAGTCTCTTTTCCTTTAACTAGTGGGTTCTTCCTGAAGTATATCAGTAAGAGTCACAGGAATTATGTATAATAGTCAAATAGAATACATAATGAATATATATACTAATATAGACTAATATACCTTATAGCATCATCTGTTTTCTATTTTATATGGAATTTAGATATATGTTTTATATCTAATTATCTATTTCCAAATAAGTGGTTGCAAATCCACTCGTGAATATTACCCATTCCTTTTCCAACATGAATCATTGATCATCCAGTATTATCCCAGTACTCCTCAAGTGCTTCGAATAGTACAAAGGACAGAAATCAAGTGGAGGAGGTAGACCATAAGAAAAAATATTATGGGAGATATTGGAACTAGGAAAATGTATCAATGTTATAAAGGTACCTGAAATGATGTTGCAGTCTCAGCAGAGTTAACATAGCAGGGAAAAAAATGTTTCTAAAGGATTTTTTCTTTTTTGCAAGAATACATTTCAGGGAAGGCTGAGGTCCTTTTGAAATGTGAAGTATAGATTGATTTTATATGGTGAGAAGTGCTTCATTTGTTCTCATATTAAATGCAATGAATAAAAAAATTGAACAAAATGGGTACTTTTTTCATAGTCTTCCTTTAAAAACTTAATAACTGATTTCACAACTATGACTACATGATACATAGAATGGGAAGAAGAAACAAACAAATGAATACACTACTGATAGTTTGGCGGTTAGGCAGTGTCAACAATGGTAGTGACATTCTGCAGAGCATAAGGCATAGAAGAAACCCAGCTGCTGACAACATTGAGGAAAAGAAACTTGTAGCACCCTTAACCTCTCTGAGTTTGATTCCTCTTTCTCTTCCCTTTTTACTGTAAGAGGTCAAGCCTGGAGATCTTTTCAGCTCAAAGTCCTCCCAAAGAAGGTCTTTTTTTTTTTCAATATGAAAACAAATGAAATTCCCCACACTAGGAAAGGCTATGAAAGTGCCAAATAAGGCTCTTTAGCCAAAGAAAAAGGCCCATAATAAATGACTTTCTAATACTCAGAAACGATTGAAAGCATCACACAAACCGACTAGTTTAATGTAGAGGCTCGGTGCTGGGGTCTAACAAGAAAACGGGATTGTATTTTATATGCTACCTGGTCTGCTTAGTTAGAGAATCAGTAATATATTCTAGTAAAACTTTTATTAAAATTTAAAATATAGGTGTAGGTTACATTCTTTATTATTTTAAAACCATAGTTTATAGTCTTTCCACAGTAGCAGTAATACTTACGGAATTATTTTAATTAACATTATAAAAATATCAATATTTTATTCAACCTGAAAAAATCCGTTTTCATTATATTTTCTCACAAAGATAAAGTGATAAAATGGTAAGTTTTAGGCACACAATTCTGTATTTTTATTTTAAATTATCAACATGTCAGATAAATCTGCATAGGTTTGAAGAGCATAATATGTGTGCCTATGAATTTATATCCAAGCTCCTATTTAGTTGCTTAAAATTCTGGTCACACATTAGACATCTTGATGTGGATGTCATCGTCTGAAAAAATATCTTATAGAAGAAATAAAGAATCTCAACAGTCTCAAACTTTTTCCCTATCCGTATTATCAGTACCCTATCAACCTCAGATTCATTAGAGTTTTGGGGAAATTTAAGGTCAGTCCTCCCAATATCCACCGATATCCCAAAGTTTGACGATAGATCCTGTTCAAATGAGGATCACACAAGCAGAAACACCACGCAGCAGTGATCTTCATGCCAGATCACTACCAAAGTTCATGCTTCTTCGACAATACCGGACTCCTCTATCTATTAAAGTGGTTTTGCTCAACATTTTGCAAACTAGCCAGGTTCAAGACTTAACTTATTTTAAAGTCTACCTGATGCTATAAAAGGTGAAATCTATTCACGTAAGTTTCCTGTCTGTATCTTGTTGTAGAAATCCGTAATAACAGATAGCTTAAGTTAAATAAAAGGGGGGGGGAGCTTTTTGGAACCTCAAAAGACCCCACATAGTCAAAGTAATCCTGAGAAAGAAGAACAAAGAAGGAGGCATCACAGCCCCTGATTTCAAGGCTTACTACAAAGTTGTCATTACCCAAACAGTATGGTACTGGCATAAAAATGGAAAAATTGACCAATGGAACAGAATTGAGAGCCCAGAATAAACCCAAGCATATGTAGTCAACTATACTTGACAAAGGAGTCAAGAATATTCAATGGAGAAACGAGAAATTTCTTTCTTTCTTTTTTTTTTTTTTTTTTAGTAGATGGTGCTGGCTGGGATAATTGGGTATTAGATGTAAAAGAAGGAAACTGGACCCCTATCTTACACCATTCACAGAATTAACTCAAAATGGGTTTAAAGACTTAAATGTAAGACCTGAGACCACAAAAGTCCTATAAGAAAACAGAAGTAAATCTCCTTGGCATGGGCTTTGGTCATGACTTTTTGGACATGACACCCAAACATAAGAAACAAAATAAAAAATAAGCAGATGAGACTACATCAAACTAAAAAGCATTCACATAGCAAAGGAAACCATCCATAAAGTGAAAAGACAACCTATGGAATGGGAAAAAACATTTGCAAGCTATTTGTCTAGTAAGGGTCAATATCCAAAACATATAAGGTACTAATAAAACTCAATGGCAAAATACCAAATAACCCAATTAAAAAATGGGCAGAGGACCCGAATAGACATTTCTCCAAAGAAGACACGCAAAAAGCTGACAGACACGTGAAAAGATGCTCAACATCACTATTCATCAGGGAAATGTAAATTAAAACCACAATGAGATATAACCTCTTGTCTGTTAAAAGGACCATTATCAAAAAGACAAGAGATAACAAATGCTGGCATGGTTGTGGAAAAAGGGAACCTGTGCGCTGTTGGTGGGAATGTAAATTGCCATAGCTGCTATGAAGAACAGGATGGAAGATCTTCAAAAAATTAAAAATAGAACTACCATATGATCCAGAAATTCCACTTCTGGGAACATATCCAAAGAAAATGAAAACACCAACTTGAAAAGGTATCTGCACTCCCATATTCAAAGCAGCATTATTTACAATAGCCAAGACATGAAAACAACCTAAGTGTCTATTGATGGGGGAAGGGATAAAGAAATTGTGGGATACATACAACGGAATATTATCCAGCCATAAAAATGCAGAAACCCTACCATTTTCAACAACCTGGGGACTTGAAAGCATTATGTTAAATGAAACAACTCAGAAGGAGAAAGACACACACTGTCTAATTTTACTTACATGTAGACTATAAAAACAAACAAAAAATGAAAATAAAACAAATCCATAGACAAAGAGACCAGACATATGGTTACCAGGGACAGTGGCTAGGGAGATGGAGAACTGGAGGAAGGTAGTCAAAGGTACAAATTTCCGCTTAAACATGAATAAACCCTAGGGACGTGATACATAACGTGTAGACACTGATTTAGGGTGTATTTGAAAGTTGTTAAGAAAGTAAATCTTAAGAGTTCTCATCACAAGGAGAATCTTTTTCCTTCCTTTTCTTTTCTCCTTTTCTTTCTATTTTATCTCTATGAGACAATGGATGTTAGCTGAAACTATCTTGATCATTTCACAATATATGTCAATCAAGCTATCAAGCTGTACACTCCTCCAGTGTATACAGTGGTAGTATCAGTTGCTTCTCAATAAACCTGGAAAGGAAAGGCTTTGGTAAAAAACATTATAAATCAAATTTAAATTCTCTGATTAGAAAAAAAAATACAGCATTGCAGGACGTAAGCGTGATTATCCTACATAAAACAAATTAGTCTAGTTAGACAGTTGTTTTCATCTCTTGATCACACTATGCCAAAGGATGCAATGAAAGATTTAGATAAATTTTGCCCAAACTTAGGGGCACAAATAAAAAATAAAATAAAAGCAAAAGGTACTGTTTTGGTCCCCCTTTCATATTTGACTGAACAAGGGAAAGAAGAAATAAATCAAAATTTTGTGACTTTCTCGAGAAAGTTAAGTGTCTCCTCCTCTGTGTTCAGATAAGGCAAATACTTGTGTCTGTTATACCCCTTGTCACCTGATTCTAACTACAGTGTATAGCTGAATCAATCACAAGACTTTGTATTTTCTCGAGTCTTTCATCACATGATAGTCATATTCTCTTACAAACCACGAATGTGTGGTGGGGTGACATTGGCCTGAGATCACTTCAATTTTAGGTGCTTATAAAAATACACTAAATATAAGAAAAAAATCTTGTTAAATTATATATTATTTATCACTGCCTTATAAAGTGTGTTTATAAACTACGCCAGCTTTACTAAACTAATGCACTAAGTATTTTAATTAGATTTTGTGGTTTTTTGTCCCTAGCATTTTCTTTAAAAAAACTTAAAAAAATAACATATACCATAAGCATCCTAAAGGATTATTAAATAAAATGTGTTACAATAACAGAACCATATTAACTATATATTTTGAAGATTTAGCCACATGATCTTATTTCCATTCAAGTTTTGTTTATGCGAATCCCCCCCCCCTTTCCTCTTCAAGATATGTGAGATTTTAGTTCTTCCCTGTTTATGTTACCAGGAAGAGTTTTAGTTCTTATAAATTAAAAGCAAGCATTCCATGCTATTTGCTTTGATGTCTCCCCTTTGTTTTTCATTATCCCCCGTCCAACAGGTGACATTTTAACATTCATGACTTTAATGCTATGAAACAGACTAGAAGATGTTTGGAAAAGAGTCAGATTTGGAGGTTTTACCTTCTATTTAAATATCTTATTTCATAAAATAGAGCCTTCTCTTTCTTCTTTTTCCCAAATAATTGCCATCATTAGCTTCTGCACTACTGGGAGGTCACTCTCTGACCATTCCATAATTTATCCAATTAACTGACATATTGAGTCAGGATCTCCTGTAGGGGTGACATTTTTTGATGGGTTTTCTAAACTGCCATTTAGCTCCATTACATAAATATCATTGATATTAGCATTTTTCTAGCACATTGCTCTTGGAAGCCTGTCTGCCTGAATCGCACCTAGGAGATGAGTCTCAACTTGCCAACCTTGTGAAATTGAAGATTTGACCATTGAGACATTTGAATGGGACTCATATTATGACAAGGAAACACATAAAGCCAGAAATTGTTTTCAAAGGATCAGCAAGGTGAAGGCTCATTCTTATCTCTCAATCTTCTTAGACAGAATATTTAAGGTTTTATGACCCATCTTTTGCTATTACATGTGTTTTTGTTATTCATAAGCAGAAATTAGCAAGATGTTCATTACAAACTGAGTCAGGAGGCAAGTTTGCCAAGTGATCCTGGCGTTCTGGGATCCAGCCCCACATCAGTCTCCTCTGCTGGGAGCCTGCTTCTTCCTCTCCCACTCCCCCTGCTTGTGTTCCCTCTCTCGCTGCCTCTCTCTCTCTCTCTCTGTGTCAAGAGGCAAGTTTGCCAAAATGTCTTCTTCTTTTTTTTTTTTTTCCTCTTCCCACCTGGACTGAGTTTTAAGGAAGCCTGTGGAGAATTATGGTTTAAAATTGAGGTTGTGTCTAAATAGGTGATTTCAGCTAAAATCCTAGGCAACACCTATCTACTGTGAATCTTTCATAACCAAAGCCTTTGACTGATGCCATTTTCCCTACAAACATTGGAGGAAAGCCCTTTTTCCCACTTGCACACAAGATGCATATATGTGTGTGTGTGTGTGTGTGTGTGTATGTGTGTGTATATACATGTTTTTCATATATATAACTATATGTTATATAGTTTTATAATTGAAATTAAGGGGGAAATATTGCAACAAAATATTAAAATCTGTGTGAATTATGGAGTCATGCAAATGATGTTTGGTTTAAAAAATAGTATGTTAGGGGCGCCTGGGTGGCTCAGTCGTTAAGCATCTGCCTTCAGCTCATGGCATGATCCCCGCATTCTGGGATCGAGCCCCACATCAGGCTTCTCTGCTGGGAACCTGCTTCTTCCTCTCCCCCTCCCCCTGCTTGTGTTCCCTCTCTCCCTGGCTGTCTCTCTCCCTGTCAAATAAATAAATAAAATCTTAAAAAAAATAATATGTTAATATTTCCAATTACTCATGGATTGACTAGAAAAAACAATGAACTCTGCAGAGTTGAGTGTAGTGTTCTTTTAAGTATTTTTTAAAAGGCTTTCTAAAAAAAGACGAAAAATAAGGAATATATGTACTTCCTTAAGTACATATGATTTATTTTTATTTAATTTTTATTTATTTATTTTTGTCCTTTTTTTTTCCTCCTTGACATTTCCTTTGAAAAAAGCTGTTTAAACTGATACATATTACAAACATCGTAAAGTGCGCTAAGTGAAATACGTCAAATAATGTAGGAAAAATTAAACTTATGTTGACAAACTAATACCATTCTATAAGGAAACAAGTGGCAAAAATTACTATGTTTAAGTAACCATATGGTAAGAATATGTATTTCTTCCGTTATAAGTGTATTCCAGTCGTGGAATTTAGAAAAAGATACTAGGAGGAAAATGCCTATATAGCTAATGCTTGCTGGGAAGTAAGCTCCCAAGAGTGGTCTGGTTCAGGGCCAGAATTATTCAGTGTCTTCTAAAAGAGAAAAATCTTTGCAGAACACACATGTGCTCTACATGAGATAATATGAATGGTTTTAGCAATTGCTCAAAAATATCAGATAAATCTGAATGAAATGACATTTATAAAAGTGCAGTTTTTTAAAGTACGTACACATAAAACATGATCCATGTACATAGTAAAGAATTCATGCACATAATGAAAAATTAGGAATGCTCTGCCATAACTTCCATTTGAAAATTTGTGCTTACAGAATTAATTGCTATTTCTCCAGCTGAAACCAATGCATTCTAGATAGAAATTTGAAAACAAAATGTATTTCTTTTTTCTTTTGCTATTTCAACAACAGGGTTAGACACTACGCAAATGATATAATTCACAAAACAAAACAGAAATTTAAAATAAGTATATGCTTTTCTATAGTTAAAAAAAGTGGAGTATAGACACATTTTTAAATTAAGTTATTTGGAATAAGAGTTCCTATTTCTGTTCCAGATGAAGATACAAATTAATTTCTCAAGATTTTTAAAAATTTTATTTATTTATTTGAGAGAGAGAGAGCATGCACACGTGCATAAGCGGAGGGAGGGGCAGGGGGAGAGGAACAAGCAGACTCCCCGCTGAGTGGGTAGCCCAAACTGGGGCTCAATCCTAGGACCCCGAGATCTTGACCTGAGCCAAAGTCAGATACTTACCCGACTGGGCCACCCAGGTGCCCCAATTTGTTTGCTATTTAGTAAAATGTTAGATTCCATGTTGGAGGAGATCATCTCTCTTGGTTTCTTACGTATCATGACGGTGTGAGCTATATGGTCGAGCAATTCTGTCTTCAAAGACTAACAATTCTAAAGTTCCTGCAGTATTAGATTCCATGGAGTAGTTTGAACAATCTCCTTGTAACAATTTTGCTCACACTATTAATTTGTTCAGCAAGTTTTATGTATAAATATTGACAAGGTGAAAATTTCTAAATTCTTACAATGTCACAATTATTGATGTCCAACCTAATGGGTACGGGAATTTTATTTCAATCTCCTTATTCACAAGAAAGGAAATGAGATAAATGGTTAAGTTTAAGACCCTTCAAGTCAAAAACCAAGTAAGCAGAAGCCCATGAAGAGAGTTGTCAATAATTTTCCAAGGATGTGGTTCTTTTCTCCATCTCTAGGCACTGTTTTTATTGCAAGGGACCAGCTAGCATAATTGTTTTGAGGGCTTCTGGAGGTTCTTGTGTCTCTGAGCATGAACAGAGACCTGATGCATATCTTTTTTTTTTCTTCTTTCTTTCTTAATATTGTCCTTATAGTATAGGGCACTTGGTTGAAAACATTCATGTGAAAATTACTTCACATTGTACCTTTCTTTAAAGTAAAGGTTAAACATCAAACTTTCTGTTGTTGTTTACTATGGAATTAAAATGATTGGTTTAGACCCGCAAGATCAAAATGAGTTTTATATAGTACATAGCAAAAGCCCACCAAAAAAGATAACTAAATATGTACATAGTAAATTAAACCTTAGCGTTATTTAAAAATATTTTATGTACTATTTTTTAAAAATCAGAGCTAGATTAGAACTATATTATAATGGGTTGCTGCAGCTTTTTAAAGAAATAGAACATGCAAACATTTCAGTATTTTCAAAGGAAATCATGGTACCAAATAAAGAGTGAAATTGTATACATATTTTATTAATGTCTTACAGTTTCAGACCTCTCCTGTTAAACGGAACAAAATGAATAGGTGTCCCCACTTCACACACATCCATGATAAATCTTTCAAGCTTTATTTAAAACAAAACAAAACAAAACAAAACAAAACAAAACAAAACAAAACAAACTCTCCTAAGAATGAAGAAGTCTGCCAGCTTCATCAATGTTGAAGTGCTAGGCTCAGCTTGGAGGAAACACTGCAGGTGGCTGAGGTGAGACTCAAAATTGCCATGTTCCTGAAGCTTACATTTTTTTTATATTCCCTCAAAGTTTCCAATCATGGCAAATGCTTCCCAGCTTTGTGATATAATTGGTTGGTTTTTTGTGTTTTTTTTTTAAGATTTATTTATTTATTTTAGAGAGACGAACAGCAGGGAAGAGGGGCTGAGGGAAAGGAGAGAGTGTCCCAAGCAGACCCTGACAGGGGCTCAATCTCCTCCTGACGGGAGATCACAACTGGAGCTGAAACCAAGAATTAGTCATTTGAGCCACCCAGGTGCCCCTGTAATTAGTTGTTTTAATTTGGGGGTTTTTAAAAACCAAATAGGCTCTTCCTACTGTACTAATAAGAAAAAGTGTTAACAGTTGTTATTTTGCTTTTATATATCTATGAAAAAATAACAGCACAAATAAGAACTTCTATTGGATGGGGTCCTACCTTAAATGGGATGGACTTCTACCTTAATTGGGAAATACAATAACATAATTAATAGTGCCTTCCTGTTAAGCAGATGAAAGTATTTTGAACATCAATATAATTTTAGTTGAAGCATTCATGATAATTTCTAGTTTGGTAAAAATACACTGGAAAAATTGCAGCTTTTTAAAAAAATATATTTATTTGAGAGAGAGAGCATGAGAGAGAGAGAGAGAGAGAAAGCACAAGCAGGGGAAGGGGGAAAGGGAGAGGGAGAAGCAGACTTCCCATTGAGCAGGGAGCCTGATGTGGGACCCAATCCCAGGACCCTGAGCCAAAGACAGATGCTTAACCAGCTGAGCCATACAGGTGCCCCAAATTGCAGCTTTATAGCGAATAAAGAGTCCCTGCAAAGTATTTAATATTCTCCATGAAATCACTAGGTTAATTAGTCTATTCTCTTTAACATCCAGAATCTTTGGCCTTTCCATCTATAATTTAGAATTAGTTTGTGTAATCCATAAAACAATTTTAAATTAGTTTTGCATTGAATCTATAGATCAAGTTAGGAAGAACCTACATATTGACAATATTGAGTCTTCTTATCCATGAACATGGAATATCTCTCCATTTATTTACTTTTTAATTTTTTTTTTAATTTCAGTTATCAGAATTTTATAGTTTTCCTTGTGTGGATCTTGCATATATTTTGTTAGATTTATTCTTAATTATTTTTCTCTAGTGCTAAAGTAAATGGCATTGTTTTAAATTTCAAAATCCACTTGTTCAGTGTTGGTATATAGGAAAGCAACTGACTTTTGTATATTAACTTTATATCCTGCAAACTTGTTATAATCACTTATTAGTAAACCAGGAGCTTTTGGTGTGTGCTCTAGGATTTTCTAAGGAGACAATCATGTTAACTGCAAACAAAGCCAGTTTTATTTCTTCTTTCCAAATATGTATATATATTATTATACATATTATTTTCTTTTCTTGTCCTTTGCATTAATTGGAATTTCCAGTAAGATATTGAAAAGCAGTAGTGGGAGGGGGCAGCCTTGCCATGTACCTGATCTTAGTGGGAAAGTTTCAAGTTTCTCATTAAGTATGGTGTTAGCTATAGATTTTCTCAAATATTCTTTATCAAATTGAGGAAGTTTCACTTTATTCCTAGTTTACTGAGAATGTTTTTTTTTTTATTTATCATGAATGGGAGTTGGATTGTTTTGAATGCATTTTTCATCTATTGATATGATCATGTGATTTTTTCTTCTTTATTCTCTTGATGTGATGAATTGCCTTCAAGGATTTTTGAATGTTGAATCAGCTTTGTAAACGTGGGATGTATCATACTTGGTTGTGACGTATAATTCTTTTTATAGATTGTTGATTTCTACTTGTTAATATTCTGTTGAGGATTTTTGCATCTATGTTCATGAGAGATATTGATCTGTAGTTGCTCTTCTACACCAATTCTCCTTTGTGTAATCTATATGTCACTGAATCTAGCTACCGATATAAAAAAGTGTGGAATTATAGAAATATAGACTCCATTTGTCCTTTTTCTCCCCCATTTTATACACCTAAGCTGTCAATTTTACTTTGTGAATGTGCATCAAGTCTATCCATTTCTTTCTATTGTCAATACACAGAGACTTTATACCGAACTATTATCTCTCAACTGGAGAGAAAAATAGCTTTTTTCCAAGACTCACTCATGCCTATTTTCCCTTTTTGATTTTTGTTTGTGGTTTGTTTGTACCATTTTTGATTCTCCATAATGCCTTCAAAGTCATTCTTAAACAATATCAATTGGAGCAATTCAAGCCTTCCTAAAAATGCCTCTGTGGTTTATCTCGAGACGTTAGCCTTCAGTTCAAATGTCCCTTCCTCAAATATGCTACCTCTGTCAAAGGACAATTCAGATTCCTTTATTATATGCTTTCAAAGAATTATGTGTTTTTCTTTAAAATACTCATCCCAGTTGAAAGTTTATATTTACTTGTGCAGTCGTTTCAGTAATGTAGTGGTCTGCTTATAGAGTATATGTTTCAGGAGGGCAAGGGTTATCTTATATCAAAGCCCCAAAACTGAACTCAACACATACTTAGACATCTATAAATCCCTGCTGGAGAAAGTTGAGGACTGATAAAGTGATTATTGGAACGGTCGGTTAGGCAGCCATTTTGTAGATCGGACAAGAACATTTTATGGTGCTGTTGGACACATAGATCGGAGTGTAGATGCTAGGATTGAGAAGCAGAATGGACAGAGACTGGTTTCAAAGCAACAACAACAACAACCAAAAAATGACATAGATTACAAGTGAAAAAAGGTTATTAAATAAAAACCTGATGCTAATTTCAAAGTAGAAGAGACCTAAGCAAAGTCTTGGTGAGAGGTAAAAGACAAGTGTAGAAAGGTATAAGTCAAGTGTGTGAATATACTAGAAAGAGAGCGAATGCATTTTGGACCAGAGGACAGGGTACTTAAAGCTTGGAGAGGGAACATTATTTGTCTAATATGAAGAAAACTAAGAATTATGAAGTATTTGGTGTAGTTATTGAAAAATTTTCCACACTACCATTGGAGAGATGTCTTCCGCTGTCCCAGTGAATTCCATTTACTGAGGAAATAAAATTCTGGAAATTTTGCTTTGGAGAAAAAATGGAGTTCCCTTGTTTAGATATTCCACTAGTGCATTACAATTTTAATTTTTCAAGCATGAACTTTATAGATAAAAAACATGATGACATGAGTATTTATGCAAAAATAGGAATGCTTTTGCTACCAAGCACTATATATTATAACTGGAGTCAGACTTACTATTAAAGCTAAAAGGATCTGGGCAGTAAGCAAACCAGTTTTCTCATGTTATAGATTTTAAAATAATGCATATAGCTAGTTAAGAACAGAGCTAGAGCAATAACCTGATTCAGTATTTGACCGAATGTCCTCTCAAAATGATTCCTAAAATTTTACCTTTCTTGTATAATCCTACTGTTCTTAAAATAGCACATCTCTGTTTTCTTTTTAAATGTGTGGTACTTTTTCTTGGCTCTCATCTGCATAGACTGCTGTTTATACATTGTACACATCTTTTATTTTCAACTGAAGTTACGTAGATAATGTAATGCTATGCAGGGTTTTTTTTTTTTTTCTTTTTTTAAAATGAGGGTATCATATAGATAGACCAGATAATAGAATCTTCCAAGTTAGAGATGGAAAAGACCTGCCAGGTCACCTAATCTCCTCAACAATGCAGCGTTTTCCCTCTTAGATTATCTTTTTGAATATTTGACCAGTCTAATTTTAAAGTGATTCTGGTAATGGCATCACACGTATTCTCAGCTGGTGTTTTCTACAGGCTCCTAAATTATCAGTTACAAAATGTTGCCTGAGATGTTTTAGCTCTAATTTCCTTTATAATTAAGGTTCTTGTTCTCTCAACTGTTGTTTCAGTTAATCCATCCAGTCACTGAAACTTTCCTGCACTCTTATCTCTCGTGTTACTGACGGTCTCTCTTCAGCCACCTTTGAATCTCCGCATGACACTGCAGTACCTACAAGCATTTAAGCCTTCAAGTTTTTTGGGAAAAAGTTTAAGAGAAATAATTAAAGCAAAATAATTACTCTAGATTGAAAGAATAAAAGTATTATAAACTGTCTGAAATTTTGACACTGACTATAGCACAGCTGATAAATTAGCCTATTTGTATTTTAGTAAGTGATAGAATAAAAACATGTGAAATATACCTGAGAAATTACAGGCCAGGCCCAAACATTGGCAAACTGACAAATCCGGAGTCTCCACCAACTTCCAAATTACTGTTTTTAAAGAAGAACCTAATGATTTATTGTATCTGTTGTTATTATATCATATCTGCCCGTTAATTTTTATGCCCTGGTTCAGCATTGCATATTTGACTGATAATTTTGTGTTTCTGTGGTTGAAGTTTCTTATAATTGAGGAGAGGATGGAAAAGGAGGAGAGGAGAAAAGGAAGTGATGTTTAGCTATTTTGCTGCAATAACATGAGGGATTTATTGAAATCCAACTCCTTGTCTGCTTTTGCCTGATATTTGATACAATTTTGTTTTTGTGGCAATGGATTCAGCTGAAAGACTGGAACAAGGTCTATACATTCACAGACAAGAAGCGATATGATAAAACCTGAACCACCATTGGTGCAAAAGCAGATTTGGTTTCAAGTCTTCACTATGAAATGTATGTGCTAGTTCTGGGTGGGTCCTCTGCTTCTTTTTTTTTTTTTTAAAGATTTTATTTATTTGACAGAGATAGAGACAGCCAGTGAGAGAGGGAACACAAGCAGGGGGAGTGGGAGAGGAAGAAGCAGGCTCATAGCGGAGGAGCCTGATGTGGGGCTCGATCCCATGACACCGGGATCACGCCCTGAGCCGAAGGCAGACGCTTAACCGCTGTGCCACCCAGGCGCCCCGGGTCCTCTGCTTCTAGCAACCATGTGCTGAGGCCAAGGGACTCTCTACATTTGATTGTCCTTTAAATTAGGAGTAGCCAGGCATTGTGAGCTGTTTCTAACCACGGTCATTCTTCAAGGAATAAGTATTGAGGAGATATAATGTGTCACACACAAAGAAAGAAAAGAGAAATTGAAAAATCTTTCTGTGCATTATGACTGGAGGCAGCAAGCCATCCTACAAAGAACATGATGATCCACTCTGGCATGAGAAGCAGAGTTAGATATTGTTATTTTATCATCTCATTGTTCATTTCAATTTAGTTGATACTTTACAATACACTTAAGCGAATAGTAAGATTGTATATATGCATAATTTATAAATATACTGACTTATCAGTTTAAAAAATCAGTGGGATCTAATAAAGAGAAAACCATTTAGATATTTTCCATCAATGACCCTTCAAATCTATCCTTCCCTGCCTCTGGATGTTAATGCCCCTACCTGTTGGGAGAGGCAATGCTCTATGGTCATGCAGAAGTCTGTACTTTCTTGCTGGGTGGCCAAGGATGTAAGTGTCTGAGCACTCTTTATCTGGTGCATTACCCAAGGTCATATTTGCAGAGAGCAGACTTGAAGGATAACATAATGTCTCTCTCTGGACCAGGAGCAGGCCTGCTTACTGCTTGTTATAAAACAGCAGCTCCCCAAACTCATTGATCCCCCCAGCACAGCAACCTTCCGTCTGTTCTGGCCACCACCTGGGATCATGCTCATGTTGTTCCCTGTGCCATGAGTAATACAGTCCTGTCTGTGACCCAGGAGTCTCGTGTCTTCTGCCAACATTCTCCAACCAGTAACAGATGAATTTAGCCACTTGTAAGTAAGGCAAAATCAAGTCAGAAATTCTGGTAGTTTTTTACAATCCACAGGGGATGTTGAAAGAGACATAGCTTTTGGGGAGGAAGGGAGGGGGGCATAGTGAGCTTGGCTCAGGATTAAGACACCCTATAATTTGGTAGCTAATGTTTTACCCAAACACTGGATGAAGGGGACCAGGAGTAAGAGTGCTTCAGTATTCTACCTCTAAATGGTGCTGAATGGGGAGAGGGAGAATCAGAATAGGGCATCAATGCTTATTTCTCACTTCCATCCAAGGACGAGGGACACTTTCATATCAGTAGGTCGGCAACCATAGAACACCCCTCTGAAAGGCAATATGCCCTTGGCTCCTCAGCCAAATAACCCACAAAGCTAAAATAAAGAGTCAGCAATGTGGGCTTGTTTTTGAATATATAGCTTTGAGTTAACCAAAGCATCAGAATTTTGTTCAGGTGAGCCCTAGCAGGTGGTTTCACCAAAATGAAAATAAAGGTAAAATCTTTACTGATGGGAATGGAGATGCTCTGCCCATTCATGCCTCCAGTGCCTCCTGACCCTTCTATCCAACCTCAGCTGCTATAAGGAAAAAATGTAATTATTAGTGGGATCAAGGTCTTCCTGTCTCCAGTGTGGACCAAAGACCATGTGCATCCTTCTGAACAGCCTAAGAGAAATTATGGGAAGGGCAGGGCCCAGCATTTATTCCCTGTTGGATTCTATCATATCTAGTCTGATAAGGGAGCAGGCACAAGTGTGTGCTGACACACCAAGGACTTCATGGCAGAATGACAGAGTCATTGTGAGCTCATAAAATAGGGGACCGCTGAGCTTGGATATTCACTGAACACTAGGCAACACATGGGGGAGTAACCAGTCAAACCCAACCCTGGAATGAAGTCTGAGAGACATTAAAAAATGCCAGTTGCCCAACCTGCTGGGCCCATCAGGCCAACTCAGCTTCCTTGCTCAACCTGGGCTGAGAAGCATATAGTCCCCTGGCAGTTACTGCTGTGAGGCATACGTCAACTTCCTTGGCCTTCTCGTGGAGAAAAACACCCACAATCAATTGGTATTTGGACCAGACTCACAGTAGGGAAGGAAGCTGAAGAGTCCTTGGATATCCTTCTGATGATGCATAGATCTGTCTCATCTTCAGGAAACTGACAAGCCCAAATTGAGGGACATTTTACCAAATAACCAACACACATGCACCAAAAGTGTCAAGGACAGGAAAGACAAAGCAAGACTGAATAGCTGTCACAGACATGAGGAGACTCAGGATATATGACAACTAAATATAATACAAGCTCTCAGACTGGATCCTGGAACACAAAAAATAGTGGAAAACACTAGTGAAATATGACTCAGAGTTTTGCTTTAGCTAATGATGCAATACCAAGAATAATTCTTACTTCTGATGCGTGCTCCGCAATGACATAAGTTGTTAATTTAAGAGAAATTTGGATGAAAAATACATGGAATCCGATTTTGCATCTCTTTAAGTCTAATATCATATCAAGATAGTAATGAAATAGCAGAATTTTAGAAGTGCCAAATAATTTTAAAATCTCAACCCAAAATTACAGCAAACTTTTATTTTTTTTTAAAGATTTCATTTATTTGAGAGAAAGTGTGAGAGAGAGAGAGGGCAAGCCAGGGGAGAGGCAGAGGGAGAGGAAAAAGCAGGCTCCCCACTGAGCAGGGAGCCTGACATGGGACTTGATCCCAGGACCCTGGGATCATGACCTGGGCCCAAGGCAGACGCTTAACCAACTGAGCCACCCAGGCGTCCCTATAGCAAACTTGTAAAAACTAACAAGAATAACCACAACTTAGAACCAAGGGGAGATGTTAAACAGCACACCAGATTCTACTAGGCTGGAAAATAGCCACAAAGGACTAAGAGAATGGAGCCATGAGAAGTAAACTGACACAAAGGAGAAAAGAGAAGGTCAGACATAAGGATGCAAAGAGAAAGGAGAAAGGCTAGCAGGGAATTATTTACAGCCCCAGAAGCAGGGAGGATAATATGTGGAGTAGACCCAATCTTTGGAGAATTAGTGGATAAGGATTGTGAAAGACAAATGAAAAGTACCAGTTCACAAATTCAAAAAGACCTATGAACCCAATTAAAATTTTAAAACAGGGAAATTCTTATTGAGTCACAAATAGGAAAACTGCAAGGAGCGGGGCGGGGGGCGGGGGGAACAGAGAGGGAGAAGACTGAAAGCAGCTGAAGCAAAGAGAGGTGACGTTCAAAGAACCACGTGACTTGCAGCTAAGGGCACGACAAAAAGAGTGGAAATGGGAGACCATGGATGGAAGAGATGAACGAATGGACGGCCAACTCATAGCTCTGCACCCAGCAAAGCACCTTGGAAGAAGGAAGGAAACTTGGCTGGGACAAAGGAGAAATGAGAGAATTGAGCTCTGGTCGATCCACACCAACAGGGGAACTGCGGTGTTTTCCTCAAGTAGAAGGAAAACCATATGAGATTAAATTGTAGAGGTGTAGGTAAAAGCAGAGTTAACCGAAAATGAAAATTACGTTTGTGAATGTAACTGAACATGAACTGCTAACAATAATAATGACGCTTCATGAGTTTTGATATCTTGTAAAGAGTAAAATATGGAGCAACGATAAAAATGTGTAGAGCTAAGGATAAATACAACCAGTGTGATAAGTTCCCACAGTTTCTGTGATGAGGGTAAAAGTAAAAATTTGCTTTAGCTTCTGATAAGCGTAGGACACATATTTTTGTCTCTAGCAATAAAATAGTAGGTGCGTGTGTGCGTGTGTGTGTGTACAGAGAGAAAAAAGAAAGTGATGTTGAATAAATAGTCATCAAGTAGAAAACTGGCAAAATAAGTTCATATATAGAAGTTTTACGCTGAAGACATATGGATGAAATGCTATAATTTTGGGGTGAATCATTCAGACTGAATACAATGAAACAAAAGCATGTGTTGTTGACAAGAGACATATAAGAACATAAACATGTAGAAATGTTGAAAATAAAACGATGAGAAAACCGATAGCAGGGAAAAAGTAATAAAGAAAAGCAGAGGAAGTCATGTTAACATCAGAAAAATTAATATGTGAATAATTACTAGAGATAGAGAGACGTTTGACATTTTAAAAAACTAATTCACCAGGAAAATATTAGAATTCTCAGCTTATATGCATCTAAAAAAATGACATCTGAATATATAAAGTAAAATGGACCACTCTAAAATAAACAATCGTATTGAGTGATTTTGACCCATCTCTAATTGAACACCCTAGGAAAAACAATCAAAGATTTATTAAAGGTACAGGACTGCCCCCGTCTGATATGGTAACCCTCAGCCACATGTGGCTATTTCAATGTAAATGAATTAAATTTAAACTTTAGTTTCTAAATGATGCTAGCCACATTTTAAACTCCCATGAACCTATATACTAGGGATTGCCATAGTACAGTTTAGAATACATAGATTTTACGTGATCACAAATACACTTTGGGACAGTGCTGAAAAAATATATTGAATAAGATTTTCAAAAAGCTGGACACAATGATTACATAATGAATACTACCCCAAACAACCTAAGAATACACATTGTTTTCAAGCATACACTTTCCATTTTCAAAAATTAGCTGTAGGATGTCCGCAAAGCACATCTGATCAAATTCACAGTTAAATATTGAAGAATAAGGGCACTGGGTGCTCAGTCAATTGAACCTCTGACTCTTGATTTGGGCTCAGGTCATGTTCTCAGAGTTGTGGGACCGAGCCTTGTGTTGGACTCCTTGTCTCAGAGGGGACTCTGCTGGAGATTCTCTCTCTCCCTCTCCGAACTTCACCCCCACGTGCACGTGCTCTCTCTCTCTCTCTCTCTCTGTCTAAAATAAATAAATAAATCTTAAAAAAATAAATATTGGAGAATATTACCGACCACAGCAAAACCCCAGAGATAAATAACAACAACAAAGAGCTTCATCTTCTTGGAAAGTAATTGCGTGTGTTTATACTTAAAAAAAAAAAAAAGTCAAAATACAAATTAGAAAACACTTTGAACTGAATAGTCTTGTAAATGCCATGATCCAACTGGTAGGATGAAACCCAGTCGAGCTTGGGGGTATAACTGGGTGTCATTGCACGTATTAAGAAAGGAAGACAAAAACGAATAGACTGATTCTCCATTTAAAGAAGTTACCAAAAGAAAACCCCAAACAGAAAGACAATGATAATGTGAGTTTAAATCTACGAAACAGAAAGCAATTACATAGTTGAAAATATCAAGAGATTAAAGCATGTTCTTTGGAAAGATGAATACCACTAATAAATTCCTGGGGAAGATAATAAAGAAATTGAGAGAAAGCACAGAAGAACTTAAGTGACAAATAAAATGTGGGACAGCTCCACAAAAATTGCCAACAGCAAAAGGACAGAAAGAATATATAAGCACAACTAGATGGCAAAAAATAAGTGGGTAAGTAAATAAGCAAATAGATAAATAAATTAGATAAACTGGATATGTATTTGAAAAATATATAACTCGCAAAAATCATGTAAGTAGGAAACAGAAAATCTAAGTAGTCACATGATTACTTAAGGAAATAAAACCATAATTAATACTAACTTTTCATATTCAAATAGTTTCACTGAGAAACTTTACTGAATGTATAAAGGAAGAAATAACCAAGCAGTATTCAGTTTCTTTCAGAAACCAAAAAATGAGGGATGAATCCTAATTTTTAAAAAGGTCAGAATAACCATTATTCCAAATCTTAATAAGAACATCAGGTTTAAAGAAAACTAAAGGCCAAACTCATTCTTGAATACAATTGAAAACAAGGAGAGAAAATATCAACAAATTAATTCCAGAAATATATAACTAGAATAATACATCATGGCAAGGTTGTTTTGCTTTGTTTTGTTTTCTAAGAATTCTAGGGTAGTATATTCAAATATTCTATCAACTGAAGTTTTCTCATGATTAAAGTAAAGAAGAAGTGCCATATGGTCATATTAAAATATGAAAAATAAGGTAAAATATCACCATATATATTTGGTGGGATATTCTAACAAACGAGAAATGCTGAAGCTTCTGAGTTCCATAAAAAGTGTCTAAAGACGATAAAGCAAACATAATGCTTAATAATAAAATACTGAATGTATTCCTTTTCAGGTAATTGATATGACACTATAACATTGTTCCCAATTTTGTCTGCTTAGTGCAGTAAGGTGAGTAAAAAAGTAGAAATTATGAGGATTGGAAAAGAAATCACAAAAACCATAATTATTTATGGATGATATAATTTTGTACCTAAAATATTAAAAAGCAACTACAGAAAATTATTATAATTAATAAGTGATTTTAACAAGGTTGTTCGAAATATCATTAATATCTGAAATGCTCTTGCATTTCTAAATGGCGACGCTGAGAGAAAATGCAAAATTTTCAGGAGATATCATTTATACCATCAACAAAAATGCAAATGCCTAGGAATAGACCTAATGAAAGATGTGCAATATTTCTATTCAGAAAAAGTTATTAATCACCACTGACAGCAATTACTGTAACCTAAATAAGTGAAAGAATATAACATGTACATGGAATAAAGATGACTTTTTGAAGACATCAATTCTGCTTAATATAGTATATAAATTAAACAAAATCCCAGTTGGGACTTTGATAAGCCATGACAAGCTACTTCGAAATGCATATGAATTTCAAAGGAAGAAGAATAGCAAGAAACTCTTGAAGACTAAAGTGGAGGAAATTTCTTTGCTGAATATGAAGATTTATTACGATGCCGTGATAAACAAGGGAGTGTAAGTATGAAGATAGGCAATTGAACCAACAGAACAAAATGAAGATTCAGACATACCCTGACATATTGATTAATGACACATATGCAGTACAAAGAGGTACCACGAAAGAACAAACTTTTCAGTGTGTGGCACTGAGGAAGAATTGACTACTCATATGGACAATTAAACAAGAAATTATCTCTCGCTGATGCTATCTGAAAATATCTAGTCTAGTGGGTTGCGGTTCTAACCCACATGGGATAACAAGTTTAGCATGTCAAGGCAAATGAAATTTGTTAAACAGGATAGGATAAAACAAAGCACTAATCTAAAAGAAAACATAGCTAAACTTTGTTTCTTTACAATTAAGATTAAGAATTTTATTCATTGAAAGACACCATTAGAAAAATGAAAATTCAAATCACAAGGGGAAAGAAGATATTTCAGAACATAAAGCTGATGAGCAGCTTATATTCAGCATACGAAAAAAACACCTGAATGCCAATGAGAAGACAGACAACCCAATAAAAATTGTACAAGCAATGTCAACAGGCATTTCACAAAAGAGGAAATCCAGTTGGTCAATATGAATACAAAAAGGTGTTCAACCGAAATAGTCATTAGGGAAATTCAAATGAAAACCACATGAAATACTGCCACGCCCCTTCCAGAATGTATAAGCTTATACAGTCTGACAACATTCGATGAGAATGCAGCGAAATTGGAATTCTCATTCACATACACTGTTGGTGAGAATTACAATTGGTGTGATCATTTTAGAACACTGTTTGACATTACCCTCTAAGTAGAAAAAAAGCTTATCCTGTGATCTAATATCCCAGTGTATACCTAAATAGAAATGTATGCATATGTGAATAAAAGTTACACATGAAGGAAACATTATTTGAAATAGAAAAAAAAAGGTGGGGGAGTTAATACAAAGTCTAGCAAAGTGGAGTAGATAATTAAATATTGGTATAGTCATAAAATGTGAAACTGGACATGAAATGTTGTATGCTCACTAGCCACAAATGGAAACATGAATCAATCTCACAAACGTAATGCTGAACAAAATTAGTCTGGATTGAAGAATAAGTACTATATTGTATTATACTATATTGTTCCATTTATATAAAGTACAAAACCGAGACTAAAGCATTTGGAGATACATTCTTCAGTGGTAAAATAAAAAAGACAAGCAAAGACGTGCATACCATCAAGGGCAGGATAGTGATAACCTTCAGGAACATGGAGGGTGTGGTGACTTGGAAAGGTATAGGTTTGGGATTCTAAGGTCTTGAGAATATTCTGTTTCTTGACCTGGAAAATGATGACACAGATATTCACTTAACAATCCATCACACTGTACCTTTCTTTTACGGACTTTTACAGAAATGAGAAAGAATGGAGTATTAATGACTAAAGAGATCATTTTATTCTGTGGAGGGCTCATAAAATTTTACCTCCATTTATCCATGAAATCTATAAGATTCCAGGGATGTGATTTTGGAAGGGAAAGGATGGAGTGCCCAGTCTTCAGCTTTGGTATAAGGTAAATACAGTGATGGATTCTGGAAGAATGACCATTCTCTACTAAAGTAAAATAAGAGGGCATAAGGCATTGGTTATGGCAATTAGGCCGCCTGGCTCAGCTATTCTAGCTCAACAGCATGGTCTGGGAAATAGGGCTACAGATACGGTTAAGAACCAATCACCAATTCCTGACATGAAACCTTTGTTTGCACGGGAGCTAAGCAGGTAGCACTGGCCTGCGTGTTCAAGATTCTGGAGAGGGAGCGTTTACCAGAACCCCCATGTGGCAGATATTCAATCAGTGGTCCTGTTACCCATTCGGTCTTTTCTGCCTCCTCCTCTACCTGAACGGAACTCTCTTGGACTTAGTTAATCTTATGGGTCCCTAGACTGGTTGGGTATATTTTTTTAATCAGGAAATAGACAAGAACCACCTGCTCAAAAAGGCATGTACAGCTTAAGCAATTAATTGTCAGGTTAAGAAGATAGGAGCACATTTGTACTTCGTGTGGGGAATCTTTTTCCTCAGGTACATCTGATTCTGTTATGCAGCAATCAGATTCAGAGTACCCCCATCTCTGGGGCTTTGGGGTACTATCCTGGTTCCTGACCTACCTTTGCTTTCAGGCAGTGGTTTTCCAGCTCCCTGCATTGACAAGGCTACCCGTATTTGCTTCTCTAATATCAACCTCAGGGCTCAACATGCCCAACTCCTTCAACAGGACAGGAAGCATGCTTGTCTCACACATCCATTTCAAGCTTGCATTCTGGTTCTGCCAATTGCTTCACAAGACAAGCTTTGCCAAGTGATTGCTAACCCAGCCCAAAAACCAATAGGGGAGTGTCCTCTGTATAGTACGTACTCAGTATCTGCATCTGTATTTATAGATATAAATACAGACATAAAATAAATAGCCCAAATAATAAATCTGTATATGTCTTGATTTATTATAAATCAATAAACCCAGTGTACATGTACAAATGTATGAATCATATTTCTTAATACTCAAGATTGAAAGTCCTTATATGAATTTCTTTATCAAGGATCATATACGGAGTAATAGGGCTTGTACCTTCAAGAGTAATATGAACAGATCGCCACAACGATATGTAAAGGTCACAGTAATTTAATTTGGGTAAATAGAACAATTAAAAAGTGCTGATGCTCTGTAATCATCAATGGCACAAATTCCTTGTCTGTGCCCCTACTGAGCCCTAAATCCAGGAGCTCACAGAAACCTATACAGATCCCCATAGGTCTTTCCAGAATCTTGTACGAATCAAGGTCACGCACTGTCTTTACTCAGGAGGAATGGGAAGCTGGGGACACACGTGCACACACACGAAGCTCAGTTGAAGCTCAAATAAATTACTTTCAAGGGTCCCCAGGTGCTCCCAAGAGAAGGCTTCCTGAAAATACTCCTAGAAATCCACGCTACCAGCTCAGTTTAGCACTTCAAAAAATGGAACACCTTTAAACACTTTTTCCCCTTGCCTGTTCATGAGAGTTTCACTGAAAACATCAAACGTGAAGCTGATGCGCCGAGGAGGAAACACAGCTCTCTTCTTATTCATGAAAGTAATTCATTGAACAGTGTAGAATTGAAAGAATATGTACAAACTCCTTAGCAACTGAGAGAGACGTAAAAAGCTGGTCTTATATATTTTTTGTCTCTTTGAATTCTTCTACCAGATTTCAACTTCTCATAAGGTAAACAAGTATAATTATTTCAAACAAATTCCATCCCCATTATAATTCTAACTCTACTTGGAAAAAGGCAAGATGAAGATTTTTTTTCAAACTCCAAGATATTCTGAGTGAATAGAAATTAACTATGAAGCAATTTAAATATTGTGTGTTTATTTATGTGTAGCCTGCCTTATTCCAACAACTGCTTACACACATTCATGTGGTTCGTGATTAAGAGGAAACTGAACACATTTGGGCATGAAAAAATAAAGTTATGATAGCAAGTTGAAGCCAGGGAAAAATTAAACATAAAGTGTTAGATGTGGGCTTGGGAGATGTGGGCTGGAATCTTGGCTCTTGCTTTCTATAGATCAAAGCCAAAAGAAAAACATAAATACATGATTCATCGTGTCCAATGGGGGGGGAGGGGAAACAAACAGGTTGCTTTGGAGAAGAAAATCCATTGCTGATAATTTTTTTAATGCAAGAATTTCCCCTATGGCCTTGCTTCGTGGGGAGAAAATATCGATGTGGACTTGAGTGTAGCTGTGGTTACGTGTATACATGTAATGTAGTAAATGCCCATAAAAGTGTTTGTTGTAGAGCAGTATGAGTGGGAATGTAACATGGGGCAGCAGATGTGAAAATGGTGTGGCAAGTCCTCAAAACAGTAGACACAAAATTACCATATGAACCAGCAATTGCACATCTGTGGATATATCCTATGAAGTTTGAGCAGGGACTCGAAAAGTTATTTGGACTCTCGTTCATTGTAGCATGAGGCACGATAGCCAAAATGTGGAAGCAGCTCAAGTATCCAACAGTAGATGAATGGATAAGCAAATGCGAAATATGCATACAATGAAATACTATTCAACCTTCAAAAGGAAAAAAATGGACACATGTTGCAACATGGAGAAACCTTGAGGACATTATGCTAAGTGAAATAAACCAGACACCAAAGGACAAATACTGTCTAACTGCACTTACATAAAGTACATAGACCAGTCAGTTCTAGAGACAGAAAGTAGAATGGTGGTTGCCAGAGGCTGGGGAGAGGGGAATGGGAGCTGGTATTTCATGCTTACAGCTGGGTATGATGAAAAAGTTCGGGAGGTAATGGTGATGACTGCACAACATTGTGAATGTTCTTAACGCCACCAAACCATTCATTTAACAATGGTTAAAATGATAAATCTTAGGTTTTGTATATTTTACCACAATGAGAGAAACATATCTGAGTTTCGTGTGGTTTTTCTTATAACATCTCTAGATTTAAACTAAGAGCATATCGTTCAAAATGCCATTCACTAGAAGCATTTCTATAAGGGCCACATAATGTGATCTAGTTAGGTAGTTGTTAGATGGTCTGACTTAATAAAATGGTACTATTTAGAGATAGTAGGGTAATGGTTTTCAGGATTGTGCATGAATGTGTGTGTGTGTGTTCATTGTCTTTTGAAGTTGTATGCTAGATAATGGGTCTCAGAGCTGTGTTGTGTGCTGTCTCTTGGCCAGTTCCAGAGGCACCTCAGAATAATCCCACGGTTTCCAAAAATATGGTTTGAATGCTGCTACTCTGGAAGAACTGAATGATCAGTTTATCTTTCTGGGTATCATAGTTACATTATCTGAAGACCGTTAGCATCAAGTACACCAGTATTTAGAACTGAGACATGTGCTGTGTGGGAGCCCAAGTTCACTCTTTAGTGAGTTAGCAAAAATGACATTCTTGGACTGTCATGCACCAATAGTCAAACAAAACTGACTATAAAGTTTTGGGTATTGGTTTTCTAGCTGAATTACAAAGCCCAAACCCCTTTAACTTGATAAAAGAGCTTTTCATGGAGACAAGGGTCTACGCAAGGTACTGGCTTGTTCATAACCTATACATCCCCTTGACTGCAACAGGGAGAGCTGTTTCTCTCTCCAAACAACTCAAAACTTGGATGAATTAATATACATGGTGATGTCTTCAAAATGGCGGCAACATCTATTAAGTAAGAATCTAAGTAACTGTTTGTTCTATCAAAACAAAACAAAACGAAAAAACCCCTTTCAATATATCAGGTCCCATGTTCCCAAAATAGAGGAAAACCAGGGTCACATTTCCAAGGGCTAATCCATAACGTAACCACTTTCTTCTACACGTGTTTTGCTAAATCCCATGTGCTGTAAGAATTGTCCAGGATATTAAGTAAAACAATCTCTTCCTGCTAGAGCACACACTCATCACTCATCATAAAACCTAAGGTTCTGTGGTTTGGGAGCACATTTCTCCTGACCCTTTTTTCTTGGGATCCAGTGGCATCTGCCATATAGTTGGCCCGGATTTCCTGATAAGTATATTGCATGATTCTAGTCAATGTTTAAAATAAAACTCCTGTTTCTTAGCCATTTCTCCTCTGTTTCCAAATTAGATTTTTGGTAGCTCCTTGGTAGATGATCCCTGGGAACAACTCCCAACCTATCCCTCAGGTACATGTGCATGATTCACATAACCAGTAGTTGACAGTGTGTCCAAATTGTCCATTTATACCTAGAGTCTATTTGTGGTACCTGCCCTGAGAGGCAAATGCTTTTGGTCTAGTAAACATGACTTACTTGTTAGAAGTCCTAGTGCCCTCCACTTGGTTCCAGACTTCTGGAAGCATATATAAGTGAGATGGAGGAGTTTTCTCTGAAGGATGGGAACCAGTCAAGGATCTCCGAGCTTGGGAATATATCATATTCTTTCTTACAATTCGTGGTAAACTGGCGAGATATTGAGACCGCCACAGTGTATGTGTTTTCTTTATGAAATCTTACCATCATATGAGCTGCCTTCTGTAAGGCAAAAGCCTTCCATTTATGAATGCCTTGCCTCAGATACATAACTATGGTGTTACTCTCCTACCTATTTATCCAGGGTGTGGTGTTTTATTTGTGCAACTTAGAATACAGCTCTGGAATGAGAAGTATGCCTTGATGCTGGGTAATAGTATTATTTCACATAAATAGCGTCAATACTGATTAGTCACACTGACCTAGCACCAATATCAATATTTTTGTTGGTGTAAATGAACTTGATGCATCAAATTGTCTGAACGTGCCACTCCCTACTCACCAAAGCTTTGTTACAATCATCACTCCAAAGTAAACCTGGCTTCCCATATTACCACTGTTCCCCAGGATGCAAACTGGTCGGCTAAAATATTCTGCCAAACTTTTTACAGCCAAAAATATATACTTTTAATCACCACATGAGCTGCTAGAGTTCCCCCCCACCATTGATAAAATTCTAGTATTGGAGTCACAGGTCTGTGAAGAGGTGAGAAAAGAGAAACCTTCTCTAAGTTTCTAAGTTGCCAAGTGAGTTTGTCTCCAGATGTCTACTGTCCTTGTTTGAGTTCTTGAAACATTAGGCAATAACTAGCCAGCACTCTTGATCTTTGAAGTCCCAAGGGAGATGATGCCGACCAACTTTTCTGTCTGGACTGTGAACACCTCCAAGAGTAAGTTACACCCAGTGTGAGTCCTTTAATGAGTGAGTCAAGCTCCCTGGTCGATACTACCCATGTTCTCACATGTGGCATTGTTCTTCCATTCTTCCTAGTGTTTTTCCAAGATGTGGTTATGAAGATGTGGAACAGAATAATGTCTGTGTCATTGTTCTTTTTTTGGCATAAGGATCTAAATTAGTGGGAGATTAAGGTCAGAAAGAAGAGGGAGCTTTTCTGAACCAGCCCAATCTCTTCTTGTCCCTTCAGCATTTGGGTAACTGGGGGCAACATTTGGTCAGCTAGACTTACATGTATCTTGGTGTGAATTTATCTCAATGCACAAAGATAAACTTGTGTTTTCCCATACCCATTCAGTGTCCCAGGGCTGCCTCCTATCATCTCTCCTTACTTGAAGGATCTGACCACTTCTCATTCTTCCTTACCATAGTGGACTGTAGTTACCAATATTTTATCCATAGGACTGGTGGCAAATGCAGCTTTGCTACATGGTTCTTCTACTTCCACTGAAATTCTTATTTCCCTAGTTATGTAATCACCATGATCCATTATTGCCCGATATGTGGACTCTGATGCCGCCACCATTTTTCCCTTTTGTTTCACTAATCGGAAGCTCAGATGGAGACCTTAAACTTTCTTGGGAGAATTATAGATTATTTTAGGCAGATGTCCTTAGGTCTCCAGAAGCAAATTAGAAATATAATAGTCATTGCTGGGATGGAAAAGAAATTTCAGAATATATGAAAGAAATCCAACTTAGCAGCTTATTTAAGAACAACTAGACATGTGAGTGCACCTGTGATACATGAGTCTAAATTCATCAAATTCTACCCATTTAACATGCATAATTTTATCGTATATCAATTACATGTCAATAAGCTATTTAAAAAACATGAACAATTAGAGAGCCGATCCCACCCACCCTCAACTCCACCTTTGGAAGATTGACCTTGATTTTAAATTCTGATTGCCTTTGCATTAACTCAAAAGGGGCTGTTATAAGCCATGCAACTGTTTTATCCCTGGTTTGCTTAGGGATAATAAGACAACTAGAAATGCCTCACACTGAGATGAAATTTTGCCCAAATCTTAACAGCAACAGAGAAGTATGGTTTTTGGTTAGAAGCAATGGTAGCTAGAGTTCTATACGTTTTGTTAACTTGTCATCAACTTCTTAATCCTGACTGCATGATCCTACACACAGGGATGGTCATGTTTAATCTTCATTAGGAATAAATAACAATGAGCTTATTCAGATTTCTTAGCAATTCTGCTCCTTCTGCTGTTGAAGAATGGCATTTTCTAATGAGAGGTACCATCTTGTTCTCCTTGCCTCATCCCTTTTAAGGCAATCATATTTTGTGTAGGG